>NC_091057.1:62436469-63105049 GCF_000393655.2 Nicotiana sylvestris
TAAGGAAGATAAACACATAAAGGTTCTCCCCTCGGGCACAATGTCAACAATCCGCCCCTCGGGCAATATCTTAGAACAATACCGGCCCCTCGGGCTATATCTCACATCATAATGGGTACCCACGCATCATTACTAGGCACTCGGCCTCATATCAACAAGCCACGTCGTGGCTTACAAATCTTAGGCCCTCGGCCTCGAATCATAATCAGTGTTTCCTCACAACATAGACCCTCGGCCTTACTTAGTTAGAATCTCACAGCCACTCTGGCGATAGTAAAACATAGTGCTCAGCCCAAAATATCATTTAAGTGTTAAAGTAGAGTAAACATGGCTGAGTTATGAAAAAACGTAGAATATAGCATGACTGAGTTCAAGTATAAAGTCAAAACGGTGAGGAAAATATCAATAAAAATCCCCTAAGGGTTTAAATAGTTGGCACGAGGCCCAAGTATGGCATTCAGCCCAAAACATGATGTTCACAAATAGATTTCAGTCAAATACGTGGGAAAATGGTCATTCGGGATGGACTAAGTCACAATCCCCAATAGTGCACGACCCCACGCTCGTCATCAAGCATGTGCGTCACCTCCATATAGCACAACGATGTGAAATCTGGGGTTTCATACCCTCAGCACATCATTTACAATCATTACTCACCTCTACCCGATCCAAATCTCTAGCTCGTGATGCCTTTGCCCCTCGAATCGGCCTTTGAATGCTCCAAATCTAACCAAAATCAGTGCAACACTATCGAAGTAATCTAAGGGAATAAAGCCCACTCGAAAGAAATCAAATTACAACAAAAATCTTGAAATTTTCCAAACCCGAACCCCGCGCCCATGTCTCGGATTCCGGTAAAAATCACATCAATGGGTTCCTTGTCACTCCCCGAGTTCATTCATACCAAAAGCATCAAAATCTAGCCACAAACGACCCCTCAAATCCCAAATTCTAGGTCTCCAATTTCAATCCCTAGTTCTTTAATTTTAGGCTTAATTTCCATGATTAAATGAGGTAGATTTCACACTAGAATCGAGTTTTAAGTCCATGAATCTTACATCCAAGTGATTCCCCTTGAACCCCTCTTCAATCCTCTTTAAAAAGCTCCAAAAATGCTCAAAAATAGTGGAAATAAACCCCAAAATCACGGACAAGAGGACTATTTAAAAATTCTGCCCATACCTCATTTCCTTCTTGGCGAACGCGGTCAACGCCTCGCGTTCGCGAAGCACAAAATAACTTTGACCAAAGATTCCTCTTTGAGATCGCGACCTTCCCATCGTGAATACGATGGCTCCTTAGCTTGACCCTTCGCGATCGCGATACCTCTCTCGCTAATGCGATGAATAAAACACCTCAGGCCCAGCTGACCAAATTCCTCTACGCAAACGCGGAGCTTCCCTCGCGAACGCGATGCATAAACATCCAGCCCTTCGCGAACGCGGTGCCTTCCTCACGAATGTGAAGGACAAAATCTCAGCCCTCTCCAGCTAACCCTTTGCGAATGCGAGGACCTACTCGCGAACGCGAAGGTCTAATTCCTCTGCGACACACATCAGTTTTTCTACAATTCCAAACAACATGAAATGGTCCGATTGACCACCTGAAACTCACCCGAGGCCCTCGGGACCTCAACCAAACATACCAACATATCCCATAACCTCATTAAAACTTGTTCCAACCTTCAGAATGCTCAAAACAACATCAAAACACCAAATGCGCATCGGATTCAAGCCTAAGAATTCCAAAATCTTCTAAATTACGCTTTTGATCAAAAACCCAACAAAACCACATCCGAATGACCTAAAATTTTGCACACGCATCCCAAATGACACAACGAAACTACTGCAACTCTCATAATTCCATTCCGACCCCTATATCGAAATCTCACCTATCAACCGAAAATCGCGAAAAATCCAATTTCGCCAATTCAAGCCTAAATCTACTCTGGACTTCCAAAAATAATTCTGATCATGCTCCGAAGTTCCAAATCACTTCCCAAAGCTATCTAAACTATCAGAATTCACATCCGAGCCCTCTAACACATAAGTCAATATCCTGTTGACTTTTCCAACTTAAGCTTCATCAAAAGAGACTAAGTGTCTCAAACCTTACCAAATCCTTTCCAAACCTGAACCAACTAACCCGATCACATATAGAACCAATAGACAAGGAAATAAGAAGCAGAAATGGGAGAAATGGAGTGGTAACTCATGAGATGACTGGCCGGGTCGTCACATTATTGATGCCAAGGTTGGCGTCGTGTGCACAAGTAAGGATGTCAAAAGTGAAGCGATTTTAGAGTTGGAGCGCATCGGACCTCATTCTAACCATTTTTCAATATTGTACTTGGTTGGTGACATGAGAATTGATCTATTAGATCCTATGGAGGAGTCAATGAATAGGGAACAAAGTGTTTATATTCTAAAATTTGCCACACCACAGAGACAAAACTACATCCCTCACTTCAAGGCCAAGAAGTGCAAGATGCGATATCTATTGCTTGGTTCCTTTAGTTTTACACCATCGCCCCAGGAACGTGACAGAAAAATTGATGCAAAATTTGGGGCGCAATTTATATCATCAAAGTGGAGGAAAAAAGTGGTGAAAGTGATGGCGTCGTGCATTGACTATAAATAAGGCGCTTGCTGGGAGGCAACCCAATTCTATTTATTTTTCTTTTCTTTATATTTTTGTTTATTTTATTTATTATGTTATATTTTTTCTAGTATTATTTTTCTGTTTTGTTGGAGTAGGAGCATGGAGTCAAAGCCAATAGGCATGCGCAAAAGCGAGCAGGTGGTAGAAACTAAGTGTCAGGTAGCCCTACAAGGGATCATACCTGGGGGAAGTCTGAGTGCCCGTGAGCTGCAAATTCTTCGGCCTTTGGCAAACTAGGGAATCTCTTTTACCCTCTTGTTATTTATAGTCTACATTGAGTACATTACACAATTTTAAGTGTGGGGTGAGGATATTATCTAGGTGAGTGTAGTAGTTTTTGATTGTGAAAAAAAAAATCAGTAAATTGGAACTTTTCCCGATGATGGATCTCCTAGACATTTTTCTTGAGGGATTTAAGTCGAGATAAAAAGGACAAAAAGATTTTCTTTGTAGGTAGTGTAGTAATTTTCCCTTGGTTTTTCTTTGCGTCACGATTCTTTTCCAAAGGTTTTGTTTGAACCGGGTGTAGTTATTTTTTTTGGAGTAGGAGCCATTGTGATGTGATTGGCATTGAAGCAATATCTCTTAACTTTGTTATGCTTTGAGAATAGTGAGTACTTTGGTTGTGACGCTTAGGCTCAGTTTTTGACACTTGTATAAGTACCTTAAACTGTATGATCTAACTTTGGTTAACTACTTTGACTAGAGTGTCTTGATGAGTCCAATCCTGAGTGAGTTATGTACTATGTGTCTGTGAGGTTTATGTGTTATTCTATGCATTGCATACAATGTCTAGAACATTTACCGTGTGTTTGCAAAACGAATTAGTAGTTTTAGTCTGTCTAGGAAGTGATATAGTCATTTATTTGTTGAGCTAGTTATATGCTTTTACCCACCTAATTATTACGTATCGTAGTTAACCCCTTTGAGCCTATAATCTTGTTTCTTTGGCAACCACATTACAAGTATTACCAATTTATTTGAATTAACTATCTATTTGAATCTTTTCACCTCTCATGAGCACTTGGAACTGTTATGAACTTTGTAAAAGTTAAAGTGTGGGGTGGTTGGTTTAGCTTTTGTGTGGAACTAATGAAATAAGGAGAAGGGTGCACTATTTTGAAAAAGTAAGAGCCACTTGAATTGTAAAATAAAAGAAAGAAAAATAGTTATATTATTGTGAAAAATATTCCTTGAAAGCGGTAACTCTTTATGTAATTATGCTTAAAGAAATAGGGAGTTGATCTATATTGATGTGAAGGTGGAGTTATGGTTTGACATAAGTGTGGGGTTTTAAATGTTAAAGTGTATGTATTAAAGTACGTAGGGAGGTGTAGTCACTCTTATATCCAAATGTATCATACCCGTCTTGCAACCTATATTACAACCAATTAAAGTCCTACTTGATCCTACACTGAATGAGCTGAGTTAGTAGATGAGTACACTACGGGCAAGCCTATAGTTCATCTTTGTGGCATATGAATGTTGTTTCTGAGAGTGAGTGAATTCATTCTACCTTGAGTTCCTAATTATATTAATTTATAATATGTGTGGAACTACTCTCTATTGTTGTGTGAGGGCGCTTGATTCATGAAGGAAAGGTAATATTGTTGACCTCTATGTTAGAGTAAGTGAGTGAGTAGTGAATAATGTGTGGTACTTGTGAGTCAAATCTTGAGATGAAGATGTTAGACTCTTGTGCTTAGTCTATTTTAAATATTCTTTGTGTGATGAGTTAGGAGAATTATTTAATAAGGTTGTGTCAATATAAAGTATGCTTTGATTGCTCGAGGACGAGCAATGGTTTAAGTGTTGGGTATCAATAATATGCTATAATTACGTATTAGTGTCACTTATTACACTCTAATTTACTGCACTTTAATTGAGTTTGAGCTTTAATCGCTAGTGTTTTGCACTAAATGTGTGTTTTATGTCTTATATGAGTGATTCCGATCTATGCAGATGTTTTAAAGCTATTCTGGAGCCTTGAAGTCTGAGTAAAAGCCGAAGGATTAAGTTGGGATCATGTTCGGGGATCAACGAATGATAGTGCCCTTTAAGAACGAAACAAAGAATCGAGCAGGCATACTGCATATTGTCCCGTAAAATGCACATAACGTTTTACTCAAAAATCTGTTTGGGCTCCACAATATATCGATGGAAAGATATTTAAAAGGACTAAAACGTTTATGTTTTACATTTTTTCAAATTCCCATATCTGCGGTGCATAGGGTGGTGCGTTGCGCGCCATGCACTGCGGCTATGTAAATTGTTGTTACCCTCAAATTGCATGTTCTCTGAAGTTCCACACAAGCACACCGCATGGCGCGTCTCCCCATGCGTTTCTCCTGTACAATTTTTATAGAGTTAGCTCCACATAGACATGATAGCAAAACAACAAATTAACAAGAGTCATGAAAGAACCAGAACCCTAGAAAGTGAAGTTTAGCTCCACATAGACATAATAGCAAACCAATAAATCCTACAAAGAAATATAAGATTTACCAAGTTTGGTGGAAGAAAAGATGAAATCAGGCCTCCACGGCGGCTCTGTGCTCTCCCTAAGTTATTCAATCTTGAGCTTAATTATTTGATTGCTTACTATCTACAAATTTAAAATTGAACTCGAATGTGGGAATTCTAGATTGCTTATAGGATTGAGTAGAACAAGTTCTTGAGCTGGGTATCGGGGAACGGATTCGCGGTTAAGATAGACATATATCTAATTGTCTTGCTTGGTTGATTTACAAGAATCATAAATATGTTCTTGTTAGTTCTAATTCCATAGACATATAGGCGTTAGGTTAGCTTGAATAGGAGAGTAAGAACTCGACAGATTCTTATGAGCAATATTAACCCTGTTAACCAATAAACTAGATAAATTAGTTAGTTAATTCAATTGAAGAATACAATAAGATTGTAAGATAGCCCATAACCCTAGATCACTTTCATCACATTGATAACATAAAAAGTTGTTCTTCCTTTGTTCAGAGTTTATTATTTGTTTTCTTTATTTTAATTAGTTTTGAATCAAATATTTCTAGGTTTAATTCTTGTTAGATACTTAGGATAGTCTAATTTAGTTAATAGTTAATGACATATCTTTGTGGGTTCAACATCTGACTTTTAGTAACTATATTACTTGAAGACCGTGTATACTTGTGTGCGCATTTGGCCGTAGCACTAGTCTCTAAGACTAGGTAAGCCTAACAACATGCGTAATAACAGAAATAATAACATAAATCCCAAAACATCAACATCTATATAAATGAAAACTGCCGCTCAACATGTACAAATCCCAAAACCTGATGAAATATAAGTTACATGCTCTAGATACAGTGCGGAACACTCCTATACATCATTGTCTATAAAGATATAAAGAAATAAGAAAAGAACAAGACAAAAGGGGACTCCGAGGCCTACAGACGCAGATAGGTATACCTTGAAGTTTCCAAAGTAATAGCATAGCACACTAATACCAATGCTGATAGGATGTACCTGGATCTGTATAAAATATGTGCAGAAGCATAGTATGAGTATACCATAATGGTACCCAGAGATAATAAGAAACAACGAACAAGGAAGAAGATATCATAATATAATAAGAATGACACGGAAGTGAGACTGTAACAACCCGGTCGGTCGTTTTTTGAGTTGCATCCTCGTTTCCCCTGTTTCTACTTTTTTATGTGTTGTTCAACTATATTTCATTATATCAGGTTGGTTGTTTCGGGTTCGGAGTGGTCGTGGAGTGGAATGAGACACTTAGTCTCTTATTTAGAAGCTTAAGTTGGAAAAGTCAACCGGATGTTGACTTATGAGTAAAATGTCTCGGATGTGAATTCTGATAGTTCGAATAGCTCTGTTAGGTTATTGGACTTAGGAACGTGTTCAGAATGTATTTTGGAGGTCCGTGATAGATATAGGCTTGAATTGGCGAAATTGGAAATTTAGCATTTTTCGGTCGGCAGTGAAAATCTTCATATCGGGGTCCGAATGGAATTTGGAAAAATTGAAGTAGGTTTGTTGTGTCATTTGTGACGTGTGTGCAAAATTTCAGGTCATTGGGATGAGGTTTGATAGCTTTTGGCATCGTATGCGGAATTTGAAAGTTTCAAAGTTCTTAGGCTTGAATCCGAGGTTGATTTGGTGTTTCGATGTTGTTTTGAGTGTTCCGAAGGTTGGAATAAGTTTGAATAGTGGTATATGACTTGTTGGTATTTTTGGTAGAGGCCCCGAGGTCATCGGGATGAATTCGGATGGTTAACAGAAGGATTGGGAATTTGTTTGAGCAGTAGAACTTTGCTGCTTCTGTCATTTCTGCACCTGCGGATTGGGGACCGCAGGTGCCAGCCTCGTAGAAGCAAGATTGGACCGCATATGCGGAGAATTGAGGAGTTGAGAAGTACCACAGGTGCGCACAAGGACCATACCTACGAGATCGTAGGAGCGAGAAGCTAACTGCAGAAGCGAGATTTCCAAGTTTAAGTGAAAACCGCACCTACGATGGTTTTTTCGCAGGTGAGGCATCGCAAAAGCGACTCTGAGACTGCAGATGTGGAAGACACTGGGCAGAAGGTATAAAAAGGTCTTCTTCGTGAATTTTGCTAAGTTTCTCCATTTTTGAAGACGAGAGTTGAGCTTGGCCAGTAATTTCTCAAGAGGAATCATGGGTTATCAGTTGGGTAAGCTACTTAAGCTTTATCACTTGAGTTTATGACCATTTTTCCATTTTTTAATCATGATATTGGTGGAAATTAGGGAAGAAAGTTGGGAGATTGGGGCCTGAAATGGGAAATTTTAAATTGGGTATTTGAGGGACTATTTGAGGTCCGATTTTGATGATTTTTGTATGTATGGACTCGGGAGTGAAAGGAGTTTCTAGTTTTTCAACTTTTGTTGGATTCCAAGACGTGGTCCCGGGGGCCGGGTTTGAGCAAATTCGGGATTTTGGGTCTAATTTGATAATTTTCGTGTGGGTTTCATTCCTTTGGCGTGTATTGTTGATAATATACTAATTTTGGTTAGATTCGGAGTATTTGGAGGCCGGATAGAGAGGCAAGGGCATCGCAGGTTAGAGTTTTTGCTAGGTTGAGGTAAGTAACGCTTCCAAACTTGGTTCTGAGCATTCGAAACCCCAAACTATGTGTTCTATTATTACAATTGAGGTGACGCAAATGCCAAGTAACGGGCGTGTGGGCGTGCACCATGAGAATCGCGGCCTAGATCATTCCATGGCATCACTTAATGACTCTTTCTTACTAATATCTATGTTGTGATTATGTGGTTAAGTTAATGAGCTGTAAATCATGCTAATTATTTAAGGCTTCGTGCCGATACTGTTGAGACCCAAGAGGTCGTTTCTCACTGTCATATCATAAGCTTCATTGATATTCTGTACTCAGTCATGTTCATGCATATTATATCATGCCTCAGTCTTGATTATTGTTATTTGGCACATCATATCATTGTTTTGGGCTAGTATCATGACATTTTAAGCCCGTGAGTGTGAGACTGGAGAGTGATGACTGAGTTAGGCCGAGAGCCTGATATTGATTGACATTATGGGATCGGATTGCACGCCACAACGGGATATTGATTATACCTTCGTTGGCTTGGTATAGAGCTAGGGCTGAAAAGAGCCCCTCCGGAGTCTTTACACCCCCAGTGAGCGCAGTTGATGTTAATAAGTGATGGATCTTCCCTGGATATGGATTTTGTCTGAAGTATTTATACATGGAGATGGATCTTCTCCATAGAGCTGAAATGGCCTTATTTGGTACTGGATAACTGGGGTCAGTGATGTGTATATATTCCGGGATGGATTTTCCCTTGGCTGGATGGCCATATACAGTACCGAGTGGTTGAGCACTTGTGAGTGGAGGTACACGGTACATTTTTCATGTCTTCTGTGCATTGGTACATAGATATTTGTGGAGCCTTATACTCCATACTATTCAGATTGTATTTATTTCTGTTGAGTCTAATACTTGAACTGTAAGCATGTCTACTTTTCTATACAGTTTAATTTTATTACCTGTTGAGGTTTGGTTCGTCACTATCTGTCAGTCCATAGTTTAGACTTGTTACCTATTGAGTTGGTGTACTCACGTTACCCCTGCACCTTGTGTGCAGATTCAGGTATCTCAGGGAACGATAGCGGCTGTTGATTATTCCGGTCGCGGACTTTACAGACATAGCGAGGTAGCTGCCTGGAGATTAACAATTCTGCTTTTCTCCTTCTCTATCTTCCTATTAGTACATTATTTCTATTTTCAGACTATTTTGATCTTGTCTTTTATCGAAACTGTTATAGCATGGCTCATGATTTAGTGACACCCGAGGTCGGGCTCGTATCTTTCTAATTTGTTTGATTTTGACTTTATATCTTTTATCAGATTTCAGTTGGAAAATGGTTTTTCTTAAGTTTTAAATGAAATGTGGATTAATTTGGGAATGTGTTGGCTAGCCTAGTTTCACGATAGGCGCTATCATGACCGGGTCGGTTAGGGATCGTGACAAGTTGGTATCAGCGCCTAGGTTATATAAGTCTCACGAGTCATAAGTAGGTTTAGTAGAGTCTCACGGATCAGTATGGAGACATCTGTACTTATCCTCGGGAGGCTGCAGAACCTTTAGGAAAAACTTCACATTCTTAAATTCCTGTCATGCGAATATGTTGACTATGGTAACTAAACTTCTGTTATTTTATTCTTTCACAGATGGTGAGGACACGTGCTACCAGTCAGGGTAGACGACCACCAGTACCACCAGTTGTGGCCATGAGAGGCCGAGGATGTGGTTGAGGCCGTGGCAGGGACAGGGGTGTAGCCCGCACAACAGCTAGGGCAGCACTTACAGATCCACCAGCCGCCCTAGTTCATGATGAGGTTCCAATTGCGGATGCTCCAGCAAGACCAACTCAGGCACCGCCTGTGCCTATTGTTATTTTGGGTCTTCAAGAGGCCTTGGCTCATATCTTGACCATGTACACTAGCCTTGGTTAGGAGCAGCTACTTCTCAGGCCGGGGGAGGCACTTAGACTCTCGCCGCCCGTACACCCGAGTAGGTTGTTCAGAGACTGCAGACATCAGAGGCACCACCAGCCCAGGTGGTTACACCTGCTTATGATTTTGTTGTACCAGTTATGCCTTATGACGAGCAGTGTCGATTGGAGAGGTTTGGTAGACTTTACCCTCCGACTTTCAAGGGTTTCTTGGACAAGTGTCAGAAGATGCTACGTACAGCGGGTATTCTGGAGACCAGTGGGGTCTCATTTACTACTTTTCAATTTTTTGGAGCTGCCTTTACTTGGTGGGAGGCTTATGAGAGGCGTAGGCCTGTTGGTGCAGCGCCCCTTACCTGGCATCAGTTCTCCATTCTCTTCCTGGAGGAGTATGTATTGCATTCACGCAGGGAGGAGCTGTATAGGCAGTTGGAGCAGTTGTGTTAGGAGGATATGATCGTGATGCAGTATGAGATGAGGTTCTCTGAGTTGGTCTATCATGTTATCTGGCTAGTACCCATGGATACTGAGAGGAAGAGAAGGTTCGTCGATGGTCTCACTTATCAGTTATAGATTTTTCTAACCAGGGAGAGGGCATTTAGCGCTTCTTTTGAGAAGGTGGTTGACATTGCCAGTGAGATTGAGTCAGTTCGCCGCCAGGAGCGAGTCGAGAGGGAGGCTAAGAGGCCTTGGGAATCTGGTAGTTTTGGTGGTGTTCCTTCTGGAGGTCAGTTTCAGCACGGTAGAGGCCATCTATTCAGACATGCTCAGCCAGCTCATTCGGGTCACCGTGGTGGATCATCGGGCCATGGTTCTCATAGCTCACATTTGGGCCACTCATCTCTCAGTGCCCTTCCAGATCAGAGTATGACTCATGCACCATCAGTTCAGGGTTCATCTACGCTTGGTTCTTCTAGTAGTTATCCCGGTGCTCGAGGCTCCCTTCAGTCCCCACCGCCATTTGCCGGGAGAGGTTGCTTTGAGTGTGGAGATTTGGGTCATATCAAGATGTTTTGTCCCTGTCTTACGGGAGGTTCATCCCCGCAGAGGAGTCAGCCTTCGACTTCAGCACCAGTTGCTTCCCCACCCGCTTAGCCATCTTGGGGTGGATGTCAGTCAGCTAAGGGTCTCCCTAGAGGGGGAGGTCGATCAGGTGGTGGTCAAGCCCATTTCTATGCCCTCCCAGCCAGACCAGATGTTATTGCTTCAAATACGGTGATTTCATGTATTGTCTCAGTTTGCCACAGTGATGCCTCTATGTTATTTGACCCTGGTTCCACTTTTTATATGTGTCATCATATTTTGCTCATTATTTGGATACACCCCATGAGTCTCTTGTTTCATCTGTTCGTGTATCTACTTCGGTGGGCAATACTGTTGTTATAGACTAGGTATATCGGTCTTGTGTGGTGACTGTTGGAGGTTTGGATACCCGAGTGGACCTTCTGTTGCTTTGTATGGTGGATTTTGATATGATATTAGGCATGGATTGGCTATCTCCGTGTCACACTATTTTTGACTTTCATGCTAAGACAATGACGTTGGCTATGCCGGATGTGCCACGGATTGAGTAGCGAGGTTCGTCGGATTATGTTCCTGATAAGGTGATTTCATTCTTGAAGGCCTAATGGATGGTTGGAAAAGGTTGTCTTTCTTATTTATCCTTTGTTAGGAATGTCAATTTAGAGACTTCTAGTATTGATTCAGTCCCGGTAGTGAGGGAGTTTTCGGATGTGTTTCCTACATACCTGTCGGGCATGCCACCAGATAGGGATATTGACTTTGGTATTGATTTGGTGCTGGGCACTCAGCCCATTTCTATTTCACCGTATCGTATGGCATTGGCGGAGTTGAAGGATTTGAAGGAGCAGCTTCAGGAACTCTTTGATAAGGGTTTATTCGGCCTAGTGTGTCGTTGTGGGGTGCACCTGATCTATTCATGAAGAAAAACGATGGCTCTATGAGGATGTGCATTGATTACAGGCAGTTGAACAAGGTCACAATCAAGAAATGCCTCGTATTGATGATTTATTTAACCAACTTTAGGGAGCGAGGGTGTTCTCCAAGATTGATCTCAGGTCGGGGTATTACCAGCTGAAGATCAGGGACTTAGATATTCTTAAGACAACTTTTAGGACCTGATATGATCATTATGAGTTCCTTGTGATGTCTTTTGGGCTGACCAATGCCCCAACAACATTCTCGACTCATTCATTATTGTGTTCATTAATGATATTCTGGTGTACTCGTATAGTTAGGAGGAGCACGCTGAGCATCTGAGAGTTGTATTGCAGTGGTTGAGAGAGGAGAAGATTTATGCAAAGTTCTCCAAGTGTGAGTTCTGGCTTAGTTCCGTGGCTTTCTTGGGGCACGTGGTGTCTAGTAAGGGTATTCAGGTTGATCCGAAGAATATAGGGGCGGTTCAGAGTTGGCCCAAACCATCTTCAGCCGTAGAGATTCGCAGCTTTCGTGGTTTGGCGGGCTATTACCATCGGTTCATTCAGGGATTTTCATCTATAACATCACCCTTGACCAAATTGACTCAAAGGGTGCTCTTTTCATGTGGTCAGATGAGTGTGAGGCGAGCTTTCAGAAGCTCAAGACTACCTTGACCACAACTCCAATGTTAGTTTTGCCATCAGCTTCAGGTTCATATACAGTGTATTGTGATGCTTCTAGAGTTGGTATTGGATGTGTGTTGATGCAGGAGGATAGAATGATTGCTTATGCTTCCCGTCAGTTGAATCCCCTTGAGAAGAACTACAATGTTCTTGATTTGGAGTTGGCTGCCATTGTTCACACGTTGAATATTTGGAGACATTATCTCTACGGCATTTCTTGTGAGGTGTTTACTGATCATCGTATCCTCCAACAATTGTTCAAGCAGAAGGATCTCAACTTGAGGCAGCGGAGATGGTTGGAGAAACTAAAGGACTATGATATTACTATCTTGTATCACCCGGGGAAGGCCAATGTGATGGTCAATGCTTTGAGTAGGAAGGCATTGAGCATGGGCAGTTTGGCACATATTCCTATTGGGGAGCGGCCTCTTGCAGTTGATATTCAGGCCTTGGCCAACCGGTTTGTAAGGTTGGATATTTCGGAGCCCAATCGGGTCTTAGCTTGTGTGGTTTCTCGGTCTTCTTTGTTTGATCGCATCAGAGAGTGCCAGTATGATGATCCTCATTTGCTTGTCCTCAAGGACAGAGTTCAGCACGACTACTAGAGATGTGACTATTGGTGATGACGGTATATTGAGGATGCAGGGCAGGATGTATGTGCCCAATGTAGATGGACTTCGAGAGTTGATTCTGGAAAAGGCCCACAACTCGCGGTATTCTATCCATCCGGGTGTTGTGAAGATGCATCATGATTTGAGACAGCACTACTGGTGGAGGAGAATGAAGAAAGATATATTGGGATTTGTAGCTCGGTGTCTCAATTATCAGCAGGTGAAATACGAGCATCTGAGACCAGCGGATTTACTTTAGCAGATTGATATTCTAGAGTGGAAGTGGGAGCAGATCACCATGGATTTTGTAGTTGGACTCCCACGGACTTTGAGGAAGTTCGATGCTATTTGGGTGATTGTGGATCGGCTGACCAAGTCTGCGCACTTCATTCCTGTGTGTACTACCTATTCTTCAGAGCGATTAGCTGAGATTTATATTCGAGAGATTGTTCGTCTGCATGTTGTCCCAATTTCTTTCATCTCAGATAGAGGTACTCAGTTCAATTTGCAGTTTTGGAGAGCCGTGCAGTGAGAGTTGGGTACTCAAGTTGAGTTGAGCACTGTTTTTCACCCTCAGACGGCGGGCAGTCCGAGCGCACTATACACATATTAGAGGACATGTTGCGCGCTTGTGTCATTGATTTTGGAGGGTCATGGGATCAGTTTCTACCGCTCGCGGAGTTTGCATATAACAACAATTACTAGTCGATTATTCAGATGGTTCCATATGAGGCTTTGTATGAGAGACGGTGTAGATCTCCAGTAGGTTGGTTTGAGCCGGGCGAGGCTAGGCTTTTGGGTACGGACTTAGTGCAGGATGCTTTGGACAAGGTGAAAGTGATTCAGGAGCAGCTTCGTACGACACAGTCAAGATAAAAGAGTTATACTGACAGAAAGGTTCATGAGGTGTCATACATGATTGGAGAGAAGGTTCTACTGAAGGTTTCACCCATGAAGGGTGTTATGAGATTTGGGAAGAAGGGTAAATTCAGTCCTCGGTTCATTTTGCCTTTTGAGGTGCTTTGGAGGATTGGGGAGGTGGCTTATGAGCTTGCTTTACCACCCAGCTTGTCGAGTGTGCATCCAGTATTTCATGTTTCTATGCTCCGGAAGTATATTGGTGACCCGTCTCATGTTTTGGATTTCAGCACGGTTCAGTTAGACGGTGATTTGACCTATGATGTGTAGCCAGTGGCTATTTTGGAGCAACAGGTCTGAAAGTTGATATAAAAGGGTATAGCTTCAGTGAAAGTGTAATGGAGAGGTTGGCCTGTGGAGTAGTCTACTTGGGAGACCGAGCGGGAGATACAGAACAGATATCCACACCTGTTTGAGGCTTCAGGTATGTTTCTAGACTCGTTCGAGGACGAACGTTTGTTTAATAGAGGGAGAATGTAACGACTCGGCCGGTCGTTTAATGAGTTATAGCCCCATTTCCCTCATTTTCTGCTTCATTATGTGTTGTCTAGCTATATTTCATCGTATTGGGTTGGTTGGTTTGGGTTTGGAGTGGAATGAGACACTTAGTCTCTTATTTAGAAGCTTATGTTGGAAAAATTAACCTGATGTTGAATTATGAGTAGAATGTCTCATATATGAATTATGATGGTTAGGATAGCTCTGTTAGGTGATTTTGGACTTAGAAGCGTGTTCGGAATATATTTTGGAGGTTCGTGGTAGATTTAGGCTTGAATTGGCAAAATTAGAAATTTGGCATTTTTCGGTCGGAAGTGAAAATCTTGATATCGGGGTCGGAATGGAATTACGAAAACTGGAATAGATCCATTGTGTGATTGGTGACGTGTGTGCAAAATTTCAGGTCATTCGGATGAGGTTTGATAAGTTTTGGCATGGTGTGCGGAATTTGAAAGTTTCTAAGTTCTTAGGCTTGAATCCGAGGTCGATTTGGTGTTTAGATGTTGTTTTGAGCGTTCCGAAGGTTGGAATAAGTTTGAATAGTAGTATTTGACTTGTTAGTATTTTTGGTGGAGGCCTTGAGAGCCTCGGGATGAATTCCGATGTTTAATGGAAGGATTGGGAATTTGTTTGAGAAGCTGAACTTTACTACTTCTGTCATTTCCGCACCTACAGATTAGACCCCGCAGGTGCGAGCCTCGTAGAAGACAGATTGGACCGCATATGCGGAGACTTGAGGAGCTGAGGAGTATAGTAGTTGCGTACAAGGACCGCACCTGCGAGACCATAGGAGCGAGTAGGTGACCGTAGAAGTGGGATTTCCAGGGTTAACTGAAAACCGCACCTGCGATGTTTTTACCCAGGTGCAGTGTCGCAAAAGCGATTCTGAGTCCACAGATACGGAAAACACTGGACAGAAGGTATAAAAAGGTCTTCTTCGCGAATTTTGCTAAGTTTTTCCATTTTTTAAGACGAGAGTTGAGCTTGGGCAGTGATTTCTCAAGAGGGATCAAGGGTTATTAGTTGGGTAAGCTACTTAAGCTTTATTACTTGTGTTTATGACCATTTTTCCATTGTTTAATCATGATATTAGTGGAAATTAGGGAAGAAAGTTGTGAGATTAGGGCTTGAAATTGAAGAGTTTAAATTGGGGATTTGAGGGACCATTTGAGGTCCGATTTTGATGATTTTGGTAAGTATGGACGCGGGAGTGAAAGGAATTTCTAGTTTCAAGACTTTTTTGGATTTCGAGACGTGGGCCCGGGGGCCGAGTTTGAGAAAATTTGGGATTTTGAGTCTAATTTGATAATTTTCGTGTGGGTATCATTCCTTTGGCGTGTACTGATGATAATATACTCATTTTGGTTAGATTCGGAGCATTTGGAGGCCGAATCGAGAGGCAAGGGAATTGCGGGTAAGAGTTTTGGTCTAGTTGAGGTAAGTAACGCTTCCAAACTTGGTTCTGATGGTTTGAAACCCCGAACTATGTGTTCTATGATTACTATTGAATTGATACAAATGCCAAGTGACGGGCGTGTGGGCGTGCACCATGAGAATCGTGTCCTGGATCATTCCACGGCACCGCTTAGTGACTCTTTCTTGCTGATATCTATGTTGTGATTATGTGATTAAGTTAATGAGCTGTAAATCATGCTAATTATCATGTTAAGGCTTCATGCCGATACTGTTGAGACCCAAGAGGTCGTTTCTTGCTGTCATATCATTAACTTCATTGATATTCTATACTCAGACCTGTTCATGCATATTATATCATAGCTCAGTCTCGATTATTGTTATTTGGCACATCATATCATTGTTTCAGGATAGTATCATGACATTTTGAGCCCGTGTGTGTGAGGCTGGAGAGTGATGACCGAGTGAGGCCGAGAGCCTCATTCTGAGTGATAGTATGAGATCGGGCTGCACGCTATAGCGAGATATTGATTATGCCTTCGTTGGCTTGTTATAGCGCTTGGGCTAAAAGGAATCCCTCCGGAGTCTTTGCACCCCCAGTGAGCGCAGTTGATTTTAATGAGGGATGGATCTTTCCTAGACATGGATCTTGTCTGAAGTATTAATACCTGGAGATGGATCTTCTCCATAGGGCTAGAATGGCCTTCCTCGGTACTAGATGACTGCAGTCAGTGATGTGTATATATTCCGAGATGGATCTTTCCTGGGCCGGATGACCATATACAATACCGAGTGCTTGAGCACTTGTGAGTGGAGGTACACGATACATTTTACATGTCTTATGTGCATTGGTACATAGAGATTTGCGGAGCTTTATACTCCATACTGTTCAGATTGTATTTATTCCTATTGAGTCTAGTACTTGAACTGTAAGCATGTCTACTTTTTTGTACAATTTAATTGTATTACCTGTTGAGGTTTGGTTCGTCACTACCTGTGAGTGCATAGTTTGTACTTGTTACTTATTGAGTTGGTGTATTCAAGTTACCCCATGCACCTTGTGTGCTGATTCAAGTATCTCAGGGCACGGTAGCGGTTGTGGACTATTCCAATCGCGGACTTCACAGAGATAGCGAGGTAGCTACCTGGCGATTTGCAGTTTCGCTTTTCTCCTTCTCTATCTTCCTATTAGTACATTGTTGCTATTTTCAGACTATTTTGGTCTTGTCTTGTTTCGGAACTATTATAGCATGGCTCATGAGTTAGTGACACCTGAGTTCAGGCTTGTATCTTTCCGCTTTATTTGATTTTGACTTTATATCTTTTATCAGATTTCAGTTGAAAAATGGTTTTTCTTATGTTTTAAATGAAATGTGGATTAATTTGGGAATGTGTCGGCTGGCCTAGTTTCACGATAGGTGCCATCACGACCGGGTCAGTTTGGGGTTGTGACAGAGACAATAAAGAGTTTACGGAAAGCAACAACACGGAGGCAAAAGAAAGTTAATACAACACGAAAGGAAACAAGAATATTTCAGGTTAAGGAAAACAACAACATACAATACAGCAAATAGAGAAGATTAACAAGGGCACTCCCGAGGTACCGCCTCGTAATCCCAGATCATAAAATAACTCATAGTATTTCCTTATATCACCATGGGAGCCTTTATATTGTTGTTTTGAAAATTATTTTTCTGAAATAACATCCCGTGTTTTAGCCCATCTTATCACACGCATGGCTTCTAGTAATTCCCCTACTAGTCACGCGTATCAAGCCAACCTTATCTCACCACATGCGTTTCAACACCAGATCTTATACCACCATATGTGTACCAATAATCACAACGGCACGGCAGAAACCTCGCTGCTAACAATAACAACCGCACGATAGAAGCCTCGTGCAGCAATAACAATAACACGACAGAAACCTCGTGCAAAAAATCAAAACAATCACTTCAACAATAAGACGAAAGCCAAACAAAACTGTTAAATAATATGAAGTTTCACAACTTACACCTTGCCTCAACAAAAATCAGGGCCTTGCAACTCAACACTAAACTTAACAGCAAGATATTTCAAGGATAGTCATTTCAAGTAAAGAATTCCATAGTTAAGTAATGAATAAGAACTCATGAAAGCAAGTAATTCAACTAAACATGTAGTACAAGTTGAAAATAAGAGAAAAGACAAGTAGACATGTGAAATTAGGCTAAACATGATGACTATACATGCTAAAGTAACTCAATTAGGGCATAAAAAGGAAACTACTTAACTAAAGTCAGAATTTCCAATATTTAGCACGTGTACGCACTCGTCACCTTATGTAAACGGACTTCACATATCATAAATTACCACAACAATACCAAATGATAAGGGAAATTTCTCCCAAACAAGGTTAGACAAGTCACTTACCCCAAACCACGCTCAATCAATCAATTAGAAGGCCTTTCCCTTTATTTTCCGACTCCAACGGCTCAAATCTAGCCAAAAATAATTACATACTATAAATATAACTATACGAAACTAATCCAAATAAAGGTGATATCGAGTCCAACCGTACAAGAATTTTTCAAATCCGAACTCATTTAGCCTTTCAAAACTCAAGAATTTGGTCTAAGAACTTTTACACCTTTTCCCCAATTTTTCAACCCAAATCCTTAATTACATGATGGAATAAATGGTAGATTAGTGGAATTTAATCAAAAATGAGTTAAGAACTCTTATCCCAACAATCTCTCTGAAAATCCCTCGAAATTTCACGTCAAACCGAGCTCTCAAGTCCAAATGGTGAAAAATTACATCCCAACGATTCCTTCATCACGAACGTGGAATAATCCTCGCGTTCGCGATGCACAAAATTATACAGCTGCAAAAATCCTCTTCACGAATGCGAGACTCCCCACGTGAGCGCGATGGCCAACATTCTCAAGCTTCGTGATCGCGAAGCTTCACTCGCGAACGCGTAGATCAACCGTGTAAAGTCTTCCCAACCCGCCTTTCCTCTTTGCGAACGCACTTCCCTGTCCGTGATTGCAGTGCACAATATCCTGACCCCTTCGTGAACTTGTGACCTTCTTCGCAAATGCAAAGGTTAAATCTCCATCCATCTGTGAAGACTCTACGCGAACGCATGAATACCTTCGCGAACACGTAGAAGGAAACCAGAAGCACCAGATTTAACAATCTTAATGTTCCGAAATACACTGAACATGGTCCGAATAACACCGAGGCCTCCGGGGCCTCAACCAAACATACCAACAATTCCTAAATGTGATACGAACTTAGTCGAGATCTCAAATCACATCAAACAATATCAAAAATACAAATCGCACCTCAATTCAAGCGCAATGAAGTTTTGAACTTCTAACTTTCACATCCGATACCGAAACCTAACAAACCACGTCTGATTTACCTCAAATTTTGCACACAAGTCATAATTGATATTACAGACCTATTCGAACTTTCGAAATGGGGATCCGACCCCGATATCAAAAAGTCCACTCCTGGTCAAACATTCTAAAATCTTCCAAATTTTCCAACTTCGCCAATTTACGTTGAAACGACCTATGGACCTCCAAATCAATATCCGGACACGGTCCTAAGACCAAAATTATCATACGGAGCTATTGGAACCGTCAAAATTTTATTCTGGAGTCGTCTTCACACAAGTAAAACTATGGTCAATTTCTACGACTTAAACTTCCGATTTAGGGACTATGTGTCAAATTTTACCCCGAAACTCTCCCGAAATCAAAACCAAATATCCCGGCAAGTCACGTAGTTATAAAATAAAATAAAGGGAGCATTAAATAAGGGATCAGAGCTAATACTCTCAAAACAACCGGACGGATCGTAACAAAAGTAATTCCCAGGCCTTCAATAATGCAACGACTTTGATACAATAATGTAATGGAAGGGCCCCTCATTGATAATAGAGGAAATTAACTTTTTAAATTTGTTTTTTTAATTACCTTTTGTAAAGTAGTTTGTATTATTAAATTATTTTGTCGGCCATTTTACTTTTAAGTATTTTGTCAGGGTTTTTTATTGGATCCATTATATAAGGATCAAATAGGACTTAGTTAGAGGTAGGTTCTCTTTAGGGTCTTTTAGAAGTTCTTTTTCTCTTGTAAAAAATCTCTTGTATACAATTTTTATTTAATAAAATCTGAAAAGGTCGAGCATCGGCCACAACCTCCGTGAGTTAAGGTAATTACTTTTTATATTGCTCGCTTAATATGATTATTCTTTCGGCTTAAATGATAAGCTGAATAGTGTGGTGTTGAGCTTAAGCACACTAAGCTACTACTAACATGATTTATTATTATAGAGTACTATATCACCCGACAATTCAAAGGTGGACATTGTAGAGCTCAACCAGCATGATAGTCCAGGCTATAAGTCTAGGTTGTGGCAACATAACCGGCAGTCCCTTGAGAAAATTCGTTGTAGTCAAAGACGGCGTTAAGGGTCATATGAGATTCAGGTTTTGGATTTACATGACAGGACTATTGGCTTGACAAGGCTGGTGTCTCTGTAAAATTCCCTGTAACTCCCGTCGAAGCGATCTCATGCCTATTTGGTATCAGAGCCATGTGAACTAGTAGTGATAGGTGCGAAGTTCTACACACTTTTCTTAATGAATATCATTAGGAAGCAAGCTACTATGTATATAACAACAACATTCAAGGAATATATATAAAAGAAGAATTAAAAAATTTAAAATCTATAAGTAATATTAAATTATATAGAAATAAATGAACAACATTATATAAGTTAAATAACTATTAGTGGGGTATAACTTAAAAACTACTTCCTCCGCTATACTTTAATTGATTTGTTGGCATTTTTTTGTGGTTCACAATATTTAATTTTTTCCAAATATCAAGAAAAAATTAACTTCTTTTTTCTAAAATTGCCCTTGGAGTAAAGAACCTAGGAATATTTGTTGTATTCAATGAACAATTTAAGGTTAGTATGGTAAATTTTATTGTTAAATTAATGTTAAAAGGTGAATTCTTTAGTATGTATGAAAACAACCAAAAAATTAATTAAAATGAACCAGAGGGAGTAATAAAAATGTTATTAAAGAGAACAGGTTGAATGTATATTTCAATTCAAGAAGAGTAGCCATCACTTTAATATTGTAGTAATTAATGAAAGTTCAGTAATTTATTTGTGGATTGGTAGGATTTGTGTATCATTATTTAGTATGCCTATTTTAGTAAAAAATTTAAAAGTGTTTAGTTTGGATAAAAATCATCATCTTTCTTTTTATTTTTGCTTAAATTTAGGAATTATTAACTAGCATCCTTATTTAATGGGATTTTTCTGCTAGGTAATATAATTAATTAGTTGTTATGTATGTAAAATACCTGTTGTTGCTAGGTTTTTGAATTTTTTTCCTAAATATAGCCTATTTATGTTTTTTCCTTTCTTGGGATCATTACAAAAATAGTCAGACAGATTTATTATTTGCTTTTTATAGTCGGTATACATAGATTATGCATTGATTATATAATTTTATATATATATAAATTATATTTATATTATATATTTGTTGATTATTTTCAATTTATACGCTTGAAGTGACGATTATTTAGGTTAGTTCTTCTTTCTTTTTCACCATGTCGACTTGAAGTTTCAAGCACTAACATTTTTGCGTCCAATTTTTGGGAAATCAAAGCCCAAATGATTTTCAGACCCCTACAGTTTTAGTGTTTGAGGTAAATTATTCAAAAATAAAGGTTAACTTAATTACTATTCCCTCAGTTCAGTTTTTTAGTCGTCTGTGTTTGACTTTGTATTTTTTTTAAAATAAAATAAATGAAGTGTGCATTTTACAATTCTATTCATAATAATGATAGTATTTCAAAAAGTCTTGGAAAATAATTTGGAGAATTAGTAATTAATGATAAAGGTAAAACATGAAAAAAAAATTCTTTCTCGTTATTTGCTAAAATGAATAAGTAAGAATGAAAATATAATTTTAGTATGGTTGACAAGTAAAAGTAAACGTATGGATTATACATAAACAATTTAAGATGGACTAATTGAACATCATTTTGTTGCCACATGCAAATCCTGTTCAAGTATAAACACCCCTCTATTTATGTCACGATCCAAGTTCGCCCTCCGTGAACTGTCGTGGCGGCACCTAGTCATAGCGACTAGGTAAGCCTAACAAATTGCGAAAAAAGGAAATAAAATGCGAAACTGGCAAGTTACGAGTAAAATATAAATAAGGAGTTTAAAAATGCCGCTCGGCACATACAATACATACTCTCAAAACTGAATCAAACCCCCAAAATCCGAAATCTCATGAAATCACAAGCTATAGAAAACTACATAGTGTTCTAGCTCCAGAATGTCTAATCAAAAGAAAATACAGGAAGTCTAACGCCGAAGGGGAGAATAGAGAGGGACTTCTAGGTCTGCGGACGCGGCAGATATACCTCGAAGTCTCTGATGTCACCTGCCTCACTGATAGAACGATTGAGCAGAAAAACTTGGATCTGCACATGAAAAACATGTGCAGGAAAGGGCATGAGTACACCATAACGGTACCCAGTAAGTGCCAAGCCTAACCTCGATCGAGTAGTGACGAGGAAGGTCAGGGCCTTTTATATATATATATATATATATAACAAGGTAAACAGTATGGAGTGCGACAGTATAATTAAAGATACTAACAGTCGATAAAGAGTAAAAATCACAGACAGAATATACTCAGTACACAGAGATAGCAACAAGGGATCTCCTAGGATATCGTCCCGTAGTCCCAAAAGTAAATATGTAGAGGATCTCCCGGGATATCGTCCCGTAGTCCGAACCATAAATATACAGGGGAATATCCCAAAATACCAATCTGTAGTCCCAAAGTAAATATCTAGTACAGGGGAATCTCCCGGGTGTCGTCCCATAGTCCCAAATGTAGACGTGCAGGGAGATCTCCCGGAATATCGATTCGTAGTCCCAAAGTAAAAATGCAGGGGGATCTCCCGGGATATCGTCTTGCAGTCCCAAAGTAAACACACAATAGTCTCAAAAAAGAATCTACAGTACTTTCAAGAATAAACAGGAATTCTACTCTAAACATGCTGCATAGAATACAAGTAAGCAGTTAAAGCAGGTAAGACAATTAGATCACATAAGCATGCTTTTCCTAAACTAAACAAGAGGCTTCAAGTACTAGTATTGCTCAATTACAAGAAAACATAGATATTTACTTAATGAAAACGGGATTTTTTAACAATTAGCACGTGTACGCACTCGTCACCTCACGTACACTGCACTCATATAACAACAGTACCAAAATCCTAACGGGTGTTCCCCCACACAAGAATAGGCAAGCCACTTACCTCGAACCAGCTCAAAAATCAATCTGAAACCATGCTCTTGCCACGAGTATCCAACTCCGAGTGGCCCAAATCTAATAAAATAAACTTCATAATGTAAATATAACTACAAACAATGAATTTAGCTAAAGGAATCGAAGCTAAGGTAAGAAAATAGAAAAACGCCCAAAAATTCTTCCCGAGCCCACGTCTCAAAATCGGGTAAAAGTTACGCATTATGAACATCCATTCACTCACGAGCATACTCGAACAAAAATCACCAAAATCTGATGCCAAAATCTTACTCAAAACTAGAATTTTCAATTTGGGAACTTTTCCCCCAAATCCCCATTTTTACACTCAAATTCTTAGATTAAATGTAAAAAACAACAATAGATTGATGAAATATAAACGAAATAGGGTTAGGAATCGTTACATTGATTTCCTTTTCAAAACCCTCTAAAAAATGCCTTCTTCCGAGCTAAAAATCAAATTTGATGTTATGAACTTCAAGCCATCGAAATTTCTATATCTGCCCAGCGATTACCGCATCTGCGGTTCATGGGACCGCACCTGCGCTTTGGGCTCCGCATCTGCGGAATTTCATTAACTCCACGCTCACCGCACCTGCGGTCCGCTTCTGCGGTCCTTGTGCCGCATATGCGGTCACTGGCCCTTGAGCTCCAGACCGCATCTGCGACCTCTTGCCTCGCTTCTGCGGGCCGCACCTGCGGGCTCCTCACCGCAGGTGCGAAAATACCAGAAGCATCAACTTCAGATTTTTGCCTATGTCCAAATTCACTTCCATTAAGCATCCGAAACTCACCGGAGGCCCCCGGGACCTCAATCAAACATAGCAACCAATCCTAAAACATCATACGAACTTAATCCAACCCTCGAATCCCATCAAACAATGCTAAACCCACGAATCACCCTCCAATCCAAGTCTAATGAACTTGAAATCTCAAGAATTCTACAACCGATGCCGAAACCAAGCAAACCATGTCCGATATCCCTCAAATTTTGCACACAAGTCACATTCGACACTACGGAGCTGTTCCAACTTTCGGAATTGGATTCTGACTCCGGTATCAAAATTTCACTATCTATCCGGAAACTTCAAAAATTCAACTTCCGGCATTTCAAGCCTAAATAATCTATGGACCTCCAAAACACAATCCGAACACGCCCCTAAGCCCGAAATCACTCAACGGAGCTAACGGAATCGTCGGAATTCCATTCCGAGGCCGTCTTCATACAGCTCCGATTACGGTCCAAATTCTAAAGCTTAAGCTCTCATTTAGGGACTAAGTGTTCCAAAACACTCCAAAACACAAAACGAATCTTCCCGGCAACTCACAATAGCAGAAATAAATACGGGGGAAGTAGTAAATAGGGGATCGAGGTGTTAATTCTTAAAACGACCGGCCTGGTCGTTACAATTTATTTTTAGTTGTCCACTTTTGACTTTACACTCCGTTTAAGAAAAAATAAACGAAATATATATTTTACAATTTTATCCATAATAATAATAAAAATAACATTTTAAAAAGTTTTGAAAACGATTTGAGGAATGAGTAGTTAAAGATAAGGATTAAACATGAAAAAAATATCTTTTTTTATTTGTTAAAACAAATAAATAAAAATAAAAATATTTTTAATATAATTGACAAGTAAAAGTGGACGGAGTAGCAAAGTAAGGAAACTGTAATCGACTGCCGTCTTCTGTCAATTGTTTGTTATTTAGCGGCAACTTATTAAGATTTCAATAATTTCCACAACCAATAAATGCCTCTGTGTGTATACAGAAAAGAGAGGCAAAAGGATGAATCATTATTAAATTTAAAAAATGTAGACACATGGTCGACTTTTTGAAGTTTTTAATGTATCACATGCAACAATCCTTAATTTAAACACCATGACTTTGTTTGGATAATATTCTATATATGCAACTGGTAAAAGAAAAAAATGATAATCCTCCTAGTCATATGAACGACCAGAGTTGCTTAGATTTTTTCTATTTTAAAAAGAAACCTCTAAGAAAATCGATATGGCTAGTGAACTCCAATTGGAGTAACTGCTCTATGTTTTCCCAACTTTAAGGTTTTGTGTACAGTATCTCCCATATACATTTCATCATCTGATAAATTGAAGTTAAATTAAGACTTGAAATTTATTAGTGCATTCGGTTTTTTGAGGATTTTAAACTGTTTTTACTGTAAAATTCCCATATAAATGTTCGATAAGAACATTGCATTTCGGTGATTTACATATTTAATCATTTTTGTGGCCTTATATTTACACATTGTCCACATTTCTATGACGACCCGGCCGGTCTTCTTAAGAATTTACACCCTGATCTCCTATTAACTGCTTTTCCCGAGTTTATTTCTGCTATTTTGATTCGCCGGGATCTTCGATTTTGAGTTTCGAAGAGTTTTGGGACACTTAGTCCCTAAATAAGAGCTCAAGTGTTGGAAAGTTGACCGTAGTCGGAGCAGTATGAAGACGGCCTCGGAATGGAGTTCTGATGGTTCCGTTAGCTCCGTTGGGTGATTTCGGGCTTAGGGGCGTGTTCGGATTGTGTTAAGGTCCGTAACTAATTTAGGCTTGAAATGCCGAAAGTTGAATTTTGAAGTTTCCGGTTCGATAGTGAGATTTTGATCTGAGGGTCGGAATGGAATTCTGAAAGTTGGAGTAGCTCCGTAGTGTTTAATGTGACGTGTGTTCAAAGTTTCAAGTCATTCGGACGAGTCTTGATGGACTTTTTGATCGAAAGCGCACTTTTAGAGTTTTTGGAATTCTTAGGCTTAAATCCGATGAAAAATAGGTGTTTTGATATTGTATTGAGCGTTCCGAAGGTTGGAGCAAGTTTGAATGAAGTTATGGGATATGTTGGTAGGTTTGGTTGAGGTCCCGGGGGCCTTGGGTGTCTTTCGGATGCCCAACGAGTCATTTTTGGAACTTAGAAAATTGCAGAAAATGTTGCAGCAGTCAGTTTTGGTTTCCTTCTTCGTGTTCGCGAGTGGGATCTCGCGTTCGCGAAGAGGAGCTGGGGCTGGCAAGGAAATCGTGCTTCTTGTTCGCGAAGTGTCTCCTGCGTTCGCGATGGCTTTTCTGCGTTCGCGTAGGAGGAGGATGTTTTGAATCGCGTTCGCATCCCGGGCATCGCGTTTGCAATGAAGAAATCTGGGTCCAAGTGTAATTGTGCTTCGTGAACGCGTGGGGCCTTCTGCATTCGCGAAGAAGGAATTTGCTTAGCAAAATGTTTAAGTTCAAAATCGAGGGTTTAATCATTTTTGTGAAAACTAGAGCTTGGGAGCTCGGATTTGAGCGAGGTTTTGAGGGATTTTCATTAATATCAATTGGGTAACGATTCCTTACTCTTTTTTTCTTGTAACCCATTAATCTAAACATGAATTCATCATTTAATTTCGGATTGGAGATGAAAATTGGGGAAATATTGGAAGAAATTTCTTAGACATAGAATTCGACTTTTGATTAGGAATTGACCTTAGATTTGGATAATTTTGGTATGCATGAACTAGTGAGAGTATGAGGATTCATAAAATATAAATTTTACCCGATTATGAGATGTGGGCCCGAGGGGCGTTTTGGTTATTTTACCTAATTTTGCTTATTAGCTTAGAATTTCTTTATAGAATCAGTTACTTGAAGTGTTATTTACATTATGCAATTTAATTAAATAGATTTGGGCCACTTGGAGTCCAGTACTTGTGGCAAGAGCGTGGTTTCGGATTGATTTGAGCTGGTTCGAGGTAAGTGGCTTGCCTAACCTTGTGTGTGGGACTTTCCCCTTAGGATTTGGTATTATTGTTAATTGAAATGCCTTGTACGTGAGGTGACGAGTGCGTACTTGTGCTAATTGTTGAAAATCCAATTTTTATTAAGTAATTACGAGTATGTTTCCTTCCCTGTTTATATTACTTGCGCTTTAAGCATGTTGTTAGCTTAGGAAAGCATGTCTAAGTGATTTAATTCATTTATTTGCTCAAACTATTTTACCGGATTCTGTGTAGCATGCTAGGCTAGAATTACTTGGTTGTCTTAATATGAAATTGACATTCGCTGATTATTTTTCCTGTTGCTGATGTGTATTTACATTTGGGACTACGGATGTGGGATTCCGGTAGCTCCCCCTTGTCTGTTTATTTGAGACTACGGATGTGGGATTTCGGTAGATCCCCCTGTACAGTTATATGGAACTACGGGACTGCACCCGGTAGATTCCCCCAATACTTGGTATTTATATTTGGGACTACGGATCGGGATTCCAGTAGATCCTCGCGCACTGATAGTTGGACTACGGGACTGGATCCCGGGAGATCCTTCGGATATATATATGATGGACTACGGGACGGTATCCCGGGAGATCCACTGGATAGTTGTAATTGAGACTACAGGACGGTATCCTGGAAGGTGCCACGGTTGTTATCTCTGTGTTGAGCTATATTTCTTTCCCGTGATTTGTTTCGTCTCTGTTCTAGTTGTTGTTGTTCTTTCAATTTATGTTATTTCTTTCTGATGCACTTATTTATATAGTTTTATTTCACACTATTAACCCTTATATTTTATTTAACCTCAGTAGGGCCCTGACCTTCATCGTCACTACCCGACCAAGGTTAGGCTTGGCACTTACTGAGTACCGTTGTGGTGTACTCATGCCCTTTCTGCTCATATTTTTCATGTGCAGATCCAGGTACTTTCACTCTGTCTTATCATCCTTGAGGTGAGGCGCTTCTGTAGAGATTTCGAGGTATATCTGCCGCGTCCGCGGACCGAGGAGTCCCTTTCTATCTTTCTGTAATAGTATAGTCTTTCAGTATTCCCTTTTTGTTAGACATTTCTGGAGTTAGAGCTTCTTATGTATCTCTTAGATTGTGATTCATGGGGTTCCGGATTTTGGGAGTGTTAGGTTGAGATTTTATACTGTTATGTGCCAGGCGGTATCTTAAACACTATTTCATTTTGTCATTTCAGTTTTATTTTATTTCTCTCCACAAATTGTTCCTTTTCCACAGTTGTTAGGCTTACCTAGTCGTAGAGACTAGGTGCCATCACGATAGTTCACGGAGGGCGAACTGGGGTCGTGACAAGTTGGTATCAGAGTTTCAAGTTCATAAGAGTCATGGATCACAAGCCAGTTTATTAGAGTCCCGCTGATCGGTATGGAGATGTATGTACTTATCTACGAAAGGCTATGTAACCGTTAGGAAAATTCCACTTCATTTGAATTCCTTGTCGTGCGAGATTTTTGATATCATAATTATAAACTTCTATCTTCTATTCTCTTACCAATGGTGAGGACACACGCTACCAGAAATGATCAGGCACCCGTGCCCCTGCAAGAGTCGCCAAAAATCGGGGCCGGAGTAGAGGACAAGGACGCGCATGTGGTGCAGCTAGAGCACCTGCGCGAGTTTCCACCGAAGTGCCACCGGCAATTCCAGACGAAGTTCAGGCACCTAATATGCCTACTTCTACTACTATTTCCAGCACTTCAGGAGGCTCTGGCACAGTTCATGAGCATGTACTACATTTTGGCTCAGGTAGGGTTGTTTTCCCTTGCTGCAGCTACATCTCAGGCTGGGGGAGGAGTACAGATTCCCCCTGCCCGCACTCCAAAGCAGTGAGTTCTCATTGTTCAGGTTCTAGGTGTCATGGCGACACAACCTATGGTCCTAGTTCAGCGGGTGGTGAGGACCTCTCGCCCAGTAGAGGATAGGTGGGTCCAGGAGAGAAGGGACATACGAGGTCAGGAAAGAGAGTATAGGGAAGTAAGGAGACCTCATAGACTGGAGAGACCCACTGGTCTTTATTTTGGAGGAAGAGTACGACATGGTAGAGGTTTTGTGGGTCGGACAGCTCAATTTGCATCTCAGATTTCACACAGTGTTTTAGGTGTTCAGGGGTCTTAGAGTACCCGTACCGCACAGTTCCCACTGCCACATCCTCGCAGAGCTTGTTTTGAGTGTGGTGACACACGCCATGTGGTGAGGGAATGCCCTAGACTTGGGAGGAGTACACCTCCACAGACTTCTCAGCCACAGCGCGCTCCGTAGAGTTCTTAGGCTATAATCACAGCACCAGTTGCTGCCCCACCTACTCAGCCAACTAGAGGGGAAGGCCAGGCCAGATATTATGCCATTCCTTCCCGTACTGAGGCTGTTGCCTCCGATTCTGTCATCACATGTATTGTCCTGGTTTGTCATTGAGATGCATCGATTTTATTCGATCTAGGCTCCACCTATCCTTATGTGTCTTCTTGATTTGCTCCGCATTTGAGCATGGCTCGGGATTATTGAGTCCCCTTGTTTATGTTTCTACTCCTGTGAGAAATTCTCTTGTTGTGGACCGCGTTCATCGGTCGTGTTTGGTTACTCTTAGTGGTTTTGAGACTAGAGCCGATTTATTGTTGCTCAGTTTGGTAGATTTTGATATTATCTTGGGCATGGACTGGTTGTCGCCCCATTATGCTATTCTTGATTGTCACGCCAAAACTGTGACGCTGGCTATGCCAGGTGTACCGGGAGTTGAGTGGAAGGGTACTTTAGATCACACTCCCAGTAGAGTTATTTCTTTTCTTAAAGCTCAGCGTATGGTTGAGAAGGGGTGTGACGCGTATTTAGCTTATGTGAGAGATGTCAATATTGGTACCCCTTCAGTTGATTCAGTCCTAGTAGTACGGGATTTTCCCAATGTGTTTCTAGCTGATCTTCCAGGCATGTCGCCTCATAGAGATATTGATTTTGGCATTAATCTGTTGCCGGGCACTCAACCCATTTCTATTCCTTCGTATCGTATGGCTCCTCCTGAGTTGAGGGATTAGTTACAAGAATTGCTTGATAAGGGTTTCATTCGGCCCAGTGTATCACCTTGGGGTGCTCCTGTCTTGTTTGTGAAGAAAAGGATGGTTCTATGCATATGTGTATTGATTATCGCCAGTTGAACAAAGTTACAATGAAGAACCATTATCCTTTCCCTCGTAGTGATGATTTGTTTGACCAGCTTCAGGGCGCACGAGTGTTTTATAAGATTGACTTGCGCTCAGATTACCATCAGTTGAAGATTCGGGAGCCAGATATCCTGAAGACTGCTTTCAGGACTCGGTATGATTATTACGAGTTCATTGTTATGTCATTTGGGCTGACCAATGCCCCAGCAGCCTTTATGCATTTGATGCACAGTGTGTTCCGGCCATATCTTGACTCGTTCATCATTGTCTTTATTGATGATATTCTGGTGTATTCTCGGAGTCGGGAAGATCATGAGCAACACCTAAGGACTGTGCTTCAGACGCTGAGAGAGAAGAAGTTATATGCTAAGTTCTTGAAATGTGAGTTTTGGTTTGATTCAGTGGCATTCCTAGGCCACGTGTTATCGAGTGAGGGTATTTAGGTGGATCCAAAGAAAATAGAGGTCGTGTAGAGTTGGCCCAGACCATCCTCAGCTATAGAGATCTGCAGTCTCCTTGGCTTGGCGGGTTACTGCCGTCGTTTTGTGGAGGGGTTTTCATCGATTGCAGCCCATATAACCAGGTTGATCCAGAAGGGTACTCCGTTCCAGTGGACGTAAGAGTGTGAGGTGAGCTTTTAGAAGCTCAAGACAGCTTTGACTACAACCCCAATTTTGATATTGCCTTCAGGCTCGGGGTCTTACGTTATCTATTGTGATGCCTCGAGGATTGGTCTTGGAGAAGTATTGATGCAGGGCGGTAGGGTGATTGCCTACGCGTCTAGACGGTTGAAGGTATACGAGAAGAATTACTTGGTCCATGACCTTGAGTTAGCTTCCATTGTTCACGCCTTGAAGATCTGGCATCATTATTTGTATGGTGTGCATTGTGAGATTTATACTAATCATCGGAGCTTGCAACACCTGTTCAAGCAAAAGAATCTAAATTTGCGCCAGAGGAGGTAGTTAGAGTTGCTGAAGGACAATGATATCACTATTTTGTATCACCTGGGCAAGGCCAATATGGTGGTCGATGCCTTGAGTCGCTGGGCAGAGAGTTTGGAGAGTTTGGCTTATTTACCAGCATCGGAGAGGCCTATGGCAATAGATGTTCAGGCCTTAGCCAGCCAGTTTGTGAGATTGGATCTTTCGGAACCTAGTCAGGTTCTAGCTTGCGTGGGTTCTCAGTCTTCCTTATTTGATCGTATCAGGGAGCGTCAGTATGATAACCCTCATTTTCTAGTCCTCAAGGACAAGGTTCAGTACGGTGATGGCAGAGATGTGACTATTGGTGATGATGGGGTATTGAGGATACAGGGTCGGATCTGTGTACCCAATGTTGATGGGCTTCGGGAGTTGATTCTAGAGGAGGCCCATAGTTTGCGGTATTCCATTCATTCGGGTGCCGCGAAGATGTACTAGGATTTGAGGCAGCACTATTGGTGGAGGCGGATGAAGAAAGATATAGTTGGGTTTATAGCTCGGTGCCTCGACTGTCAGCAGGTGAAGTATGAGCACCAAAGACCGGAGGGTTGCTTCAGCAGATAGAGATTCTGGAGTGGAAGTGGGAGCGGGTCACCATGGACTTTGTAGTTGGGCTCCAACGGACTTTGAGAAAGTTCGATGCTATTTGGGCGATTGTGGATCGCCTGACCAAGTCTGCTCACTTCATTCCTGTGTGTACTACCTATTCTTCGGAGCGGTTAGCGGAGATTTATATCCGGGAGATTATTTGTTTGCATGATATTCCAGTTTCCATCATTTCAGATAGAGGTACTCAGTTCACTTCATGATTCTCGAGGGTCGTTCAGCATGATTTGGGTACCCGGGTGGAGTTGAGTACAACATTTCACCCTCAGATGGATGGACAGTCCGAGCGCACTATTCAGATTCTTAAGGATATGCTCTGTGCGTGTGTGATTGAATTTGGAGGGTCTTGGGATCAGTTTTTGCCATTGGCGGAGTTTGCCTACAACGAGAGCTATAGGTCCAGCGTTCAGATGGCACCGTATGAGGCTTTATATGGTAGATGGTGTAGATCCCCGGTGGGTTAGTTTGAGCCGGGTGAGTCTAGATTACTGGGCAAAGACTTGGTTCAGAATGCTTTGGAGAAGGTTAAGGTGATTCAAGATAGACTCCATACAGCCCAGTCCAGGCAAAAGAGTCACACAGACTAGAAGGTTCGTGATGTTTCCTATATGGTTGGAGAGCGGGTTCTGCTTCGGGTTTTGCCTATGAAGGGCGTTATGAGATTTGGGAAGAAGGGGAAATTAAGTCCGAGGTTTATTGACCCTTTTAAGATATTGAGGCGTGTTGGGGAGCTTGCTTAAGAGCTTGCCTTACCTCCCAGCTTAGCAGAAGTTCATCCAGTATTTCATGTTTTGATGCTCCGGAGGTATCACGGTGATCCTTCGCACGTGTTGGATTTCAGTTCAGTCCAGTTGGATAAGGATCTATCCTATGTTGAGGAGCCAGTGACAATATTGGACAGGCAAGTTAGAAAGTTGAGGTCAAAGAACATTGCTTTGATAAAGGTTCAGTGGCGGGGTTAGCCAGTCGAGGAGGCGACCTGGGAGACCGAACAGGATATGCGTAGTTGTTACCCCCATCTTTTCACTACTTCAAGTATGTCACTATGCTCGTTCGACGACGAACGGATGTTTAAGTGTATGAGGATGTGACAACCCGACCGGTCTTCTTATGAATTTACGCCCTGATCCCCTATTAACTGCATTCCCCAAGTTTATTTCTGCTATTTTGATTCGCCGGGATGTTTGGTTTTGAGTTTCGGAGAGTTTTGGGACAATTAGTCTCTAAATGAGAGGTTAAGTGTTGGAAAGTTGAACGTAGTCAAAACAGTGTGAAGATGGCCTCGGAATGGAGTTTCAATGGTTCTGTTAGCTCTGTTGGGTGATTTCGGGCTTAGGGGAGTGTTCGGATTGTGTTTTGGAGGACCGCGGCCAATTTAGGCTTGAAATGCCGAAAGTTGCATTTTTAAAGTTTCCGATTTGATAGTGAGATTTCGATCCGAGGGTGGAAATGGAATTCTGGAATTTGGAGTAGCTCCGTAGAGTTTAATGTGGCATGTGTGCAAAATTTCAGGTCATTCGGACGAGGTTTGATGGACTTTTTGATCGAAAGCGTATTTTTAGAGTTTTTGGAATTCATAGGCTTGAATCCGATGAAAAATAGGTGATTTGATGTTTTTTTGAGCGTTCCGAAGGTAGGAGAAAGTTTGAATGAAGTTATGGGATATGTTCGTAGGTTTGGTTGAGGTCTCGGGGGCCTCGGGTGTGTTTCGGATGCCCAACAGGTCATTTTTGGAACTTAGAAAATTGCAGAAAATATTGCAGCAGTCAGTTCTGGTTTCCTTCTTCGTGTTTCCGAGTGGGGTCTTGCGTTCGCGAAGAGGTGCTAGGGCTGGCAAGGAAATTGTGCTTCGCGTTCGCGAAGCTAAGAGTTCTATACCTACGCGTTCACGATAGCTTTTCCGCGTTCGCGTAGGAGGAGGAAGTTTTGAATCGCGTTCGCGTCCCGGGTGTCGCGTTCGTGATGAATAAATATGGGTCCAAGTGTAATTGTGCTTCGTGAACGCGAGGGGCCTTCCGCGTTCGCGAAGAAGGAATTAGCTGGGCAGAATGTTTAAGTTCAAAATCGAGGGTTTAGCCATTTTTGTGAAAACTAGAGCTTGGGAGCTCGGATTTGAGCGAGCTTTTGACGGATTTTCAGAGATATCAATTGGGTAACTATTATTTACTCCTTTTTTCTTGTAATCCATTAATCTAAACATGAATTCATCATTTAATTTCGGATTGGAGATGAAAATTAGGGAAAAGTTGGAAGAAAGTTCTTAGACGTAGAATTCGACTTTTGATTGAAAATTGACCTTAGATTTGGATAATTTTGGTATGCATGAACTCGTGAAAGTGTGAGGATTCTAAAAATATAAATTTTACCCGATTCTGAGACGTGGGCCCGAGGGGCGTCTTGGTCATTTTACCTAATTTCGCGTATTAGCTTAGAATTTCTTTGAAGAATCAGTTACTTGAAGTGTTATTTACATTATGCAATTGAATTGAATAGATTTGGGCTATTTGGAGTCGAGTACACGTGGCAAGAGCGTGGTTTCAGATTGATTTGAACTGGTTTGAGGTAAGTGTCTTGCCTAACCTTGTGTGGGGGACTTTTCCCTTAAGATTTGATATTATTGTTAATTGAAATGCCTTGTATGTGAGGTGACGAGTGCGTACTTGTGCTAATTGTTTAAAATCTGATTTTTATTAAGTAATTACTGGTATGTTTCCTTCCCTATTTATATTACTTGCAGTTTAAGCATGTTGTTAGCTTAGGAAAGCATGTCTAAGTGATTTAATTGTTTTATTTGCTCAAACTGTTTTACATGGATTCTGTGCAGCATGCTATGCTAGAATTACTTCGTTGCCTTAATATGAAATTGACATTTGCTGATTATTTTTCCTGTTGCTGCTGTGTATTTACATTTGGGACTACGAATGTGGGATTCCTGTAGCTCCCCCTTGTCTGTTTATTTGGGACTACGGATGTGGCATTCCGGTAGCTCCCCCTAGTCTGTGTATTTGGGACTACGGATGTGGGATTCCGGTAGATCCCCCTGCACAGTTATATGGAACTATGGGACTGCACCCGGTAGATTCTCCCAGTACTGGATATTTATATTTGGGACTACTGATCGGGATTCCGGTAGATCCTCGTGCACTGATAGTTGGACTACGGGACGGGATCCCGAGAGATCCTTCGGATATATATATGATGGACTATGGGACGGTATCCCGGGAGATCCACTGGATAGTTGTAATTGGGACTACAGGACGATATCCTGGAAGATGCCCCGGTTGTTATCTCTATGTTGAGCTGTATTTATTTCCCGTGATTTATTTCGTCTTTGTTCTAGTTGTTGTTGTTCTTTCAATTTTATGTTATTTCTTACTGATGCACTTATTTATACTATTTTATTTCACACTGTTAACCCTTATATTTTATTTAACCTCAGTAGGGCCCTAACCTTCCTCGTCACTACCCGACCGAGGTTAGGCTTGGCACTTACTGAGTACCGTTGTGGTGTACTCATGCCCTTTCTGCACATGTTTTTCATGTGCAAATCCAGGTACTTTCACTCTGTCTTATCATCCTTGAGGCGAGACGCTTCTATAGAGACTTCGAGGTATATCTGACACGTCCGCAGACCGAGGAGTCTCTTTCTATCTTTCTGTAATAGTATAGCCCTTCAGTATTCCCCTTTTGTTAGATATTTCTGGAGTTAGAGCTTCTTATGTATCTCTTAGCTTGTGATTCATGGGGTTCCGGATTTTGGGAGTGTTAGGTTGAGATTTTGTACTGTTATGTGCCAGGAGGCATCTTAAACACTATTTCATTTTGTCATTTCAGTTTTATATTATTTCTTTCCGCAAATTGTTCCTTTTCCGCATTTGTTAGGATTACCTAGTCGTAGAGACTAGGTGCCGTCACGATAATTTACGGAGGGCGAACTGGGGTCGTAACACTTTCAAAATTAGAGCAGTGATATGAAAGTTCTAAACTGGCGACCTGGTACGGAGTTAAAAATTCAAAATTAATATTCAGATCATATATTCATATGCGTAATTTTAAAATGCGACCAACTTTTATATACAAGGCCACAAAAGTGGTTACAAAAGTAATTAATTCTATAGGAGGAAACAAATTTTCCTTTATGAAAGTGAACATAGTTTGAATAACAACTTAAGATAACTAAATACATAGGAACAAGAGAGCCGTAATTTGAGGCCTCTAATCATTCATTTTCATTCCCAATTAAATTTACTTTCATTTCCAATTCTTTTTCCTATGATCACTCTGGAATCTTTGCTACATATATATATGGTCTAAAGCAATTTTAACCACAGTCGCATCATATTTCTACCTACTTCTATATACTATTATTAATTATTGAGTTACAAAGCTAGTTTTGTATCTTCATGTGTCCTTCGGCAAATAAATATTTTTGCACAACTAAAATAACCAGCACGTGTCTTGTTTTCTTTTTCTTCCCAAAAATAGAAACATCATCACTAGTCAATTGACTTTAATAAAGAGAAAACAAAATACAAATACAAAATACATTAGGGTGTTTACCCTAAAATTCGAGTAACAATTAAACTTGTATTGTGATTTTAAGGATATGTGATTTAATTCAACGCCAATTGATAAACAAGGGATTAAATAGATAAATTAAAGAATAAAGTAGATCAAACCAGTGTGTAGGTTAAATCTCGACATCGACCTTTGACAGTCTTGAGGTATGATGATGGGAATAAATGACAAAACAACTCCGAAGAACAGTAAGTAAAATAGCAAAAGAATAACGTGCGTATATTTTCTTATTAGTGAACGGTCGTTTACAAATGAATGAGATCCCTTTTTATATAATATGGGAGTCCTAAATAAGGTACACTTCTAATTACAGTAGGAAATCATATTTGATAGCTGTCTAACCGCCGAGGACCAATCCATTCCGAAATTTACGCCGTGATCTTCGAACCGTTGTAGGTATCTCGCTCCTTCCGTTACTGAATCATAACGGTATTATCTCGAAGCATGCTTTCTTCTAACCTCGGCAAATGATATCGACCTCGACCTCGATATTGGAAAGGAGCTTTGACCCCGAGCTCGACGTCCTAGCCTTCCGACGTGGTATCACTTTTTTCATCGAAGAACGAAATTGGGTAGCCTCAATTTCCACTGTATACAAATAGTCCCCTCGTTTCTTAGAATAAAATGATAAGAAATGACTTGAACCTCGATTTGCTGGAGACCCCAATAATGATGTCATCCTCGTGACGTAAACGCTCGGGGTGACCGAAACGTCCCGTCAGTTCGGTTCCCCAAATCATTAAATGCTTGCTAGTGACGGTCAGCCACTAGCGCCACCAAACCGTCGCCGTGTAACTATAAATACAAGTTCTTTATTTGAATCAAAAACCTTGCGTCCACCTTCAAATTTTCTTGATCTCTTCCTCTCTTCGTCTTTTCTCTTTCACTATGTGCTGATTCAACCCCTTTTTGCACTCAATACACCAAACTCCACCTTTCTTCACTTCACCTCATCTGAATCAATGGTGAAAACCTCCAAAACCGTCCCTCAAAAGGAGAAAGACTCTTCTTCTTCTTCTTCCCGGCTGGTCGGTGACAAAATGTCGGTGGAGCCGCTCCTTCACAAGATTGTTCCTGGCCCTTGTGTCCTAAAAAATGACTTCAAAGTTGAGAACCCTCCGTCAGTCCCTGGCCGATGTGAACACGTATCGAGGTATATTTGCTCGATAATAGTAAAATAGCTCGATGCCGTGAGGGAGGACTGCAACTGGGGACCCAAGGTCATGGCATAAATCCCCGCCCCCGAAGAAAGTATCAATGCTTACGTGGAGGGGTTTCTAAGTTTTTACACTTATGCTTCACATTGGGTCCTATTGACCCCGTAGTCGTCGACTTTTTCAAGATGTACCAGGTTACCCTCAGCCAGGTGCATCCCTTGTTCCGGCGCATAGTGATTATGCTCTGCTTCTTCTCCGGTAAGGCCGATGGGTTGGAATTCACACTAAGCCACCTTATACAGCTATATCAACCAAAGCTTTATCGAGGTTTAATCAAGCATCAATGCCGATCGTCAAAGTACTTCTTTGCGAGCATCGATAAGGACAAGGATCGAGGTTGGATGAGCCAGTTCGTGCGGGTAAGGACCTGTGACATCATCCCCGAGGAGAAACTACCTTTCCCTGAAAAATGGAACCTCAATCGTAAGTATTAGCCATTAATTTTCGTACTTCATTTTTTGCTTTGTGTAACACTTTTATATGTTGTGCAGTGGTTGCTTGGATGCCTCACGCAGTCCTCGAACTTCTCCTTATACCGAGTGTTGCTCGCGTGACTTGGCAAGGGATGGATGGGAGGCTAAAAATCACGGAAGTTTATCCCGTATACTTATGATGTCCCTTTCTAAAACATTTCCTTTCTCACATACTTGACTTCCTCTTATGCAGGCCTCTGGGATGTAGCTGAATTGAGGCCGGCCCCGCCTAGGGAAGAGGTAGTTCCTAAACTGGCCAAGGACAAAAAAAGGAGAAGGGCCTCTCCTTCTGATACCCTAGAGCCTATGAAGAGTAGGGCTCGTAAGTCTATGGGCGACTCTACTGCTCTTTCTGTTGGCGTAGCCCAAAAGCTACGAGATGAAGAGGAGGAGGGACAGGAAGCTGGTTGTGAGTTGGTGCCTCGAAAGAGGGGGAGCATTGAGGCTCCTAAAATAGTCTAGCCGATGATGGTCGAGGAGACCCATCCTCGGGCCTAGAAGATCTCGGAAGGTACTCCGAGCAAAGTCCCCGAGTCATCGGGGGCCGAAGAAATTTCTTGCCGTTGACAAACAAATGGCGAGTGTTCCCGAAAGGTCTGGTAGAAGGGATTTTCATAAGGGAGAGGGTGCCCCAAGTGACTTGCATGGGGAAATCACTATTGATGATTCGTCGCCCGACCCTTAATTTTTCGAAGGGCAATTTCGGAAGGCTCGAGCAATAGAGACCCCTGATATGGGAACAGCCCATGATGGGGAAGACATATTTCGCAGCTATTTTGCGGGGCTCGATGATGTTTCCGACCTCTATTCGTCGATGGTTTTCGATGAGTCCCATCGCATCCTGAAGGTAAACTTCATTCCATGTTATCACGCTTAATTTCATTTTCTTCTTGCTGACTTCTTTCCTTTCTTCATAGGCTGTGGTGCTTCATCGGGAAGCGTTTAACAAGTCCCAAGCCGAGCTGAGCAGGTGCGAGGCCGATCTCAAGAAACTTATCGAGAAGAGGGATGCCCTCAAATGCCTCTATGTGAAGAAAGAAGAGGAGATCAGAGACCTCTGAGTAGACTTGGCCCTGGCTCGTAAGGAATGAGTCAAGCTAGAGGCGCATGTAACTATCATTTTGAAAGAGTACGGCCTACTCGACTCAATTGTGGAGGCTAACACTTTAGTAGCTCAGTTGCAGCAAAAACTGGAGATGATTAAGTTGCTCTGAGGGGAGGTCGATCAAGTCCAAGCTGACTACGATCGGTGGAAGGCGATTATGGACCGCCTTGCTGCGGAGAAAGAGGCTGCCTTGGCAAAATTATTATCGGCCTAGGTACAACTTCAAGGCATCAAAGAGAAAAGTTTGTCCCAGGCCAAAAGGATCGAGGAGCTCGAAGCTGAGCTTGCTGAGGCCAAGGCAGAAGTCGGGGAGACGAAGATCTCGACTGACAAGTCTATAGCCGTGTACTTGGCTGATGCTGAGGCTGCTCAAATGCAGCTAATGGAGGCCTACAATCGAGAGCGATGGAGCAATGGCTTGGCAAGGTGCCAATATCCGAGGGAGACCCTTAAGGAAATCCACGCTCAAGGTTACGACCTCTCTAAAGAGATAGCTTGAGCTAAAGCACTTGAAGCTGATGCAAGGTTACTTCTCTCCTCTGATGATGATCATGGCAAAGAAAGCAGCCAAGATGGGTCCGATAACGATGAGGAGCCTGAAAGAGAAGCAGCTCCCATGGGAGACACCAGCCCTGGGCATAGTTAGGATTTTATTTTCGTTTTCTTTTCTGTAAGACCTCTGACGGTATCTTGTACATATCCTTTTTCAAATATATAAAAGAAAGTTTCTCTTGAATGCCTTCTCGATCATTATAAATATGTTTTTTGCCTTGTAAAATTGTTAGCACAATCTTATGCTTTGAACTGTGTGTTTGAGACATTGATCTCGGGTGGCTTCCTCGAAGTCACCATAGTCGAGTTCAAATAAGGTTCGAACTTGAGGCATAACCCTTAAGGGTTTGTGTCGGATAACGGCGAGTCATACAGCCATAATCAAGTTATTGGTTATTTGGGCTCGGGATAGTCGAACCCTTGGGTTCGGATGGAGTGAGAACAAGATCAAACTCTAAGTGTATTGGCCCTTAGGATGTTTAGATCGGGCCGATATGGTCTCTGAAAGATGGCTACTATTCCCCTCTTTTGGCTTAAAATAGGTAGTGAAAAGTTCTTTATGCCTTAACATGTATTTTTTTACCCGTTGGGTTTTATTGAGGGTTCGATAAAAATTGAAACCCTTCTGCTTTTTGTGCCTTATCACATTTGTGTTAAGATACTTTGATACCTCTTAAGGTTTTTTGAGGGCTGATTTTATCGAAACCCTTTCTATTTTTTATCGAGGGTAGCATTCTTAACTGGTTTATCAAAGAATTTGAAGGCCCATTGTGATTCCAGGATTTAGACGTCTCCGAGCCACATTAATTTGGTCGTAGCCCCGAGAATGATGGCCTTGGTCTATAGATCGGGGGTGCCTCTTTGAGGTCTTATGAATTTGAGCTTAGGTAGCTCAAATATGTCGATCATCGACAATAGTCCCTGAGTGTTCGAGGTATATCTGCGCTTGGCCCTTGAACCATTTCTCACATAATCATAAGTACAGAGCTCGTATAGTAGAAAGCTTTCTTTGAGGCATACAGTGTTTGATATAGAAAGAATGCTTCTGGAAATAATTTATACATGCGTACATATTTTTCCATCGGGGCTTGACTAATCTATATGAAGATGGTTCATTCAACTATTTGGCCCATTAAAAAGTTTCCCTGTCAAGACCCTTCGACATGAAGTATTTTCCTCAAAATTATATAACCTCCAAGGGTGATGCCCCCCAGTATTCGAGGTTGATTAAGAAGCCTTGGGTACTGTTAAATTTTCCTCGGGTAGCACATAATTGTTGCCTCGTTAAAAACCTCACCGGAAAAACCTATTTGGGATAAAAACTTATCTAAGGGAAAAAGAGTGCAACACGTGCTTTAAAACCTAAGGTCTTCGTGTTGAAGAGTTTTCTCAACGTCTTCGATCGAACATCTGCAATAAGTTAGTATCAAATACAAATTGAAAAGGAGGGAGTCATACCTTAGCAGTAATACCGTTTGAGGAGTACATTCCAATTGTTTGGCAATTTTCGCCCTCCATTGTGCCAAGTTTGTAAGATCCCTTTCCGATGATACCGAGGACCCGATATGGTCCTTCCCAATATGGGCCAAGTTTCTCTTCATTTGGTTCTCGAGTATTGAGGGTGACTTTCCTTAGAGCCAAGTCCCCGATTCCGAAGTGGCGAAGGTTGGCTCTTCTATTATAATATCTCTCAATTCTTTGCTTTTGTGCAGCCATCCGAACAAGTGCAGCTTCTCATTTTTCATCCAATAGTTCGAGGCTAGTATTCATAGCCCCGTGATTTGATTCTTCCGTCACATATCAAAATATGGCGCTAGGTTCCCCGACTTCGACCGAAATAAATGCCTCGGAGCCATATACTAAGGAGAACGGGGTTGCCCCCATACTGGACTTTGATGTTGTTCGACATGCCCAAAGAACCTCAGGTAGAATTTCCCTCTATTTTCCCTTGGCGTCGTTTAATCTTTTCTTCAGATTCTGAATGATAGTTTTATTCGTTGACTAGGCCTGTCCGTTTCCACTTGGGTGATACGGCGTCGATAAGATCCTTTTTATTTTATGTTCTTCGAGAAATCTCGTTACCTTGTTGTTGATGAATTACTTTACGTTGTCGCATACGATATCGGTAGGTATCCCGAATCGGCACATGATGTGATCCTAGATGAAGTCTATAACTTCTTTTTCTCTGACCTTTTCGAAGGCCTGTGCTTCCACCCATTTAGAAAGTAGTCATTCATAAACAAAATGAATATAGCTTTACCTGGAGCCGATGACAGAGGGCCTACGATATCCATCCCTCATTTTATGAATGGCCATGGGGACAGAACTGAATGAAGTTGTTCTCCAGGTTGGTGGATCATCAGTGCAAACCTTTGACATTTATCACATTTTCAAACGAACTCCTTAGTGTCCTTTTCCATGCTATCCTAGTAGTACCTTGCTCTAATGATTTGTGAATCAAAGATTCGACGCCGGAGGGGTTCCCACAAGTTCCATCATGGACCTCTCGTAAAACATAATAAGTGTCCTCCAGCCCTAAATATAGTGCCAATGGCCCATCGAATGACCATCTGTATAATGTCTCATCTTCATCCAATGTGAATCGAGCAGCTTTAGTTCGTAGGGACCTTGACTCTTTAGGGTCTGACGGGAGCTTTCCCTTCTTCAAATACTAAATATATTTATTCCTCCAATCCCAGGTCAAGCTTGTAGAGTTTATCTCGGCATAACCCTCTTTGATCACAGATCTCGATAGTTGAACGACAGTCCCTAGGTTGATCTCGTCTTCCTCGACCAATGACCCCAAATTTGTAGGTGTATCAGCCTCACTGTTTTGTTCTCGAGGTACGTGGTTTAATGTACACTCCTTGAAGCGGTGCAAAGTTACCTGCAGCTTGTCCAAATACCTTTACATTCTATCCTCTAAAACTTCAAAGCTTTTGTTTACTTGGTTCACCACCAATAAAGAGTCACACTTGGCTTCAATGACTTCTGCCCCCAAGTTTTTAGCTAGCTCGAAACTTGCAATCATGGCCTCGTACTCGGCCTCATTGTTAGTCAACGTAAAAGTTTTGATAGACTGCCTAATAGTGCTACCTGTGGGCGGCTTCAAAACGATACCTAGCCTGGACCCCCTCACATTAGAAGCACCGTCTGTGAAAAGGGTCCACACCACCGATGATGTGCCCGATTTTAAAAAGAGATCCTTTTCGACTTCGGGTATGAGGGTTGGCATGAAATCGGCCACGAAGTACGCTAAAATTTGAGACTTGATGGTTGTGCGGGGTTGATATTTGATATTGTACCCGCTGAGCTCGACGACTCATTTTTCTAGTCGGCCCGATAGCTCGGGCTTATGCAAAATATTACGAAGTGGTTAATTGGTTAACACACATACGGGGTGACATTGAAAGTATGGTTTTAACTTTCTAGAAGCACTTATCAGTGCAAGTGCCAATTTTTCTAAGTATGGATATCTAGTTTCTTCCTCTCCTAAAGGTCAACTTAAAAAATAACTGGAAAATTGCGTACCTTGCTCTTCTCGAACTAGGACACCACTTTCCGCAATTTCCCATACCTCCAAGTACAAGTAAAGTTTCTCATCTGCCTTTGGAGTGTGAAGCAGTGGTGGGCTCGAAAGGTATCGCTTTAATTCCTCCAATGTTTGTTGGCACTCCGGGGTCCAGGTGAATTCGTTCTTCTTTTTTAGTAAAGAGAAAATTCTGTGGCTTCGATTTGACGACCTCGAGATAAATCGGCCTAAAGCAGTTATCGGTCCAATTAGCCTCTACACGACTTTTACACTATCCATGATGGTGATGTCTTCAATGGCCTTGATTTTATCGGGATTGATCTTGATCCCCCGATTCAATACCATGAAGCCCAAGAATTTGCTCGAACCGACCCCAAAAGCACATTTCTCGGGGTTGAGTTTCATGTTATATTTCCTCAAAATCTCAAACGTTTCCTGCGAATGAGCCAAATGGACCTCTGCGCGCAGGACGGTCAAAATCGGGCTTGCCCTTTTTGTGCGACTGATCGAGGCTAGAGCACGATTAGCCAAGGGTCAGCTCCGATTTATATCAAACTATGGTGTAGAGTAAGGTTGTCAAGGTCGAGACCCTGAGACCGATTAAGATCGAGACCGACCAAGATCGAGATCGACCAAGATCGGGACCGAATATGATGGAGATTGAGGGTAGCGTACTTGGTCGATTAACAGAAAGATAGAATATCTATAATCGGGCGAGGATCACGGCGCAAACCCCATCACATATCAAGAAGAGGACGATTAATTAACCAATTATAATATTTCTTACTATATTTAGAATTGTACCAAGAATAGGACTCCCCTACTATATAAAGGGGTCTCATCATTTGTAAAAGGATCATCTCATTCACCTTACATAAAGCAATATACTCTCTTTTTCTCTCAATACTCTGTTACTTTGTTCATATTTTCCAGTGAGATGCTTGTTTGGTTTGTTACTCTTTTAATTTATTGACTGAACCGCTACTTGGTTCAAAGGTGAACAAATTCAAGGGCTAAGGCTGCTTGATTCATTTGGTTTTCTTTAATTCTATTTACAGTCATTTTCAATATCAATTTGCATTTTTGATCAGTTTGTGCTAAGCAAAATTACGTATTCTTAAAACTACAATACAAATTCAATTGTTATCCGTGTTTAGGGTAAAAAGTTTGGCGCCCACCATGGGCCTAAGGATAATAGTGATTGCTTGGTATAAACTTTCGTAACACACACTATTTTACGCTTGTTCTTTGAAGTTTCCTTTGTTATGAGAAGCTTCATTTGTTTGATTGGCTTCTCAGAAACAACGGATCAAAAGTTACTACAATCAAAAAGGGCCAATCTTTGGTATTTTAATGTCGGGGACTTGGTACTGGGGAAGGTCACATTGAACACTCGAAATCTAAATGAAGGGAAATTAGGTCCAAACTGGAAAGGGCCGTACCAGATTCTCGAGATCACATGGAAAAGGTCCTATAAGCTCGGAACAATGGACGGAAAACAGTTATCAAGCAATTGGAACGTAACCCATCTCAAATAATATTACTGCTAAGGTATGATCCTATTTAAATTCCTTCTACTTTTTTGACTAACACTTGCAGGTTATCGACAAGGAGCGGATCGAAGCCTTTAGGTCTGAAATCACGCATTGCACTCTTTTTCCTTGAACCATTTTTATCCCAATTGGGTTTTTCAGAAAAGTATTTAACGAGGCAACAGTGGATCGTGCTAACTTAGAATCAAAGGCTGATCACGAATCGGTGTTAAAGAAAGCATTAACAGTATCCGAGGTTCCTCTACAATCAACCTCGAATACTGGGGGCAATGCCCTTGGATGTCAACTTTGTTGCAAGGAAATTACTTCATCATAACGAGGTCTCGATAGGTGAAATTTGTAAGAGCAAAATAGTCGAACGAACTGTGCCCGCATAGGTTGCTCGAGCCCTGGCACAAAACATGTACGCATGTGTAATCATTTTTCACAAGAATAAAGAGAAGTATTTTTCCCTGCAATTATTTCATATCTTAGAAAAAATTCTACTTTGAAATTCTTTACTTTTGATCTATTAAGGAAATGAGCTCAAGGGCCGACCATAACCAAAGTTTGGATAATCACCGCCACACTCGGGGACTGCCGCTCCGAAAATGCACTCGAACAGATTGAACTATTAAGCATCAAAGGCATAAGACCTATTTGGCAACCCTTCGAAATTTAAAGGCCACAGCCAAAACCCTCTCGAGGACTATTATCTCAGGCAAGCCTAGATAAAATTAAATGAGAAAACAAGCCCAATGGGCAGATCCCGAACTAAAGGCTACGATCAATTTAACACGGTTCAGACACGTCCGAAATTCATAACAAAATAGGCCTTCAAAAAAGAAAAATTCTTTCACAACCAGTTCTAAAGTCTACCCTCGGCAAAATCTTAAACTTGAGATATTTTTGGGAAAAAACTTCGATAACATCAAATCCCTATAACGCCTTAACCTAGAAAGGCAATAAAGGCAAGAGTTTGTTTGAACCCTCGGACACAACCTTATTATTTCATGCTAAGACATTCCAAACCTATGTGAACACGAATGATAAAGCAAAGGAAAAAATTCGAAAGCCGAAAAAAACCTATATATATAAACGATCGTTTACAAAGGCAAGATTGGCCAAATACAAAATTTACAACAGCCAAAATGGACCCGAAAAAGACAAAAGTACAAAAGCCTAAGGGCTACTTTTACTTCGAGTTCGAGATATACTTCTCACTCGACTATTAAGCCTAAGGGCTACTTCAACACGAGTTCGAATAAATTCTTACTCAGGGACTATCTATCGGGCCTAAGGGCAACCTTATTTCGAGTTTGAGATACCACTCTCACTCGGCTATCATGCTCAAGGATTATCTTATTTCGAGTTCAAATAAATGATCTCACTTGTCACCTATTTATCGAAAGCTGCCTAAGGTTGAGTTCGAATGTTCGATGTGGGACCGTTGAATACAACTATGTAATTTCATGCTAAGGTGCTTTGAAACTTACATGAATTAACGAAAGGAAAATGGATTCAGAAGCCATGGAAGGGAAATATTTTATATATTCATCAAAAAATTTTACAAGAGTCATATGGCCCGGTTAAGAGTTATTTACAAGGGACGATCGACCTCAACATAAAAGCAAAAAAAAATCTATAAAGCCTAAACAACATGGTCCTTATCGGAGGAAGCTTCTTCACCCTCGGAATCTTCTCCACTACCAGATTCACTCAAATTCTCGGAGTTTTCCTCGGGAAAAGCCAGCTTCTGAGCCTTTGTTTCCTTTGCCTTGGCAATCTCGATTTCAGCAAACATATCGAAGCTTTGATCACAGCCCCCCTCGAGGGCCTCCCGTCGAGCTTTCCACTCCGCGTGATCCACTATGCTCCTGATTGTGTAAGGGTAGCTTGGACATCGACCTTAATTGGGTAGCATTAGCTCAGGCCTTGGTGTTGGCCACTACCGCCTCAGATTTGGCCACTTCGAGCTCTTTGTCCAAGTTGTCTAAGTTATACTAAAGCTCCTCAATTGTCTTTTCTTATACCGAGGCCTTCTCCCTTGCATCTTGAAGCTGAGACTTGGCTGATTCCAGGTATGCTTGGATGGCCTCCTTTTTGGAAGCTAAGATGTCTATGTACCCCTTGAACTCCTTAGCTTCAGCTTGAATTTCATCTATTTGTCTTTGAAGGTCCTTGATCTGTTCGATCCTCTATCAAACCTGCAGAATCAAATCATTAGTTGTTATCTCCAACTCATCTTCACTATCATGAAGCACTCGGAATACTTGCTCGGCCATCTCAGCATGCTCATCTCGAGCCGTCACCAAATTTGCCTGAAGCCTCTCACTGAGAAGCTTGTAGGTATCACGTTTCTTAGTGAGGCTCCGAACCTCAGCCTTGCACTCCACTCGGATTCGAAGGAAAGGCCTCGTGATGCAACACCAAAGCCTACAAGTAAGGAAGAAAATGTTAGAACTATCGACAATTCAAAGTTTTAAAAAGATAATGGAATGGCCCTCAAATTTACCCAATTCAGAGCGTGCCAGGACTCGTTGAACAAACAAGAAACTTCCACCCCATCCATCTTGGCTTGGTCTTCTTCGGTGACCAAGCATCTGAGATAGCTAGCCACCCCTACAGGGGCAGAAAGAACTTGAGCATCCTCCGGAACCAAGATGATAATTGATCGCTTACGCCCGAGCTCGACATTGGGGGCCGGGAATCAATCAGTCACTTTAAAGCTCGAGGAGGTTTCATTCGAGCCCTTCCTCGGCACTTCCAAGTCACCCACACCGATGACATCTTGCACTCCAAAAAAGCAACCACAAAAAGGGTCTTCTGCTCCATGGGCCCCTTCACTGTGGCAAGTCTCCGTTGCCTGTGCATCCTTGATCATCGAATCAGAGAATGAAGGCAACAAGGGGGAATCTCCAATCTCTATTTCCCTAAGTAAATCTTTTGGGGCATCGTACTTTTCTCGGGAGGCTTCGAACATGGTTTCTACACCAGCATCAACCGTCTCCTCGGTAGCCCTCTCACTTTGAGGTGAAGCATCTTCAGCTCTTTCCAGATCGGGGACTTCATCAAATCGAGGCAAAGCAGTTTCAACTCCCGCCGGCCCAGTAGTTCCTTGAATCTTAGTGCTAGCTCGCACACGGACCACCAGCCTGGAGTTTTCTTCTTCTTCTTCGTTCTCATCCCTTAGTCGTTGAACTTACTGCAAAGTTAGATGGATGAAGTTCCCTTTAGGTTTACGGGTTGTTCTCTTTGGGGGTTTATTCCCCTCAAGTCTGGAGAGCTCGGAGCCCCTTTTTCTTTTCTTCTCTTTGGCTTATTTCGGAGTAGGTGGAGGGGAAAATGCCTTTTCTTCAGCAGAGGGGGGCCTTATTGCTATATCTTTCCCGAGGCCTACAAAAGGATAAAAAACGAGTAAGCTCAGTGCGAAGCTCGAACAGAAACCGTATAGAGAAAAGAATATTACCATGATTATGGGCCTCCCATTGACCCTTTGATAACTCCGTCCAAGCACGCTTGGAGTATGAATTCCACGACATTATGCCCTCGACCCATTACCTAAGATCAGGGATCAATTTCGGAACGTGGGCCACAACTGCAACACAAAAAACATAGATGAGGAAAGAAGTTAAGAAGTAAAAATGATAAAGTTAGACAGTTAAGGCAAAGTAATGCTTACGGTTCATGTTCCATTTTTCAGGAAACGGCATGTCCTCAGCAAGAATTAGGTCTGAATTCCTTACTCGGACAAACCGGACCATCCAGCCTTGGTCTCAAGTCTCGTCTATACTCAAGAACGGGGGCTTGATGGCTCGGCGGTAAAGCTTGATCAATCCTCCCTAATAAAACCGGGGGCTATAGAGACGCATAAGGTGATCATTTGTAAAAGGATGCCCGTCGATCTTGTTTACAAAGAATCGGAGGAGGATCAGTATCCTCCAGAAAAATGGATGGATCTGGCCGAGGGTAACATCGTACCTCTTACAGAATGCAACGATGATGGGGTCTAAAGGACCCAATGTAAAAAGATAAGTGTAAACACTTAGAAATCCCTTTACATGGGTAGTGATTGATTCCTCAAGCGAGGGCACCACCATGTATTTGTCGACCTAGTTGTAGTCCTTTTTAACTTGGTTGAGGAGATCATTTGTAATTGTGTATATGTACCTCAACATTGCTTCACATCGACCCGGTACCGAAGGTGTATTCTGTATTCTCTACCTTAAAATCAGTAGTAGTAGGGCACTTTGTCGGAACGAAGTCCTCTAGGGGGTTCCACCGCAGCTCCATCGCCGGTGGGCCATGATGAAGAAGCATTTTCCTTTTGTGGAAAGGTTGTTGAAGTTTTAGCCATTTAATTTTTATGGATGAAGCATAGTAGAAGTTGGAGAGAAATACTTAGTATTTTGTGATGAAGCAGGCGAAGAAACACCAAAAATCTGAAATTGCAAAGTTATGAAGAAAGGCAAAACATTTTTGAAGATGAAAGCAAAGAAGATTTGAAAGTAAGGTTTTGGCAAAAGAAGAAAGATACATTTATAGGTTTAAAAATGACAGTTCAAATCTGGTAATGGCGGACCGTCGACTGGCACGCATTAAATGTGTGGGAAATTGTTCCGACGATACATTTCTGTCACTTCTGTTGCTTGCGTCATGATGCTTACGTCATGATGAATATCGAGGGCTCAAATCGTTTCTTGTCATTACTCTCTAAAATCGAGGGGACTATATATATACGGTCAAAATCGAGCTTGCCCTTTTTGTGCGACTGATCGAGGCTGGAGCATGATTCGCCGAGGATCGACTCTGATTTATATCAAACTATGGTGCAGAGTTAGGTTGTCAAGCTCGAGACCCTGAGACCGTTTAAGATTGAGATCGATCAAAATCGAGACCGACCAAGATCGGGACCAAATAGATGGAGATCGAGGGTGCCGTATTGGGTAGAGTAACGGAAAGACGAAGTATTCGCAATCGGGCGAGGATCACAGTGCAGATCTAGGCATGTATCAAGAAGAGGCCGATTAATTAGCCATTTATGGGATTTCATACTGTATTTAGAATTGTACCAAGAATAGGACTCCCCTACTATATAAAGAGGTCTCATCATTTGTAAAAGGATGATCTCATTCACATTACATAAAGAAATATACTCTCTTTTTCTATCAATACTCTATTACTTTGTTCATATTTTCCAGGGAGATACTTGTTTGGTTTGTTACTCTGTTACTTTATCAACGGAACCTCTACTTGGTTCAAATATGATCAAATTCGAGGGCCAAGGCTACTTGATTTATTTGGTTTGCTATAATTCTATTGACAGTCATTTTTAATATCAATTTGTGTTTTTGATCAGTTTGTGCTAAGCAAAATTACGCATTCTTAAAATCATAATACAAATTCAATTGTTATCCGTTTTTGGGGTAAACAATGAGTAATTTGATTTCAAGAGTCACAACTTTAACAGGCAAAGCCAGCTTAGAACAACTAGTTTGGATATACAGAATAACTTTGTAAATAAAGCAACTGTCCATTTGTATGCTGGGAGAGGTATGATGAAAAGAACGCTTTCTTGTGCCCTTTCCCAAATTAAAAGAATATGGTACTTGTTAATTAACAATATGTGTTCTGTATTGTTCTTTAATTTCATCATAGAAATTCTTGTTATACAAGACTCTACTTTCTTTTGTATATGGGAGGAGTCCCCTCATAAAACTTACTCTACATTCCATTTTCTGCACGTATTTAAGTTAGAAATTAAACAATTGTAAAGAGGAGGGGTTCTCCTTTTACAATTTTAAATTTTGTCAGTTTTTAATTCTCTGGATCGGAATCTATGCTAGATCGATGTATGGTACTCAAAAGCAGTTTTGTCGTTAACCACCAACTACAGTCACGGCATATTTCTACCTACTTCCATATGTAAATGTAGGACTTCTCTAAAAAGCGTCTATAGAGACAGGTAGGCGCTTCCCACTTTCATATGTCCTTTCGCAAGTAAATTAGTGTTATCCTCAAATATACGACTTGAGTGGGGGGAATTTTTGCAGAAACTAGGCACGTGTATTAATTGTTGAAGACTTTCCAACCTTAGCAAATTCAAACAAAGGGACAAAAAAGAACTACTGATCAGACGCTACTTAAACCTCTCCTACCCCCTTCTACCCAGCTCTGCCCCTGTCTAAATTAACATAAATTAAAATAAATGAAACATTTAATGCTCTAGACGCTACTTAAACCTCTTCTGCTCCCGTTGCCAATTTGTATCTTTTTCCTATTTTAAACCATTCTCATGTTACAAATATTGTACATATGGTCTATATTTTTTGAAAGAAAGCAGGTGCATGGCTGTTCTAGTTTAATAAAAAGATTAGTTGTAAAACTTTATGGTGACATATCGATCTCACTCCATCCTATTCACAAGCGGTTTGGTATCTTTTGTTGTTTATACGAACTTGTTGATCAAGTTGAAGTTTATATCTATTTTGAAATCAATTATTTATAAGTAAATCTAAGAGACATGTTCATGTGACCTTTGGGAAATATACTAATCCTGTAATATTATTTTAAAGCTTAAGCAAACCTTGCACTGTTATAAATAAACATGTTTATGCTATCCACTTCCCAATATTCCTCCTAACAATGGCTTCAACAATTCCTTTATCTCTCTTCTTAGCTTTGCTTTTTTTCTTCAGTCCCTCCATAGCCCAACCCGTTAAACGTAGAGCTCTTCTTCCAGTAACCAAAGATGCAGCCACTAAACAGTATATCACTGTTATTAGCCAAAGAACTCCTCTTGTACCCGTCAAACTAACTGTTGATCTTGGCGGACGTTTCTTATGGGTGGACTGTCAAGATAACTATGTTAGTTCAACATTGACACCAGTCATTTGTGATTCCATGTTCTGTAGACTTTCTCAAGCTGGTGCATGTTCTGGTAATTGCACTGGCTCATCACCACTACATCCTAATAAAGATTGCTTTTGCTCACATCTTGCATATAACCCTTTTTCTCGCACCAGCACTGGTACCGAGCTCAATGAAGATGTTATCACTCTCCAAGATACAGACGGATCGACACTCGGCCCATTTCTCAAGCCCGGTAAGGTTGTTTTTGGTTGTGCGGATGCTTCAATACTTAAAAGTTTAGCAAAGGGAGTTAAGGGAATAGCTGGACTTGGAAATGGCTATGTATCAATTCCTTATCAACTAATTTATCGTTTCTCTAGACCCCGAAAAATTGGTCTTTGTTTGAGCTCCTCAACAACTTCTCCTGGAGTTATATTTTTCGGTTATCCAGAACCATATAATTTCCTTCCTGGCATTGATGTATCCAAAAACCTTCTGTACACACCTCTTCTTACAAACCCTATTAGTACTGCTGGATCATATTTTGGAGGGGAGACATCAACGGACTATTTTATTGGAGTTAAATCTATTAAAGTTAATGGTGAGTTGGTCCTTATAAATAACTTATTATTGCAAATAAACAAGGAAACTGGAAAAGGGGGAACAAAAATTAGTACAGTTGATCCTTACACTGTGTTAGAGACTTCAATTTACAAGGCATTAGTTAAGGCATTTACACATGCACTAACTATTCCTAGAGTTAAAAAAGTAGCACCATTTGAGATGTGTTACAAAAGGACTAGCTTACCTAGTACAAGAGTTGGACCTGGAGTTCCAACTATTGAATTTGTTTTACAAGGTAAAAATAGTACTGAGACACCTTCGTTCCTTATCTATGGAGCCAACTCAATGGTGGCTGTGACAGATGAAGTGCTTTGTTTAGGATTTGTGAATGGTGGAGAAGATCAGACCACCTCGATTGTAATAGGAGGACATCAAATTGAGGAGAACTTGGTGCAAATTGACATTGATAATAAGAGGGTTGGTTTCAGCAATTCACTCTTATTCAGGCAAACTACATGTGCCAACTTCAATTTTGGGTCGAAACAGGGTCAAGAGTTGGGAGGATTGGAGATTATGTAAACTGTCGTGTCATTTAGTTCGTTGTGTTGTAGTAGGACATCTTTGTCCAAGTCAATGTTGTTTTTGAAGTTTATTGTCCGCTTGAATAATAATGTTGCTGTTATCCCATATCTATATATATGATGGAGAATATGGCAGCTTCTTTTAAATCTTTTGTTTCCTTGATTTGCAGACATTTTATTCATTTTCCAAATTAACAGTACAATAAGCTGAGGAAGGAGACAAAAAACTACCTAACTTCCTAATATGCTTCAGAAAGATATAAGACTATCTTTGACCCAAAAGATGAGGTGAATGCCATCAGCATTGGAATACTAATCCAAAAACGTTGAGATATGAGCTATCTATCAATGGAAAAATTCCTATCTTGAAACTAGCTACATGAATAGTACCACCTACTTCAAGGTGGATCATACGCGATGTCTATTCTTTTCTTGTTAGGTAAGAGGGTTAATGCAAAACAAAAAATGCATACAATCTAAAATGTATTAATAGAACACAATTCAAGTACATTACAACAACACTATTCTGACAAGTTTTCATTTTCTTTTAAAAATGCATTATAATAGATTCATCAGAATTAATACAAATACTTCTTTTCTATATAAGATACCAAGTAACCACTAAAAAAGCACATCATTCATTCGAGTCCTGAACTTAATCTATTCGAACTCCTGATCTCCTAACTGTTGGACTTTAAGCCATTGGGCTTTAAAGTAGAAGAAGTGTGAATTGGAAATGGAGGAAAATAAAATGGAGGGAAAATAAAAATTTGAAGAAGTGAACTTTTGTCTTGCACTTTGTCCCTCATTGGTGAGGGACAATCACATTTGTGTGCTTATAGATAAATTCACTTCTTAAAACTCTTAAAAGGAGTTGAAGAGAATGAACCCTCGCGCCGTCGTCGTCGCTCGGCTCGGCTTCGGATTCGGCTTTGTCGATAAGATTATTTTTGGACAAAATTTATTTAATTATTTAATAATTAATTAAATGCCAAATCACTGCTGAAAATACGCCAGAACACCGCTGAAAGTTCAGAGGGCCTCGCTGGCCGCGGTTCTGCCGCGACCACGGTAGAATCGCGGCAGTCAGATTCAGAGAGGCTCTCTGGCCGCGGTTCGGCCGCGATCGCGGCAGACCGCGTATTTTCTGAAAAGGCACCTTTCCAGATCTTCTGATATTTGCCTATAAATTCTGAGGCAAGGCTGCATCTTCTAGATACGAAAAACACTCTAGAACTTCTTTCTTTCTGAATATACTGCATCCTAATTCGCAGTCTCTCTCTCTCAAATTTGTAAGTGTGATTTTGCTCCGTTCTTTGAGTTCGTTGGTATCCTGCAGTTTGTATTGCCACTGTTGCAGGAAGGTTTATTCCGTTTTATCCTGGGAGGATTTAATCCATTACCTTGGCAACGTGTGAGGGGGTTAAAATTCCTTAAGGACGCACAAGAAAATTGTGGACTCGGAATATTTCTGATTCTTTACTATTTTATACATTTCTTTATTCTTCTAACAGTTTTCTGATTTTTGTTTTAACACAATAACGCTCACACTAACAAACTCGAGACTCTTGACCAAGTGAGCTATGAGCTTCTCGCGTCACGTGGCGTCACTTCAACTTATTTGTTTTATTTTATTGTTGCATATATATTAGTCAGATACATATATATGTTCAGCAAATTTTGCGGTCATGACACCGTTTGCACCAAGAGGCTTTCGTCTCTGGTTAGCTATATGAAAACTTGGTAGGCTCCATCTATCTACAGTCATGATTCATTTGATATGCCTTGAGAGAATCAAAACTTTGGAAAATTTGAACCTGGGAGTAATTGTAGCTCAAATTAAGATGCCATCCTGCAACATGGTTAGCTTTCCTGAGGCAGTGTTTCAAGGCTAGTCCAACCTGCTCTTTCTGCTTCCTTAATTCTTCTACCTCTTTTGTAATTTCCAAGAACTACTGTACAATTTATTGTTGGTTCCCCAAGTACAAGTAAGTACAGAGTCCGGAACCTTTTTGTTATCTTTTTTGATAAAAAATACGTAAATAAGTGTAAAAAAAAAGTTACATTTATATATATAGCGCCAAAACACACCATGTTATACCTTCACGGTAACTTTTGCCGTTAAGATATAGCGTGGTGTGTTTTCGCGTTATATATACTGACATTTACTGACACAGGTATATCGTGTTGTATTTTTACGTTGTATATAGCGTACAAATACTGCGCATTATACCGCTTATTATGAGCCCACCAATAAGTGAATGTATCGACCCCCGGGCTCGCACATTTCCTATATAAATGAGTTAGGATTTTAGGAAAATCCATTCACAAAAAATTCTAACTCACATTCAATCTTTTCTTCTTGTTAAATTCTCAAGCATTTTTTCGTAATGTCTGAAGAGCGTTGAATAAGAGTTTCATTATATTAGGGGGGGGGGAGGGTGAGGTTGTGATGGAGAATAACTCAGTGAGGTATAGTATATCTCCACGGGGTCATGTTAAATTACCACTTACAATGGTGTACGATAAATTGATATCGTTATTATGAATAACAATGATTGTGAGGAAACATCGAGTGATACTTAAAGTAACCGGAAGATATCCGTATTCCAACACTCCGCAAGGGGCTGCTTTTTTCTCGGAGTTAAACATCTATGATGATGAAACTTTGAGGGATTTTCAGAGGACTCCGGATGAATATCGGGAATTTTTTGTAATCAAAATGTTAGATATGTACGTCAAGGTTGAAGACGTTCCCAACAATGAGGTTGCCGGACAGGTTCCGGATAACCCCCAGTCATCGGGTGGTTATTTTGGAGTAGTTTTTGCCGGACAGGTTCCGAATGAAAGACTTTTCCTTTATTTAAATTTATCACCGCCTGCTTTTCCTAATTCACAAGACGAGCGGTAAACTTTAATTTTCCTTTGTGTTACGATTCTACATTTTTGTTGTATTGAATTTGTATTAACGCTCATACATTTAACAGGGGTTACCGATCGGATATGAATTTTACAAATTATGAACCTAAGCATAGTTTTGGTGTGTTGGATCATGGTGGTCCATCCGGTAGTCATCACCTAAATGAAAATGTCCATCATGGAATTTCATCACATTACGACTTATAAGTTAAGTGATACAGCTATATGGAAAATATTTCTTAATTTCAGTAGCTTATTATTTTGTTGATTGTGCAGTAAAAACGAGCAAGTTGAACCACATGTACTCACTCAATTGCCCGAAGACGACGTATTAAATCGGGATCTGGCAGATGCACAGAGTGAGGAAGAGAACAGTGATTACAACAACAATGCTGATGAATCTGGAGACGAGACACCCTTTTCTCGTGAGGATGGTGATGATGAGAATGAGAAAGAAGGACCTGATTCGACCAGAGAGTATGCTCCACCCCCTCCCCCTAAACGAAGTGTGTACGAGTCCCAAGTGCCGTTTCATTCAAGGAAGATTCTTTACCTTGATAACTTGCCAAGCATGCTGAATGTGGAAGCTCTCATAAGGGATTTTGATGAAATTCGGACATCAATGTGGGATAATTCTAGACCAACAGTGCTGGCAAAGGGCATGCTTTTTCCTGATAAAGCGCGCGTAAGCAGGGCTTGTAAAATGCACAACGCAAAAGAGTGCCTTGAGATGACGGTATGGGAGTCAAGTCCGGTTGTATACAAGGTTGTTTGTCGCAGGTGGTTTTGGCCATATCATTGGATGTTGCGTGCCCCAAGAATAAGACAGGTCTGTGGAAAGTGGGTAAATACATTTCCACCCACACATGCGAAATGGACACATTCAACGGGAATCATTTCAACTTGGATATTGACTTGATTTCTCTAGTCCTTATTCCACACGTCGAAGCGTCCATAAGATATAAAATAAAAGAGTGCATTACATCAGTCCACCAGGAACATGGCCATACCATTACCAAAATAAAGGCATATCTCGAGCACAAACGAGTGTTTGAAATAGTCTATGGTAACTGGGATAAGTCATTTGCAGCTCTGCCCAGGTACATGGCCGCACTGCAGCACTTTAACCTCGGGACGGTTGTTGAATAGAAACTTGAGTGGAGTCTGGGTAAACTAGAATATATATCCAATTACGTGTTCTGGGTGTTTAAACCAGCAATTGATTGTTTTTTGCATTGTCGGCCTGTAATATCCATAGACGGCACTCATGTCTATGGAAAGTACGATATCAAGCTATTGATAGCCGTGGCAGTAGATGCTAATGGACAGATATTTCCTCTAGCTTTTGCTATTTGTGCCAATGAAAGACAAGAGACGTGGACGTTGTTTTTGAACCACTTGAAAGAGCACGTTGTCAAACAACATTCCGGTATTTGTCTAATATCTGATCGACACGGTGGTATCTTAAGTTCTTTGGAAAACTTGCCTACATGGCAAAAACCTTATGCCTACCACCGTTACTGTGTGAGGCACTTTAAAGCCAATTTCCAGAAGGCATATCCCAACAAGGATCTGCATGATTTGATGTGGATGGAAGCAACAGACCACTAACAACATAAATTCCGGAGGCACATGAAATCTATTAGGCAAGAAGACGAGGCAGCCTATCATTGGTTAATGCGACATGACCCTAAAAAGTGGACTTTGCATGCGGATGGTGGCAGACGTTGGGGAACTCTGACTACAAATGTGTCAGAGTCTTTCAACAGGTTATTAAAGTCGGCAAGAGGATTGCCTGTCACGGCCATGGTGCGGATGTCATTCAAGCAGATGGCGGAGAGGTTTGTTGAGAGGTCTGCAGCTGCAACGTCATTGATGGAAAAGGGTGTTGATTTTATGCTAGTGTCGATGAAGAGATTTGAGAAATACAGATGGCGACCACATTGGCATTCATTTTTGCAATATGATAACGAAAGAAACGTTTTTGAAGTTCGCACCGCTATCCATCGAAATCGGAGGAATAATGTACATACTGTAAATGAATCTACAAGGTTATGCTCTTGTGGTAAATGATCCATCTACCACATGCCTTGCTCTCATGCCATCAAGTGCTTTCAAAAAATTGGTTTAGGTATAACCAACTATGTTGATCAACAATATAATGTTGCGAAGTACCTAAACACATATAGTGGGCAGTTGCAGCCGGTGGGTGCTGAGCATTATTGTCCGCCTGAGCCATTTAAAATGGTGTGTAACAAGTCCTATTTTGCATCGAATATAGGTGCAGAAGAGAACGCGTGTACGGAACCAAATGGATGTTAGTGATACCGTTTATGCGCGTAGATATGGTATATGCTCGCAAACAGGACACGACCGTCAAAAATGTCCTTTGGGTGAAAATAGTAATCAGGCTCGTGGTGGGTATTCTTCTATTGTGTCTAATTATCAATGAGTTTATGCTGTAATATTTAGTTGTTTTGTTTATGTTGCAAGATTTATAAAATAAAATTATGTTTGTTAATTACGAGTTGAACTTTTCCATTTCAGTTTTATTAGTGATAACTAAAAATAATTATATATTCGGAAGAACTTGAAACAACATTGAAATTTCATAAAGCTGATTAATTTAATGTTAATTATGTTTGTTATTTTATATATTTGTGTTGTCTTGTCAAACTGAAAAAGCTGCCCAACTGACATAAAGTTGTTTCATACCCGTCAGAACCTTTAACACGCAAAGCATATCGCGGTCAAATACTATGTTATGTGTATATATAGAGCGGTGAAATAATACGTTATATATGTTGTCTTGTCAAACAGAAAGAGCTGCCCAACTAACATAAAGTTGTTCCATACATGTCAGAACCTTTAACACGCAAAGTATAGCGCGGTCAAATACTACGTTATGTGTATATATAGAGCGGTGAAATAATACATTATATGTGTTGTCTTGTCAAACTGAAAAAGCTGCCCAACTGACATAAAGTTGTTTCGTACCTGTCAGAACCTTTAACACGCAAAGCATAGCGCAGTCAAATACTATGTTATGGATATATATAGCGCGGTGAAATACTACGTTATGTGTGTTATCTTGCCTATAAATAACAGGCTCATTCTAGTTATTTTATGCGCTCAACAATAACTAAAAGCAAGTTTTTTTAATGCACAAATATCTCAACCTCTTTATGTACCAAGGTGCAAGTGTGGAAAAAAATGTCAGATGCGAAGTTGTTGGGATAATGGTGTAGCTGGACGCCACTACTGGGAATGTTTGAACAAGTTTTATAAGGTTCCCGGCGAATCTATTTGCGATTTTGAGGTATGGATTGATGAACCCTATTATCACAAATACTACAAAGAATTGTTGAATGATCTTAATTATTTGTGTTTAAAATAGTGGGAACATGAAAAAGAACATAAAAGAGAGGTTGTGGAGTTGAAAGCGAAACTTAAAGAGGTAGAAGAAGAAAAAAAGAAGCTGGAACAACAATTTAAGTGGTTGGAGCAGAAAATAATGGGTGGCAGTGACTAAACATTGACATGTGTGTGTTTAGTGTATCACTTTATCTTTATGTTTCCTATGTTATGTATTTTTATTAGTTGTATTGAATTTTAATTATGTTAAGTTGCTATATTTGTGTTTGTGTTGTAGTATTAAACTAAATTAGTTGTAATGAACTTTATTTTTATTAATTGTAATGGAATTTAAGTGTTTGTGTTGTAGTACGAAACTAACTAATGAACGGAGAACTAAAAAAGTAATGCGCATATTATATAAAAATTATTGTTAATGTATATACAAAAATATTATTTACATCAAAAAGAAAAAACAAGGAAAGAAAATCAATGTGTCCCGCATCCAGTGTGCTTCAACGCAGCCGCTGGCCTGAGGCGTATCCCATCCCTCCTGGGTACGCTATCGGGATCGTCATCATCAATTTGCCTCCTAATAGTCGGATGCGCCGCATCATGAACATCAATGGTGCTGACAGGATCGGTAAAAGGGGCCGCCAGTCCAGTAGAAACATACATAGGAATAGAAAGCTCAGTATAGCAAAGTATATAATAAGTCACAACAATTTAAATTGTCTTACCACGATAATGTCGGGCTCCTGAATGTAATCATCTGTCGCAGCCATGTCAGCATCGCGTTCAACCTTAAAAAGGAAATTAATAAAGTTATGAAAAATAAAGACAAATTGTAATTCAATACTAAGAAAACCATACATGCGCCTGTGATGATGAACCATAACTCAATCGGTGCCCACTATGTAAATCTCGGGTTGGACGGTCCTCAGCAATAGTAGACATGCCTGGAAAGTATGTATCCCAATCGACTCTAGAAAGGTCCGTGCCCATGATCAATAATTAACTTGACGGGGTCACCTGCAAAGTCCCTAGAGTGAGATCCATCCCAAGGCTGTATGACGGCATGTCCGTCTCATGTAGGCCACCCCGCAGATCAGCAGAAACATCATCAGCAGGGGCCTCAACGCCCCCTTGGTGGGGACTACCTCCTCTCCGCCCACTGCCATGTCATCCGGCACCCCCGCCTCGTCGGGCACCGCCACCTCGTCGGGCACCACCACCTCATGCCACACTAGGGCCTCGCTCGTACTGCTCTAGATCCACATAATCAGGCATGTGTGCCAAACGATGATCCTCCCAGGCTTGCTGCAATGTCGGGGCAGCAAACTCTACAAATCAACGATTGTAATCGTGCAAGGCGGACACTGGATCGCCGACATAATCCTGCATCTGTAGTCCCATCTGATAGACTGTATGTAGTCCAATAGCCTGCACAACGTAAAAATATAAACTACATACATTGCACTAAGTTACAGTTACATAATTAATAATAATAGAAAACATACCAGGGCCTCGTGTCGCCCGACATATGGAACGTACCGACCGCCAGCCTGATGAATAGGGTTCCCGATAAAAATTTAGGTAACGTGGTGGTACCAGGACAAATACCCCTCAATAGCCACCTCCTGGATCTGTGTAGGTGGGGGCAGAATCATCTGATCTCGCTGGTCCCAAATATGGATCTGCACCACTAACCATGCCATAAATGCGTTGTCTGCCCTGCAATGATCATCCCTCTGATAATGTCTAGGCTCCCATATAGGCCCCTTTGGTATATACTGCGGGCGGCCAAACTAGCGAAGTACCCGCTCCGAGGCATGATGCTCCACAATATCGAGGCATATGAGCAGGGCATAAGTTCTCCAAATCAATCGGCCGGCCCAGCAATAAGCTGGCAGGCCAGCTATCAAATCATCGTTGTATGGCGTCCAGATGAACTATCAAATAAGAACACAAAACGTGAGTATGCGCAACACTAAGTTAATCTATACCAGGTAAGTTTAGGTACATATTTACCTATGCGCCCTCCAGTAGTTCCAACACATCCCTGCAGAGGGGGAGATTATGATGAGCATCATACTATCGTGAAAGTGTATGGTGGAGAACCCACCTCCTAGCTAGAGGGAGTTCCGAAAGTGCTACATTAGGAGGTAATTGTGGTAGAGGTGGCTGAAATTGCAAGAACCGCTCCCAGGTCCAAACCTAACATAGAAAGTTGACGACAAGTTTAAGATAAATTCTAACTAGGTAGAGTTGGAACTGATGAATAGATTATTCGAATATGTTGTCACCTGTAGAAGCGGTAGAAAACTACAAACATCTCTCTGAGTGCCCATGCTCGCCCGACACATACTCATGTACATGTAGGCGAGAATAGAAACACCCCAGTTGTAGTAGGGTAACTCATCTAGCAGCTGAATATGATGAAGAAATCTCAGGCTGACTAGGTTTCCCGAAGTGTTCGGGAACAAGACCCCTTCAAATAGAAGAAGAAACAACAACCTCGTATACTGGGTAATATGTACCTCCTCTGTATCGTCGGTGATAATGGGGTGGATTACCTGGCCTGTCTAATAGGGGTCAAAGACAATCGATTGGCACCCGACGAAAATGTCTCGTCCTGTGGCCTGAAACCCATGAGCTCCTGCAGCATGTCCCAATAATCATCGTGCGACATAGATCTCATAGCAATATGCAGTGAAACGGTCATGCCATCAACGGGCAGGCCATATAAAACCTCCACGTCCTGTAGTGTGATGGTGGCCTCGCCAATGGGCAGGTGAAAGGTGTGCATCTCCGGTCGCCACTGCTCAATCAACGCCGTGATCAAAGCCTAGTCGAGCTGCATCCGCCCGATCTCAATAATCCTATAAAATCTTGTATCCTGTAGGAGCTGGACTACACACTCGTGGAGATATCTAGGCCTCAAAAAATCCCACAGGTCGTCCACTCTCCTAGTGCGGAGAGTCTGGGACAGTAACTCCCCATCCCATATATGCGCGGACCTATGATCGCCCTGTAGCACTAATATCTCATGAGAGTAAGGGCCAGGATGTATAGGCGTCCATGTCGTCAACTGTAAATTAAACAACATTAATTGTATGTTTAATTATTTAATTGTAAAAAGTATATATACCTATTGGTTCTAGGCTCGATATTTGAGGCCCAGTAGCACCAAACTATCATGAATAATTATGTGTATCAAACTCAATATTTTGATAATTTTTGTGTGTTTATTTTAAAAATTTAAATTCTTAATTTTTAATTATTTAATTGTACAAAGTATATATACTTATTGGGTTCCAGACTCGATATTTGAGGCTCATTAGCACCAAACTACAATGAATAATTATGTGTGTGAAATTCAATATTTTGATAATTTTGTGTGTTTGTTTTATAATTTAAATTCTTAATTTTTAATTATTTAATTGTATAAAGTATATATACCTATTGGGTTCCATGCTCGATATTTGAGGCCCAGTAGCACCAAACTATCATGAATAATTATATGTGTCAAATTCAATATTCTGATAATTTTGTGTGTGTTTGTTTTAAAAATTTAAATTCTTAATTTTTAATTATTTAATTGTACAAAGTATATATACCTATTGGGTTTCAGGCTCGATATTTGAGGCCCAGTAGCACTAAACTATCATGAATAATTATGTATGTCAAATTCAGTATTCTGATAATTTTGTGTGTGTTTGTTTTATAATTTAAATTCTTAATTTTTAATTATTTAATTGTACAAAGTATATATTTTCATCTACCAATATAATAAATACTTAAACTACAGGGATTCTATGCTAAAATACTCTATAGTTTACTACGCTAAAAGATTCTACAATTTACTACGCTAATAAGTAATCTAAACTAAATATAAACAACAAATACATTTTAATCACATAACATTCACAAAAATACATATACCATACTAGTTTCGCAAAAATAAAACACAAACCGGCATGGAAACAGTAATATCTAAATCCTGATATTAACAGAAAAAATTATTTCTCAATTTTATATTTTTTTAGAACACTAATATCTAAGTCCGGATAAATATAAACCCAAAACGACATGGAAACACATTCAATCAGCTAATAAATATGCATTATTATATAAGTTTCGACATAAAATAAATCGAAATACCTCAATGTAGTGTTTTGTGTGAAATTTGAGTCCGAAAGAGTGAAACCACAATAATACGATGCTCTACTATGATGTGAGACCTACGTTCTTAAGGTTTTGTGTGAGGGTGGGGCCCACAATATTTTTTTAAAGAAGACGCTAGGGGGGGGGGGGCAGAAAATGCTTCAAAGTAAAAAAATGGGGGAGGGATCGTTCTGGTTGGGGAAGAAGACGAAGGAGATTATTTAACTAGGGATATAATGTGTTGTATTTGTACGCTATATATAGCGTAAAAATACAGCACGCTATACCTGTGTCAGTATATGTAACGCGAAACACACCACGCTATATGTTAACGGCAAAAGTTACCGTTAAGGTATATCATGGTGTGTTTTGGCATTATATATATAAATGTAACTTTTTTTAATACCTATTTACGTATCTTTTGTCCAAAAAGACAACAAAAAGATTCCGGACACGTGGTTGTCAAGTAACAAAATGACTCGAAATGTCGAACCGACAGAGACTTAAAATAATTGTTAACTTTGCTTATTTAATTCAACTAACTATCCAAGATAATCAAGAAGGTTGTTTTTATATTAATCTAGTATTGCGAAAATTAAACAAGTAATCACTAAATTAACAAGAACTCAAGAGTTTGTTGTTGGATTTTCATCAGAGAAGATAAAGATTCCAGGGTTGTGGTCGGTTCCATCAATCTTATTGAGTTCGTGGTTACACTGGTATGTTAATCAGAATTATCAATGGTTGCTAGCTTACCGGATCGTTTATATATATATAGATAGCATATTTTCACAATACTAACCGTCTATCCAAAATATATCAATCCTATATTCCTATGGCATCGAGTCTATCATGAACGAATATAATGTGGTATTCAACTAAGCAAGGTCGTTAGGTATATTCCTACCCTAATCGCGAAATCTTTCCCCGAGCAACGGGTTCAGAAACAAGCTTTATTTAATTCTACTCTAATATAAACATGTCTTTTCCAAGCATAGCATAGATGGGGCGAATCGGTAGCTACAACAATTCACAAGTTAAAACTAAATTTAAGAAATAACCACGAGATGATAATTCGAATTGACGAAAATATAGTTAATAAACATCAATATTCATGTCAACCATAACCCTAGAAACTAGAGTGTTTAACCACTCATGTTTATAGTAACAATTATCCAAGTATTTTGCAAAAACAAATTACAAAGAAAGTATGAAGAGATGAAGAACTCCTTGATTTTTCCCTACAAAGTTGTTCCACACGGTGTTTTTGCCTCCAAATAATGTTCAACCCCTTGCTAAACACGTTTAGAAAGCATTTATAGGCTAGGGTCTGAGTCTCCAAGTCCAAAACCAGATAGGAAATGTTTTAACTTGCGGACTAGGGTCATTGGGTGCCTGACCTTGCGGGGCCAGGATTGGGGCGCACTTGGACCCTCGTGAGGCCAGACCTAGTGCGAGATGATGGTAGCCTTAAGCCAGACGTGGCCTGGCTTTCCAGTTTTCGTGCTCTTTTCTTGTAGTTTTGTCACCCTTTTGTGCAACCTTCGCTCGTCTTAAAACTCCAATGATCCTACACATAAAATAACATAATTTAGCTCTAACGTCGTACATAATAATATCAAATCATCAAAATATAAGGTAAACAATGCATTAAAAATATAGAATTATAGGCACATCATTTAATTAATATAATCCGCTAACAATTTTGAATCCCTTTCAGGTAAACAGTTATTCATCCTGTCATTCTTGCACCAAGCCACCAATTTATACCAAATATAAGAGCCTGTGCTTCAGCCCAATTACTAGTTCCAGGTCCCAGTGGGAGGGTGTAAGAACAAATAAGGTGACGTTCGTTAATTCTAATCACTCCCCCTCCTCCACAATTGCCATTTTTACAACGTTCAAGAGAAATGATTTTCACAAAAAGTTCTACTCAACCAGAGTTATCTTTTTGTAAAAGATGGTGCATTTCATCAGGTGAGTAATACTGTCCAAAGTAGAATTCAACATGGTTGGCCAAACTGATGAGCCATCACTAACGAACTGAGTTACAGTGAAGGCTATATCGAAATGCAAACGAACAAATATCCGGATGTTGTCAGCTTCACTAGTTGCTATTATCATTATTTTTTTTTTAAATTTTCCACCTAGTATTCAATATTCATATTGGAGCCTCGATTAATTTGGATTCACAATACGTTAGGCCAATTTAAGGGGGAAGTACTCCTTAACATGATTTTTTCCATACTCAGATCTCGAACCAGAGATCTCTAATTAAGGGTGGAGAGATCCTATGTATCGTGTCACAACGCTTATTGGTTACTACCATTATATCATATTTATTTGATATACTTTCTTTTTAGCTTGTCCCAAAAGTGATAATTTTTTCTGTTGTAAAATTATTTTAAAATTTTAATTTTTCTTATAATGATAATATTTTATAGTCATAAAAATATTTGACTTGTTTTAGATCCTAAGGGGTCGTTTGATTTCCAAAAGAGAGTTATACAAAGATTAAAAAATTTTGTATTATAATCCTGAGTTTGTTATTGAAAGTACAGGGGGGGGGGTGAATTGTAAATATTTAAACTTAATCGCTTATTAGTTGACTAGTTAATCGAGTAGTCGACTAGATATAATAACCTAACAGTTATAACGACAGAAAGTAAGATGCAAAAAGTAAATGCAGGAATTAAAGACACCAGGATTTTATACTGGTTCAGATTTAATGTGAATCCTAGTCCAGTCCCCTTGGGTTGCAAGGGAGTTCTCTTTAGTAAATGTGTTTCTCCGAGTACAGTTGAAATGACTTGACAGCACAGTTTCTCTAACACTCGTTTCTTTTTGATACAATGCATCATCAATGTTATACTATCTTTTTTTTCTCTGACTTGTTACACAGTAGATTTTACTGAACTACAATATTTGTTTGCAGTAGAACAAAGAGAGGGATTTTTGGTTCGATCAAAGTATATCTGACTAGGATTTAAGGTAGGGTATAAATACTTTGATGAAGGTCGAGGCTTGACAACCCAAGAGATTTGTTCCTTGGAAAGAGATTGATTCTTTCCAAGAATAAGATAGTTAGCCGTTGCTTTTCCTTGATTTCCTTCTTTCAGTAGATGTATGTAATGAAGGCTTGCTCCTTGATTATTGGTTCTTCCAAAATTAGTCGCGTAATGATCTTCGATCTTCCGGGATACTGGCCTTGATTCATGCCTTAAGTTTGGGCTTGCTTGATTCTCTCCATCGCTGCTGGCCGCTGATTGATTTGCTGATTGAGCTCTTTCATTAGTTATCCAAATTTGCGAGTTCTTTCCTTGGGCATCAATATTTGCTAATTGAATTGTAATCTTTGCTGATTGATTTCTTTCCTTAGGCATCAAGATTGACTCCAGCGATCTTGTAGTATCTTCTTGATTCATTGTAATTGATTTCCTGCATATGTATATTATTTGCATCATTAAAACTGGATCTAACAATCTCCTCCTTTTTGATGATGACAAAATAATGTATAAATGTAAAGACCAGTTGACATCCCTGTGTTTTACTCCCCCTCAGTGTATACAGTTGACTAGTCCATGATACTCCCCCTCAATGTATGCAGTTGATTGGTCTATGGTAGTCTCCCCCTCAATAAATGCAGTTGACTATTCTTTGGTAGTGTATGGTAGAGTCAAGACTTCTGCCACAAACTGTACCTGTACAGATATAACATATACTCTTTCTCCCTCTTTTTGGCATCAGCAAAGAGGGAACAAGCCAAGAACTAAACAGAATATATAGCATTCAAACAGGAGAGTTATAGGAAGCATCCGATGGCTAAGAAAACAGCCCACAAAAACAACACAGCAAAAAAATTATCCAAAGGCTGAAAACATAGCCCAAAACCAGCAGAGCAAAAAAATTGTCTTAGAACAACTACACTAACGGCGCAGAAAATAAGTAAGGGTGTTGCAGATGGTCCCCTTCAATTGTTCAAAGCTTGCATTAGCTGAGATACTCACTCCATCCAACCTGTCATGAATCTCCCTGAAGGCTTTGACAACATTCTCCCTAACTCTGAGAACAACAACTCTAATTTTAGACACATCAGACCCTGTTTCCTTGGAAATGGCATGAATGTCACCAACAGTAGATTGAGTGGTTGTGAGAAGATTTTTTGATTTTAGAGAGTTGAGAGTCTATGGCACGATGCTTGTCACCAAGATCAGGATTGTCAAGACTGGGATGAGGGACAGAAGGTGAAGGTTTGGGGTCTATAGGGGCATGCTTTGCTTCACTATCGTGCTTCTTAACCCATGAGCCCTTTACACTCACATATCCCATACTAGCAAAGGCTCTAGAATTGTAAGATTTAGAGACAGTGATGAAGGTATAGTTGGACGGGGAAATTTGATGAGCTTCCAGAATGTGAGTGATTGTCATGCCATAGGGTAGACTGGTGGGATCTTCAGCACTATCGATCATGAAATTGATAACCCATGAGGGAAGCTTGATTTTGAGTTTGGTCACGAGGCAATAGACGAAGAAGGTGTCTCTTTGAGAGAAGGTTGAAAAGGAACCAGTACGGGGAAGCAAAGTAGTTGCTACAATGTGGGCCATAACTTAAGTTTTGAAACTGACATCATTGGAACCTAACTGGTTTGGAAGGGAATCAGAGGGACACTCAGCAATACACTGTTTGGCTTGGTCAAAGAAAATTTCAAAGTTATCGGGCCAGGTGTTTTTAAACAACATAGGAAAACCAGAACAACGACACTGAAATAGCGAATCAAACAGGGCACAGTCAAGAATAATGCGCTTACCTAACACTAAAGATTCCAACCTATCAGGTTTACTAGAACGAAGATTTGTATAAAATATTTTTACCAGGGGTTCATAACCTTAGGCGGAAGAATAAAGAAGAACTTAACCCAACCTTGATGAACAAAAAGGTCTTTGACCTTGAAATTGAGGGCTTCCATGTCGTCAAGGTCGACAACCCTTCCATGAGCAATGAGCTTGTCTTTTAGAGCAATGAAAAAATCCCTATTTGGGGAATCCCAGAAATTGAGGTTAGATTCAAGAGAGGCAGAGAAATCAACCTTGGATTTCTTTGGGGTGGACAAAACAGGGGGTTCTTCCATGGGACGCTTTCCCAAAGCTTTTTCTCCTAAGAGTTGAGAGTGTTCAGAGAAATCTCCCCAAGAAGAGGCGAAACCCTCAGAGTGATCGGACCCTAGGTCTACTTGTTCAAGGGGTATAGAAGGGGGTTTTGCTTTGGAACGGGTGCTTTTTCTGGTAGAGGCGGAGGGATTTCTGGGATGTTTGGCCATTGTAGGGAAGGAGGTTGATCGTAGCTTTGGAGAGGAGATAAAGATGAAAGTGATTGAAAAGGGTTCTCCGCCTTAAGAAGAGGTTTTCTAATGGATGTGTACAGGAAAGGAAAAGTTGTCAGATGAAGGGACGTGATGATTGTCTTTCCAACTTTGAATGACGAACTGATGTGAAAGGAGAGAAAAGAGAGGGAAAAATGGAGGCGTAATCAATGCATGGGTAAAGGACAATCATTACAAAAAAAATTAACAATACACATAGGTCCTAAGGGTTATTAGTAATGCAAGTAATACCAAGTTATTTTCTTAAATCACAGAATCTCTCTTCTAATAAAGGTTTATTAAAAATATCAGCTAACTGATCAGTGGTTCCAACAAAAGATATTTCTATGTCTCCCTTAAGAACATGATCTCTAATAAAATGATGCTTGATATCTATATGCTTTGCTCTATAATGATGCACATGATTTTAGGAAAGACAAATAGCACTAGAATTGTCACAAAAAATTTGTATAGGTTTAAATAAAAGTTCATAGTCACCCAGTTGATGAGACATCCATAGTAGTTGTGCGCAGCATTGTCCAATAGCAATGTATTCAGCTTCAGTAGTAGACAATGCAACTGATGCTTGTTTTTTATTGTTCTAGGATATCAATGCCTTTCCCAGTAATTGACATGTGCCACTTGTGCTTTTTCTATAGTCCTTATCACCTGCAAGGTCAGCATCTGAAAAACCTTCTAATTTAAAAGACTTAGAGCGAAGATACCATAGTCCATGAGATACAGTCCCAATGAGATATCGAATGATTCTTTTTACGGTGGTCAAATGTGATTCCTTAGGAGCTGACTGAAACCTAGCACATTTACATATGCTGAACATAATATCCGATCGACTTGTTGTCAGATACAACAGTGATCTAATCATTCCACGATATTTAGTTTCATCAACAGGAATACCCTGTTCGTCTTTGTCTAGATTTGTAGAAGGGCTCATTGGTGTGCCAATGGATTTTGCATTGCTCATACCAAATTTTTGAATAAGCTTTTTTGTGTATTTGGTCTGACATATAAAGGTTCCTTCTTCAGATTGTTGAATTTGTAGTCCAAGGAAGAACGTTAGCTTACCCATCATACTCATTTCGAATTCACTTTGCATAAGATTTGAAAATTTCTTGCACATGAGAGGGTTAACACTACCAAATATAATATCATCAACATAAATTTGAATAATGAGGTTACCTCCCGATGATCTCTTAATGGACAAGGTAGTATCTATTTTACCTCTTGTGAAGCCATGATCAACAAGAAAGGAACTCAGTATATCATACCAAGCACGTGGAGCTTGCTTTAGCCCATACAGAGCCTTAGTGAGCTTGTATACATGGTATGAGAATTTTGAATCTACAAATCCTGGAGGTTGTTTCATATATACTTATTTTTCGATAAATCCATTCAAAAACGCACTTTTAACATTTATTTGAAACAGCCTGAACCCTTTAAATGATGTGTGTTCCAGAAGAATTCATATATATTCCAAACAAGTTACTGGGGCGAAAGTTTCATCATAGTCTATTCCTTCATATTGTGAGTATCCCTGAGCAACTAGTCTAGGTTTATTTCTTACGACCTTTCCATCCTCGTGCAATTTATTTCTAAAAACCCACTTTGTTCTGATTACAGACACATTTTCAGGTTTGGGTATCAGATTCCACACTTGATTCTTACTGAACTGGTCTAACTCTTCCTGCATAGCTTGTACCCAGCTTGAATCTTTTAGTGCTTCCTCTATTTTTTTTGGCTCAATCTGAGAGATTAATGCAATATTTTATTTCTTTTTGAGAGCTCCCCTGGTTTTCATTCCTTCATTTGGATCCCCTATAATGAATTTCTGAGGATATTTAGGCTCGCTTCTCCATTCATTTGGACGTGCTACATTCGTAGTTGACTCGATTGGTTGATCTGGTACATTGCTGTTGTCTTCACCAGTTGACTCTGTCGCAGCAGATATATCAGTCGACTCTTGAGATTTGCTTGTCTCCTGAGTTTCTTGAGCTTGATCTTCATCACTTGCAGTAATTCCTTTCTCCTCTAAGGGATTATTTTCATCAAATATAACATGTACAGATTCCTCCACACATAATGTGCGTTTATTATAGACTCTAAAAAATCTACTATTTAATGAGTAGCCCAAAAAATACCTTTGTCACTTATTGGATCGAACTTTCTAAGATTATCCTTACCGTTATTGTGGATAAAACATTTACTTCCGAAGGGATGGAAGTAACTAATATTGGGACATTTACCTTTCCATAATTCATATGGAGTCTTCTTCAGAATAGGCTTTATGAGGCAATAGTTGAGAATGTGACATGTTGTACTTACACCTTCTGCCCAGAAGTGGTTTGGCAGTGAATGTTCTAGTAACATGGTTCTTGCCATATCTTGGAGGGTTCTGTTCTTTCTTTCTACAACCCAATTTTGTTGTGGTGAGCATAGTGCAGAGAAATTATGTGTGTATCCCTGACCATTACAAAAATCTTCAAATGCTCTGCTTTCAAATTCTCCTCCATGGTCACTCTGAATTATTGAAATCAGATGTCCCTTTTCTCTTTCAACCTTTTTTGCAGAAAACTTCAAAATTTCTTAATGCTTCATCCTTATGAGATAAGAAAATTACCCAAGTGAAACGTGAATAATCATCAATAATAACAAATCATATTTCTTTTCTCCTATACTAGCAAGCCTAGTAGGCCCAAATAAATCCATATAAAGTAATTGCAAAGGTTTTGAAGTAGATACTATATCTTTGTTTTTGAAAGAGTTTCTGGTATGCTTACCCATTTGACATGCATCACAAATATGAGTTCGAGAAAAATTCAGTGTGGGTAGACCAACAACTAACTCATGTTTGGACAATTTTTCTATCAAATATGCTAGCATGACCAAGTTTCCTATGCCACAACCATGGATCATCAGACATAGAGGATAGGCAAATATGACCATCTATCTTTTCAAAACTATCAAGGATATAAACATTTCCATACCTTTTTCCAGGAAGGACTATTTTACCTGATTCATCTTCAATAGCACATCCGGTTTTCTTAAAATTTACCTCATATCCTGAGTTGCAGAGTTGAATTATACTCAAGAGATTGTAGTTGAGGCCATCGACAAGATAAACTTCAGTGATGTCACAATTGTTATTTAAGGGAATTGTTCCAGTGCAAATTATTTTGCCTTTTGAATCATCCCCAAACATAACACTTCCTCCATCAATTTTTGTAACTTCTTTGAACAGGTTTTTGTCACATGTCATATGACTGGAACACACACTGTCTAAATACCATTTTCCTTTGTGGCTTATTCTGTGGTGTTCCTGCAAAACATGATGATTACTTTCTTTTAGGTATCCAAGCTTGTCTGGGTCCTGTAGGGTTAGTATTACCAGGTTCAAAATTGCTTTTTGGTTTCCAAACCCATCCTGAAACGTTTGTTTTATGAAAACGACAAAAGGAATATTTATGCCCATTTTTGTTACAGTAATGACACATAACTTCTGACCTACTTTTAGGTCTTTCACTAGTGTTAGTACTAGTTGACTTGGTTCTGGCTGGTCCTTTTCCAGTTGACTTGTAAGTCATCTGGTTTGACCTAACAAAACTGTGACTAGTGGACTTGTGCTTGCCATTGAGTTGCATTTGCAATTCCTCAAACTCTTCTTGAAGTACTTCCTTTTCGATTTCACATACTTCATGTTTGAGTTTCCAGTTTTTAACTTCTTTAGTAAGTCTCTTAAGCTCATTCATCATTTTTTGAGACTCTTTCAAAGTTAAATCAAGAATATCCTGCAATTCATTGCATCTTTCACAGTTATAAGATCTTACCTCACTAGTTTCACCTCGTGCCATGAAACAGTTTTCATTTTCTACATCTGAAGTGTTCTCGTTTGTCCAGCATCTTGAGGATTTGTTTATTTCGTTTTCTAGAATTGTCATGAAGCAGAGATTTGCTATCTCTTCGTGGTCTGAATTATCCTCATCGTTCCAGCTTCCAAAGGATTTGTTCTTATTGAAGCCTCTAGAGATCTTCCTCTTCAGTTCTGGGCACTCCGTTTGAATATGCCCAAATCTTCCACATTCATAGCACTTTCCATCATTTTTGTCCTGTTCGTTGTATTGCTTGGATCGTCTTGGTGGAATTCTTCCTTTCTTTGTGCTCATATATCTTCTCATCAATCCATCCATGTTTCTTGATAGCATAACAATCTTTTCTTGCAGAGCTTCAGGATCATCATCAATTTCGTTTTCAACTATTTCAGTAGAGGTTTTGAATGCGACTATTATCTTTTTTTCTTCTTGACTGGACTTCTTGAGATGCATCCTTTCAAAAGCAATGAGTTCTCCTCGTAGTTCATCATAGGATAATTTGTTTAGATCTTGAGATTCCAGTGTGACTACTTTGGTCTGCCAAGTGGTTTGGCAAACTCCTGAGAATTTTTCTAACTTGATCACCACTGGTGTAAGGCTTGCCAAATGCATTTAGATCGCTAATTATTTTGCTAAACCTGGCAAACATATCTTCAATAGATTTTCCTTCTTTCATTGAAAAAAGTTCGAAATCAAGGACCAGCATGTTGATATGTGTTTCCTTTACTTTGCCGGTTCCTTCATAAGTGACATCAAGCTTGTCTCACATTTCTTTAGCTGTGTTACAGCTTAAGATTTTCTCATATTCTTCACCACTAATAGCGTTATGGAGAAGATTTCTCGTTTTGTTGTTAACTTGTACCACTTCCATTTGCTCTTTTGTATATGAATCTATATCTTCAAGATCAGCAAGTGGTGGAGTGGCAGCAACTAAGGGATAGTTTCTCTTTTTGATGACTCTCTAAACTTTGACGTCATAAGCTTTGGCAAATATCTCCATTCGTGCTTTCCAATGGGAGAAATATTGTCCATTGAAGTATGGTGGTCTAACTTGTGAAGTTCTTTCCTTAAAGAAAGCTCCTATGATAGCTTGATTTGCTATGATCTTTTCTCACAAACTGTTAGCAAAAGTAGAATTAGAGTCTTGCTCTGATACCAATTGAAAGTACAAGGGGGGGGCGGGTGAATTGTAAATATTTAAACTTAATCGCTTATTAGTTGACTAGTTAATCGAGTAGTCGACTAGATATAACCTAACAGTTATAATGACAGAAAGTAAGATGCAGAAAGTAAATGCAGGAATTAAAGTTACCAGAATTTTATACTGGTTCGGATTCAATGTGAATCTCAGTCCAGTCCCCTTGAGTTGCAAGGGAGTTCTCTTTGGTAAATGTGTTTCTCCGAGTGCAGTTGAAATGACTTGACAACACAGTTTCTCTAACACTCGTTTCTTTTTGATACAATGCTTCACCAGTGTTATACTCTTTTTTTTCTCTGACTTGTTACACAGCAGATCTTAATGAACTACAATATTTATTTGCAGTAGAACAAAGAGAGGGATTTTTGGTTCGATCAAAGTATATCTGACTAAGGTTTAAGGCAGGGTATAAATACTTTGATAAAGGTTGAGGCTTGACAACCCAAGAGATTTGATCCTTGTAAAGAGATTGATTCTTTCTAAGAATAAGATAGCTAGTCGTTGCTTTTCCTTGATTTCCTTCTTTCAACAAATGTATGTAATGAAGGCTTGCTCCTTGATTGTTGGTTCTTCCGAAATTAGTCGCGTAACGATCTTCGATCTTCCGGGATGCTGGCCTTGATTCATGCCTTAAGTTTGGGCTTGCTTGATTCTCTCCATCGCTGCTGACCGCTGATTGATTTGCTGATTGAGCTCTTTCCTTAGTTATCCAGATTTGCGAGTTCTTTCCTTGGATATCCAGATTTGCTGATTGGATTATAATCTTTGCTGATTGATTTCTTTCCTTAGGCATCAAGATCGACTCTAGTGATCATGTAGTATCTTCTTGATTCCTTGTAATTGATTTCCTGCATATGTATATTATTTGTATCATTAAAATTGGATCTAATAGTTATCCCACATTCAAGCGGGTTACTTAATGCCATCAGACTTTAAGATTATTATGAAATTCTTTTCAATGGATGGGTGGATCAGTTAATTTGATATGGGTTAACAAAGTATATTTTTAGGCCAAATCTAATAGATGAGGGAAAATTTTGGCTTTTCGGTATAAATTAAAAAAAATCACATTGACAAAAAATATCCACGTGGCAGCAGCTCCATCAAACTTCCTTGTGCTGAGGTCGTCTATGGGGTAAAGGCTATCAAACTGCTAAGTTCAAGAAGGTAATTAGGATCAAAAATAGTTTAGGTGTACCCCAAATAAAAAGTGTCAAGTTTATGAGGGTCTCGATAAATCATGCCTATATTATAAGGACCAAAATCAAAATTTACCGATAATTGAAGAACAAAAAGTGCTATTATCCATTTTTTATTTATTTATCACGGACAATTAATTAGTCTGAGTTATATTTTAGTTTCTCAATACAACAACGTGGGCTAATTAAATAAGCTGCATTCATTAGTGTAAAGTAAGGATCATGGTTGTACCAATGGTCGGCTTTAGTTTTTTCGCAATCTGTAGAAGTATAGTTAAATAAAGTATGACGATGCAAACAAGCAAATATTGTTAAGTGGCTAGTTGATACTACTTTAATGTTTTTTAGTTTTCACCTACATAATTTATTCTTTCGATGCTTTCTGGTTTGGAACTTAACATTGATTAATCTACATGTGATTTTAAAATCAATTGGAAAATGCTGCACGCTTTTGTCTCCTTTTCATTATTGTCACTTCCCCTTCTGGTTATGCTTTAGTTTTCTATATTGATCAATTGGACTCGCAAGTCAGCGTCATTATAGTTATCTACTCTTATCAATACAAACTTGAGATTATTGTATATATTGGACTTTCTTAATAATTAACCGCTTAGCTTGTTTGAATTAAAAATAGTATATATAATATCATACATAATTTATATTATATATTATGTGTATACCTATATATATTCATCATATAATTTATGTATACAAACTAAAAAAAGTAAAATGTGACACGTAAAGATCCCTTTTATATTTGTGTGAACCTGAGTAATTCTAGGAAAATCTTAAAACCAACACATGTTAAAATTGTAGATCTAGCAGCCTCGAGTCATGGATTTGTGGACGGGCTCATGTGATTCCTATTAACTTGACCAAATATCTCGAGATTCGGCCTGTTGTGGAGGGGCTTTTGGTGGGGTGGCGGTGAAATTCAAAAATAGTCAGATTTATAAGTGGTATTGAAAAATAGTCACAATTTTTAAAATAATCAAAATTTAGTCATTTTTCATGTAATGATAAATCTAAACGAAAATACTGTTTAAAATTCAAAAAATATTCCAGCATAATATACTGGAGTTCGAATTTTTTTACATGTGAACTGTTATAAAGCTGTATTTGTAAACTAATTCTGAAAAAAAACAGAATAACATATGAACAGAAAATGTAAAGAGATAAAAATCAATTCGAGCCCACTGAATTCACAGTATTTCCTTAAGGAATTTTATCCCCTCCTAGTACCCAAGGTTATGGATTATTTCCTCCCAGGATAGAACGAATTACACACTGGTGTAGTGGTACTTCAAACCCCAGTGTTGCAGCGAACACAAATTCCAGTAGCAAATCACACTTACTGTTGCTTTGTTTGATGTTAAAAGTATGCAGAAGGAGGAGAAACTCAGAAAATCGTATGGAAATTCTGAGAGAATACACTTGTATTTATAGCCAAAGTTTGGCTGAAATCTGAAAAGGTGTAACTCTTCAGAATAGCTATTTATGCAAAACGGCCATAGCATAAATGGCTATTTACTCAACAATAAAGAGGGAAAATAAAGAGGGAAAATTGAAGAGGGTAGTTTAATTTTCAGTTACACAACTGAAAAATGGATTAGATTTAATATTAATATTTATTTAAATATTAATATTCTGTTATTAAAACGAATATTGAATAACATTTCTGTTAATATTTTACTATTAACAATTAAATTTGGTCCAAAAATTTAATCAATCAATCGATCCAAATCCGAAGCGTAAGCCGAAGCCGAAGCCGAGCGAGCAACGACGACGACGGCGCGAGGCTTGCCTTCTTCTCAACTCTTTAAGAGCTAGAAGAAGAGTAATTCCTTATATACCCATAAAAAGTTTCTTCCTCTTCCAATATGGGACAACGTTCCTTCATCAAGGGGAGAAACTTAAAATTTCACTTAAAAATTTCATTTTCCTCCATTTTCCATTCACCCTCTTTTAAGCATTTAATATACTTAAAACTCCAACAATCCATAAATGGCTATTTACTCAACAATAAAGAGGGAAAATAAAAAGAAAAAATTGAAGAGGGTAGTTTAATTTTCAGTTACACAACTGAAAAATGAATTGGATTTAATATTAATATTCTATTATTAAAATGAATATTTAATAATATTTTTGTTAATATTTTACTATTAACAATTAAATTTGGTCCAACAAATTAATCAATCAATCGATCATTTGACCAAATCCAAATCCAAATCCAAATCCGAATTCGAAGCTGAAGCCGAAGCCGAGCGAGCGACAACGGCGGCGCGAGGCTTGCCTTCTTCTCAACTCTTTAAGATCTAGAAGAAGGACAATTGCTTATATACCCATAAAAAACCTCTTCCTCTTCCAATATGGGACAATGTTCCTTCATCAAGGGGGGAAACTTAAAATTTTACTTAAAATTTTTATTGTCCTCTATTTTCCATTCACCCTATTTTAAGCATTTAATATACTTAAAACCCCAACAATCCCTTACATGAATGGGGAATGGCTATATCATGAAAATATGTATGAAAAACTGTGTGATTCGCAAGCAATGATTAATTGCATCTGGATAAGTAGGTTTCCCTTTGAACTTTTCATAGAACTTATGTCGGATATACTCGGTCAATCAGTAGATTTTCTATCTTTGAACCGTCGAACTTTGGTGTATACCTAGACAACCATCAGTCACGCAACCAACCCTTAACCGTCTGTGGTTCTCATTGTTGTGTTCGTTTCAGCCATGAACACCGCCTGGTTTCATAAGTGCATAGAGAACTGGCCGTACAAAGTTCTCCTTGAAGCGGCTAACACTTCACACTTACATAGGTGATTCATAAACGTGTCATCCCGTAGATACACTATTTGATATACCCCGTATCAAATTTAGAAATCATTAAAAAGCCTTAGTACTAAACATTGTCTCATCATGAGAATGGACTAAAAGTTTAGTTGACAATGTTAAACCGTCATTAATGACTTTGTTTGATCTCCTTGAACCTAGATCTTGGGATCTCCAGTCTTCTAGGTAGAGTTACTGCCACTATGACTTATTCTCGGCCATTGTCCCATTCCCCTTGATGATTTCTCAACTACCTCTCTAGTAAGGCCTTTTGTAAGTGGATCCCGACACATTATCACTTGACTTTACATAGTCAATCGTGATAACTCCACTAGAGAATAATTGCCTAACGATTTTATGTTTTCGTCATATATGACGAGATTTACCGTTATCCATAACGATCCCAGCCCTTCCAATTGCCGCTTGACTATCACAATATATGCATATTGGTGCCAACGGTTTGGGCCAACATGGAATGTCTTCCAACAAATTCCGGAGCCATTCAGCTTCTTCACCGGCTTTATCTAAGGCTATGAACTCAGCCTCCATTGTAGAGTAGGCAATACAACTTTGTTTGGACGACTTCCAAGATACCGCTCCTCCACCAATAGTGAATACATATCCACTTGTGAACTTCAAATCAACCGAATCGGTGATCCAATTTGTATCACAGTATCCCTCAATCACTGCAGGATATTTACTATAGTGCAAAGCAAAGCCCTGGGTATGTTCTAAATATCCCAAAACTCGTTTCATTGCCATCCAATGAGATTGACCTGGATTGCTCGTGTATTGAGTCAATTTACTTATAGCACAAGCTATATCTAGTCGTGTACAATTCATGATATACATTAAGAATCCCAACACACAAGCATAATCCAATTGTGACATGCTTTGGCCTTTGTTCTTTGCTAATGCAAGATTCACATCAATTGGAGTCTTTGCAACTTTAAACCCTAAGTGCTTAAATTTTTCAAGTACTGTATTAATATAATGAGATTGTGATAATGCCAGACCTTGAGAAGTCTTATGGATCTTAATCCACAGAATTAAATTAGCAACTCCCAAGTCCTTCATACCAAACTTGCTAGTTAGCATACGCTTAGTAGCGTTTGTGTTGGCAATGTCATTACTCATTATCAGCATATCGTCCACATATAAGCAAACAATGACTATGTGATTTGGAACATTTTTAATGTACAGACATTTATCACATTCATTTATCTTAAAACTATTTGACAATATTGTTTGGACAAATTTCGCATGTCATTGTTTGGGTGCTTGTTTTAGTCCGTAAAGGGACTTAACAAGTCTACATACCTTCTTTTCTTTACTTGGAATCACAAACCCTTCAGGTTGTTCTATGTAGATTTCTTTCTCCAACTCTCCATTTAAGAAGGACATCTTAACATCCATTTGATGAATTTAAAGACCATAAACTACAGCTAATGCTACTAACATTCGTATGGACTAATTCTTGTAACTGGAGAGTATGTATCAAAATAGTCAAGACCTTCTCGTTGTCTATACCCTTTGACGACATGTCTTACCTTATTTTTATCAATAGTGCCATCATCTTTCATTTTTCTCATAAAGATCCATTTAGAACCCAACGGTTTATTTTTAGGAGAAAGATCAACCAATTCCCATGTATGGTTGTTCAATATGGATTATATTTCCCTATTGACTACCTCTTTCCAAAACAATGATTCCGAAGAAGACATAGCTTCTTTAAATGTTTGAGGCTCACTCTCCAATAAGAAAGTCACAAAATCTGGTCCAAATGAAGTAGACGTTCTTTGATGTTTACTACGTCTTGGATCCTCCTGATTAAATGTACTTTCTTTTGTTTCTTCCCGAGGTCGTTTAGATCCTTCACCAATCGACTCACATTCATTTTTATACGGATATATATTTTCAAAGAACTCAGCATTATATGATTCTATAACCATATTATTATGAATGTCGGGATTTTTTAATTTATGAACCAAAAATCGATATGCTTTACTATTGGTCGCATATCCTATAAAAACACAATCAACGGTTTTTGGTCTTATTTTTACCCTTTTGGATTTAGGAACTTACACTTTTTCCAAACACCCCCACACTTTAAAATAGTTCAAGTTGGGCTTCCTTCATTTCCATTTTTCATAAGGAATGGATTGTGTTTTGCTATGGGGTACTCTATTTAGTATTCGGTTATCCGTATGAACGGATACCCCCACAGGTTCTGTGGCAAACTAGAACTTATCAATAATGCGTTCATCATCTCCTTTAATGAACGACTCTTTCTTTTTGCAATCCCATTGGATTGAGGCGTGTAAGGGCCATTGTTTGGTGAATAATTCCATATTCTAAACATATTTGTTTAAAAGGCGATTCATATTCACCACCCCTATCACTTATTATCATTTTGATTTTCTTGTTAAGTTGCATTTCAACTTCATTTTTGTATTGCTTGAATGTGTCTATTGCTTCATCTTTACTATTAAGTAAGTAAACATAGCAATATCAAGTACTATCGTCAATAAAAGTTATGAAATACTTCTTTCCACCGCGATATGGTATTGACTTCATGTCACAAATATCTGTGTGAATTAAGTCTAAAGGATTTGAATTCCTTTCAACTGACTTATAAGGATGTTTAACATACTTAGATTCCACACATTTGACATTTTGACTTGTCGCATTCAAATTTAGGCAATACTTCCAAATTAATCATTTTCCGCTAGGTTTTATAATTAACATGACCCAAACGTATATGTCATAATTCATTTGACTCAAGTAATTAAGACGAAGCTGAAATTTTATTATTATTTTCAACAACTATTACATTCAGCTTGAAAAGGCCCTCAGTGAGGTAACCTTTTCCTACAAACATTTCGTTCTTACTTATTACAACCTTATCGGAAATAAAAACACACTTAAAACTATTCTTAACAAGAATTCCAGTAGAGACTAAATTCTTCCTAATCTCGGGAACATAAAGGACATTGTTCAAAGTCACCACCTTGCCAGAAGTCATCTTTAGAAAGATATTCCCACTTCCTTCAATCTTGGCGATTGCAGCATTTCACATAGAAAGAGTCTCTTCGGGTCCAACAGGAGCATATGTTGCAAAGGCTTCCCTAATAACACAAACATGACGAGTGTCTCCAGAATCAATCCACCACTCCTTAGGATTTCCCACCAGGTTGCATTCAGAAAGCATAACACACAAGTCATCAACATCTTCATGCTTTTCAACCATGTTTGCTTGACCCTTCTTCTTGTTTTTCTTCGGAGCACGACACTCTGTAGATTTGTGCCCAGCTTTCCCACAGTTGTAGCAATTTTCGTTGAACTGCTTCTTGCTTTCCAGAAGCCTGCTTCCTTTTTCTCTTATTTTGAGAAGTATCCTCAATAATGTTTGCTCCCATTATTGTTGAGGTTCCACAGCCTCTCTTTTTAGCAGCTTTGTTGTAATCTTCGATACTCAACCGAACAATGAGATCTTCAAGGGGGATCTCCCTGCGTTTGTGTTTCAAGTAGTTTTTGAAGTCCTTCCACAAAGGAGGCAACTTCTCAATCATCGCTGCTACTTGGAATGCTTCATTGATGAGAAGACTTCAACGAAAATTCTGTTAGTAAAAATACTAAAACTATTACTTTCAACATCAATATTAATTCGATTTATACCTTCAGCAGACTTGGGTAATAATAGACTTGATATCTACCATTTTGTAGTAAAAAAACTTAGCGGCAACGAATTTCTTCAACCCGGCATCTTCAGTTTTATATTTCTTTTCAAGCGCAGTCCACAATTCTTTTGATGTCTCCACGCCACTGTAGACATTATACAAATCGTCCTCCAGTTCGCTAAGAATATAATTCTTGCACAGAAAATCAGAATGCTTCCACACCTCAATCACAAGAAAGCGTTTATTCTCTGGAGTTTCATCGGGCAGAACTAGAACTTCTTCCTTGATGAACTTCTGCAGACTTAAAGTAGTCAAGTAGAAGAATATCTTCTGCTGCCAGCGCTTGAAATCTAACCCAGAAATTTTCTCGGTTTCTCTGTCGGTGCCAACGCCGGTGTTCAGCTTGTTGATGCATTGGCAGTCACCATTGGAACAACCTGGTTCCCGTTATGATTAGTCATTTCTGTAAAAGAATGACACAAACAAACGTTAAAATCACGTAGATTTTAATCTCCAACGGAGTAGAAAACCACAAAGGTTTTAAACTTCAAAACAGTGAATATAACACAAATACAGAATACAAATTAAATTTCTTAAGCTTGTTATAAATCTGTATTTGTAAACTAATTCTGGAAAAAACAGAATAACATATAAATAGAAAATGTAAAGAGATAAAAATCAATTCGAGCCCACTGAATTCACAGAGTTTCCTTAAGGAATTTAATCCCGTCCTAGTACCCAAGGTTATAAATTATTTCCTCCCAGAATAGAACGAATTACACACTGGTGTAGTGGCACTTCAAACCCGACTGTTTCAGCAAACACAAAGTTCGGTAGCAAATCACACTTACTAGTTCTTTGTTTGATGTTAAAAGTATGCAGCAGAAGGAGGATGTCACGACCCCGGTTCGCCCGCCATGAACCATCGTGACGGCACCTAGTCTCTACGACTAGGTAAGCCTAAACTTGCGGAAGATAACCAAAACTTGCGGAAGTAAAATAATTTAAAAAATATAAATAAGGCAATAATAGTGTTAAATGTGCTGCTCGACATACACCATATTTATATAGATCTCAAAACCAATATCTAAATTCAAGACCCGTAAACCCACGAATTACAAGCTAAGAAAAGGAAATACTACATAGCTCTAACTCCGGAATTTGTCTAATAAGAACAGAAAGTACAGAAAGGCTAAATACTAAAAGGCAGGAATAGAAAGGGACTCCTCGGTCTGCGGATGCGGCATATGTACCTCGAAGTCTCTAAGCAGTCGCCTCCCTCAAGGATGGTAGGCCTGAGTAGAAGTACCTGGATCTGCACATGAAAAACATGCGCAGAAAGGGGCATGAGTACACCATAACAGTCCTCAGTAAGTGCCAAGCTTAACCTCGGTCGGGTAGTGATGAGGAAGGTCAAGGCCCTACTGAGGTTAAATACAATATAAGGGTTAACAGTGTGGAATAAAAAAGTATAAATAAGTGCAACAGTAAGTAATAACATAGAATTGACAGAACAACAACTAGAACAGAGACAAAACAAACCACGGAAAGAAATACAGCTCAACACAGAGATAACAACAGGGTCACCTTCTAGGATACCGTCCTTTAGTCCCAATTACAACTGTACCATGGATCTCCCGGGATACCGTCCCGTAGTCCATCATATGTATGTCCGAAGGATCTCCCGGGATCCCGTCCCGTAGTCCAACTATCAACGCACGGGGATCTACCGAAATCCCAATCAGTAGTTCCAAATGTAAATACCCAGTATTTGGGGAATCTACCGAGTGCATTCCCGTAGTTCCATATAACTGTGCAGGGGATCTATCGGGAATATAACCCGCAGTCGCAAAGTAAATGTGAAGGGGGATCTATCGGGAATCTAACCTGCAGTCTCAAAGTAAACAGACAAGTGGGGAGCTACCGGAATCCCACATCCGTAGTCCCAAAGTAAATACACAGCAGCAGTAAGAAAAATATCCAGAGAAGGGAAATTTCATATTAAGGCAAAAAATAATTCTAGCCTAGCCTGTTGCACAGAGTTCAGGTAAATAGATTGAACAATTAAAGCAATTAAATTACTTAGACATTCTTTCCTAAGCTAATAATGGGCTTAATAGTACAAGTAATAAAAACAGGAGAATGAACATACTGATAAGTACTTAAAGAAAACCGGATTTCCAATAATTTTCACAAGTACGCACTCGTCACCTCACGTAGAAGGCATTTCTATTACCAAATATATCAATTCTAAGGGGAAGATCCCCCACACAAGGTTAGACAAACCACTTACCTCGAACCGACTCAAAATCAACCCAACACCACGTCTTTTTCACGAGTACTCGACTCCAAATGACCCAAATCTATTCAATTCAATTGCATAATATAAATAACACTTCAAGTAACTGATTCTACAATTAAATTCTAAGTTAATACGCGAAATTATGTAAAATGACCAAAATGCCCCTCGGGCCCACGTCTCGAAATCGGGTGAAATTTACATTTCAGAAACCTCGTACTCTCACGAGTCTATACATAACAAGAACACTGAAATCGGATTCCAAATGACCCCTCAAATCCTCATTTAAAGGCCTCTTAAACTCGAGCCTTAATTACCCATTTTTCCCAAATTTCTCACCACTAATTAGGTCTTTAATCACATAAAAATGAGTTATGAAGTTAAGGATGTTACCTCCAAGTGATTCCCCTTTGTTTCCCTCAAGAATCTCTCTCAAAAGCTTCAAACCCGGATGAAAATGGTGAAAGAATCCCTCATATTCGCAAAGACAACTATTTATATGTTCTGCCTAGTGATTCCTGCATTTGCGGCCCTAGGACCGCATCTGCAGAGACTTCATCGCATCTGCGACTTTTCATTAAAATGCTAGCTTCCGCATCTGCAGACCTCTAACCGTAGGAGCAGTTCCGCTTCTGCGAGCTCTTCACCGCATCTGCGGTTCCTGAGGAATTGACACAAAGCTGCTTCTGCGACCCTTTAGCCGCTTCTGCGGTGCCGTATCTACGGTCCCCAAACCGCAGATGCAAAAATACCAGAAGACCAGCTGCTGCACAATTTCAACTCCAAAATTTTCTCCGTCAACCATCCGAATTCATCTCGAAACCCCCGGGACTTCAACCAAAGGCATCAACATATCCTAAAACCTTATTCAAACTTGTACCAATCTTTAAAACACTTCAAACAACATTAAAACAACAAAAACACATCGGATTCAAGCCTAAGTTTCTAAAATCTTTCGAATTCCGTTTTAGATAAAAAATTCAACCAAAACACGTCCGAATGACCTGAAATTTTGCACAAACATCCCAAATGACACAACGGAACTACTACAACTCTCAGAATTCCATTCCGACCCTCGGATCAAAATCTCGCTATCGAACCGGAAACTTCAAAAATTCAACCTTCGACATTTCGAGCCTAAATTAGCTACGGACCTCCAAAACATAATCCGAATTCGCTCCCAACCCAAAAAATCACCCAACTGAGCTAACAGAACCATCAGATTTTCATTCCGAGGCCGTCTTCATACTGTTTTGACTACGCTCAACTTTCCAACACTTAAGCTTTCATTTAGGGACTAAGTGTAGCAAAACTTTTTCGAAACTTGAAACCGAACATCCCGACAAATCAAAATAGCAGAATTAAACTTGGGGAAAGCAGTTAATAGGGGATCGGGGCGTTAATTCTTAAGACAACCGGCCGGGTCGTCATAGAGGAGAAACTCAGAAAATCGTATGGAAATTCTGAGAGAATAGACTTCTATTTATAACCAAAGTTGAGCTGAAATCTAAAGATGTGCAACTCTTTAGAATGGTTATTTATATAAATGGCCATAGCATAAATGTCATAACATAAATGGCTATTTACTCAACAATAAAGAGGGAAAGTAAAGAGAGAAAATTGAAGAGGGTAGTTTAATTTTTACACAACTGAAAAACGGATTGGATTTAATATTAATATTTATTTGAATATTAATATTCTGTTATTAAAACGAATATTTAATAACATTTCTATAAATATTTTACTATTAACAATTAAATTTGGTCCAAAAAATTAATCAATCAATCATTTGACCGAATCCGAAATCAAAGCTGAAGCCGAAGCCGAAGCCGAGCCGAGCGAGCGACGACGATGACGGCTTGAGGCTTGCCTTCTTCTCAACTCTTTAAGAGCTAGAAGAAGAGCAATTGCTTATATACTCATAAAAAACTTATTTCTCTTCCAATATAGGACAATGTTCCTTCATCAAGAGGGGAAACTTAAAATTTCACTTAAAAATTTTATTTCCCTCCATTTTTCATTCATCATATTTTAAGCATTTAATATACTTAAAACCCCAACATGAACTTCCTTCCAGCATATTAAACTGGAGTTCCAACATAATATGCTGGAAGTTCATACATAGGTGCTTCAATCTCCAGAATATTATGCTGGAACTTTTCGTGTGCTGGATTTCCAACATATAATGCTGGAAGTTCATACACAGGTGCTCCAATCTCTAGTATATTATGTTGGAATTTTCCGTGTGTTGGAGTTCCAGCATAATATGCTGAAAATTCATACACAGATGCACCAGTCTCCAGTATATTATGCTGGAACTTTCCGTGTTGCAATAAAATAGTGGCTATTTTTTAATGACTTTGTAAATGCTGGATATTTTTCAATTACCAATCCGAAAACTAGCTAGCCCGTGCTATTTTCACGGCGATGGATGCTCTCTATTAATTAGTGCTAGCAAATGAGCGGAGGAGTTGGGTTGATATGGATGCATTGCATACGTTTTAGACTAAACGGATCAAATTTTGAAAACTCATATTTAATACGGATACAAATGGATTGAATGACAAAGAATATGAATATTCATATTTTCTTGAATATTATCATTATCGTGAGAATTCCAAACCACAATACAGGGTGTCAAATTTGGTGGTGGTAAATTGAATATATTTTCTTTTTGTGCCACGATGAACTAAATGAATTGAAGAAAAAAAAAACGACAAAGTTAAGGACAGAAGGAAAAGCCATGTAAAAGGGAGACGAAAAAGAAAGTCAAACGGATAAGAAAAACTTCGAGGAAAAAAAAAGAATAAGAAAAACGAAGAGAAGAATTACTAGAGTAAAAAAAGTGCACCACATAGGAATCGAACTCGAGATTGTGCAGAGCACATCCATAAATACAATCAACCAATAGCACCCACCGGTCTATTTGAGTAATGGGTGCTCACCTATATATCGATTTCATGCTAAATTATCTATAAAATTAGATGTTCCATACCATGGGCAATGAGTGTTTGAGCACCACAATTTTCTACGTGGATCCACCCCTACCAATAAAAAAAATACTGTATTAGAAAAGAGGAAAAGAAAAAGAAAGGGATGGAAAAAGAAATTATCTGCACCATCAATCATTTAGTGAGCTTGTTCCCACATTTATATGTTCTCGTTCATATCCATGTGTTAACACCCACAATAGGTATATAATAAATAATAAGGACTTAATCGACGATATAACATTTCTTTTGTATTATGAGTAAACTTTAACATGTGTTTTATGAGGTTACCAACTCTTATAATTAATTTGATTGTATAAATATTTTTATGCTTCCGTTACAAGCAATTTAGACTCATATCATACTGCCACACATTGTATATAACAGCACCCACAGGGTATGTTATCGTGCTACTTGACTCATTTAATTAATTTTTGTGCTGCCTATTCAAGTTCGTTCACATATGGGTTTTACTCCAGCTTCCTCTATTTATTTTTTCCGTAATCAATACCATTTTGGGAGAATTAGCCCGAATTTTATATACTTCAGGTACTAACATAAATTATATCACAAAATAAGAATTCATTACTTTAAAGAAAGCAACAAGCTGTAGGCAATGCCGGCAATTTTCTCAAGTATTGCAGAATATTTAAGAATATGAAAACGCAAACAAACAATTGTTGAATGCTGTCTTCCACAGACTGTCTATTTTTTAGTAGCCTAGTTGCTACTACTTTAACTTTTATTCACCGACCTAAGAGATCCCTTTATTCTATTTATAAAAACTTTATAAACATGACAAATATTAAATGTGACTCCTAAAATCAATTACAAATTGGTGCGCAGTTTGTCTCTTCCATTTTTATATCTTTCAGTTTTGTGTATGCTTTAATTCAAACTTAAATTAGAGTCAAGGCGAAGTGAGGTTTATTGCAGTCTAAATCAACCCGGTTTTTTTCGCGCAAGGCCAAGAGTTTCGTACGTAGGACTACCATGAGTAAGGGGTCCTGCCGAGATCGTTCTAAGTTCCTCAATTTATAACTTATTTAAATATATGAGTTAATAATAAAATATTTACATATTTTTAATAAAAAGTAAAAGTTGCTGTATTCATTCGAAACCTTATTTTGATACTCTAACTCCGCCTCGGCCGATAGCGGAGGAGGTTTTGTGTACCCAAAAAGCATTAGAAATAAGGAAAGAAACAAAGATATTTAAGCTTGAGGGAAAAAAACAAAAAAATAATAGTGAAGAATCATTTTTTTTTCCTTCCATTTAAAAAACAAAGTGCGTCGTGTATAGTCCTTTGTGAAAGATGGACGCCAATATTTCGTCTAAATTTTTTTACGTTATATACACATGACTGTTAGTGTTGGATTGATACTGAGTCGCTAATTGAGGTGACAACTACTTGTTTGACCCAAAAACGTAAATTTTGATTCAATTAATTAATTTCAGTTAAATATCGGTTAATCCTAGTTAAGAATAATATCATCAGATCTTGTAGATCAGAAAAGGTGGCTGAACGACACTAATGAGGACAACAACGATTCTATGTAATAAATGCCTTCTACTATCAAGATCACAACAACAGTATGTGTGATATACAATAAATGACAATATAATGGCTCTCATGTAATTAAGAAGAATAATTTGATCAGCAAGAGGTGGAATAAAAGAACCTTCCACTTGATAATGATTGAACGACAGATCCTTAAACGATGGGAGATTCTTCGGATCTGACAAGAATCTTAGTGAAAAGTAAGATCTTATATAGAGTGAAGAATGAATCTTTTTTAAAGTGTTGTTCTTACAAATGAGTCTCACGTGTCCTTCTTCTCTCACCTTTTTCCTAGTTATATAAGACATATGCGTAGTAAACCCTAATAGTACATGTACAGAGAATATTACAGAATATTCTCTGTCGTACCCTATTTTGAAAACTAGCTGTTACAGCTTCATTGACGGTGCTCGACCTCGATCATAATCGGCACCTCGACTACGACTCATGTCGACTCTTCGGCTATGACCTTTACTGCTGCCTAATCCACCTCGACTTGCGATGGCTTTAGAACTCTTTCCTTCGTATTATCTTACTTCAAATATTCTAGAGCGGATTTTGAGCCATACAGTTAGTCCCTCCACTTATCGAGGTCGGCCTCAGGCGGGCTTGATGAGTGAATTATGTTCTTCGCAGTTGAAGTGTTTGTACGGGCTGATCGAGTAGGCACGGTTGGGGTGAACTGGCGAGATGGCCCTTCGTGAGCTGCAAATTTCTAGGGTTGTGCTGTCCATGAATCAAAATGACGTCACAACCTTACGCGTCATCAAGGCACATATTCCCAATGCATCCTTCGTGTCGTATGGGACTCCTGATTGGTCTTGGCGCTTCAATTCTTATGCTATGCAATGATGAGGAAAGTTTTTGATTCTGACGCCCAAGCTTCTATAAATAGGGATGTGAGAAATCAATTCCGAATTTTACAGACTTCCTATATTGAAACCCTAAATCGTCTTCTTCTTCTTATGTTGTTGCGCATCTTTCCCTTTGGCCCCAACGATCCTTGTTGTTTTTAATCCTCTGTTGTTATTATCTTCCCCTATTTCGTCGAAAATATGTCTAATGTACCTTCTGAGTCTAGCAAGGGGAGCGACGCGATTCTGTTAGCGATGGTGTTTCCCCTAATGCGGATGATGCTTCTGTGGCCTCCGAGGGCGGAATCTTCCCCATTGCGGAAGAGATAGTTCCCCGTAAACCTGATATCCGGTATGACTTCTCAAAACTACCTGAAGCCGACACTGAAACTTTTAAATCGGCCATGACGGAGGCTGATTTAAGGGAGCTTAAGGTGAAATACGGTCTCACCAACCATATCGAGTTGATTCCTGCCGGATGGGATGCGATGCAGGTTCACCGCCCTAGCTACTGCGCTTTCTACGCCTACCCATTCCACGTCAGTTACACTCTTCCTCTTTGTCACGACCCAAATCGATGGGCCGCGACGTGTGCCCGAGTCCTACCTGTCAAACACCCCTAAGCATGAGTCTAAGATATTAACCTGAATAACATCTCCTAAATTACGAGAATAATATACATGAAGGAAACCTGCCCAAAGAAGCATATGTACACATACGTGCAACATACGTAGGGCGAGTCGACAAGGCTGCAATAGACAACTATGTACCTCAAAACTGGAAGCCGGCAAGGCCACATACTATCCAACTAGACATACTGTCTACAGACCTCTAATAGAAATAATACTGTACAAAGACAGGACTGAGCCAGGTCATACCCATATATATACAAACATATCATACCAAAATCAAAAGCAGCTCTGGATCAAGTGAAGCACACCAAATCTCGCTGATCAAGGATCCTAAGAAGGGGGACCGTCATCTTGCCTACCTGTACCTGCGGGCATGAAACGTCGGTCCCGTGAAATTGGGCATCAATACGAAAAATGTACTGAGTATGTAAGACATGAAAATCAATACATAAAAGGCATAGATGAAACATGGAATAAAGAAATTCATCTGTAAATTTGAATAACTTTGTAAATTCTGAAACATTTATAATATTATACATGTGCATATAAATATCATCTCATGCATGGTATAGGTGTACATAACATCATCAAGCCACTAAAGGCATCCCATCATATCATCTCGGCTACTATGGGCAACATCATCAACATATACCAACTGATTAGGTGGTGGTGCGTATATAACATTGTAACCTTTTTTCCATATCCCATATACATAAATATATACATATAAATACGCGTATATAACACCGCCTGGTCATGGGTCAATGTACATGCATAAATGAATAAAATGCATGAAAATATGTTAAAAATCTCAATATTCTTTTCGGATAAACTTTATCAACTGCATATTATTTTGAGACCCATGAACAGAAGATATAATAATATGTCACATGGTGAATCAAGAACAAAGAGACCCTTAGTATTTCTATGAATAGAGTCATTTATAAAAACTGTGCGTTTACTCGTTTCTTCTGTATAACTTGGATCATACCAAAAAGAAAGAAGGGATAGCCTTAACATACATGAAGTAGGAAAAACTCCGTATAATATTCTTGGAGAAGATTGCACCGTAATTCTTTAGAACCGCAAAATTTTACGTTGCTATGATTCTAACAAATTCTCGTTGGAAGCCTTCGTGAATTGAATTTAGCTTCTGTTCCTAATGTATTTTGAACTAAGAAAATGGTATATGTTTCTTGATCTTTGGATATGAACGTCCTTGGTTCTCTTTTTATCCAAAATGAAAATGGAAATAAAGACTTATCTTTGTTCTGATTGTTGTCTAAAAGAAAGAATGGAAACAAAGACTTGTAGTAAGTCATACCTATTAAATTCCAATTACTCTTAGTTATCCACCTAGGCCTAGTAAGTCACAGCTAGTCATTCTTAGTCTTGTGGCTTTGTGCCACGTTCTTGGGGTGTAATTTAATAATTTTTATCCACTTATTAGTTAATTGGGTAATATTTCGTTACCCGTTAATTAACCAATTACCCACATAATTTAAAAATTAACTCAAATTACTTAAAATTCTATTTATTTTTAATATACTTTGTATATCATATACCGTGGTCATATGGTAACTTGTATGGTACTAGTTCATAAATATCGGGTATTGTCGCTCAACCCGTATTTTATCCAAGTTGTCCACCTTCAACGAAACTCTTTTTCTTTAATTCATGTGCCCTTTATCCTTCATGACACTTTCTTATTGTTTGTTATAAATAGCATAAATATGTTAATCTCATCCCCTAGTATGAACTGAAGATAAAACTTTAACGTACGAAAATGTGAGATGTAACATCCTTCCGCCCTTAGAAACATTCATCCTTGAATGTTCGACTCCATAGGATCTATATAACTTTGGCAGGGCCGCCTCTGTAACAATACTACTACCCATTCTTCCTTTAGAAACTCAATAATTTAATGCCACATAGGACCACAATCATCAATAACGACATTGACCTTATACGACCAATGACAATAACCAACACCAGAATTCATATGCGTACCTTATGGTTGTGACGTTCCAGTCGGACCCTTCTCTGGAGGAGGAAATAAGTAAGGATATCTAGACTTCATGTCTTCCTCGGCCTCCTAAGTCATTTCATCCACATTGTTGTTTCTCCGAAGTACTTTCACGGAGGCTACCTCCTTATTACGGAGCTTGCAAATTTGTCGGTCTAGGATGAAAACCGAAATTTTCTCGTATGACAAGTCCTCTATAATCTGTACATCATCCGTGGGCATTACTCGGGGAGGATCGCCAATGCACTTCCGTAACATAGATATGTGTGAAATCGGATGGACAAACTCCAATTCTGAGGGCAATTCTAACTCATAAGCTACTTGGCCCACTATCCGAATGATCCTATAAGGCCCAATGTACCGTGGGCTAAGTTTGCCTTTCTTGCCAAATCTCATCACACCCTTCATAGGTGGAACCTTTTAAGAATACCCAGTCATTAACCCCAAACTTTAAATCTCGTCGCCACACGTTAGAATATGACTTCTGATGACTCTGAGCTGTCAACAGTCGATCCCAAATAAGCTTTACTTTTTCTATGGCTTGTTGAACCAGGTCTGGCCCATGTAACCTTAATTCTCGAACATCAAACCACCCTATAGGAGATCTGCACTTGCGCCCATACAAAGCTTCGTACAGAGCCATCTGGATACTAGAGTGGTAACTGTTATTATATGCAAACTCGATAAGAGGTAGATGCTCATCCCAACTTCTCTTAAAATCTAATACACATACTTGTAATATATCTTCGAGCGTCTGAATTGTATGCTCGACTTGTCCATTAGTCTGTGGATGAAAAGTTGTGCTAAGATTCACCTGAGTTTCTAGACCTCTCTAAAATGACCTCCAAAAATATGCTCTAAACTGGGGCCCACGGTTAAATATAATAGATACTGGTACTCCGTGTAGTCTCACTATCTCTGTAATATATAACTTTGCATAATCTTCTACTGTATATGTAGATCTGACTGGTAGGAAATGAGCTGATTTCGTGAGCCTATCGACTATTACCCATATGGAATGGTACTTATGATGAGAACGAGGTAGACCCATGACAAAGTCCATGTTTATCACCTCCCATTTCCATGTAGGGATCTCCATAGTCTATATTAGCCCTCCAGGCTTCTGGTGCTCTATCTTCACTTGCTGGCAACTAGGGCACTGAGCGACAAACTCAGCAATGTTCTTCTTTATATCGTTCCACCAGTACACCTCCTTAATGTCATGATACATCTTCGTTGACCCAGGGTGAATGGAGTACCATGAATAATGTGCCTCTGACATAATCCTGTCTCGTAGCCCTACTACATCTAGAACACACAAGCAACCCCTGTATTTGAGAACTTCATCTCCCTTGAGTTCTAACAATGTCTTCTTCTGCTGCAGAACTCGCTCTCTCAGCTTGACAAACTTGGGGTCATCGTACTGCCTCTCCTTTGCTTCAGCTATGAGATATGATTTTGCAGTATTCTGGAGTACAACTCCACCATTGCTATAGTCTACTAACTGAACCCCCAAACAAGCCAGTTGATGAATCTCTCTAGTTAATTGCCTTTTTCGGCCTCCGCACGTGCTAAGCTACACATAGATCAACGACTTAAGGCGCCTACGACAACATTAGCTTTCCCTGGATGGTGAGAATCTTAACATCGTAATCTTTCAATAACTCAAGACATCGCCTTTGTTGCAAATTCAACTCTTTTTGCTTGAAGATATATTGCAGGCTTTTATGATCTGTGAATACATCAACATGGACACCATATAAATAATGCCGTCATATCTTAAGTGTATGGACAACTGCAGCTAGCTTAAGGTCGTGGGTCGGATAATTCTGCTCATGCTTCCTTTGCTGCCTTGAAGCATACACAATTACTTTTCCATGTTGCATCAGGACACAACCCAATCCAATGCCTGAAGTGTCACAATAGATAACATAACCATCGGTCCCTTCTAGGAGCATTAGAACCAGTGCTGAAGTTAATCTATCCTTCAATACTTGGAAACTCCGTTCGCAAGCATTAATCCATTTAAACTTTGCTCCCTTTTGAGTCAACTTTGTCAAAGGTGCTGACAAGGAAGAAAATCTCTCTACAAATCTCATGTAATAGCTTGCCAAACCGAGAAAGCTATGAACCTCCATCGGTGTTGTGGGTCTAGGATGAGTCTTTACTGTCTCAATCTTTTGTGTATCTACCCGGATGCTTTCACTGAAAATGATATGCCCAAAGGAAAGCTATAGATTTTAACTAGAATTCATATTTAGAGAATTTTGCATACAACTTCCCTTTTTGTTGAGTTCTGAGCACAATATGCAAATGATCTACATGTTCAGCCTCTGAACGCGAATACACCAATATATCATCGATAAATACAATTGAATAGATCCAAAAAGGTCCTGAACACACGGTTCATCAAATTCATGAATACTACTGGGGCATTGGTCAAACCGAACGACATAACATGAAACTCAAAGTGCCCGTATCTGGTCCTGAATGCTGTCTTCGGAATATCTTCCTCCTTAACCCTTACCTGATGATACCCGCACCTCAAGTATATCTTTGAAAAACACTTGGAACCTTGCAACTGATCAAATAAATTATCAATCCTTGGGAGCGGGTACTTAGTCTTGATCGTCACCTTATTCAACTACCTATAATAAATACACATCCGTAAGGAACCATCTTTCTTTATCACAAACAACACAGGTGCTCCCCACGGTGACGTACTAGGTCTGATAAAAACTTTTTCAAGAAAGTCCCTTAGTTGTTCCTTTAACTCTTTCAGCTCTACAGGGGCCATTCTATAGGGGGAATAGATATTAGATAAGTATCTAGTAGTAGGTCAATGACAAACTCAATTTCTCGCTCTGGCGGAAGACCCCGAAGCTCATCAAGAAACTCATTAACCACATGGATTTGCTGAATGGTTGGTGACTCCACTTCCATATCCTGAACCCGAATTAAATGAAAAATACAGCCTTTTCTGATCATCTTCCTTGCCTTCAGATAGGAAATAAATCTACCTCTCAGCGATGCCGTATTACCCTTCCACTCCAAAACAGCCCCCCTTGGAAATTGAAATCGAACTATCTTTGATCTACAATCAACGTTGGCATGACAATAAGCCAACCAATCCATACCCATTATAACATCAAATTCTACCATATCTAACTCGATTAGGTTCGGTATGGTTGATCGACTATGAACTACTATTATACAACCCCTATATACTCGCTTAGCTATCACTGAGTCCCCAACATGTGTAGACACTTCAAAAGGTTTAACCAATTCAGGTTTTATTCCAAACTTTCTAGTAACCAATAGAACAACGTATGATAAGGTGGAACCTGGGTCAATCAATGCATATACATCATATGAGGAGTGTCACGCCCCCTTTTTCCCTCTTATCGGGAAATCAGGCTTATGACATTTTTGGGTATAGGACAACTCATTCCTTTTGGGAACAGGGTTTTCATTTTGAAGAGTCGCCACCTAATGATTTAAGGTGCATTAGGACACCTATAGGGTTCATTTCTAAGTTTGTTTGATAACCAGAGATAGGGTAAGGGCTTGAAATTATCCTAAGGGGAAGGTGTTAGGCACCCTCAGGATCCACTAGTGTGGTTGCCGGTCAGACAGTTTTGTGGATTTATACAGTTAGAAAATAGACAAGTATAGGCTCAAATAGTAGGGGATTTAAGTTTAAACACATAAGAGTTTGAAAACAATCACTGAAAGGCGAATTTTAAAAAGGAGTTACAGTTTTACAAATACTTGAGAATATAAAAAGGAGAGGGGGAGGGGGTCCTAGGTTTGTTTATAATATGGATCACATCAATGCGATACCCGGTATGACACTCCTCAGAAGAGGGGATACACGTGGTATTAGCACACTAGTCATCATATTCATATCTACCCTTCCCACCTCGTTAAGGTATTAAAGCGCGGATTGGTCTTGACCTCTATTGCATGCTATTACACGTCCCATTCCTATCAGTCCCGGAGGAATTTAGGACCACTATTCCTATAAGAGGGAGGATTTTAGGCTAACACTTAGGTTTTAAAGGTAAAAGGCTAAAGCGGCATACAAAGACATGTAGGACTCTATTTAAAGGGGAAACACCTAAAAAATTAAGAGGCTCATATATACCTCCGCAGACAATGCATATAAATAGCATGACCTAAACACAGTTAGGGTCGGAATTTAAAGTACTAAGGTAGGGTGTTTTAATTGTTGAAGCAGACCAATTTATTACATAACTCAGATAAGAAGTCTGAATCAGGCCTGCCTGTTGGTTGTAGCAGTGCTAATTAAACAAAGGCGAGTTCAGTTTTATCATTATTACCTAACGCTTGCCTAGGTGCAGTAGTGAGCATGATATCTATTATAGTGATTTTAATTCCAACAGACATGGTATCTAAGTATTAAAGGATAATTTTAATCCTATAGGCAAGGTATCTAATTGAACATGAAGTGAAGCAGGCCGGATTCATTTGATCACAGCGAAATTTCTATAGGCATGATTTCTATAAAAAAATTGATTCTGATCTTATAGGCATGGCATCGATTTTCAAAGCTGATTTTAACCTTGTAGGCACGATATCTGATTATAACCATTTAGACCCTATAAACATGGTGTCTAAGTGTGGAAGTAAAACATGCAGAATTTATTAAACAGATCCTATAGGCATGTTATCTGCCCTTCTAATAGCTAAAGCATGCATAATCACCCCATCCCTTTTCACTAGCCAACCCCAATATTTGTTACAAATTATTACAGACCCAAAATGACTGAATTAAATTAGAGAGGTGCAAAAATAAGAAGTTACAACCGTAGGAAGCCTGATTCCTGACTTCCTCTCTGAGTTATGGAATAAACTACCTCAAACGCCAATGTTGTTTCAAAGTCTTTCTTAGCCCTGGGTGTGTCAAAGTTCCCTAAGGTGCTCAAGGGACCCTAGGCAGTGCTTACACCCAGGTTTGCATAACCAGATAAAAATGAGTACAGTGTGAAAGGGCCAGCCCTTATGTGTCCAAGTTAAACGGGAGCTCAAGGGTCCCAAGGCAATGCCCACACAAGTGGGGCATAACCTAGGTTCTAAGAATATAGTGGAAGTGCAAAACACACAGTTAAAAAAAAGAGTTTATTTAAAACTGGACTAATAAGTCCATTTTTGAAGGTAATCAGTAGCAGAAGTGTTTAAAATCAGTTGGGGTAATGAACCAAATTAATAGTCACACGAAGGGGTCAAGGGGTTTTGGGAATACATTGTTTGTATGCACATGACCCAACAGGGGTCTGATTTGGTCATGCACAACAATAAATGATACTGGCATGGCCACAAACCAACCAAAGGAATACAAACACATAGAGGGGATATGGGGTTTGGGATTCATACACATAGGATAGCATTAATTTAAAAGGGGAAGGGAACATATTTCAGCATGCTAGTAATGTAACTTGATTGCAGAAACATAAGCAGAAGAAGACAAAAATAAGGGAAGTTGGAATAACTAAAGAACCATGTTGTTGTTGATGCTTGAAAATTAACTAGGACATACCAGTAGAGAAGCAAAGTGCAGAAAGGAAAAGTAAGCAAAATTCCACAGTCTAGCCTTGGCTTTCAGCCGGCTAGACAAAGCAGTAGCACAAGTAGTAGTAGAGAAAAGAGAGAAAGTTTTGAGTGTAAGATTGTGTTCTTGAACTCAATTGTTCGTGTGTTTTTGAAAGAAGAGGGGGTGAGTATTTATAGTTTTGAAAACGATTGAAGAAGGGGTAAAGTCTTAAACACAAACATGAAAATAATCACAATCAAAATCAATTAAAACAAATGATTCCCTTTAATTAAGGAATCACTGTTTGACGGGTAGTAACGGGTTTAATTAAGGAAAGAAATCAGTCTGGGGACAGATTGATTATTTCCATATAAGGTGGCAGTAAAAGCATGGAGTAAAAAATTAAGTCTAAGTACAAAATGCTTAGTTTTGGGAAAGGATTCAGCAAGATAAAACATCACAGTAAAGAAAATGAATCAATTAATTTTAAACAGATGAGTAAAAATTAGGGCTCATAAGAAAACCTTTTACAATTAGTCGGAAGATCGAGGGAATCAAGATCAACCAAGAAAGGAACATGATTCTGCACTTCACCATATGAATAGCAAGGGATGAACAAGCATGCAGAGTTAAACATGTTAACAAAAAGAAGCAACACAAGCATACTATAGCAGTATGGGTAAGCTAGGGTTCAGTTGCAAGAAAATATTCGAAGCACAATTGTCAAGTAGGTCAAGTAGTCACATAGAATCAATAGTGAAGAAGAACATAGTAATAGGTAAAGAGAGTCAGAAGCAAGTAAAGGTCTCACAGTAACAAGTGAGGCAAAACTTCTAATAAATTAGGGCTTCAACAGTAGTCGAGTTTAAGAGGTGATAAGAACTCAAATCAGATAAGTCAAACAAGGAAAAGAGAGTCATAAACGAAGAACTTAAATAAACACACATTTAAGCAAATAATTTCAGAACTCGGATAAGACCAAAAGGGAACTAGGGTTTTTAACATGTTGAAATAGGTAGAAGAACAACATGAGCAAGTAGCAGAATATTAAAATTAGAGAAGAGATCTTTTTTATAAAAAAAAAACTTAAAGGAAACCCCTAATCGTTGAAAAATGAAGAGTTGTTTTGAAAGAAAATGGAGAAACCTTCATGAAAACACTTAAGAAGTTCGTAATAAGAACAGATCTAAGATAGATCTGAAGAAAATTGAAGGATCTTAAAGGTTTTGAAAAACCCAAAAAAGTGAGAAAGACCTTAAAAGTTACCGATCTAACCAGAAAAGTCAAGGATCTGCCTTGAAAGGCCATGAATGGCCGGAGAAAGGCCATGAACAGAGGTTGATCAAGGACTGGACCTTATTCCTTCGAGGTCTAGCCATGAAACCACACAAACGGGCCACCAGGAGATGTAGGAGGCCAGTATACATCTCAATCGGCCATGGGAGGCCATGGATTAGGCAGGGATTGGGGTGGAATTAGATGGCAGCGGCTAGGGTTCATGTGAGGTTGCAGAGAGAATTGAGAGTGAAGATATTCAGAGGCAGCGGTTGGTGGGAAATAAGTTAGGTTTAGGGGTCGTCCAGGGTTAAAAATGGTAAGGGTGAACGATGGCCGTTGATCTAAATGATCAATGGCCTATATTTAAAAGGGTAGGTGGGGAATACGGGTTTGGGTTGGTTTAATTGGGTTGGGGTCGGGTTTAATTTGGGGTTCAATTTAGGCCATAGTTTAAATGCAATTGGACTATTATTTAAATAGCCAATTTTTCCTTTTTAATTTATAAAAATAATAAATTAATTTCTGAAAATAAATTGAAAGCACAAAAATGATTTATAACATGTAATTAACAATTTAAAAATACAGGACTTAATTTTATGAATATAAAACACAATTAAATCTTAAAAAAGGCTAATATTGCAGTTATGCAATTTAGCTTAAAAAATACTAAATAAATTTTTAAAACTATGAAAAAAATTACCTTGGTTATATTTTAGAATAAATATAAAAATCTAATAAATGAATTATCAAAATAATAATTTTGGAAATAATTATTGGATTTTTATGGATAAAAGAGGAAAATAAATTAATTTAAAAACCTTTAAAAATTATGAAAAATAATAAAACATTTGGACATACTTATATATGCATATATATATATATATATATATATGCCATTTTGAAGTTATTTTGCATATTGAAAATATATGGGGAAAATTTGTCATCAACTGCTGCCCCTCTTTACCCGGGAAGGATGAAAGAGTTGTCGGGTAAAGATATGATGACCAATTTTGACCTAGGGAAACGATTTGAAGAGGATAGGCCACACCCTGGCTTCTGAGCTGCCTACATATCCCTGGTTTTATAGGAATTAGGCCATATGTAGTTTAGGAACCATCGACGGAGTATACCGATGAGGCAGTTTCAAGAATGGATGCAATATCTGGGGCTGTGTGAGTGAAAGGTTTATGGGAATGGTTAGGTTTGATGAGGCTGCGAGGACCGGAGCGGGATCACTCCTATCGGGATGGTCGTTGCTCGCCTGTATACCTGCAATTAGAAACAAAACAAACGTATATTGTGCGTAAATTTAAACATGATGTAAATTCCCGCTGAACCATGAATGTCATCTTTGGACGGTTAGGATGACGCCCTTAGACCATGACGTCCTGGGCCATGAATCGTATGATAAAGGATTCATAGGCCATGAAATGATGCTCTCGGGCTATGAGGATGGTGCCTCCGAACCATGATGCCTTTGAATAATGATATGCAAAAATTTGAAAGGGATCCTCAAGCCATGACATGATGTTCTCAGGCTATGAAGATGGTGCCTCCGAATGATGACTCCTTTGGATAATTTGGCGATCTTTCAGCCCATGAGATACAGTATGAGGTGATCTTTCAGCCCCTAAGATGCAGTAGCATGATGCGGACAAGACAGAGCTTAGTCTTGTGATTCGAAGGGTAGAGCTTAGCTCGTAAGAGAAACAAAATAAACGATGATTGAGATAGTGCTTAGTTTCGAAGAAATTGGAGGCAGAGCTTAGCCTCGGGAGGCGAAATGATAGCCTTATGCAAAGATGCAAATGCGGAGACAGGCAGAGCTTAATCTCGGAAGGCAGAATGGTAGCCTTATGCAAAGATGCAAATGCATAGAGAGGTAGAGCTTAACATCGGAAGGCAAAATGGTAGCCTTATGCAAAGATGCAAATGCGGAGAGAGGTACAGCTTAACCTCGAAAGGCAAAATGGTAGCCTTATATAGGTATGCCGATGGAGACACCATTTAGTCTCAGAAGGTAGAATTGTAGCCTTATGCATGTTGGAAGGCAGAATAGTAGCCTTATGCATGTTGGAAGGCAGAATAGTAGCCTTATGCAATGCAAATACAGATGGAGGTAGAGCTTAACCTCGGAAGGCAGAATGGTAGCCTTATGTAGGAATGCAGATGGAGACAACGTTTAGTCTCGGAAGGCAGAATGATAGCCTTATGTAAGTTGGAAGGCAGAATAGTAGCCTTATACAATGCGAATGCAGATGGAGGTAGAGCTTAACCTCGGTAGGCAGAATGGTAGCCTTATGCAGGAATGCAGATGAAGACAGTGTTTAGTCTCGGAAAACAGAATGGTAGCCTTATGCAAAAACGAAATAACAAATGATAGTAGAGTTTTCTTAGCTGATAGCAAATTGTGATATTGTGATTACTGAGATCATTGTGACAGACGACAAGTTACTGGTGTGTCAGGATAGCAAATGTTGGTAGGTGCGATGATTCTGAGAGTTGTGTTCCTGAATAATATTTGTCCTATGAGTGTATAGTATGTTTGATGATCTCGCAATCTAGGTGCCTACATCCAAAGAAAAATCGTGAGTTTTGTAAAGGGGAGAGGTTAGTTCATATCCCCATTGGCTTTGCTTGACCTGCTCGGTTTTGATCTGGTGATACTGTCTGTATCATTGGGGTAGCGTTTCTAAACAAAGCAATTTCAGTAATAAACATGCATGATTTTGTGAAAATATGACATAAGTATATAATTAAGATAGATTTTTAGATGAACTGATGACTGCAACGTAGCTCGGGACATTGTAACCTTTCTAGCTATGGAATTTTGAGGGCCCCCCCTCAAAATTCTGCCCCAGTTTAATGGGTTGATGCTTCTGACTATTGCTTGCGACGATCGGCTGAAATTACTTCGTAATTTTGAGGGTCCTCCTCAAAATTCTGCCCCAGTTTCCAACTGCGGGGGGAAATGAAAATTTTATTGAATTGTGACCGAACCCATAGGGCTGCCTACGTATCCCCTCTCAACGGGAATCAGGTCAGGCGTAGTTCAATTTATATCATATAAGGAAAGCATAAAGATTACACATAGTAACGCTTGACTGCATCTGAATTGATTGGCTTCGACTAAACTTCTCCGTCCATCTCTGCAAGTATGAGGGCTCCTCCTGTCAGAACTCTGTGAACCATGTATGGACCCTGCCAGTTGGAGAGAATTTCCCTTTGGCTTCATCATAGTGCCAAAAAATCTTCTTTAATACCAGCTGACCCGATGTGAATTGTCTTGGTTTGACTCTCTTGTTGAAGGCTTTGGACATTCTGTTCTGATAGAGTTGACCATGGCAAACTGCATTCATTCTCTTTTCGTCTATAAGGTCTAGTTGCTCATAACAACTTTTCACCCACTCTGCGTCGTCAAGCTCAGCTTCTTGTATGATCCTTCGGGAAGGAATTTCTACCTCGGTGGGAATGACTGCCTCTGAACCATAAACCAGCATATAGGGGGTTGCCCCGGTTGATGTACGGACTATGGTGCGATACCCTAATAGAGCAAATGATAACTTTTTGTGCCACTGTTTGTGCCTTTCTATCATTTTCCCCAATATCTTCCTGATATTCTTATTGGCAGCCTCTACAGCTCCATTCATATGAGGCCTATAGGCTGTGGAATTCTTGTGTTTGATGTTGAAGATTTCACACATAGCTTTCATCAGGTCACTGTTGAGGTTGGATCCATTATCAGTAATGATCGACTCTGGAATTCCGAATCGACAAACAATGCAGTTGCGGACAAAGTCTGCCACGACTTTCTTAGTTACTGCTCTGTAAGATGCTGCTTCGACCCATTTGGTCAAATAGTCGATTGCTACTAGGATAAACCTGTGCCCGTTGGAAGCGGTAGGCTCGATTGGTCCAATAACATCCATTCCCCAGGCGGCGAACGGCCATGGTGAGCTTGTTGCATTAAGCTCATTTGGAGGTACCTTTATCTTGCCTGTATGTATCTGATAGTGGTGGCACTTCCGGACATACTGGATGCAGTCTATTTCAATGGTCATCCTAAAGTAACCTGCTCGGAGTATCTTCTTTGATAAGACAAAACCGTTCATATGTGGACCGCAGGTCGCAACATGAATTTCCTTTAGTAGCCTAGATACTTCCTTTGCATCGACACTCCTAAATCAGGGGTCCTCATATACAGGATTCCTCCACTGTGAAAGAAGTTGTTAGACAATCTCCGAAATGTGCATTTCTGAGTAGGATTTGTGAGCTCTGGGTACCCTACTTTTGCCAAATATTCCTTGATATCATGAAACCAAAGCTTTTCGTCTGCTTCTTCTTCAACACGAGCACAATAAGCTGGCTGATCATGGATCTTTACTAGAATGGGATCAATGAAATTTTTGTCTGGATACTGTATCATAGATGATAGGGTAGCCAATGCATCGACGAACTCATTCTGGACTTTGGGGACATGTTGGAACTCCGTCTTCGTGAACCTCTTTCTCAATTCCTGTACATGATGCAAATACGGGAGTATCTTGGAGTTCTTGGTTGCCCATTCTTCTCGTACCTGATGTATAAGCAAGTCTGAATATCCAATTACTATTAACTCTTGAACGTTCATGTCAATGGCCATTTTGAGCCCTAGGATGCAGACTTCATATTCGGCTATGTTGTTGGTGCACGGGAACCTGAGTTTGGCGGACACCGGATAATGCTGACCGATTTCTGATACTAGGACTGCTCCTATGCCAACTCCTTTGAAATTTGCTGCTCCATCAAAAAACATTCTCCAACCGTCATAGGATTTTGCAATGTCTTCTCCTATGAATGATACCTCTTCATCAGGAAAATACGTTTTCATAGGTTCGTATTCTCCATCCACAGGATTTTCAGCAAGATGATCTGCTAGTGCCTGTCCCTTGATTGCTTTCTGAGTTATATAATGTCGAACTCACTCAACAGGATTTGCCACTTGGCTAGCTTGCTAGTGGGCATGAGCTTCTAAAAGATGTACTTCAAAGGATCCATCCTTGATATGAGATATGTAGTATAGGCATAGAAGTAGTGCCTCAGCTTCTAAGCTACCTAAGTTAAAGCATAATAGGTGCGCTCTAATAGAGAATACCGGGCCTCGTACATGGTGAACTTCTTACTGAGGTAATAAATGGCCTGCTCCTTCCTCCTCGTTTCATCATGTTGACCCAGAACGCAATCGAAAGATCCATCCAATACTGCAAGGTAGAGTAATAAGGGTCTACCTAGCTCGGGCGGGACTAAGACTGGTGGTGTTGATAGGTGCTCCTTGATTCTGTCGAAGTCCCTTTGGCAGTCATCAGTCGATTTGGTAGTGGCGTCCTTCTTCAACATCTTAAAGATTGGATCGCAAATAACCGTACATTGTGCTATGAATCGGCTGATATAATTGAGCCTTCCCAAGAAGCTCATCACATCTTTCTTCTTCTTTGGCGGTGGCAATTATTGAATGGCTTTGACTTTTGATGGATCCAATTCTATTCCTCTATGGCTTATGATAAATCCAAGCAATTTTCCAGCAGGAACCTCTAATGCACACTTGCGGGATTTAATTTCAGGTTGTACCTCCGCAATCTATTGAAGAACTTCCTCAAATCTTCCATGTGATCAGTGGCCTTTTGGACTTGATGATGACATCATGTACATATACCTCGATCTCCTTGTGTATCATATCATGGAAAATGGTAGTCATGGCCCTCATGTAGGTGGCCCCTGCATTCTTCAGGCCGAATGACATCATCTTGTAACAATACATTCCCCACGACATAATGAAAGCCGTTTTCTCAGCATGTTCTTCATCCATCCAGATCTGATGATAACTAGCGAAACAATCCACGAATGACTACAGCTCATGCTTGGCGCAATTGTCAATCAATATGTGTATATTTGGCAAAGGGAAGTTATCCTTTGGACTGGCCCGGTTGAGATCCCGGTAGTCGACACAGACTCTGACCTTCCCATCCTTATTTGGCACTAGCACGATGTTGGCTAACTATGTTGGGTATTCTACTACCCTGAGAATCTTAACTTTGACTTGCTTAGTGACTTCTTCCTTGATTTTCAAACTCATATCAGTCTTGAAATTTCTAATCTTTTGTTTTACCGGCGGACATGTCGGATCGGTTGGCAGTTTATGAGCCACAATAGACGTACTCAGACCAGTCATGTCATCATACGACCCAACGAATATGTCCTCATATTCCTTTAGAAATTCTGTGTATTCTTTCTTTTCTAATGGCGATAGGTGAACACTGATTCGTGTTTCCTTGACATATTCTGCATCTCCCAGGTTAATAATTTCGGTCTCGTCCAGGTTGGACTTAGGTCTGTTCTCAAATTTCTCAACTTCTCTAACAATTTCGTCAGGAATGTCATCCTCATCTGAATGTCCGTTTGTTGCGTTGTCTCATTGCATGTCACAGTCATTGGTTCATCAAGATAAGTAATAGTAATATTGAATAAGTAAAGTAATGAGAGAAAATGGTAATGAGTGTTGATTCATAAGAAAAGTCAAAATGCTTTGATAAATTGCATAACTGTTTTGAACATTGAAGGTTTTTTACGGGAATTGAAAAATGCCAAAAGAAAATCATTTAGTAAATAAAATAGTGAATGATGCTTATTTTAGCCTTGCTACCCCGAGGCTCATCGGGCTCTGGTTATCCTGATGGTCCAATTGTTGAGGCGTGCCCCTTTGCTCACAGCCTCTATAGAAGGGCCTTCCTCCCCCTCCTTCCTTGAGAACAACACAACAGTCCATATCATTGTCTTTTAGGAACAAATTCTTCACCGCTGCATGTGCTTTTCTATGTCTTACCCATAATTAATGTCAGCCTGTTTGAAAGTCTGCTCCAGACGCGGTATAGGTTGCTCTAGCGGATAATAAGGACCACGCCATGGTGATGACCAGTTGTTGAATTCTTCCTAGGTGTAATCATATCCCAAACAGAAGGTAGTACCATATTTCTTGAGTTTTATGGGCTTAGCGATTCCTTGGAGGTTCTTGCCGAGCCCCTTGCCATGTTCGTACCCACTCCAATTCAGTATACTCTCGATTTTGCTATACACCATTTGTCCTTATCAATAGCATTTACCCATTCAATGTGATGGTAAGTCTCTCTACCTAGCTTCCATCTTCCCTCGATTGCTGGAATGGTCTGGCGACTGTATATAAGGTTGTTACCATCATCGTGAATGATCACCTCTTGGTGATTCTATTCAAATTTTACTGCCTGATGCAGTGTTGAGGCTACGGCCCCAGCAGCATGAATCCATGGCTGTCCCAACAGCAGGTTGTAAGATGTTGGCACATCTATCACCTGGAAATCGACCTCGAACCAAGTTGGTCCCATTTGCAAGCATAGAACAATTTCACCAATGGTGGACCGCTGAGAACCATCAAAGGCTTTTACATTGATAGCTCCATCTTTTATCTCGTGTAGTCCTCTACCCAACTTCTTGAGTGTTACCAACGGACAAATGTTGAGACTAGAACCTCCGTCGATCAGGATTCTGGTGATAAATAGTCTTCGCATTGCACGGTGATGTGAAGTGCCTTGTTGTGCCCCAACCCTTCAGGTGGTAACTCGTCCTCATGAAAGGTGATCTTATGGCTTTCCAAAACTTGCCCTACCATGTTATCCATTTCCTCGCCAGTGATGTTGCTTGGTATGTATGCTTCACTCAGCACCTTTAACAGAGCATTCTTGTGTGCCTCGGAAATTTTTAGCAAAGCGAGAATGGAGATTTCTGCTGGTGTCTTGTTTAACTAGTCAATGATCGAATACTCCTTGGCATGTATTTTCCTCCAGAGGTCGTCTGGAGGCTTGCTTTCTTGACTCAGCTAGATGTTCAGGGGTATAGACTCTACCAGTTCTTGTTATACCCTATTCTGCAATAGTCTCTTCTAACCTGACCTTGCCTTCCTCCTTGCCTCAGCTGTATTGTCCCAGTGTAAAACCTTTGTATGGAATGGTGTCATAGTCGACATTGCCACTAGGATCGCCGTGGCTATCCTTACTCTGAACGGAGCGTGTGCTTTGGGTGGCAAAACTGCAACCTCAAATGGTGCGGGTGCATTTGCTGGAGACATGAATTCGACCTCAATTGGTGCTGGTGTTTTTGTAGATGATGTTGTTTCAAACTCAAGTGGTACAAACATATTCACCTCAGCGCTCTCAGACGGTTGAATCTGGACTATGATTGGATTAAGAGTAACTATTGTCTTCTTTGGGTCGTCACCTTCTGCGATCAACCCGATCGATCCCTCGGGATTCCAATCATCTTCTATTTCAATCATGTGGATACCTCCACCCTTATGGTCTAGCATAGGGTTGTTGCGGACATTTGGAGCGGTTCCTTCACCACAATAATCTTGTTATCAATTAAAGACTGGATCTTGTCTTTCAAGGAACGACATTCATCGATGGTGTGCCCTTTCATGCCGGAGTGGTATGCACAGGATTTGTTTGGGTTAACCCACTGAGTAGGGTTCTCAGGGTTGCAGCAAGGATGGGGGTGACATAACCAGTAGCTTTGAGTCTCTCATACAACTGGTCAATAGGTTCGGCAATGGCTGTATATTGTTTTGGAGGTCTGCGATCAAAATTAGGTTGAGGTTTAGGGAAGTTTTAGCGTGATGGAGGTGATTGATAGTGGGATGGTTGAGCATTATAGGTTTGGTAGACATGAGCGGGTTGGGAGTATCTGGGTGACGTAGGTTGATATGTGGGATGTAGAGGTGACTGATAAGTCGATGGAGTTTGGTATGAGGGTGAAAATGCTTGGTAATTTGGGGTTTGCTGATATATGAATGGAGGTGTTGGGTATATTTGGTATTTGAGGGGAGATTTGGTCCTTTGTACAACCATCACAGCCCCTACATCCCTCTTCTTGGACACACCACCAGACTGTAAGGCCTTATTTGTCGCTTGCAAGGCCTCGAGGTTTGTAACCATACCGCTTTTGATACCCTCTTCAATTCTTTCACCCAGTTTGATAATGTCAGAGAATTTATGATTCTCAATCAGGTGTTCATAATATTACGAGTCCTGAGCCTGGATAAAGAACTTGTTCATCTGTTCCTCTTCTAAGGCAGGTCTGACCTTAGCATCTTTGGAACTCCAGTGAGTAGCATACTCATGAAACATTTCTGTAGGCTTCTTCTTTAGATTCTGAATATAGAACACATCCGGTGCATTCTTTGTGTTAAATCTGAACCTTTCCATAAAATCAGATGCCATGCCTACCCATCTTGATCACTTCTTTGGATCTTGGCTAATGTACCAAGACAACACATCTCCTTTCAAACTCCTCATGAACAGCTTCATGCAAATTCTCTCATCTTTCCCGACTCCAACCAGCTTGTCACAGTACATCCTCAGATGGACCCTTGGATCTTCTGTACCATCAAACATTTCGAACTTCGGAGGTTTGTACCCCTCGGGCAGTTCGATATCGGGCTGTATGCAAAGATCTTCATAGTTTAGCCCTTCGATTCCTTAGCTTCCCTCCACGCCCTGAATCCGGCTAGTCAAATTCTTAAATTCCTCAGCTAGGTTTATGATAAGTAGATCTTTTTCATCCGACTCGGGTGTGCTTGAGATAGGTTGGGTGGAGTGAGGCATGGTCTCCACGTAGATAGGGTGTTATGGTGGGTGTGAAAGTGGTCATTTGTGGAGTTTTGGAGTTCTGGGATGAGTAGCTGAGTATTGTTTCGGGTATGGCAGGTGTTGCATTGGGTCTTTAGTGGAATAGTGTGATGGTGAGGAGCGGGATGATTCTGTTGCTTTGGGATATTTTGAGGAGGCGTAGGGTGAGTGTTGGGGAAATTGATATCTGAGGTGTTGAGGGAAAATGACAGGCTTGCCAGATTCCGAACCTGATCGAGCTCTTCTTAGAATTTCAGCAACTTCTGTTCAAGTTGTGACACATTCTCCTTAGGAACCTGAGTACCATGGCTGTTAGTGGCCTCTACCCGTTCAGTTGGATTCTCCTTCCTGTCGTTGTTCAAATCTTCCATCTTGCTTTTGTTCTTGTTTTTGACAGGACTAAGAGGAGGAGTGGGTAGAGGGCCCCTGGATCTCGTGGAATAAGATGATGATGCCAGAGTGCACGAACTAACCTTTGGGGAGGGGAATAATAAAAAAGTAAAAACAAAAAAGTAACCAAGTTAGTGAGGATCATAAAAAGTATTGCAATATTTAAACACATAGTGCAGGAATGTAAATCATATCCTAATTTGGGGACCTCTTTGTGACCGAGGTAGGCCTAGCGACAAAATGGTTTGGAGAACTTTTAATGCTAAATGCCTCATTTTATTGATAAACATAGGCGAATCCCAAAACGACACTAAATAAACAAAAAATAAAAGTCACTAATGGCCATTAGCCTTATTACATTTATAAAGCGAAAAAGTAAATTCCTATCTATTTTGTCCCAGAAGGACCTTCCTCAGGTTGAATGTTCTCGTTGATCAAATCCTCCAGTTCGCGTAGGTTCACCAGTAAAAATGCCTTTGCCAAATGTTCTCCTTCATTTCCCTCAGCGTTTTGGAAATCATCGACTCTCTTCCTCACCTTTCCTTCCAATTCCAACAGGCTATATTCCAACTTTTCGTTGGATTTGGCGGCCCTCTCTTTCCATTCATTGATTTGGTCATTTGATGGAAGATTCCTCCACCAGTCTAGCAAGAGTGAGGGTGTGCTAACCATACCGAAGCTGGAGACCTCGTTCTTCATATTTCTGCAAGACAAATAAGGTTAGGCCCTTGCCCCCACCATACTCAACTATTTAATATCAACAATTAGCATGAATCAATTAGTTCTCCAAATAAATGCACAGAACGTGATGATGTCTGTTTAGGTTTTAGGGAAACCCAGTGGAGTTTTGGACAAGGCTATCTTAAAGGATCATTATATGGACAACATAACTGACCCAACTAGGTTTGACCATGATGTATGCATAATTTGAATAGAGTAAGGTTTCTATGGGATTTTAGACTGGTACCCTTGAGCGGACAACTCAAGGGGGAAGGCACGGAATTGTCGACTGCACCGCTGATCGACTAGTTTTACCGCAAATATGCCTTTCCGAATTTAGGGGGTAATGATATAAGAAGAGCGCAACCACTCATTAAAATCGTTGCTTTGGTATTTGTTTGGCACGAGTGGAATATGATGTTGAGCATAATTATGAAATAATTAAAACATTTTGACACGTATTTGCATGTTAAGAAAGAGATAAATACAACCGTTTCGTAATTTAAAGCAACAATAAAGGAAAGAAACAAGAAGACATGTCAGTTTTGCAGTTGAAAAGGAAATTAAATGCATAAAGAAATTTTAAACAAGCAATTGCACATGAGGGAGGGTACAAATTCACAAGATCAATTTGAAGTGGTAAAAGCCTAAGTATCCCCAGCAGAGTCGCCATGCTGTCGCGCCCCCTTTTTCCTTCTTCACATCGGAAAATCGGGCTTATGACATTTTTGGGTATAAGACAACTCATTCCGTTTGGGAACGAGGTTTGCATTTTGAAGAGTTGCCACCTAATGATTTAAGGTGAATTAGGACACCTATAGGGTTCATTTCTAAGTTTGTTTTATAACCAGAGATAGGGTAAGGGCTTGAAATTATATTAAGGGGAAGGTGATAGACACCGCTCAGGATCCACTAGTGTGGTTTCCAGCCAGACAATTTTGTGAATTTGCACAGCTAGCAAATAGACAAGTATAGGCTCAAATAGTAGGAGATTTAAGTTTAAACACATAAGAGTTTGAAAACAATCATTAAAAGGCAAATTTAAAAAAGGAGTTACAGTTTTACAAATACTTGAGAATATAAAAAGGAGAGGGGGGGGGGTCATAGGTTTGTTTATAATATGGATCACATCAATGCAATACCCGGTATAAAACTCCTCAGAAGAGGGGATACACATGGTATTAGCACACCGGTCATCATATCCATATCTACCCTTCCCACCCCGTTAAGGTATTAAAGCGCGGATTGATCTCGACCTCTATTGCATGCTATTACCCGTCCCATTCCTATCAGTCCCGGAGGAATTTAGGACCACTATTCCAATAAGAGGGAGGATTTTAGGTTGACTCTTAGGTATTAAGGTAAAAGGCTAAGGCGATAGACAAAGACATGTAGGACTTCATTTAAAGGGGAAACACCTAAACAATTAAGAGGCTCATATATACCTCCGTAGACAATGCATATAAATTGCATGACATAAATACAGTTAGGGTAAGAATTTAAAGTACTAAGGCAGAGTGTTTTTATTGTTGAAGCAGACCAATTTATTATATAACTCATATAAGAAGTCCGAATCAGGCCTGCCTGTTGGTTGTAGCAGTGCTAATTAAACAAAGACGAGTTCAGTTTTATCAGTATTACCTAACGCTTGCCTAGGCGCAGTAGTGAGCATGATATCTGTGATAGTTGATTTTAATTCCTACAGACATGGTATCTAAGTATTAAAGGCTGATTTTGGTCCTATAGACATGGTATATAATTGAACATGAAGTGAAGCAGGCAGGATTCATTTGATCACAACGAAATTCCTATAGGCATGATTTCTATAAAAAAAATTGATTTTTATCTTATAGGCATGCCATCTAATTTCAAAGCTGATTTTAACCTTGTAGGCATGATGTCTGATTATAGCCATCTAGACCCTATATGTATGGTGTCTAAGTGTGGAAGTAAAACATGCAGAATCTATTAAACAAATCATATAAGCATGTTATCTACCCTTCTAATAGCTAAAACATGCATAATCACCCCATCCCTTTTCACTAGCCAACCCTAGTATTTGTTACAAATTATTACAGACCCAAAATGACTGAATTACATCAGAGAAGTGCAAAAATAAGAAGTTACAACTGTAGGAAGCCTGATTCTTGACTTCCTCTCTGAGTTATGGAATAAACTACCTCAAACGCCAATGTTGTTTCAAAGCCTTTATTAGACCTGGGTGTGTCAAAGTTCCCTAAAGGCCTCAAGGGACCCCAGGCAGTGCTTACACCCAGGTTTGCATAACCAGACAGAAATGAGTATAGTGTGGAAGGGCCAACTCTTATATATCCAAGTTCAGAGGGAGCTCAAGGATCCCAAGGCAAGGCCCACACAAGAGGGGCAAAACCTAGGTTTTATGAATATAGTGGAAGTGCAGAACACACAGTTTTAAAAAAATGAGTTTGTTTAAAACTGGACTGCTAAGTCCATTTTTTGAAGGTAATTAGTAGAAGAAGTGTTTAAAATAAGTTGGGGTAATGAAAAAAATTAATAGTCACACAAAGAGGTCAAGGGGTTTTGGGAATACATTGTTTGTAAGCACATGAACCAGCAGGGGTCTGATTTAGTCATGCACAACAATAGGTAATGCCAGCATGGCCACAAACCAACCAAAGGAACACAAACACATAGAGGGGATATGGCTTTTGGTATTCATACACATAGGAGAGAATTAATTTAAAAGGGGAAGGGAACATATTTCAGCATGCTAGTAATGTAACTTGACTGCAGAAACATAAACAGAAGTAGACAAGAATGAGAGAAGTTGGAACAATTAAAGAAACATGTTGTTGTTGATGCTTGAAAATTAACTAGGACATACCAGTAGAGAAGCAAAGTGCAGAAAGGAAAAGTAAGCAAAATTCCATAGTCTAGCCTTGGCTTTCAGCCGTCTAGACAAAGCATTAGAACAAGTAGTAGTAGAGAAAAGAGAGAAAGTTTTGAGTGTAAGTGTGCATTCTTGAACTCAATTGTTCGTGTGTTTTTAAAAGAAGAGGCGGTGGGTATTTATAGTTTTGAAAACGAGTGAAGAAGAGGTAAAGTCTTTAACACAAACATGGAAATAATCACAATCAGAATCAATTAACACAAGTGATTCCCTTTAATTAAGGAATCACTGTTTAACTGGTGGTAACAGGTTTAATTAAGGAAAGAAATCAGTTTGGGGACAGATTTATTATTGCCATATAAGGGGGCAGTAAAAGCATGAAATAAATAATCAAGTCTAAGTACAAAATGCTTAGTTTTGGGAAAGGATTCAGCAAGGTAAAACATCACAGTAAAGGAAAGGAATCAATTAATTTTAAACAAATGAGTAAAAATTAGGGCTCATAAGAAAACCTTTTACAATTAGTCAGAAGATCGAGGGAATCAAGATCAATCAAGAAAGGAACATGATTCTGCACTTCACCATATAAATAGCAATGGATGAACAAACATACAGTAGCAGTAGGGGTAAGCTAGGGTTCACTATCGAGAAAATATTCGAAGCACAGTTGTCAAGTAGGTCAAGTAGTCACATAGAATCAACAGTGAAGAAGAACATAGTAATAGGTAAAGAGAGTCAGAAACAAGTAAAGGTCTCATAGTAACAAGTGAGGCAAAACTTCTAAGAAATTAGGGCTTCAATAGTAGTCGAGTTTAAGAGGTGATAAGAACTCAAATTAGATAAGTCAAACAAGGAGAAGAGGGTCATAAACGAAGAACTTGAAATAAGCACACATTTAAGCAAACAATTTCAGAACTCGAATAAGACCAAAAGGGAACTAGGGTTTTTAACATACTGAAATAGGTAGAAGAACAACATGAGCAAGTAGCAGAATATTAAAATCAGAGAACAGATCTTTTTTTTAAAAAAAAAACTTAAAGGAAAACCCTAATCATTGAAAAATGAAGAGTTGTTTTGAAAGACCATTGAGAAACCTTCATGAAAACACTTATGAAGTTCGTAATAAGAACAAATTTAAGATAGATCTGAAGAAAATTTAAAGATATTAAAGGTTAGGGTTTTGGAAAACCTAGAAAAGTGAGCAAGACCTTGAAAGTTACCGATCTAACCAGAAAAGTCAATGATATGCCTTGAAAGGCCATGAATGGACGGAGAAAGGTCATAGATGGCCGGAGAAAGGCCACGAACAGAGGTTGAGCAAGGACTGGACCAGATTCCTTAGAGGTCTGGCCATGAAACCACACAAATGGGCCACCAGGAGATGTAAGAGGCCGGTATACATCTCAATCGGCCATGAGAGGCTATGGATTAGGCAGAGATTGGGGTGGATTAGGGTGGAATTAGATGGCAGCAGCTAGGGTTAATGTGATGTTGCAGAGAGAATTGAGAGGGAAGGGATTCTGAGGCGGCGGTTGGTGGGAAATCAGTTACGTCCAGGGTAAAAAATGGTAAGGGTGAACGGTGGCCATTGATCTAAATGATCAACCACCTAGATTTAAAAGGGTAGGTGGTGAATCCGGGTTTGGGTTGGTTTAATTGGGTTGGGGTCGGGTTTAATTTGGGGTTCAATTTAGGCCATAGTTTAAATGCAATTGGGCTATTATTTTAATAGCCAATTTTTACTTTTTAATTTATAAAAATAATATATTAATTTCTAAAAATAAATTGAAAGAAAAATAATGATTTGTAACATATAATTAACAATTTAAAAATATAGGACTTAATTTTATATATATAAAACACAATTAAATCTTTAAAAGGCTAATATTGCAGTTATGCAATTTAGCTTAAAAAATATTAAATAAATTTGTAAAAATATGCAACAAATTACCTTAACTATATTTTAGCATAAACATAAAAAAACAATAAATTAATTACCAAATATAATAATTTTGGAAATAATTATTGGATTTTTATGGATAAAAGAGGGAAATAAAAGTATTTAAAAACCTTTAAAAATTATGGAAAAATAATAAAACATTTGGAAATACTTATATATGCATATATATTCATATATATATATATATATATATATATCATTTTGAAGTTATTTTGCATATTGAAAATATATGAAAAAAATTGGGTATCAACAAGGAGACTGATAATATACATGTGACAACATCAGGTGGTGTCTCCTGATCCTGTCGTCCAACTAACGCATAAATGTAGTTTTGAGGACTACTCGATCTAGATGCTTTACCTCTTCCTCTACCACGACTCATTGGTGCTTGTGGACCTTGCCCTGGGGGGCATACTGATGATGACGAACCAACTATATATCTCGCTGGCTGAGCTATGCTTGCACCACCTCTCGTCGGACAATCCCTCATAACCTAGCTTGAATAACCACAAGTATAACAAATACCTAACCTCGTATGACATTGCCCGGTATGCTGCTTACCATATTGAGCACATCGTGGCAAGGGCGGCCTCACCATACTTGACTCACCCCTATACTGAGAACCTGAGGCCCTGAAATTCTGACAAGACCCTGAATATGTGGAACAATCAAATCTCTTACCGCCAAACTAAGGGGGCGCACTAGCCGATGGTTGGGCTGGATACCTTGAGTACTGTTGCCTTTGACCACCTCGAAACTCACCAAAAGGACATGAAGACCTTGCTATCTTATTCTGGGCTCTATCATGCTCACGATCGACCCTCTGTTTCTGCTTATGCTCCTCTACACCCTGAGCGTATGCCTGAATACGGGAAATATCCATGTTTGGCTGAAGTGAGACCAACATACAATTGATATGCAAGTGCGGCTCTAATCCCATCACCAATCGGTGAACTCGATCCTCCATCTTATATACAATAGTGGGAGCATACCTAGCCAATGAATCAAATTGAAGACTGTACTCCCGAACATTCATGTTACCTTGCCGAAGGGCCAAGAACCTATCAACTCTGGCCCGTCTAAGCTCTGGTGGCAGATAATGACGAAGAAAAGCTTTTGTAAACTCTTGCCATACCCTGGAAGGGCATCCTCACCTATAGACAATTCCCAAGACTCGTACCAATTAACTACAACATCTCGGAGTCTGTAGGAAGCTAGCTCAACTGACTCACTAGCAGTGGCCTTCATTACCTGTAACATGCTCTACACTCTATCAATAAATACATGAGGGTCCTCCTTTGGATCTGCCCCAGTGAATACCGGAGGGTCAAAATTAATGAAGTCATGAACCCTCACACTGATGGACCTATCTGCATGACCAATAACTACTTCCTGACGCGGAGCCTTTATGGCTACTAATTGGGTTAATAGCTGAATAACATCTCTCATCTCCTGACCCGGTGCATTTGGCTGTGGAGATGGACATATAGGGGCGGGCGCTGGAGCTAGTGCCCCTCGGAACTCTTCTAGAAAGGGCGGGGTATGTGAAGTCTGAGATGGAATCTCACTATGATACTCTTCCCAAGCCCTGGTAACTCATGGCGCTCGACTAGTAGTCTCGCTAGCCATGGATATTTTCTTTTGGGCGGTTGTAGTCTTCGGAGGCATCGCTGAAAACGTAGCATATTGTTAGGAACATGAATTCTTATCTCGCACAATCTGAGATAAAAAGAGAGGATATAGTCCTATATGTCATGTAGCCTCCTGTCTATAAGTGTGGTACACAACACACCCATAAACAAGACTCTACTAGACACAGTTTGTAGATAAACCTAGGACAGAACTACTCTGATACCACTTTTGTCATGACCCAAACCGATGGGCCGCGACGGGTGCCCGAGTCCTACCTGTCAAACACCCCTAAGCATGCGTCTAAATTATAAATCTGAATAACATCTGCTGAATTACGAGAATAATATACATGAAAGAAACCTGCCCAAAAAGGCATTTGTACATATACGTGCAACATACGTAGGGCGAGCCGACAAGGCTGCTATAGAAAACTATGTATCTCAAAATTGGAAGCCGATAAGGCCACATACTATCCAACTAGACATACTATCTACAGACCTCTAATAGAAATATAACTGTACAATGACGGGACTGAGCCATGTCATACCCATATGTATACAAATATATCATACCAAAATCAAAAGCAACTCCGAATTAAGTGGAGCACGCCAACTCTCGCTGATCAAGGATCCTAAGAAGGGCGACGTCAACTTGCCTACCTCCACCCGCGGGCATAAAACGCAGGCCCCATGAAATATGGCATCAGTACGGAAAATGTACTGAATATGTAAGGCATGAAAATAAGTACATAAAAGGCATAGATGAAACATGGAATAGAGAAATTCATCTGTAAATCTAAATAACTTTGTAAATTCTGAATAATTTATAATGTTATGCACGTGCATATAAATGTCGTGTCATGCATGGGTATAGGTGTACATAACATCATCAAACCACTGAGGGCATCCCATCATATCATCTCGGCCACTGTGGGCAACATCATCAACATATACCAACTGATTAGGTGGTGGTGCGTATATGACACCATAACCTTTTTCCCATATCCCATATACATAAATATATATATATATATATTAATACGCGTATATAACGCCGTTTGGTCATGGGTCAATGTATATGCATAAATGAATAAAATGCGTGAAAATATGTTAAAAATCTCAATATTCTTTTCGGATAAACTTTATCAACTGCGTATTATTTTGAGACCCATGAACAAAAGATATAATAATATGTCACATGGGAATCAAGAACATAGAGACCCTTAGTATTTTTATGAATAGAGTCGTTTATAAAAACTGTGCATTTGCTCGTTTCTTCTGTATAACTTGGATCATGCCGAAAAGAAAGAAGGGATAGCCTTAACATACTTGGAGTAGAGAAAACTCCGTATAATATTCTTGGAGAAGATTTCACCGTACTCCTTTAGATCCACAAATATTTACGTTGCTATGATTATAACAAATTCTCGTTGGAAGCCTTAGTGAATTGAATTTATATTTTGTTCCTAACGTATTTTGAACTAAGAAAATGATATATGTTTCCTGCTCTTTGGATATGAACGTACTTGGTTCTCTTTTTGTCCAAAATGAAAATGAAAACAAAGACCTATCTTTGTTGTGATTGTTGTCTAAAATAAAGAATGGAAACAAAGACTTGTATAAGTCCTATTAAATTCCAATTACTCTTAATTAGCCACCTTGTCCTAGAATGACTAAGAGTCATTCTTAGTCTTGTGGCTTTGTGCTACGTTTTTGGGGTGTAGTTTAATAATTTTTATCCACTTATTAGTTTATTGGTTAATGTCTCGTTACTCGGTAATTAATCAATTACCCGCATAATTTAAAAATTGCCTCAAATTACTTAAAGTTATACTTAGTTTTAATATACTTTATATATCATATACTGTGGTCATATGGTACCTTGTATAGTACTAGTCCATAAATATCTGGTATTATCGCTCAACCCGCATTTTATCCCAAATTGGCCACCTTCAACGAAACTCATTTTCTTTAATTCGTGTATCCCTTTCATGACACTTTCTTATTGCTTGTTATAAATAGCATAAATATGTTAATCTCAAAATAATCTCATCCCCGAGTGTACGTTGATTCACTGGAGACAAAACTTTAACATACCAAAACGCGAGATGTAACATCCTTCCCCCCCTTTAGAAACATTCGTCCTTGAATGTTCGACTCCCTGGGATCTATATAACTTTGGCAGGGCTTCCTTTGTAACAACTCTACTATCGACTCTTCCTGTAGAAACTCAATAATTTAACGCCACATAGGACCTCAATCATCAATAACGACATTGACCTTATACGAACAATGACAATCACCAATACCAGAATGCATACGCTTACCTTATGGTTGTGACGTTCCAGTCGGACCCTATCGCGCCCCGTTTTTTCCCTCCGCGGAGAGGAGTCCGGGTTTCTACATTCATGGGGTGTAATGACTCATTTTCTTTTGGGAATTGGGTATTGCAGTTTTGAAGAGTCGCCACCTAACGATTTTTAAGGTGCGTTAGAGCACCTACAGGGTTTATCTACAATTACGTTTGATAACCAGAGATAGGGTAAGGGCTTGAAATTATCCTAAGGGGAAGGTGTTAGGCACCCCTGAGGATCAACTAGTGTGGTTCCCAACCAGATATTTTTTTGTGAATTTGTACAATTAGGAAACAAACAAGTAGGGCTCAAATAATAGGGGATTTAAATTTGAAAACACAAACGATTGAAAATAATTATTGAAAGGAGAAATTTTGAAAAGAGTTATAATCTAAGGCATGCTTATGAATGTAAAGGGAGTGTCCTAGGTTTTTTTGTAATATGGATCACATCAATGCAATACCCAGTATAAAACTCCTTAAAAGAGGGGATACACGTGGTATTAGCGCACCTGTCATCATATCCATATATACCCTTTTCCGCCCATAAAGGTAATTAAAGCGAGGGTTGGTCTCGACTCTTATTGCATGCTGTTACTCGTCCCTTCTTATCAGTCCCAGAGGAAATTAGGACTCCTATTCCTATAAGAAGGAGGTTCTAGGCAGACCCTCAGGTTTAAAGGCAAAAATACTAAAACGACATACAAAACATATAAGACTGCACTTAAAAAGGGGAACACACAGAAAACAAGCAAAAGGCTCAGTTATACCTCCACAAATAATGCACATAGACAACACGACTTATACACACCTAAGGTCTAAATTTAAAATTCTAAAGCAGGGTGTTTAAGTGGTAATATCAGAATCAGATTTATCACATGACTCAGAAAAGAAGTCCGAATCAGGTTTGCCTACTGATTTTAACAGTCAATAGTTAAACAAAAGCAGTTCCAGTTTTATTGAAGTTATTACCTAAGGTTTGCCTAGGCATAAAGAAATATGCAATAGTTATTCAGAATTATTAAAAGACGGTTTGGAGCTTATTTATTTACCTAAAACATGTTGTTCTAGTTGTGGAGATTGTTGCCAATTTTATTCAGAAAACAATGTGGAAGCTATTACTTTACTACCATTTTCATGAATCAGTAGTTAACTAGGCGTTTTTTAAAGAAATGCAAACAGGATCCTAGAACATAATATCTAATATGCATATGCAAATGGAAGAGTTGTTGAAAAGCAAAATCCCTAAGGCATGATTTCTAAATATACACAAGAGTTGCAGAATCTTTTGAAATAGCAGCTTTTTATACCAGTGTTGTTGTTGCCCTAGGAGCAGGATTTCTAAGTGATAGACATAAATCATAGAATAATGAATGAAATGTTGAAGCAAGAAAAATAGGTCCTAAGAACATGGTTTTCTAATGCATGTATGAATCCTAAACATGGCTTATATTGCACAATTAGGAATATAAACCTAATAACATGCTTTCTACCCTTTAACAACTATAACATGCATATTTCCCCATCCCTTTTCACTAGCCAGCCCCATACTTGTTTACAAGTTATTACAGACCATGTGATAGAATTACATAAGAAATGGAAAATAAGAAGTTACAACTATAGGAAACCTAAATCTGACTTCCTTTCTGAGTAATGTAATAAACCACTTCAAATGTCAATACTTTTCCAAAGCCATTCTTATAGCTGGGTGTGTCAGAATTCCCTAAGGACCTTAAGGGATTCGGGCAGTGCTGACACCCAGATTGTATAACCAAGAGTAAGTGCAGTGTGGAAGTGCCAACTCTTATGTGTCTATGTTCAGAGGGAGCTCAAGGGTCCCAAAGCAAGGTTCACACAAAAATGGCAGAACCTAATGATCTAAGAGTATAGTGGAAGTGCCTGACATAGTTTGAAAAAGAGTTTGTTTATAGAAAAACTAGATTGACAAATCCATTTTGAAAGCAGTCTGTAAAAGAGATGATTGGAGGCAATTGTAGTAGCAAACAAAACACAAACCCCTTAATAGAGGATCATACATAGAATCAGTAGTCACACAAGGGGGTCAAGGGATTTGGGACAGACATTTGACTGTAAACAGATAACCCCATCAAGGGTTTTGGACTAGTTGGACATGCACAACAATAGCTGATACTGGCATAATCACAAACTGGTCAGAAAGAACCTAAACTCATTGAAGGGATAGGGACTTGGGATTCATAGGATGGCGAGTACACAATAAGTGACTGACAAAGTATGCCTTGAAACACACATAGGGGAGTTTATTAATCTAAAAGGGAAGGGGAGACATTATAGCATGTAACTTAACTACAAGTTTCACAACAGAACTACAAGCAGAAGTAGACCAAGAATGAGAGAAACTGAAACAATAAAGAAGCATGTTGTTGTTTAAGCTTTTAAATTAAACTAGGACATACCAGTTAAAGAGGCGAAGTGCAGAAAGTAAAGCAAGTAGAGTTCCACAGTCTAGCTTTGGCTTCAGCCGGCTAGAAAAAATAGTAGCACAAGTAGTAAAGACAGAAAGAGAGTTTGAATGTGTAAGTGTGTGTTTTGAACTGAGTTGTTTGTGTGTTTAAAGAAGAGAGGGTAGGGTATTTATAGCTTTGTAAAGAAGTGAAAAATAAGGTAACAAGCAAAGGTTTAACACAAATATGGAAATAATCATCATCAGAATCAATTAATACAAGTACTTCCCCTTAATCAAAGAGTTACGGCTTAAACGAATACTACATGGATAATTAAGGAAAGAGAATCAGCTTGAGAAAGAGTTTTTTTATCATATAAGGGGTAGTAAAAGTATAGGGCATTTAATTCAGTCTAGGTATAGAATATACTTAATTTGGGGAAAGGATTCAGCAGGGGTGAAACATCACAGCAAATAAAGGAAGGGATCAATCAACTAAACAAACGAGTAAAATTAGGGTTTATAAGAAAACCTTTCAATCAAACCGTAACTTAAGGAAATCAAAATCAATCAAGAAGGAGTCATGATTTTGCGTTTTTGACATATAAATAGAAAGTAATGAAAAAGAGTATCAAACATGCAAGGCCAACCATATTGACAAAAGAAGCAACTGGATGAACACAAACATACAACAGTAGCATGGGTAGGCTAATGACTCAGTGGTGAAATAACCTACTCGAAACATGGTAATCAACAGGTCAAGTAGTCATGGCTAACACATAGAACTAGAGTGAAAAACCAAACTAACAGGTAAGAAGGTCAAAAACAAGTAAAGAAAGCCTTTACACTCACAGTAATAAGTGAAGAAGAACTTTTAAGAAATTAGGATTTTAACAATAGTCGAGTTAAAAATGACAAGAACTCAGAATCAGTCATCAAACGAGAGGATCTAAACACAAAGAACTCAATCGAAACAAGTATACATACAAAACAAACAAAGACAGTTCCAAAACCTCGGATAAAACCAAAGATACTTAGGATTTTCAACACGATGTGCCAGGTAGAAGAAAAACATGAACAAACCGTTTAAACATAGTCAAATCATAAGATAATACTGAAAAATTAGAGGAGAAGTCTTTTAGAAAAGATTAAGAAATCCCTAATCGTTAAAGACAGAGAGTTTCTTTGAAAGAAATCGGAAAAACTTTTGAGAAAACACCCAGAGTTTCATAACATGCATAGATCTAAGACATATCTGAAAGATAATCAGAAAGTTCTTAAGGCTAGGGTTTCAGAGAACCTAGAAAAAGTTTGAAAACTTCGAAAAGTTACCGATCTAGTCGAAAAAGCCGTGGATATGACTTGAACGGCCATCGATGGCCGAAAAAGGACCATGGATAGAAGTTGAGCAAGGACTAGACTAGATATCTTCGAGATCTTTCCAAAAACCACAAAAGCAGACCACCAGGAGGCGTAAGAGACGAGTACACGTCTCAAACAGCCATGGGAGTCCATGGATTAGGTGAGGATCGAAGGGGATTAGGGTTAGTTTGGGTGGCGGCGGCTAGGGTTTGGGTGAGGTTGCAGAGAAAATTGAAGAGGAAGGGAATTCACGAGCAGAGGGTTGGTGGAAATGAATTAGGTTAAGGGGGTCGTTTGGGTTTATTTTAGGCAGGTGGAATGGGAACCATTGATCTGAATGATCAACAGCCCAAATTAAATGGGGTAGGAGGGGATCCGGGTTTGGGTAGGATTTAAAAGGGTTAGGGTTGGGTTTAAATCAAAATTGGGCTGGGGAATTGGGGTCCTATTTGGGTTATAATTGAAATACAAAGGGGTTGTTATTTAAATAGCCAGATTTCCCTTTTAATTTATAAAAAATAGTAAATAGTTTCTGAAAAAAATAAATTAAAGTTCTAAAATGATTTATAATAATTAACAATTTAAAAATACAGGACCCAATTTTATGAATATAAAACACAATTAAACCTTAAAATGGCTAATATTGCAATTATGTGCAATTTAGCTTTAAAAATACTAAATAAAATTGTAAAAATATGTAAAACTTTATTTAGCCATATTTTGGCATAAATATAAAAATCAAATAGATTAATTATCAAAAATAATAATTTTGGGAAATAATTATTGGGATTTTATGGATAAAAAGGGGGAAATAAATCAATTAAAAACCTTTAAAATTATGGAAAAATAATAAAATACTTGGACATGCTTATATATGCATACATATGCTATTTTGAAGCTATTTTGCATATTGAAAATATACAGGAAAAAATTGGGTATCAACAACTGCCCCTCTTTACTTGGGAAGAATGAAATAGTTTCTGGGTAAAGAAATGATGGCCAATTTTGACCGAATGAAATGGCTTGAAGAAGTTAGGCCGCACCCTGGCTTCTGAGATGCCTACATATCCCTGGTTTTACAGGAATCAGGCCATACGTAGTTCAGGATATGTCGGCGGAGTATGCCGATGGAGACTTTCAAGAACAGACACAATATCTAGAGTCGGGTGAGTGACAGGTTTATGGGAATGGTTAAGTTTGACATGGATTGGTGGAACTGGAGCGGGACCGCTCCTGCCGGGTTGGCCGTTGCTTGCCGTCTTACCTGCAACTAAAAAATACAAGCATATATTGTGCATAAATTTAAACATGATGCAAATTCCCATTGGACCATGAATGTTGTCTTTGGACGGTTAGGATGACGTCCTTGGACCATGATGTCCTAGGCCATGAAGCGTATGATAAGGGATTCACAGGCCATGAAATGATGTTCTCGGGCTTTAAGGATGGTGCCTCCGAACCATGACGCCTTTGAATAATGATATGCAAAAGATTGAAAGAGATCCTCAGGCCATGACATGGTGTTCTCGGGCTATGAATATGGTGCCTCTGAACGATGATGCCTTTGGATGAGTTGGCGATATTTTAGCCCATGGAAGATGCAGTAGTATGATGCGGACAAGACAAAGTTTAGTCTTGCGAATTAAAGGGCAGAGCTTACCCCGTAAGAAAAAGTGAAATAAATAGTGCTTGAGATGGCGCTTAGTTTTGAAGAAAATTGGAGGCAGAGCATAACCTCGAAAGGCAGAATAATAGCCTTATGCAAAGATACGAATGCAGATGGAGGTAAAGCTTAATCTCGGAAGGCAGAATGGTAGCCTTATTCAAGTTGGAAGGCAAAATAGTAGCCTTATGCAATGCAGATGCATATGTAGGTAGAGCTTAACCTCGAAAGGCAGAATGGTAGCCTTATGCAGGTAGGAAGGCAGACGAGTAGCCTTATGCAAGAATGCAGATGGAGGCAGAGCTTAACCTCGAAAGGCAGAATGACAGCCTTATGCAAATTTGTAGGAATAATAGTAGCCTATGCAGATGCAAAGGGAAACATCGTTTAGTCTCGAAAGGCAGAATGGTAGCCTTATGCAAGTTGGAAGGCAGAATAGTAGCCTTATGCAATGTAGATGCAGATGGAGACAGCATTTGGTCTCAGAAGGTAGAATGGTAGCCTTATGCAAGAAACAAAATAACAAATGACAGTAGAGTTTTCTTAGCTGATAGCGGATTGCGGCGTTGTGATTACTGGGAGCACTGTGACGTACGGAACATCACTGGTGTGTTGATAGAAAATGTTGGAAAGTGTAATGGTTTGGAGAGTCGTATTCTTGAACAATATTTGTTCCACAAGCATATAGTATGTTTAATGATTTCGCAATCCTAGTGCCTGCATCCAAAGAAAAATCGTGAGTTTTGTAAGGGAAGGTTAGTTTGTATCCCCGCTAGTTTTGCTTGACTCGTTCGACTTTGATCTGGTGATACCGTTTGTATCATTGGAGGTAGCTTTGCTAAACAAAGTAATTTCAATAACAAACATGCATGGTTTTGTAAAAGTATGACATAAATGTATAATTTAGAACAACTTTTAGATGAACCGACGACCATGACGCAATTCAGGACATTGCAACCTCTCCTGCTACGAAATTTTGAGGGTCCTCCTCAAAATTCTGCCCCAGTTTGATAGGTTGACATTTCTGGCTATTGCTCGGCGGCGATTGGCTGAAATTACTTTAGAATTTTGAGGGTCCTCAAAATTCTGCCCCAGTTGGGGGAGGGGTGAGGGGGGAATGAAAATTTTATTGAATTGTGACCGAACCCATAGGGCTACCTACATATCCCCTCTTAAACGGGAATTAGGTCAGGCGTAGTTCAATTTACATCACAGAAGGAAAACATAATAATTACATATAGTAACGCTTGACTGCATCTTAATTAGTCGGCTTTGGCCAGACTTCTCCGTCCATTTCTGCAAGTATGAGGGTTCCTCCTGTCAGAACCTGGTGAACCATGTATGGGCCCTGCCAGTTGGGAGAGAACTTCCCTTTGGCTTCGTCTTGATGTGGAAAATTTTTCTTTAACACCAGCTGCCCCGGTGTGAACTGTCTTGGTTTGACTCTCTTGTTGAAGGCTCTGGACATTCTATTATGATAGACCTGACCATGAAAAACTACATTCATTCTCTTTCCATCTATAAGGGCTAGCTGCTCATAATGACTTTTTACCCACTCTGCGTCGTCAAGCTCAGTTTACTGTATGATCCATAGGGAAGGAATTTCTACCTCAACGGGAATGACAACCTCTATACCGTAAACCAGCATATAGGGGGTTGCTCTGGTTGATGTGCGGACTGTGGTGCGATACCCTAATAGAGCAAATGATAACTTCTCATGCCACTGTTTGTGCTTCTCTATCATTTTCTTCAATATCTTCTTGATATTCTTATTGGCGGCTTATATAACTCCATTCATCTAAGGCCTGTAGGCTATGAAATTCTTGTGTCTGATCTTGAAAGTTTCACACATTGCTTTCATCAAGGTGATGTTGAGGTTGGAGCCATTATCAGTAATGATTGACTCTGGAATTCCGAATCAACAAACAATGCGGTCGCGGACAAAGTCTGCCACGACTTTCTTAGTTACTACTTTGTATGATGCTGCTTCGACCTATTTGGTGAAATAGTCGATGGCTACTAGGATAAACCTATGTCCATTGTAAGCAGCAGGCTCGATTGGTCCAATAACGTCCATTCCCCAGGCGGTGAACGACCACGATGAGTTTGTTGTGTTAAGCTCGCTTGGAGGTACCTTTATCATGTCTGTATGAATCTGACAGCGATGGCATTTCCGAACATACTGGATGTAGTCTGTTTTCATAGTCATCCAAAAGTAACCAGCCCAGAGTATCTTCTTTGCTAAGACAAAACCGTTCATATGTGGACCGCAGGTCCCAACATGAATTTTCTCTAGTAGCTTGGATGCTTCCTTTGAATCAACACACCTTAATAGTCCCAAATCACGAGTCCTCCTATACAATATTCCTCCGCTGTGAAAGAAATTGTTGGATAATCTCCGAATTGTGCGTTTTCGAGTGGGATTCACAAGCTCTGGGTACTCTCCTTTTGCCAAATATTCCTTGATATCATGAAACCAAGGCTTTCCATCTGCTTCTTATTCAACATGGGCACAGTAAGCTGGCTGATCATGGATCTTCACTGGAATGGGATCAATGAAATTCTTATCTAGATGATGTATCATAGATGATAGGGTAGCCAATGCATCGGCGAACTCATTCTGGACTCTGGGAACATGCTGGAATTCCGTCTTCGTGAACCTCTTTCTCAATTCCTGTACATGATGCAGATATAGGAGTATCTTGGAGTTCTTGGTTGCCCATTCTTCTCGTACCTGATGTATAAGTAAGTCTGATTCTCCAATTACTAGCAGCACTTGAACGTTCATGTCAATGGCCATTTTGAGTCCTAAAATGCAGGCTTCATACTCAGCCATATTGTTGGTGCATGAGAACCTGAGTTTGGCAAACACCGAATAATGCTGACCGGTTTCTGATATTAGAACTTCCCCTATGCCAACTCCTTTGAAGTTTGCTCCTCCATCGAAGAACATCCTCCAACCATCACAGGATTCTGCAATGTCTTCTCCTACGAATGATACCTCTTCATCAGGAAAATATGTTTTCAGGGGTTCGTATCCTCCATCCACTGGGTTTTCAGCAAGGTGGTCTTCCAGTGCTTGTCCCTTGATCGCTTTCTGAGTTACATAAACAATGTTGAACTCATTGAACAGGATTTGCCACTTGGCCAGCTTGTCGGTGGGCATCGGCCTCTAAAAGATGTACTTCAAAGGATCCATCCTTGATATGAGATATATAGTATAGGCACAGAAGTAATGTCTCAGCTTCTGAGCTACCCAAGTCAAAGCACAACAGGTGCGTTCCAATAGAGAATACCAAGCCTCGTACAGGGTGAACTTCTTACTGAGATAATAAATGGCTTGTTCCTTCCTCCCCATTTCATCATGCTGCCCCAGAACGTACCCGAAAGCTCCATCTAACACTACAAGGTAGAGTAGTAAAGGTCTACCTTGCTCGAGCGGGACTAAGACTCGTGGTGTTGACAAGTACTTTTTGATTCTGTCGAAGGCCTTTTGGCAGTTATTAGTCCATTTGGTGGCGGCGTCCTTCTTCAACATCTTAAAGATTGGCTCACAGATAACTATAAACTGTGCTATGAATTGGCTAATGTAGTTAAGCCTTCCCAGAAAACTCATGACATCCTTCTTGTTATTTGGTGGTGGTAGTTCTTGAATGGCTTTGACTTTCGATGGATCCAGTTCTACCCCTCGGTGGCTCACAATAAACCCAAGCAATTTCCCAGTAGGAACCCCAAATGCGCACTTTGCGGGGTTCAGTTTCAGGTTGTATCTCTGCAATCTATTAAAGAACTTCCTCAGATCTTCCATATGGTCAGTGGCCTTCTTGGATTTGATAATAACGTCATCCACATATACCTCTATATCTTTGTGTATAATATCCTAAAAAATGGTAGTCATGGCCCTCATGTAGGTAGCTTCTGCATTCTTCAGGCCGAATGACATCATCTTGTAATAGTATATCCCCTACGGCATAATGAAAGCTGTTTTCTCAACATCTTCTTCATCCATCCAGATCTTATGATAACCAGCAAAGCAATCTACAAATGACTGTAACTCATGCTTGGCGCAATTATCGATCGGGTTGTGTATGTTTGGCAAAGGAAAGTTGTCTTTCGGACTGGCCCCGTTGAGATACCGGTAGTCGACGCTGACTCTGACCTTCCCATACTTCTTTGGTACTGGAACAATGTTGGCTAATAATGTTGGGTATTCTATGACCCTGAGAACCTTAGCTTTGACCTTTTTGGTGACTTTTTCGTTGATTTTCAGACTCATATCAGGCTTAAACTTTCTGAGCTTTTGTTTTACTGCTGGACATGTTGGATCGGTTGGCAGTTTGTGAGCCACAATAGACGTACTCAGACTAGTCATGTCGTCGTACGGCCAGGCGAATATGTCCTCATACTCATTTAGAAATTATGTGTATTCATTCTTTTTTGATGGCGATAGGTGAACGCTGATTCGTGTTTCCTTGACGTTTTCTTCATATCCCAGGTTGATAATTTTGGTCTCGTCCAGGTTGGACTTTGGTCTATTCTCAAAGTTCTCAACTTATTTGACAATCTCGTCAGGTATGTCATCTTCCTCTGAATCAATGTCTGTTTGTTGCATTGGCTCATTGCATGTCACAGTCATTGTTTCATCAAGATAAGTAATAGTAATGCCTGAGGCTTGTCGGTCTTTGGTTGTCCTGATGGTCCAATTATTGAGATATGCCCATCTGCTCACAGCCTGTATGGAAGGGCCTTCCTCCCCCTCCTCATTGAGAATAACACAACAGTCCATATCATTGTCTTCTAGGAACAAGTTCTTCACTGCTACAAGCGCTTCTTCTTCATCTGACCCATAAATAACATCAGCCTGTTGGAAAGTCTACTCGAGATGCGGTATTGGCTGCTACAGTGGATAGTAAGGACCGCGCCATAGTGGCAACCAGTTATTGAATTCTTCCCAGGTTTAATCATATCCCAGACCAAAAGTAGTTCCATGTTTCTTGAGTTTTATGGGTTTAGAGATTCCATGAAGGTTCTTGCCGAGCCATTTGCTAGGTTCATACCCATTCCAATTCAGTATACTCTCGATATTGTTATCCCACCAGTTGTCTTTGTCGATAGCATTGACCCGTTCAATGTGGTGGTAAGTCTCTCAGCATCAAGTCTCAATGAACTTTACTGCCTGATGCAGTGTTGATGGTACGACCTAAGCAGCATGAATCCATGGCCGTCCCAACAGCAAGTTGTAAGACGCTGGTACATCTATCACCTGGAAATCGACCTCGAACTAGGTTGGTCCCATCTGTAAGCATAGAACAATCTCACCAATGGTGGACCTCTGAGGACCATCAAAGGCTTTCACATTGATCGCTCCATCCTTTTTATCATGCAGCCCTTTGCCCAACTTCTTGAGTGTTACCAGCGGACAAATGTTGAGACCGGAACCTCCATCGATCACGATTCTGGTGATGAAGTAATCTTCGCATTGCATAGTGATGTGCGATGCCTTGTTGTGCCCCAACCCTTCAGGTGGTAGCTCGTCCTCATGAAAGGTGATCTTATGGTTTTCCAACACTTGTCCTACCATGTTAGCCATTTCCCCGCCAGTGATGTTACTTGGTACATATGCCTTACTTAGCACCTTTAACTGAGCATTCTTGTGTGCCTCAAAATTTTGCAGCAAAGAGAGAATGGAGATTTATGATGGCATCTTGTTTAACTGGTCGATGACCGAATATTCCTTGGCCTGTATCTTCCTCCAAAGATTATCCGGATCTATCTCAATAAGGGGTGGCCAATTGGTGGCCTGCTTGCTTCATTCTGCTAGATGCTCAGGGGTATATACCCTACTAGTTCTTGTCATACCCTGTGTTGCGGCAGTTTCTTCAACCCTGACCTTGCTTTTCCTTTTTGCCTTGGCTGTATAGTTCCAAGGTACATCATTTGTATAGAATGATGTCATGGTTGACATCGCCACTGGAATCGGTACGACTATCCTCACTCCGAACGGAACATGTCCCTTGGGTGGCAAAGCTACAACCTCAAATGGTATGTGTGCATTTGCTGGAGACACGAATTCAACCTCAATTGATGCCGGTGTCTTTGCGAATGGTGCTGCTTTAAACTCAAGTGGTACAAACATATTCACCTTAGCGTCCACAGACGGTCGGATCTGGACTATGATTGGATTGAGAGTAATTGTTGGCTTCTTTGGGTCATCACCTTCTGCGATCAACCCAATTGATCCCTCGGGATCCCAGTCATATTCTATTTCAATCATGTGGATACCTCCACCCTTATGGTATGGCAGAGGGTTGTTGCGGATGATTGGATTGGGTTCCTTTGCCACACTAATCTTGTTATCAATCAAGGACTGTATCTTGTCTTTCAAGGAGCGACATTTATCGATGGTGTGCCTTTTCATACCGGAGTGGTATGCACATGATTTGTTTGGGTTAACCCACTGGGAAGGATTCTCAAGGTTTGCAACAGGGATGGGGGTGACATAACCAGCAACTTTGAGTCTCTCATACAGCTGGTCGATGGGTTCAGCGATGGCTGTATATTGTCTTGGAGGTATGCAATGAAAATTAGGTCGAGGTCTAGGGAAATTTTGGCATGCAGGGGGTGATTGATAGTGGGATGATTGAGAATTATAGGTTTGGTAGACTTGAGCGGGTTGGGAGTATCTGGGTGAGGTAGGTTGATATGTAGGAGGTGGAGACGACTAATAAATTGGTGGCAGAGCTTGGTATGAAGGTGAGGGTGCTTGGTAATTTGGTGTTAGATGGTGTGTGAGTGAAGGTGTTGGGTAGGTTTGGTATTTGAGAGGAGATTTGGTCCTTTGTGCAACCATTACGCCTCCTACGTCCCTTTTCTTGGACACACTACCTGACTATAGAGCCTTATTTATAGCTTGCAAGGCTTCAAAATTTGAACCATACCACTTTTGATACCCTCTTCAATTCTTTCACCCAACTTGATAAAGTCGAAGAACTTGTGGTTCTCAATCATCATCAGTTGCTCATGTCTCTGTGGGCTTCTTCTTCATATTCTGTATATAGAACACGTCTGGTGCGTTCTCTGTATTAAACCTGAATCTATCCATAAAGTCAGATGCCCAGCTTGACCACTTCTTGGGATCTTGGCTGATGTACCAAGATAACACATCTCCTTTCAGACTCCTCATGAACAGCTTCATGCGGATCCTTTCATACTTCCCTACTCCAACCAGCTTGTCACAATATGTCCTCAGATGGAGCCTTGGATCACTCGTACCATCAAACATTTCGAACTTAGGAGGTTTGTACCCCTTAGGCAGTTCGACATCAGGCTGTATGCAAAGGTCCTCGTAGTTCAGCCCCTTAATTCCTTTGCATCCCTCAATGCCCTGAATCTAGCTGGTCAGTTTCTTAAGTTCCTCAGCCAAGTTCCTGATAAGCAGATCTTTTTCATCAGAATTAGGTGTGCTTGATATAGGTTAGGTGGAGTGTGGAATGGTCTCCATGTAGATAGGAGTGTCATGGTGTCCTGGTGCATGTGTGTGAAAGTGGTCGTTTGTGGAGTTTTGGGGTTCTGGGATGAGTAGTGGAGTGTTGTTTGGGGTATTACAAGTGTTACATTGATTCTTTGGTGGAGCAACGTGATGGTGAGGAGAGGGATGATTCTATTGTTTTGGGGAGTTTTGAGGAGGTGTAGGGTTTTGAATGTTGGGGAAGTTGATATCTAGGGTGCTGAGGGAAAATGACAGGCTTGCCAGATTCTGAACCCGATCGAGCTCTTCTTGAATTTTAGCAGTTTCTGCTTAAGTTGTGACACATTCTCATTTGGAACCTGAATACCCTGGCTATTAATGGCATCTACACGTTCGGCCGTGTTCTCCTTCCTGATGTTGTTCAAATCTTCCATCTTGCCTTTGTTCTTGCTTTTAGCAGGACTAAGAGGAGGAGTGGGTGGAGGGCCCCTGTATCTTGTGAAAGAAAACAAAATAAAAAGGTAATCAAGTCAGTGAGGATTATAAAAAATATTCCAATATTTAAACACATAGTGCGGGAATGTAAAGTGTGTCCTAACTTTGGGAACCTCTTTGTGCCCGAGGTAGGCTTAACGACAAATTGATTTGGAGAACTTAAGATGCTAAACGACTCATTTTATTGATAAAAATAGATGAATCACAAAATGGCACTAAATAAACAAGAAATAAAAGTCACTAATGGCCATTGACCTTATTACATTAATAAAGCTAAATAGGTAAACTCTTATCTACTTGGTCCTAGAAGGACCTTACCCAGATTTGGCATCCTTGGCTTCGTCGAATTGCTTCCCCAACTCGTGAAGTCCCAGCAACAGGTATGCTCTAGCTAGATGTCCGCCTTCAGTCCCTTCAGCCTCTTAACAATCTTCAATCCTTTTGAGAAATTTTCTCTCTAGTTCTACTATGCCTCGCTCCAAGTATCCCAGCCTTTTGTTGGCACTGACAGCCATGTCCTTCCATTCCTCAATCAACTTCTGGTTGGACTCTTGTATCTCGTGGTATTCGCTCTCGCATTCACAAATCCTTTTGCATAGCTGGTTGTACTTGACTTGTGCCTCGGCCTTTTCATCTATAATTCTATGACCTCGAACGAACCATGGCTGACCCAAACCATCATGATTGTCTTCCAGCCAACCCGAATAGAAAGGAGTACAACCGACATGATATCTGTCTGGCTCGATGGTGTCTTTCCCCATTACGATCTTGCAATGCCACATGTGTTGGGCTTGGCACTTGTAGGGACTATCATCATTTTGGAAGTCAGCTCTGAAATGGCTCATCTTATCGACCCTAGGTATAACTTGCTTCCTATCAGCCTACCTCATAACTTGAAGAGGGACGTAAGGGTATGTTCCTCTTAGACCAATTAGTATCAAGAAAGGTGCTTCTCTGGATCGGGCGATGAACTCCTCTGTCGAAAACTACTCGAACATCCATTGAACCTATTCTTCGGTCAGATTATCAAATAGCTCAACCCATCCTTTAGCATTCTCAGGCTGAGTGAACATGTCGGGGATGTAATTCATTCGCTTTGGATGGTGGAAAGCGATGAGATCATCCCACCTCCGGGATCTGCACCTCACATATTCCTTGCCATTTATTGCACGATCGACATCCCTCTTCAGCTCAGCTTTAGCAACAGCAGTGCTCCTCGAATAGGCTGCCACTTTCTATATCGCCTTGGTATTGCTCATCACAACCTCGGCCCGGACATTCACCACCTCGGTTTTTGCCCTCGAAAGCTCGGATGAAAGCCTTGTGATCATTTTCACCCGAGCAGAATCGTTCATGCGAATAGTCTGGATTTACGCCTCAAGAGCAGAAGCCCCGGCTTGAGCCCTATCTTTGTCTGCAAAATGGGCACTCAGATGCGCTTGCAGCTTGGTGAATTTGCATTTGACTCGGCCAACCTCGACCCAGAGTTTCCCCAGCTCATTCGCCTTGGCCTTTAACTGAAATAGCAAAACATCAAAACTCCAAGATAAAAAGGGAGTGCAAGCTAGCATGAAATGCAGGGTACCTGTTTCTCCAGGAGGACCTCCCAGACCCGACTCTGGTTCACCTCACATCGTAAGGAGACGAGCCCGCTTTCCTTTGCAACACAGAGAAGCTTGAGGGATTTCTCCCTATCTGAAGCCACCCACAGCGGGGCCTCGCAACGAAGCAACTCGGCCATAAGCCTGTCGAAGGCCTATGAAAGAAAGCCAGATAAAGAAAAAGAAGAAGAGTGCGGGGCCAGAACATTCTTACAGCAGACTAAACTCACTATAAGACCAAAACGCTGAGCCTCACCAAAGGCCGAAGCAACATCCGATGGCGTACCACCCCCAGAAGGTTGTCGATCAACCGAATCATTTCTCCTTAACCACTGCGAAGAAGTCGCCTCATTACAAGCCTTTTCGCACCCCGAAATATCTTTCCTTTTATAGGAACTCCTTGATCCCGAAGTCAGCAATCTCTCCTTCTCCCCCGGGGGACACGACCTCGCTTCGAAAGGACTCCCGACACCTGCAATAGTTAAATCAAATAATCCGGCGAGAAAGGCGCCATTTCTTAGGAGGCAGAGCACTAGGCACCTACCATGATGCTTCGCCTCCCATCTACCTTTTGATAGATCTTGCCACCGGCGCCTATCATAAACCGAGCAAGTTGCCTCCTTACGAGAACACTCGGCTAAATCAGGGACCTCACCGGGCGACCAATGAGTTGCTACAAATAAAGAACAGAAAGATATCATTACGGAGCCAACCTCAGGTTGAAACAAAGACAGTTCATATGAAGCACTTACGTGTGAAGTTCCATTTCTTAGGAAACGGCAAAAGTTATCCAGGGATAAAATCTGTCATTCAGATCCGAACGAATCGATTCATCCATCCACGGTTCTCATCCTCCTTGATGCCAATTACAAGAGCTTGGGTGGATCGACCCTGAGGAGTAATCAGGACCCGGTAGCACAATGGCTGATACAACCTCACGAGGTGGCTGAGGGTAAATTCTATCCCGGCCTTGTCGGCAAAATATCTCATCGCCTGCACTATTCTCCAAATAGAGGGGTGAACCTGCGCCAGCGTTACTTGATATTTCCGACAAAAATCAAGCACAACCCGGTCGGGGGAACCCAGTGCGATAACATGAGTCTATACGCTCAAAAATCCCTCAACACATGTCATGACACTCTCCTCAGGGGAAGGTACTTGCAAAATCGCGCCTTCCCCCCATCCGCAATCTTTTCTGATCATCTCGAGGTTTTCCTCCCTCACTGATGAAATGATCCTCGACATATGCTCTCGATGGCTCGGAACATTAGGAGGTTTCCCCTGCGTGACAGCCCTCCTCGAGGCAGGGCCCCCCGAGCCTCGCTCTCCCGGTATCGGAGGCGAGCTGCTGGCACTAACCGAATGTGGAACGCATGAGAGACTCCTCTCCACCCGATGATTAGACGTCGAAGCAGCGACCATGGCTACGGTAGATTAGGGGGGGAAAAAGTGAGGATCCGAGCAAAAATTTTCTGAAATAGGGAAGCAAAAGGACTAGCACAAAACGCCAGGCTCTGTAGAAGAAATAGCCTTATCAAGAACAGCAAATTCGCCACTTAAGAGACAGATGAACAAATATATAGGGGCAAAACAACAAGTACCCGCTTACCCAAGAGGGCCAATTAATTTTGGCCGTGTTAATGTCACCCTCTCCTACGTACTGGCAGTATCACTCCGGCTCCCACGTGACTCAGAAGACTGCGGGACCTCGGGGAGACCCCGGTCGTCACAAACATCAGTTCGAGAGGATCTATTGATTTAACCCCAGGACATTGCCAGTTTTTGGGCCTCGGTTGATCCAAGAGCAGGCCCCGAAGGGCCGACGCCGAGAGGCAAAAGCTAAAATGCAAAAGCAAAGGGGCAACGAGAAGGGCTGGCAGAATGAAAACTCCCTTTTTACATTGACAAAAAGAAAAACATATTTACATTGTCCATTCCCCGGGGGGCCTCAAACAAGGGTAAAGGAAAGGTATACAAAAATGACTCCTAGACTACTCCTCATCACTATTATCTTCGCCCTTATCAGGGGCACTAAAAAGCACCAGTTCTTCCTCCGCTGCACGGGCCTCCTTAAGATAAGTTGACAAGTCGATACCTCTAGCCCCGAGTTCCTCCAGGGTCTCTCTCCTCACCTCCGCCTTAGCATGCTTAATAGCCCGGGTTAGTTTCTACTCAGCTGCTATGGATATGTCACGAGCTACTCTATGTGCCATGGTCGCGTCCTCCTGATAAGCAACAACATTTTGTTCGACCTTAGACTTAGCCGCAGCCAAAGTAGCAATATCCCTGCGAGCATCCTTGAGAAGATCCCAGGATGTCGCCAACTCCCCTGCTGCTATTTCATTTCTCTCTCTCAATCCGGAGATCTCCTTATTCAATTGATTAATTTGTGAGCCACTCTGCTCGACCTACGTGAAAAGGGTAAGCCAATGAATATACGAATATGGAACGTATGTGAATACGGGATAAAAGTCTGGCACGAGCAAGGCAAAGTACCTGAGCAGCAAGATTGACCTTCTTCCAGAGCGCTGTTTCCAAAGCGACCCGAAGTTCTCCCAGCTCTTTATCTCCCAGGTCAGAGCGAGCCTCTGAATGATACAACTTCGATGTAACTTTCTTACACTCCTTTTCATGATAAGAAATCTCCCCGCGGAGCCGAAGGATGGCATGATCATACATCTCCTTAGACTGTGGCATAGCGGAAAAGTTAGAAGGACGAAGAATGATGCTCAAGGACGAAACAAAGAAATGCACGAGAAATGGATATAACCTGCTGCATGAACTTCTCTGTCACTTTGACGGCACCAGGAATATCGAGATCATCTCTATCAATAACACCATCAAAGATGTTGGCAATAAAGTCTCCCCCTTTGGGAGGAATCCCCGCTGTGGTGCCGATCATCCTGTGGGCATCCCGCAGTTCCCCTGATGAGACAAGAAAGCTCGAAATAAAGTCGTTCTGGTCGCCAATTTCTCCATGTGGCAACCCACGTTCTTGGAAGGCTACGAGCCCCAACTTATCAGGATCAACGCCAGCGGTCCCCTGGTGGAAGCTGCATCTAATCCGGCTGCTTGATTTGAAGCTACATCAACATCCTCTTCAAGGACCCCCGACCCATGAGCCCGACCAGAGCCAGCCATTTCGGACTCAGCAGCCTCCGACCGCGGCGCCTGCAAGTCTCTCGCACTCGACCTTGTTCTCCTCCTTAGCGGGCTTTCGTCATCATCTTCTCCTTCGGTATTAGGATTCGACTCTGAGGTTGAAGCATCAGTCCCAGCAGCGGCTCGATGCTCGAGAGACCTGGTTTTCTTTGCCGCAAGACAGACAACAACTGCCCTATTTTTCCTCTTCTTGCTCGTGTCGGGCTCCAAGGCCCTTACTTCACCACTAGGGGGCGGCCTCATCTCCATATTCTCGCCAAGACCTGCACCATCGCAGAAACGACAATATGCTTTTGCTAATGGCTCAGAAAGAAACATAAAATACAAAGCATAGGCGGTAAAGGAACCTCACCATGATTCTTGGCCACCCAATGCTTCTTAGCCAGGCCGGTCCAAGACTGAACGCGATATGGGAAATTCTCATTCAACCACCCGATCCATACCGACAAATCTGGAACCACCTCCAGGTGCCAAGCAATGCCTGCAGGGAGCACAAAGAGATTATTATCTCGAAAGGAAGAATAGTTGAAAAGCGGCTAAGGGGAAAATTGCTTATGTTGAGTATTCCACCTCTTCGGAAAGGGCATCCTCTGTGCCGGGATGATATCCGAGGTCCTTACTCGGATAAACCTGCTTATCCATCCTCGATCCTTCCCCTCATCGATGCTTATGGAAAAAGATTTTTTGGGTCGATAACGGAGCCTGATTAAACCTCGATACAATCGAGGGTTGTGAATCCTGATCAGATGATTGAGGGTAAATATCTCACCCTCAACCCCTTTGGTGAAATGATGAAGCATAAACACTATCCTCCAAAAGAAGGGTAGATCTGATCAAGTGTCACTTGGTATCGGTCGCAGAAATCAAGGATAACAGGGTCTATCTCCAGGAGAGGGGACTCGACAAATTTTTCAGGACCCAGGGTGAATGGGTAGGTGTACACGTAAAGGAAGCCAACCTTCAAGTGAGTCATATTATCGTCGAGACCGGGAATCTCACCTCCACTGCCTCGCTCCATCGGCAGTCCTTCCTCACCTTGCTAATATCGGTCACGACGCTAACGTGTCGAGACACATGCTCGTATCGGCCTGGCGTAGATGAAGTGGCATCGACATTAAAATCCTCTGACACGTCGAAATCAGGTGGGGTACATTGTTCCACAGAAGGAATCACTATGGTTTATTACTTAGGCGATCGGGATGAAGATGCGGTGTCGTTCAATCGGGGAGCCGTCCTAGAGGTCCTAGGCATGTCAATGGTAAAAATCCTTCTATAAAAAGATGAAAGAGTGTCAAATGCAAAAAAATTTACTTGTGAGCTTGTAAGTGGGGTGAAAGTGGAAAGTGTCAAGCAACCGATGCATTTATAGGAACCATTAGGAAAGCGGAAAGGACGAGCCAATGGCAGTTCGTGGGTTTCTTGATTACATTATCTAACGGTGGCCTTGCACAGTTCTCTAGGATATGGCATTTAATGCTCTTGAACGGTTGACGTCACGGCAATGATGACTTCGGGATGACGGTTAAAAATCGTTTCCTATTACTTCATTCTTGGAAACGCGAAGACTATCTGTATACGGTCAAATCGGAGGAGTCTATTTCTCACCACTAAGGTGCATTCGGGGAGTCATATCAGTATCTCGAGGCTGCAGGACTATGATCGAGCTCCCTCCCCCGAGGTTTGCCCGCGACCCAATAAAGGTTCTAGGGTGGGGAATTCCCGAGGGGAGCAGCTAGCATCAGTAGAGTCTAGCATTGTGCCTAGCCGTCCCATCCCTGTATCTTTACATTTAATGCACACTGTATTATATTGTATTCCCTCTCCTATATAAAGGGGACCATACCACTTTGTAAGGGGCTGATGTTGCTCCAACAATTCTCCACAAGATCAATAAGATCTCTCTCTCTTGCTCATTCCTACTAGCTCGAAGCCACTCTTAGCGTTTATTGCTTTCATACTTGTTCTTCATTAATTGCTTAGTATTGGCCATAAAGAGCCTTGTTTTATCATATCTCAAATGTTATCACATCCCTAACTACCCCCGATAGCTCGAGATTGGGCCGGATGCGAGCCCCGAGGCTCCTTCATCGACTAGTCCGAGGCTCGGGCGGCAAGCCCCTGGGTTTGATTATTGCCCTGTTTCAGCTTGTATCTCTTCTTTAAACATCATACTCTTAGCATCAACTGCTCTAACAACTAGCATAAAAATGGATCACGTATTTTTAGAATCCCATTTACAAATTTAATTGTTGTTACCATTTTCACGATAAACACCTGTTAACAAGGCATATGTACGTATACATGCTGGATACAGTGGGTGAGCCAACAAGGCTACTATAGACAACTATACATTCAAAAATGAAGGCCCACAAGGCCACATGCAGCCCAAATACACATACTGTCCACAGACCTCTAATAGAAACATAACTGTACAAAGACGGGACTGAGCCACGTCATACCCATATATGTATATATTTGTGTGTATATATATATATATATATATATACAAACGTATATATATAGGCATTTGATCCGAAGGTGCAGGTAGGTGAACGTACAAATTTCATGCCCATAGGTGCAGGTAGGCAAGCTGACGGTCCCCCTTCTTAGGATCCTTGATCAGCGAGAGTTTGCGTGCTCCATTTGATCCGAAGCTGCTTTTGATTTTGGTACGATACGTTTGTATATATATACAAACGTATCGTACCAAAATCAAAAGCAGCTTCGGATCAAATAGAGCACGCAAACTCTCGCTGATCAAGGATCCTAAGAAGGGGGACCGTCAGCTTGCCTACCTGCACCTATGGGCATGAAATTCAGGCCCCGTGAAATAAGGCGTCAGTACGAAAAATGTACTGAGTATGTAAGGCATGAAAATTAGTACATAAAAGACATAGATGAAACATGGGATAAAGAAACACATATTTAAATCTGAATAACTTTGTAAATTTTGAAACGTTTATAATGTCATGCATGGGCGTATAAATGTCGTGCCATGCATAGGTATGTGTTTACATTATGTCATCAAGCCACTGAGGGCATCCCATCATATCGTCTCGGCCACTATGGGCAACATTATCAACATATACCATCTGATCAGGTGGTGGTGCGTATATAACGCCATAACCCTTTTCCATATCCCATATACATATATTTATATATATACAAATATATAATGCCATCTGGTCATGGGTCAATGCACATGTATAAGTGAGTGAAATGCATGAAAAATACGTAATAATCTCAATATTTCTTTCGGATAAACTTTTCCAACTGCGTATTATTTTGAGAACCATGACCAGAAGATAATAATAATTCTCATGGGGAATCAAGAATATAGACACCCCTGCTATTTTTATGAATAGATTAATTTATGGAAACTGTGTGTTTGCTCGTTTCATTAGTATAATTTTGACCATGCCAAAAGAAAGAAGGGAGGGCATTAATATACTTGTTCCTGGAATTATTCGAATGAAATGAAGCTTCTGCTTCAGTGAAATATGTTGAACGAGAATTTGCTTGAATCCTTTGAAATTTTTTAAACAAAATTGTTCTTACTTTTCACATCTTGGTGTAGTATGACAGTTAGCTTTTAATTTGTAAAATATTCTTGCATTAGAACTTACACATTCTTGGTTGATTTTTTTGTCCAAAATGAGAGGAATCAAGACTTTTGCTTATTAAATTAAAAAACAATCTTAGATAGACACCTAGAATTATGACTACTTAGTCATTTTCTAGGTTTGTGGATTCTTGCCACGTTTGGGGGGGGGGAGGGAGGAGGGTTAATTTATTAATTTTTTATCCACTTATTAGTTAACTGGGTAATGTCCTATTACCCAGTAATTAATCAATTACCCGCATAATTTAAAAATTACCACAAGTTACTTAAAATTCTATTTATTTTTAAAATACTTCATATATACTTTATATATATATATATATACTACACGGTCATATGGTACCTAGCATGGTACTATTTCATAATTATCGGATATTATCGCTCGACCTATATTTTATTCTAAATTGGCAACTTTCAACGAGACTCGTTTTCTTTAATTCGTGTAACCTTTATCCTTCATGACACTTATTTATCGTTTGTTACAAATAGCGTAAATATGTTAACCTTAAGATAATCTTATCCCCGAGTCCACATCGATTAACTGAAACAAAATTTTAACGTACGAAAATGCGAGATGTAACAGACATACAATCGTTAAGCAAGTACGACTCTATTCCCATCACGAACCGGTGAACTCGATCCTCTATCTTAGATACAATAGTGGGAGCATAGCTAGCCAATGAATCAAACTGAAGACTATACTCCCGAACATTCATATTACCCTACCGAAGGGTCAAAAACCTATCAACTCTGGCCCGTCTAAGCTCTGGTGGAAGATAATGACGTAAGAAAGCTTCTGTAAACTCCTACCATACCGCTGGAGGGGCATCTTCACCTCTCGACTATTCCCAAGACTCGTACCAATTAACTGCAACATCTCGGAGTCTGTAGTAAGCTAGCTCAACTGACTCAGTCGTAGTGGAATTCATTACCCATAACGTCCTCTGCACTCTACCAATAAATACATGAGGGTCCTTGTTTGGATCTGCTCTAGTGAATACCGGAGGGTCTAAATTAATAAAGTCACGAACCCTCGCACTCACGGACCTCTGTGCGTGACCAATACCTACTTCCTGACGCCGAGGCTATGCTGCTACTAATCGGGTCAATAAGTGAATATCCTCTCTTATCTCCTAACCCAGTGCATCCGGCTAAGGTGCTGAATGTACAGGCGTGGGCACTGGAGCTGGTGCCTTTCAGAGCTCTTCTAGAAAGGGCGGGGTATGTGAAGTCTGAGATGGAACCTTACCATGAGACTCTCCCCGAGCCCTGGTAACTTGTGGTGCTCGACTAGTAGTCTGACCAGCCACGAACTTTCCCTCTAGGTAGCCGTACTCTTTGGAGGCATCGCTGAAAATATAGCATATGTTTAGGAACATGAATTCTTATATCGCACGATCTATGATAAAAAAAGAGGATAACATCCTATATGTCTTGTAGCCTTTTGTGTGGTGCACAACACACCCATAAACAAGACTCTACTAGACACGGTCTATAGATAACCCTAGGACAGAACTGCTCTGATACCACTTTTGTGGCGACCCAAACCGATGGGCTGCGACGGGTGTCTGAGTCCTACCTGTCAAACACCCCTAAACATGCATCTAAGATATGAATCTGAATAACATCTGCTTAATTACAAAAATAACATATATGGAGAAAACCTGCCAACAAGGCATATGTACGTATACATGAAGGATACATTGGGTGAGCCGGCAAGGCTGCTATAAACAACTATACATTCAAAACTGAAGGCCGACAAGGCCACATATAGCCCAACTACACATACTGTCCACATACCTCAAATAAAAACATAACTGTACAAAGACGGGACTGAGCCACGTCATACCTGTGCGCATGTGATTTTTGCCCTATACGAAATACTCCTGTAAAATCCCAAGGAAATAGATTTTTTGCTAATTATTTGCCATTTTAAGAATTTTTGTAGAATTTTCTTAATTATTTGCATTTTTCTGTGCATGTTTAATTTATTTGAATCATGAAAAATACCAAAATATCATGCATTGACATTTAGGATTTGTTTTTACATTTTTAGAATTAATCAATAATTAATGGTTTTATAGAATTTGAAAATCACAAAAATAACTCATTTTTACATTTTTGTTTTTAATTTTTACTTTATTGAATTTTTCCTTTAAATTAGAATTAATTGATGTTTATAATTAGCTAATTATTTTAATTTCACATTTTAGATAATTTATATTTTTTAATAATTAGGATTTTTAATTAAAAAAAAAAGAAAAAGGAAAAAGAAAGAAAAAGAAAAAGAGATTGAAAATAAAAGGAGAGGAATATAAGGGAATCAATTTTCTGGAATTGGACCAATTTTGATCTCCAAAATCAGCCAAAAAGTTTGCCCAAAACCCAAGCCCAATCTCTGCCAAACCCAGTCCAGCCTTCCCTTGCACCAAACGACCTCGTTTCATCTTAACCTCATCATGGCCGTTGGATTCCTTTGATCCAACGGCTCCGAACTACTCACCTCTTTTACATATAACTGTCCTAAAGAGAACCCCCCCTCCCCCGTCTAAACCCCTTCAGTCATCACTCTCATCTCTCTATCTCAATAAACCCTAGCCCCCCTAATACTCCATGCCGCCTCCACCCGAAACCACCGCCGGAAATTGCCTTATGGCGGGGTCCGATAGTCCAATCGTCCCCAAAATAACACCATGAACTCCCCTTCAACTCCTCAATCCATATCCCTACTCCTTTTCCTTCGAATCATGCCCGAGCTTTTCGAATCTTAAATCAAAAAATCCGGCAAAAACTTTAATCGTTCCAAATCGCTTCAAAATCACACTCTATGACCCTTACCCCTCTCTAAGACCCAAACCACCCTTAGCCCCCCTCGAATTCACCCCAGTTTGTTCAAATTCCAAATCTTAGATTCCAGAAAAGCCCTATGTCTCCCCCTCTTCTTTTCTTGGTTAGTGAGTGGTCGGATGAACCCCAAACCATCATTAGTCGATTGTCCCCTCTTAAGGACAGATGATTAATGACGGTTGAAGGTTCACATTCTTTCTTTGAAGAGTTCATCCAAGTTCATGAAGATTTCAAAAGTAGACAAGGTTATTTCTCCTCTTTTGTTTTATTCGTTTCCCTCTGATTTTCTCCTCTTCTTTAATTCTTCATTGTTTTTGTTTTGCTTTAATTGCATGGCTAGTTTTTCTTGTTTTAATTTTATTAATTATGCTTCTATACTTGATAGTTAATAATAATCATTTAGTTAGGGTTAATGTTCGTGTTTCCCATCAGGGTTTCAGTTTCCTTTTCAATTTGGTTTTGTTGGTGTTCAATGAAGTTAAAATCAGCACATTAGCATCATTCGATTCCCAGTTTTTAGCTGGCTGATTTAATTGTTTCAAAGGTTGGTATAGGTTATTCACTGTTTGTTACTTTTTAAATGTAAGTTTCAATTGGTGAATCATTGGATTGTTTCTGATTTCAAAACCTATTGATGACCTTCAATTTAGTTTGCCTTTGGTTTCTATTAGAGAATTGTTAGTCTAGTTTGTAATTTTTCAGGATTTTTAAGGTTTAAATGAATAGGATAGAAACTTTAGGGACCCCATTTGAATTAAAACGGTTCAGGTAAAATGTAATAAGTAGGCTTCAGAAGGTTAATTTAGGATTTTTTCTAATTGGAAATATTAGAATACCCTAGAAAAAGGGGGCAGCTGGCCTCATTTGGTTAGTACAAAGTACTGAAACCAATGGGGGAAAATCAACTGTCTCAATTCTGTTGGAATATGTTGTTTATGGCTAAGGAATAATTCCTTCAGCATAAGGCATTATATATCCCTATATATAGTACTTTTTCCTATAGAGAATACACAGATTCAGCCTTAATACTCTGCACAAAAATCTTTGAAAATACATCATATTTTTCAGAAATCTTGAAAACTCAAAAACTCCTCATTCTGTTTATGATTCTTTACAAGTTGGAAATGGCTTTGAAATAAAGAGTTTTTCTGAGGTCTATTTACTAGGGTTTTGTGGTATTCAAGTATTTAGGTCTTGAAATCCTGGGATCTATTGGGTTATTGAAGCTGTGTTGATTTCGGTTGCTAGTTTTTTGATTCTGAGGCTTCCAACAGATATTTTCTTCCTTCAGTTTAGCTGTTTGATATTTAAGTGTTCTTCAAGGTACTGCTTCAGATCTTATGTAATTTCTATATAAGTTATAAATGTCAAAATTTGCAAAGATATGTATGATGAATGAGTACTCTCTTGGTGTTACTTGATTAATCTCTTTGACCTTAGCTATCCTGACTCTGAGTGTCTTATCATGAACACTTGTGTGGGTTTTGATTGTGTAGTCTTCTTAGAAAAAATGTTGAAATATGCACTTGCATCAGTTGCAACTTTCTGTTGATTTTTCATTAGCTTTAGTTTTTCTCTTAATGGTTATCCATACCCTTCATGCTTTTAAATAACTTTGGTGTAATGCTTGCTTTGTTTGAAATTAAGTAGCCCATGACTTGTAGATTTGGGCCATCGATTGGCCCAATTAGTATGTATTAAGGCCTAGAGTTATATATGATAGTAGATAATATACTAAATTTGTGAGTTATAGTTGTTGCTTTAGGTATAAGAATAGTTGTAAGGTTGTTATCTAATTTGGGGCTTAATACCTGCGGATTTGGTCAATATTTGACGAAATTAGTGGGTTAAAAAAGCTGACATTCGGATACTGCTGCCTTAGCACAAGGAGGGACTAAACTCTAATGGACAAACTATGTCCAAAAGAGGCAAGATTCTTCATAATATCAGTCATGCAAAATTTGTAATAGATTAGTTATTAGCATAGTATTTATGTATTAATAGTTTGCAATGTATTGATTTAGAAAATATTTTATCATCTTTTAAGGACTATAATAATTTAAGGTTTTAATTTTGTTTACTAATGTTTGGAACAATAGCATGAAGAGTGTATCTGGGCACTATCACATTTTTCTGTTCATAAAGTACAACGGCATAATGGGCTAAATTGGGAGCCCCAATCTACAAGGGTGAAAGGGGGCTAAACATGAGGCCCAATCAAACCTGGCCTGCGAAATGACCCTGAACCTGGGCCATTGGGCCTGTGTCCTGAACCTAAGTTCAAATATTTTTCCTTTATCTATAAATCATGATTCAAGTATATGATTCTCTTGTTTTGCAAATCATGTATTCAATTTTCAAACTGAATGGCAATTTGATTTCTAAAGTTTTGATTTTATTTTAATTAGGCGAAAACTGATGTTTAATTTCTGTTAGTTTTAGAGGTAGATAGTCCCAAATAAAACGCTTATATCATTTGGGCCCGCCTAAATTTAAGCCCAATGTGGGCGGCTTGGTTCAAATTCAGCAATGATGTTCTTAAGCCCCTTTTAATTTCTAGGCCAATTCGTAGGCCCAAAGACAACTTTTAAAAACTGAATTGCTTAAGTATAGGGACGTTGCTGACCCATTCCCCTTCCCCCAAAACGTTTAAATCCGTTGGTAATCGATTAACCTTTGTTATGTTTAAGATAGTTACAAAGAAGAATACCCTTAGATGGCCTTAATTATTTAATCTTAAAACCTTTTGAGGTGTGACATGCCAAATACAACTATTAAGCCCATGACCCTCATATAATTAGTTAACTCTTGTAGAAATTTGAGGCATGTCATTTTCCCTTTAATAGCCCATGGCCCTCATGTACTTAATTCAAACCTTGTAAAATTGAGATGTGCCATCAATTGAACTCTCCATAGCCCTCATAAATATTGTCAATTCAAACTTTCGTAGTTGCTTTAGGCGTGTTTCTTTGAATAATTCATCATAGCTATGGGCAGGTTCCCGTGACGTAGTTGTGGTTTTCAATTACTAAATTCGGGTGTACATTTCATGTGACCCAATTTCAATTCTCAACAATGTTAAGTAGAACGTGTCGTGAACCGCGGATGCATTTCATGTAGCGTGGTTCAAGGCATGTTTTAAATAACGTTGAATATCCCTAAAAGCGGTTTAAAATAATTCAAAGTGGTTTTTAAGAGTTAAAAATGCACAATAGGTTTAAAACGTATAGTAAATCAGATAATTAGGCCAATGTTAATAGTTTAAGCGACCGTGCTAGAACCACAGAACCCGGGAATGCCTAACACCTTCTCTCGGGTTAACAGAATTCCTTACTTAGAATTTCTAGTTCGCAGGCTTTTAAAATAAAGTCAAAAATTTCCTCAATTTGGGATTTTAAAATAAACTGGTGACTTGGGAAACCATAATTATTCCAAGTGGCGACTCTTAAAAATAAATAAAATAATTCCATTTCGAATAATGTAACCTTAATTGGAAAAACTCCCTTATATCCCCCTACGGGGTGTAAAAAGGAGGTGTGATAGCTCTGGCGACCCTGCTGGGGATCAAAACCCAGAACTTTGGTTCAGGGTTCAAGAATTCGAGCTTAGAATAACTGTTATAGTTGGCTTGTTTTTATATGATTTTTACATGTTGAGCCTAATGTACTAATTGCCGCTTTTACCGCTTTGATATTGTTTGGACTGTATATAAATTGCTACAAAACCCTCTTCTCTCTGAGTCTTCTAAATTCTCTGGGAAGTGTGCACTTTGTGTAACTTCTTTTCTTTTAGAGTCATATCCCAATTTTAGAATGAGGTTTGGACAAGTTGCAAAGCCGAAGAATCTTCTGTATTCCCGGTACGCTGCCCCCCTCCCCCCGGCTAGAGCTGTCCCCTCGGGTATACCAGGTCTAGAACAATTCACCCAGGTTTTTAAACCTAATATAACAAATCCTCATGCCGGATCCCTAGTAGGAACGCTTGTTTATATCACATGCATTTGACTTTGGAAACTCAACACAAGGGTTGGGTCTGTCTAGGATAGGTGTACCCGAAATGAAAAGACCATCCTGATGCATTCTATTTGCTATTTGTGCATTTATTTGCTTCAGATTATATGTTGACCGGCTTATGAATAATGGAGAAAAACTGGAAAGAGAAAAATCAATTTTTGAAAATTACATGTTTTTGAAAAATCCGGTATCCAAAAAAGTACCTAAACTCTGCCGAAATTTTGAAAAAAAAAAAGAAAAAGAAAGAAAGAAATTGTGTTTCAACAAAAATCTTTAGTATTGTTTTTATTATGTCAAAACTGCCCGAACTTTGCAAGTATGATTCTCACCAGACGTGGAATACTTAGGCAACCCTCATTGGGTCCAACTCCATTTTTGCAAAAATAACCCAAAAAAGAACAAAAATTTTGTTGTTTTGTCACAAATAAGTTAGGCGATGCCGTTCTTGTCTAAATAGCCAAATATCCCCAAAAGGGCACTGGAAGGTTTCTTTTGCAAGAATAGCCACCTATGGCTCTTTTTTTAATTTTGGCCAATTAGCAAACACAACCTTAAAGTCTTCTTTCCCGAGGTGCTGAAGGGCCGTATTTGCAAAGACGGTTTTTGTTTTGAAATGGAAATTTTTGAAGAAAAAAAATGATAATTTTCTCTTGAGTCAAAATAAATCATGATTTCGTAACCAATAACTCTAATAAATGTGCAGGATGAGCACAATTGAAAATGAACCCCTCATAGTTCTCGAGCAAATCCCATTACAGCTCCATATATGGTGGAACGACTTAGGAAAAGTCAGGAGAGAGACTGTGGTAAATGTTTTGGGCGGTCTTGTTTGTCTTCTGAAAAACAAACCAAGGTTGGATGTAGTTGAGGCTCTGATACCTTTTTGGGACCCGACGCACAATGTGTTTCACTTTACTAATTTTGAGCTCACCCCCACGCTGGAAGAAATAGCGGGCTATGCCGGTCTTAGTGGGAATCTCAGAAGTCGGTACTTGATGGCGCCAAGAACAGTGACTCCTCATAAGTTTTTAGACATGCTGAGCATCAGTCGGGAGGTTCAAGATGGAAATTTGTCCGAGGGATTTTGCACATTTCACTTCTTGTACCAGCGTTATGGCAATCCCTATAGTTTTGAGGCTCTAGATACTGGGCTGACTCATTCCGGAAACACAGACAAATGGGAGGCACGACTGGGATTGGCTTTTATAGTGGCATTCCTAGGTGTCATAATCTGCCCAAGAAAGGATGGAAACATAGAATTAGGTCTTGTGGGATTGTCGACGTCATGATTAAAAAAACTAATGGCACCCTTGTTCTAATGATCCTGGCGGAGATTTATCGAGCTTTAACCATCTACGGAGAAGGGGGAAAATTCTTCGAGGGCTGTAACTTGCTCCTATATCTTTGGATACAAGAACATCTTTGTCACCATTTGGAGTACATGAGCTACAACATGACTGGTCTGAATTGCATTGAATAACATGAAAACTGGGTAGTGGGTTGTGAATTTCTAGAAGGTACGGAAGCCTGGTTTGCGCATTTGAGTTCCTTAACTTCAAACAAAATTGAGTGGACTTTCAGTTGGCTCCCTGTCACTGAAGTCATTTACATGTCAGCCGAGGTGTGCTATCTTCTCTTAATGGTTCTCCAGAGCATTCAACCATACGCTCTACATAGGGTGTTGTGCCAACTAGGCAAGTTCCAAACTGTTCCACATGACGAATATCTGAGCCGACAAGTCATCGAATTGGGTCCAAAAGCTGCATTCCCAGAAGAAACAGTTCGTCAGATTTGGAATGAGTGTAGATTTCTAAAGCCAAAGACTCGGGTGCGAGATCTATCTAAAGGCGAGTTAGACCCTAATTACATGATTTGGGTTGGTTAAAGGTTTCAAGTCCCTCGGGAGCCTGAACGGCCTGCTAAAAGACCCCACGTATAGCAATTCACTAATGATTCGCGAGAGCAATGGGATTGGTTAGCAAAAGAGACAAGCTACAGGGCCAAGATAAGCAAATTGGTGGGACAAATCGGGGATCTCAAATTTGATAATAGTGTACAAGCTGCTGCTGATGAAGGGGAAAAGAAGAAGCTGGCTCAAGAAAACAAAGCCCTTCGAGCCCAGATCTAAAAAATGAAGATAGCTGCTGAGAATCATGAAAGAAACCGAGCAGATGAAAGGCTCATAAGTGGTCTTAGAAGGAAAGTATCTGAGTATTAGGATGACTTAGAAAAATCTAAGGTTAATCTAGCAAGAGCCCGAACACAGCTGACAAAGAACGCAAAGGGATGGGCAAAGTTTGTACGGCAGTTGAAAAGTAAATACGAGGAAACAGTCACAGAGTTGAAGAAAAAGCTAACTACCCTCGAAAATGAGATGGCCTAACAAGCTAAGAATTTTAAAGCAGAAAGGGAACATTGCTATGTATTAATGTCCCAGCTAGAGGAAGATATGCAACAGCTGCAGGGTCAAAACCATCATGACACCCAAGTGCTAGAAGCTAGGTCTCAGCAAATCAGGCATTTGCTCCAAGAAAAAGGTATCATCAGGGAGAGGGTTAGAGCAATTGCTGATTACATCATCATGAAGTGCCATAAATGTGAAAACATGACTAGAACCACTTTCTTTGCTGCGGTAATGACCTTTGTTCGTCAAATAATGAGTGACCTGGAGCATCTTCAAGGGGATCTTGCACACAGTCCCGTGGCAAGACCGACTGATGTCCCACGGGCCCCTGGAGTAGAAGCACTTATGTACTCTTGATTTTCATTTTTGAGTCTGTACTTCATTTTTTCGTTTTAAAATATGTTTCGAGTCTGTTTGTAGTTTTAAATTCTTAGAAAGAGTATGATGGAGTCTTTTGTAATAGAGAACAATAGAGTTTTTATTAATGAAAAGTTGAAAAATCCCAAAACAATTCCTTATTTTTAGCATTTATTTCTTGAACTACGTGATGATTTGATTCACTCGGCGTCGTGATATGTAGGCAATCCTCATCGGATCCGGTCATGATTTTGTGAATAAATCAAATAAAAGAGAAAGTGTGGAAAAGAGAAAGCCAAAAGAAAAACCAAAAAGAGAGAAGATAAGAGTGCAAAAGATAATAAGAGAGAAAATCGGGGAGATAAAAAAAACTCGGATGAGACATGCAACCATTGCAAAACATGAAGAAACACATTTAAATGTGTAGGTGCATCATGCCCCAATGTCTGACTCCCTATGTGTCAATTTCTTCGAACTAACCGTTGTCTACTATTAAGTCTAGTTTCTGTTTTAAAGGTGGTTGGTTTGTGGTAATCTGGCTTCACACGCGTACTTCACAAGATCAAAGGGCAGTGTAGAAATGTCATCAGAAGGTCATCCACCAACGATTCCCATATCAGAGGATAGCCCGCTATCGGTTATCCCAACCTCGGAGTCAGCGACGACTGAAGAGAATAGGGTGCTGCGCCTCCGCGTGCTAGAAATGTGGGACGCCTGGTCCAATGGTAGAGATTCGCCGAGTTTCATACCCAGTTTCCCCGAGTTAGTTCCCAGAGCAAGTGGAAATTGCAATGTCCCGATAAATTTCCCGAATACCCCACTTGGGTACCCCACCATCTCAGCTCACTTCAATAGAACACCTTTTGAGGTTCGCCCCTAGGTTGTTTCGGGAGTGGCCTCCAACATATTTACCGTACCACCAACATCAGTTGCGGTGCAACCCGCTGTGCTTAAGCCAAGCTTTGATCCATCATCTTTTCCACCAGAACCTACCTAGTTCACCACCAATTCTTACCCTCAACAACACCGGTATAAGTTTACCAAGGGACAGAAGAAGGCTACAAAGAACCCCGAGCAAGAGGAAATCACCCGAAAAATGAGGAGCATGGAACAGAGCATTAAGAATATACAAGGTTTAAGCGGACAAAAGAGCGTATCCTACGCTGATCTATGTATGTTCCCACATGTGCATTTTCCCCTTGGTTTCAAGACACCAAAGTTTGAAAAGTATGACAGGCACGGGGATCCCATAGCCCATGTCAAGAGATATTGCAATGAATTAAGAGGGTCAGGCGGAAAAGAAGAGCTCCTAATGGATTATTTTGGAGAGAGTCTAGTTGGCTTTGCATCTGAGTGGTACATGGACCAAGAAATGTCTCATTGGCACATTTGGGACGATCTGGCCAGAGGTTTTGTCAGGCAGTTTTAGTATAACATAGACATAGCTCTCGACAGGAGTTATCTATCGAATCTCAAGAAGAAGTCATCGGAAAGTTTCCGAGAATATGCTGTTAAATGGAACGAACAAGCGGACAAGGTCAAGCCTCCAATGGATGAAACAGAAATAGTGAGTGTCTTTATACAAGCCCAAGAGTCTGACAACTTTCAGAATATGATGTCTGCAATGGGGAAACCGTTTGCTGAGGCCATCAAGATTGGTGATATGGTCGAGAATAGTCTGAAAACAGGGCGCATATTGAGCCAATATGCCATAAGAGCTACATCCCAAGCAATTCAAGGCGGGTCCGGAGGTGTAGCAAACAGAAAGAAGAAATAAGAGGTGGCGATGGCAACTTCAAGTGTAAGAAACCCCCGTCCACCCAGAGGTTACTTCTCTCCAAACATCCCACAACATTATTATCCTTATTAGGATGTGGCCTATGCTATGGCTCCTCAGCCATATGCAGTAATGAACGCCCAGTCGTACACTCGGCCACAAAAATAGTTCAACTAAAACTGAGCTCTATTTCCTAGAAACAACCCTCCTCACCAAGCTCAGTATAATTCTCGACCTCCACAAAATAATTTCCCCTACAATGTCTGTGCTTGGGAGCCACCCAGAAGAACAACTTTACTCCTATTGGAGAATCATACTCTATCCTTTTTTCCTAAACTGATCCAAATAGGTCTGTTGCAACCCGTACCCCAAACCAGGCAAAACCCAGAGTTGCCCCTCCTACCGAGCTGGCACTCGATGTGCTCACCATTCGGGAGCGGAAGGGAATGACACTGAAGACTGCTGGACTCTGAAAAGGGCTGTTGAAAATCTCATAGAGCAAAAAAGGATAATGCTAAAAGATGAAGAAATTCCTAATGTGACCAACAACCCATTACCGACTCACAACAATGGGCCAGTTATTGGAATAATTTACAACGATAAGGAGTTTGATCCCACTTTGAAAGCCATCAATGCAATCACTAATGTCGAGAAGAAGCCAAAGGCCGCTGCAAAGCAAGACAAGGGGGAGAAGAAGAATAAACCCACTCCTCAAAGTACAGAAAAGATAGCGGAAACCAAAACTAGGGCACTACCCCCGAAAGATGTCATTCTTTACATTCCCCGGGGTCACAGGAAGGAAAAAATAACATTGAGCCCTCCAAAAAGGTTTGAGCTGAACAAGGGACCCAAGATGTGTGTGCCTAAAGGGGCCTATGTGGTACGGGGGACAGTAATTTCACCAAGGCTGAATGAGCTCGTGGTTTTTGGTCGCAATCCGTAGAAGCCCATGATAGACCCTACTGTCGTCCCATGGAATTACAACAAGGTGGTAGTAAACTACAAGGGAAAAGAGGTCCTAGGAGAAGCCAATGAAACTAACCCAGCCGAGAAATACCTCAATCTGGAGGAAGGAAAGAGTGCCAAGCAGAAATGTTTCCCGATCAAAAAGCTAGTTAGTGCCGAAGAAGCAGAAGAGTTCTTCCGAAAAATGAAGACTGCGGACTACGAGACAATTGATCAACTCTGAAAGTCTCCTACTCAGGTCTCTTTGTTGTCTCTACTAATAAGCTCAACTGAGCATCAAAAAGTGTTGATAAAAACACTCAATAAAGCATATGTTCTGATTGAAGCCACTTTGGAACAACTGAAAATGCTGGCAGAAAGATTCTTCGCAATCAATCATATTTCCTTTAGCAAGAATGATTTTCCCCCGGAGGGGGCAGCCCACAACAAAGCCCTCCTTTTGACAGTTAAGTGTGAGGGGTACTATGTGAAGAGAGTCATGTTGGATGGCGGATTCGGAGTTGATATCTTCCCTTTCTCAACTTTGCAAAGAATGGAGATTGGGACTGCGAGAATAAGGCCTAACAATGTCTGTGTGCGTGCCTTTGATGGAATCAAGAAAGACACCATAGGCGAGATCGATTTGATTTTTACTATTGGTCATGTGGACTTTGAGGTGACCTTTCAGGTCCTAGACATCGACACTTCTTATAATTTCCTCTTGGAAAGACCTTGGATTCACGCGGCAGGGGCCGTACCTTCCACTCTCCACCATATGGTGAAATTTGAATATGAAGACCAGGAAATTGTGGTTCATGGAGAAGACGAGCAGTCAATTTACCGGGACCCATCAGTCCCATGTCTCGAAGCTAGGGAATGTAGCGAGAATATAGTTTATCAAGCTTTCGAGGTGGTGGTCACAGATCAATGTGAGGAGGGAAGCCCTTGTCCTCAGCCTTTTCTGTCAATTGCATTCATCATGGTCGCTGCTGAAATGATCAAGCATGGTTATAAGCCTGGGAAGGGACTCGGGGCATCACTGCAAGGTATCACAGAACCTATCACTCTATCTGCCAGCAAGAAGTTCTTCAGTGTGGGTTTTCGCGCAACAGGAGTTGATGTGACATGGGCAAATGTATGAAAGAGCAATGGTTGGGTTTTACCTCAACTGGTTCCGTATCTCTACAAAACATTCATCAGGCCCAAGTACAATGAAGAAGAAGAAGATGAGGCCTTCACAGGAAAGAAGGCAAATATTGTATGAAACCCACATGGTTCAACCGGGAGAAGGCTCGAGCACCGTTGAGGAGCTGTATATGGGGCCCAACGCCAAGTTTCAAAACTGGAAGTCTACTCTGTTCCCAATAAGGCGGGAATCCCGGTAGTCCAGTCTTGCCACCTTTTCTGCATCACGAGTTATTCAGGGTGTAACTCAGATGTTTCTTTTAGTTTACTGTCTTTAAATTCCGATGTAAACCATGTTATCTTTAAAATTCAATGAAATGATATCAATATTTCACCATTCATCCCTCTTTATTCTTTCTGATTTTTGTTACTTTTTCTTATTTCTTCTTTTAGTTCTAATAATGCGGCTTTGAATAATATGACATGCTTGCGGACTTCATGCCCAGATCCAAACCCGCTGTCGAATTATGAAATAATGAACCAAGAACCGGAATATGATGAAGAAGAGGCTTTCAGGGAAATTAATCGAGAATTGGAACAATTTGAGAATAAACCTAAGTCGAACTTAAATGAAACCGAGCCGGTTAATTTGGGTAGTTCTGAAGAAGTCCAAGAAACCATGATAAGCATTCACACAGATGAAAGAACCAGGGATGCATTGATCCAACTTTTGTTTGAATTCAAAGATGTGTTTGCTTGGTTTTACGATGACATGCGTGGATTAAGTGTCGATTTGGTGGTCCATAAGTTGTCGACCTACCCCGATTATCCCCTTGTCCAGCAAAAATAGAGGAAGTTTAAAACTGATTTAGTGACAAGATCAAATAAGAGGTCACAAAACAGTTGAAGGCAGGGGTGATTCGAGTTGTCCGATACACCACATCGCTGGCTAATGTAGTTCCTGTGCCAAAGAAAGATGAAAAAACTCGAGTGTGTGTTGACTACAAAGATCTAAACAAAGCAGGTCCCAATTACAATTTCCCTTTGCCAAACATTCACATCCTTGTTGATAATTGTGCCAAACATGAGATACAATCTTTCGTGGATTGTTATGCAGGATATCATCAGGTGTTGATGGATGAAGAGGATGCGGAAAAGACAACTTTCACCACACCATGGGGCACTTATTGTTATAGGGTCATGCCTTTTGTTTTGAAGAATGCCAGGAAAACATATATGAGGGCCATGACTGCCATCTTTCATGACATGATGCACCAAGAATCGAAGTGTATGTGGACGATGTGATCATCAAATCCAGAACATAGGACGACCATGTATGGGACCTGAGAAAGTTTTTGGAGCGGCTGCGTAAGTATGATTTGAAGCTAAATCCGGCTAAATGTGCATTTGGGATTCCGCCTAGCAAACTATTGGAATTTATAGTTAGTCGGAGGGGCATCGAGCTAGACCCAACAAAGATAAAGTCTATTCGGGATTTGCCTCATCCAAGAACCAAGAAAGAGGTTATGCGCCTGCTGGGAAGGTTGAACTACATTAGCCGATTCATTGCTCTGTTGGTTTCCACATGTGAACCTATCTTCAAGATGTTAAAGAAAGATGCAGCGATTAAATGGATGGATGAGTGTCAAGAAGCCTTTGACAAAATCAAAGAATATCTGTCGAACCCGCCAATCTTGGTCACACCTGAACCTGGGAGGCCTTTGTTTCTATATTTGATAGTCTTGGAGAATTCCTTCGGATGTGTCCTCAGGCAACATGATGTGACCGAAAGGAGAGAGTAGACAATCTACTATCTGAGCAAGAAGTTTACCAGTTATGAAGCCAAATATACTTAGTTGGAAAGGACTTGCTGCGCTTTAACTTGGATTGCTCAGAAGCTTAGGCATTACTTGTTGGCCTACACCACCTATCTCATCACCAGGTTGGACCCTTGAAGTACATATTCCAAAAACCGATGCCCATAGGGAGGTTAGCCAAATGGCAGATCCTGCTCACTGAATTTGACATAGTCTATGTCACCTGCATGGCAATGAAAGCCTAGGCTTTAGTAGATCACTTAGCTGAAAACCTTGTTGATGATGAATATCAGCCCTTGAATACTTACTTCCCGGACGAGGAGGTGAATTCAGTTAAGGTAACATCAGAAGATACCAATGCATTGAAAATGTTCTTTGATGGAGCTGTAAATGCAAAAGGTGTCGGGATTGGGGTAATTTTGATCTCACACGCTGGTCAACACTATCCAGCCATAGCCCAACTTTGGTTTTTCTACACAAACAACACTGCAGAGTATGAAGCCTGTATTATGGGTATGAATATGGCAATTAACCAAGACGTCGAAGAACTGTTGATCATGGGAGACTCAGACTTGATTATCCGACAAGCTCACGGTGAATGGGAAACTTGGGACGTCAAGCTTATTCCATACAAGCAACATGTGGAAGATCTTATCAAGCAGTTCAAGTCAGTCGAGTTCAGGGAAAGGCGTGGTTACTACAATATGGTTGAGGTGGAACCAAATGTTCATCCATGGTATCATGATATCAAAAGGTTTCTGAGAACTAAAGAATATCCCAGGCAAGCCAGTGGAGACCAAAAGAGAACCATTAGATGGCTTGCAAGTGATTTCTTCTTGAGCGGTGAAGTATTCTACAAAAGGACTCCAGATCTCAACTTGTTAAGATGTGTTGACGTCGAAGAGGCTGGAAGTGTTACATCTCGCAATATTATGTCCCGCAGTATTATATTACGACAATGTTATGCTCTGTAGTAATATGTTACGATGATGTCACCCTCTGCAGTAATAAGTTATGACAATGTTGTACCCAGCAGTATTACATTATAGTGTTGTTACGCTTCGCAGTAATAAGTTACGACGGTGTTGCACCCTGCAGTAATGTACGTTGAATTTGTCGTAAGGTAAATGACATCAGTCCAAGGAAAAGAATATTTGGTGATTATAGTGATTATAAGTGATGAGTAAATTCGTGAAGTTAAGAGGGTAAGTAAAATTGAAGAAAACAAATTTTATCAAAGTTTGGCATTTCTGGGATAAAATACGGCCCGAGCTAAAATACCCGATATTTATGGACTAGTGCCATATAAGGTACTACATGACCATAAGGTGTACATGGTATGTTAAAAGAGAGTAGTATTTAATTAATTTGAGACAACTTTTAAATTATGCAGGTAATTGATTAATTACCGGATAATAGGACATTACCTAGTTAACTAATAAGTGGGTAAAGATTAATAATTCCCACCCCAAAACGTGGCAGTTAGCCACTTCATAAAGAAATGGCTAAGGGTCTTCCTTGATTATGTGTCATACTCTTGCCAATTTAAAGAATTTTCTATACAAACATATAATGGGAAGTGGAGACATTTGCACGCTGGTGAGTTCCAAGAATTTCATTTTCAAGAATACTACAATCAGAATATATATTAAGTCATTCCTACACTTAGAACTTAGTCATGAATTGTCTATTAAAAAGCACTACAACATCCAACGTTAGCCATTTCTTTTCCAAACAAAATGCTTGCAACCAGAATAATTAGCAAGCTAAACGTCTTTCAATCAAAATCCACGAGAATTATTGGGAGCTTAACAACGTAAAATTTAGCGGTTCTAAAGGTGTAGGGTGCAACCTTTTCCAAGAATATCATACGATATTTCACTACTCAAGGTATGTTAAGGCTATCCCTTCTTTCTTTTGGCATGATTCATACAATACGAACAAAACGTGCAAATGCAAAAATTCCATGAATGACTCTATTCATAGAAGTATTAAAGATAGCTATGTTCTTGAATTTCCATGTATCATAATTTTTATCATCTGTTCATGGGTCTCAGAAAAATACGAAAGTTGAAAAGAGTTTACTTTATGATATTACTCAAAGGCAAAATTGTCTTATGAAATTCCGAAAGATTTTATTAACGTACTTTTCATGCATTGCATTCATGTGCATTGACCCATGACTAGATGGCGTTATATACGCGTATATATGTAAATATATTTATATGGGATATGGGAAAAGGTTACGGCGTTATATACGAACCACCACCTGATCAACTGGTATATGATGAAGATGTTGGCCACAGTGGATGAAATATGATTCAAACGGTGTTATATATGTATATATATATATATATATATATATATGTGTGTGTGTGTGTGTGTGTGTTCAAATGGCATTATATACGCGTATATATGTATGTATGTATATATATATATATATGGGATATGGGAAAGTTTATGGCATTATATACGCACCACCACCTGATCAGCTGGTATACGATGATGATTTTGCCCACAATAGCTGATATGATATGATGGGATGCCCTCAGAGGCTGATGATGTTATGAAACATGTACTTATGCACGACATGACATTCCTACGCATATGCATGACGCTAAAAGTAATTTATGCTTTACAAAAGATATTCAGACTTACAGGTTGAGTCATGTACTATATATGTCTTCCATATCTCTTATGTATTTATTTATGTGCCTTATATACTCAGTACATTATTCGTACTGACGTCCCTTTTTTCCTGGGGACGTTGCGTTTCATGCCCGCAGGTCCTGATAGACAGGTCGAGAGCCCTCCATGTATGCTATCAGCTCAGCGAAAGATGTCAGTGCGCTCTATTTGCTTCGGAGTTGCTTGTTTGGTTAGTATGAGTTAGACGTATATTTTTTGGTATAGCGGGACTCTGTTTCAACCTTTATGATATTTATGTATTCTTAGAGGCTTGTAGACATATGTCGTCTACGTGGAAGATTGTACGACCTTGTCGGCCTATGTTTTGAGTTTATAAATTATTATGTTGGCTTATTAGGCCCGTATGTCATGTGTATATGATGATGTAATAATATAGATACGTTACATTGGTACTCGGTTGAGTAAGGTACCGAGTGCCCATCGCGGCCCATCGGTTTGGGCCGTGACAGAAGTGGTGTCAGAGCAGTTCTGTCCTAGGGAGTCTACAAGTCGTGTCTAGTAGAGTCTTGTTTATGGGTGTGTCGTGCACCACACTTATAAGCAGGAGGCTACAGGGCATTTAAGACTGTCACTCTTTCTTCTTGCTTTAGATCGTGTGGTAGAGCTCACTTATAAGAATTCAAGTCCCGAGCTTCTATTTTTATTCATAATAAAATGATGCCTACGTTCAGAAGGATGATCGATAAGAGATATAATGTTAAAGTGCTGAATTAGAGGAACTCGACTTTGTATCATGCTTATGATAAATAAATATGAGATCTTCATCAGATCATGTGCGTACTGAAAGGTGTAAGCCTCTTCAAGATCTGGCTGGGGTTAGAGTAACCCAAATTGGTAAATGGATTACTTTCATTTGTTGGCATTTCCGAAGGGTATTACAAATGTGCCAATAGATCTTCTTGTGAGATACCCAGATGGTGCACCCTAGAATATTACGATTAGATGTGAATACTAGCATTCAAAAGATAGGCACTGAAAGCCTGGATAGGATAAGTATTACCTTAAGTGTGGCTCTCATCCCTAGTAGAGCGAGGATGTTGAGCAACCCAAAGAGCCATTGGATGGAGCAAAGGGAAGCTAAAAACGAAAGAATGTTTTATTAAAGTTTTCACAAGAAAAGGGATATGCAGAAATATTAGCAGAGTAATAAGAAGAGAGATAAGGAAACATTATGAATAAGGTGTGATACATGGATGAAAACGGTAGAGTGTTGCAGAACCTATAGTCAAATGAAGGAAGAGACAAAAGGTGATGGGCCTTAAGACCACAAAAGAGTATAGGCCATAAGGTTATATCCTCATTTCGAGAAATAAGTTCGTGACTCCAACACGACTACTAGAGGGGAGAGTTAATCCCCATAGTAATAGAAATCAGTATGGACTGGTACACAAGATAAACTAAAATATGAATTAGGGACTAAATAATTGGAAAGTACTTGGCATCATGGGAATTCCAGATTTCATTCCGCCGGTAATAGAATGGACCATAGAAGGAGATTCACGATGAATTCAGAGAATAGTCATTCAGGGAGACGCCTCTCTAAAGCAAGCAATGTGAGCAAAGTTAAGCTTAAGAGACTATAAGTGTCAGTTACGCTAAGTGTCACCCTCATGAGTAAGGGAATTTGTCATCCTTTGTACAGAAGAATTGCCGCAAGGTGAGTAAGGATCATTGATGTTTAGAAACGACGCCAAATATGAAGAGGTAAAACATCTATAGGTAGATCCTCGTTGATTCAGCTTTTAGTACAACCCTAAAGGGGGGAATATGGAGTAATGTGGCATTAAGCCAGAATTAAGTGGTTCTAGTGACTATGGAATGGTAAAGGAATAACGCGATAAATGAAAGAGGAATGAGATGACACTTATACAAATCTTACAGATATGCTACGATTCAAGAATATTGTGCAAGCTCGATGTCAAGGAGAGGAAGTAAAGGTTCCTGCCTGAGTTGTTATTAATATATAAGGAGACAGTGCGAGACGTGAGTTAAAATAAAGTAAATAACCTAAGAAAGATTACGAGGAATATTTATATGAGAATAGGCAAACGAGTAGTTAGTAATTGGTCAGGAAGATCTTAGTTATGGCTAAACAGGAGGTTATAGACGAGTCATCAGATCGTGTAAGATAAACATAGTAGAAACCAACATGGAGAATTCAACCTCAAAAAATATCATTATAATACGTGATATATATTCAAACAAGAGTCGGGGTAGTTAAAGGTACCATATGAATGTTATGGGAATAAAAGAGAGTGTCACTAGGGAGACAGTCAAAATATCAGTTCAAAAGCAACCCTACAAACACAACGGAATGGAGGTAAGCAACTACAAATAATTATAGGCAAGGAAGGACATCAAAAGGTCCATAATAAGCTCACAACTTTACAGGAATCAAGGGTTCTCCCTAAGTACTATAAAAGCACAACGACCCATGTAACAACAGTCTCACAACAACATTGTAAGTACTCCAAAGGAAAGTGGGCTCTACCATGGACAATGAACGGGAAGAAAAAAAATTAAAGGCAAAATTCTAAGGTCATATGAGTTACGACGAAAACTATAGTATGCGTGGGAACTAAGATAAGCTAAGTATGCACGCAACAAGGGGGCAGGAAGACGAGGAAAGGTAATAGCTTATATTGAAGAAAGCTAAGAAGGAACGAAAGAAATTATTCTATCAATGATCCCGAGTTGGTGACGTTATGAACACACTTAAGAGTTTGGAGTTTTATACCTGCATCATATACAACCGTAGAAGATTCTGGTATATGTTAAAAGAAAGAATTGAGCCCAGGTCATAGATGAAGGATTGAATTGTCAAAGGATTTTATCATAAATATCCCTCATCACCTATGAAAGGCTAAAGTAATAACTAATACCAGGAGCCGCAGGTCGAAGGATAACTTAAGCCTACATAGAGGCTGATCCAAAAGAAGAGGAGACTAAAGAGTTATATCGACTACACAAAACAGGAGGGACCAAGAGAATTATAGACCTCAGGATCACTCTTAAGTAGAAGAGGTATAAGAAAGATAGTATAGTAGCCATATTTTATAATAGCTCTATGTTGAAGCCAACTGAAGAGTACCAGCCTCATAAGAAGTCAGTACGAAGCTCCCACCGGATTGTGTATGCACTAGAGGTGTAAGAATTATAATAGAGATTCATGTTATGGATATGAATTATACCTCTGTGGAAGGGAGGTCAGGAAAGAGATAGAAGATACGATGCAAGATTTTAAGGTAAGTAAAGTAAAGGTGAAAAACGTACGAGATACTCAAAGGCAGAATATGCGAATAGTTCATACTTCGGATAGAAGGCTAGATGTGATGGGATTCAATATCTAGGAATGATAGCGGCATAGTCAGTGGCATATCCCATAGCCTATGATTTCTCGATATCGAGGAGGCTAATTAAGACAGTAAAGAAGCGTCAGAGACAATGTGATGCCTCGCTTGATATCCCAGAATGACATAAGGAAATCTATGATGCAAGCAAGTTGAAAGGTTGCAAGTAATATAAATAGAGTTGTGTAGGTCGCAAGCCATTGTATGGTGAAGTGACAAGGTTCTAGAAGACAAGAGTAAGGATAAAAAAGGGCGAGTGAGAAGGTAGCGAAAATGGATAAGTCTTCAAGATTAAGCCCATGAAAACAAGAAGAGCAAATGATTTCTCTAAATTATGCAAAGCTCACTATATCTTGAATGAACTCAAAGAAGTCTAAAACTAATAGCATTTAGAATGCCACCCTGGTAATAGAATGAGGGTGTAATCGTGATAGATAAAAGATGACATTTGGGCCTTCGATTGAGTAATAATTCAATGAAGAAAAGAAACAGATCTTATGAATTGGACAGGATTAAAGTACCCACGCAAGGTGAATCACATTGGGATGCTTTGAGGTACAGTTATGAAAGCAGGGTATCGCCCCAGGTGGATCAATCTAATCATTTCAGACGTTCCCCGATAAAACGTGAATCCTAGCAGTAATACTACATAAAAGGCTAAGTTATCAGTGGTATATTGTAGATCAATATTGAGGTGAATCAACAATGGATGGACATAAGTTACAAAGTATGAGATAAGATTAGGTCGTCATTCTAAATATAAACAGTAATGAGGAAACATTAAAGGACTTAAATTTATACATATGGAATGAGCAATGAGAGTAAGATGGGATTTGGTAGTAGACCTCAGCAACGATAAATTAAAGTAAGAGTTATGGCAGTAAATTCATACGGATGGTTAAACGGACCTATGCGATGAGATATAACAATATTCGTGAATTCAACCAAGTAACGAGTGAAGAACTTCAGTATACTCATAAATGCCCACAGGGACATCTTATCAATCTCTACAAGTGAAGCCTAGATATTGGACACACTTACAAGATCAAAACTATATAGGCTGCATGATGAAAGGTAGCAATAGTTACGAGATTGGAAGGATTTCGACTACAAGTTGTAGCGTGAGAAGGAGGCTTAAGGAGGGATGCCCTAGACTTTGAACCTATTCACAGAACAGTTACCTAGATTACAAGGACAATTATAAAGTATTCAGAAGATATAAGTTAAGAAAATGATAAGTGTATTGGTCAACATTCGAGGACGAATGTTCCAAAGGGGGGAATGATGTTACACCCCCCAATATTATGTCCCGCAGTATTATATTACGACAATGTTATGCTCTGCAGTAATATGTTATGATGATGTTACGTCCTGCAGTAGTATGTTACGACAATGTTCTACCCAGCAGTATTACATTACAGTGATGTTACGCTTCACAATAATAAGTTACGACGATGTTGCACCCTGCAGTAATGTACGCTGAATTTGTCGTAAGGTAATTGACATCAGTCCAAGGAAAAGATTATTTGGTGATTATAAGTGATGAGTAAATTCGTGAAGTTAAGAGGGTAAGGAAAATTGAAGAAAACAAATTTTGTCAAAGTTTGACATTTTTGGGATAAAATATGGCCCGAGCTAAAATACCCGGTATTTATGGACTAGTGTCATACAAGGTACTACATGACCATAAGATGTACTTGGTATGTTAAAAGAAAGTAGTATTTAATTAAGTTGAGACAACTTTTAAATTATACGGGTAATTGATTAATCACCGGGTAATAGGACATTACCCAGTTAACTAATAAGTGGGTAAAGATTAATAATTCCCACCCCAAAACGTGACAGTTAGCCACTTCATAAAGAAAAGACTAAGGGTCTTCCTTGATTATGTGTCATACTCTTGCCAATTTAAAGAATTTTCTATACAAATATATAATGGAAAGTGGAGACATTTGCACGCTGGTAAGTTCCAAGAATTTCATTTTCAAGAATACTACAATCAGAATATATATTAAGTCATTCCTACACTTAGAACATAGTCATGAATTGTCTGTTAAAAAGCACTAAAACATCCAACGTTAGCCATTTCTTTTCCAACCAAAATGCTTGCAACCAGAATTATTAGCAAGCTAAACGTCTTTCAATCAAAATCCACGAGAATTATTGGGAGCTTAACAACGTAAAATTTTGCGGTTCTAAAGGTGTAGGGTGCAACCTTTTCCAAGAATATTATACGGATATTTCACTACTTCAGGTATGTTAAGGCTATCCCTTCTTTCTTTTGGCATGATCCATATGATACGAACAAAACGTGCAAATGTACAAATTCCATGAATGACTCTATTCATAGATGTATTAAAGATATCTATGTTTTTGAATTTCCGTGTATCATAATATTTTATCATCTGTTCATGGGTCTTAGAAAAATACAAAAGTTGAAAAGAGTTTACTTTATGATATTACTCAAAGGAAAAATGGTCTTATGAGATTCCGAAAGATTTTATTAACGTACTTTTCATGCGTTGCATTCATGTGCATTGACCCATGGCCAGATGGCGTTATATACCCGTATATATGTAAATATATGTATATGAGATATGGGAAAAAGTTACGACGTTATATACGCACCACCACCTGATCAGATAGTATATGATGATGATGTTGCCCACAGTGGCTGAAATATGATTCAAACGGCATTATATACACATATATATATGTATGTGTTCAAACATCGTTATATACGCATATATATGTATGTATATATATGTATATGGGATACGGGAAAGGTTATGGCGTTATATACGCACCACCACCTGATCAACTGGTATACGATGATGATTTTGCCCACAGTGGTCGATATGATATGATGGGATGCCCTCAGAGGCTGATGATGTTATGAAATATATACCTATGCACGACATGACATTCCTACGCATATGCATGATGCTAAAAGTAATTTATGATTTACAAAAGATATTCAGACTTACAGGTTGAGTCATGTACTCTATATGTCTTCCATGTCTCTTATGTATTTATTTATGTGCCTTATATACTCATTACATTATTTGTACTGACGTCCCTTTTGCCTGGGGATGTTGCATTTCATGGCCGCAGGTCCCGATAGACAGGTCGAGAGCCCTCCATGTAGGCTATCAGCTCAGCGAAAGATGTTGGTGCGCTCCATTTGCTTCGGAGTTGCTTGTTTGGTTAGTATGAGTTAGATGCATATTGTTTGGTATGGCGGGACTCTGTCTCGACCTTTATGATATTTATGTATTCTTAGAGGCTTGTAGACATATGTCGTCTACGTGAAAGATTGTACGTCCTTGTCGGCCTATGTTTTGAGTTTATAAATTATTACGTTGGCCTATTAGGCTCGTATGTCACGTGTATATGACGTGTATATGATCATGCAATAAGAAAGATACGTTACATTGGTACTCGGTTAAGTAAGGTACCGAATGCTTGTCGCGGCCCATCGGTTTGGGTCGTGATAGGAAGAATCATGTATGAAGTGCACATAGGAGTGTGTGGACTCCACATGAATGGGTACGTCCTGGCAAAGAAAATCCTTCGAATAGGTTATTACTGGATGACTATGGAAAAAGATTTTTTCAGTTTTGTCCGGAAATGTCATCAGTGTCAGGTACACGGTGACCTGATTCATGCACCACCTACAGAACTGCATCCTATGTCAGTACCATAGCCGTTTATTGCTTGGGGCATGGATGTCATTGGGACAATTGAGCCAAAGGCTTTAAACAGGCATAGATTCATATTGGTTGCCATCGCCTACTTGACAAAGTGGGTTGAAGCAATTACTCTTAAAGCTGTCACTAAGAAAGCAGTGGTAGAATTCGTGCACTCTAATATCATCTGCCTTTTTGGTATTCCTGCAACTATCATTAAGGATAATGCTGCAAAATTGAACACTCATTTGATGAGGCAGATATGCGAACAATTCAAGATAACGCATCGGAACTTTACCCCTTATCGGCCCAAAGCTAATGATGTCATTGAGGCAACAAACAAGAATATCAAGAAGATTCTGAGAAAGATGATCAAAAGTTCCAGGAAATGGAATGAAAAGTTACCATTTGCATTATTGGGATATCGCACAACTGTGCGCACATCAGTTGGAGCAACCCCATATATATTGGTTTATGGTACTGAAGCTGTAATACCTCCAGAAGTTGAAATCCCTTCTCTTCAGATCATTGTAGAAGTTGAGATTGAGGATAGTGAGTGGGTCAAAGCCCGTTTGGAACAGTTAACCCTGATTGATGAAAAGCGAATGGCCGTAGTCTGCCATGGGCAGTTTACCAACAAAGGATGGCCCATGCCTACAACAAGAAAGTGAGGCCTAGGAACTTTGAAATGGGGCAGCTAATTTTGAGGCGTATTCTCCTCACCACCAGGAAGCAAAAGGAAAGTTCGCTCCCAACTGGAAAGGCCCGTACAATATAAGAAAGTTGTTGCCAAAAGGGGCATTGTACTTGGGTGACATCGAAAGAAATGATTCTGAAACAGCAGTAAATGCAAACGCAGTCAAAAGGTACTACGTTTAACCCATTTGTGGTACCAATATTATCTGATTGGGATGACGAAGGCTTTCATTCATGCTACCCCAAACACTCCAATCATTTGCTAACCCTTTGAGCCGGTTACCCTTCTTTCAGTACCCTTTTTGGAACCTGAAAATGTTTGTAATAAAACAAAAGTTTCCCTAAACTATGTTAGACTTGATTCCTAAAGGATACGTAGGCAGCCTCTCTCTGGATTTCAGTCACACCAAATCAAAAATCCAATTTCCCCCAAAAGTGTAACTGGGGCAGATATTGTAATGGTTCGGCACTGATTCCGCCTGAGTGGTTCCAAAGTTGTAATTCGATCCTAATTTCTTTTACCCCAAACCCTATTAAAGTACTTCTGATCAATCACTGAGAGTGTTCAAGAATGGGAGAACGCAGCTACTTGGATCCGATGCAATCAAGATGAGAGAAATAAAATGAGAGAGTCTTATTGGTGAAAACCCATATGGGCACCGTAAGGCAATGGTAAGCAGAGAAATTAGAAAATGAGAGAGTCTTGTTAGTGAAAACTCGTAAAGAGCACTATAAGGCGACAACGAGAAGAGAAATGAGAGAGGTCAATTGGCGAAAACCTGCATCGGGCGTCGTTGATCGAAAAAAAGGAATCCCTTACAACCTTTGGCACTGAAAGAGTCCTGGCAAGGTTTCTTGATTTTAAAACACCAGTCATAATGGGTTTATAAAAAGTTGGATAGTTGCGCAGATCGGGTATCCAGTCCAAGAAGCATGTCAAGTCTATTGAAGTCTGCATGCACTCCAGATAAGTCCTTCTTCCTCTTCCCCAAAAGGGATGCTTCTCATTAAATTCATTATCTTGTCCTTTGATTACTTTTCTTTGAGTCCCTTTTGCTCTAATCCCTCTTTGAAATTGATACAAAGAAAAGATGGCAAGACTAGTTTTATATGATTTTACTTAACAAAGGCCAAATTCAAAGAAAATCACCCAGCCTCAGCAGGTGCATCAAGTCGATCTCGACTGGCCATGATGGCCGATGCTCCGAGTTCAAATTTATTGAAAAGGGAAAGAAATCCAAAGTCAAATGCCCATAAAGGTGAAATAAGAGGAAAAGGCGAAAACTCTGCACGGGTTGAACCATCGTATTGGAAGTTTTGGAAAGTCAAAATCTCTGGTTTTAGATGAGAGATCGATCTCCAAAAAGCCAGCAGGCAACAGAGATGTTCATCAACGAGTTGGGCTAAGATCAAGTGATCAGAAACAATCAAGGCCACAAAACCAACCACCGTTTCAAACTAACAATTGTTCTTTGTTTGAAAACATGAAACAGGTGCAATCCAAAGCAACCTTGCAAAAAGCAGGGGCAATCAAAAAAAAGAAAAGAAAATGCTCAAGGGCTAAAAAAGAGCTTTGCAGCAACAATCCATAAAAGGGAAGTCCTCTCCAAATTTCTTTCCCGCATTCACTCATTCTTTTAAAAAGAAAAAGAAAAGAAAAAGAGTAAGAAACAAAACAAAAAAGGAGATAATAAGAAAATTCAAAAAAATGGTAGCCTAGAGTCCCCAATCTCTTGTTGCATTTACTCCAACATAGGGTCTCCACTCCCTAATAGATTTTATTTTAGACATAGGGTTTTCACTCCCTAATCGCTTTTCCAACACATGGTCTCCACTCCCTAGTTGAATTTATTTTAGACATAGGGTCTCCACTCCCTAGTTGCTTTTCCAACATAGGGTCTCCATTTCCTGGGTGTGTTTATTTTTAGACATAGGGTCTCCACTCCCTAGTTGCCTTTCCAACATAGGGTCTCCACTCCCTAATTGAGTTTATTTTTAGGCATAGGGTCTCTACTCCCTAGTCGCCTTTCCAACATAGGGTCTCCACTCCCTAGTTGAGTTTATTTTAGACATAGGGTCTCCACTCCCTAGTCGCTTTTCCAACATAGGGTCTCCACTCCCTAGTTGATTTTACCTTAGACATAGGGTCTCCACTCCCTAGTCGCCTTTACAACATAGGGTCTCCACTCCCTAGTTGAGTTTATTTTTAGACATAAGGTCTCCACTCCCTAGCTGCCTTTGACAACATAGAGTCTCCACTCCCTGGTTGAGTTTATTTTTAGATATAGGGTCTCCACTCCCTAGTCGTCTTTCCAACATAGGGTCTCCACTCCCTAGTTGGGTTTATTTATAGACATAGAGTCTCCACTCCCAAGTCGCTTTTCCAACATAGGGTATCCACTCCCCAGGGTCTCCATTCCCTAGATGAGTTTATTTTAGACATAGGGTCGCCACTCCCTAGTCGCTTTTCCAATGTAGGGTCTCCACTACCTAGTTGATTTTATCTTAGACATAGGGTCTCCACTCCCTAGTCGCTTTTCCAACATAGGGTCTCCACTCCCTAGTTGATTTTATCATAGACATAGGGTCTTCACTCCCAAGTTACTTTTCCAACATAGGGTCTCCACTCCCTAGTCGCTTTTCTAACATAGGGTATCCACTCCCTAGTTGAATTTATTTTAGACATAGGGTCTCCACTCCCTAGTCGCTTTTCCTACATAGGGTCTCCATTCCCTAGTTGAGTTTATTTTTAGACATAGGGTCTCCACTCACTAGTCGCCTTCCAACAAAGGGTCTCCACTCCCTGGTTGATTTTATTTTAGACATAGGGTTTCCACTCCCTAGTCGCTTTTCCAACATAGGGTCTCTACTCCCTAGTTGAATTTATTTTAGACATTGGGTCTCCACTGCCTAGTCTCTTTTCCAACATAGGTTCTCCATTCCCTAGTTGAGTTTATTTTTAGACATAGGGTCTCTACTCCCTACTCGCCTTTCCAACATAGGGTATCCACTCCCTATTTGAGTTTATTTTTAGACATAGGGTCTCCACTCCCTAGCCGCCTTTCCAACATAGGGTCTCCACTCCCTAGTTGAATTTATTTTAGACATAGGGTCTCCACTCCTTAGTTGCTTTTCCAACATAGGGTCTCCATTTCCTGGTTGTGTTTATTTTTAGACATAGGGTCTTCACTCCCTAGTTGCCTTTCCAACATAGGGTCTCCACTCCCTAATTGAGTTTATTTTTAGGCATAGGGTCTCTACTCCCTAGTCGCCTTTCCAACATAGGATCTCCACTCCCTAGTTGAGTTTATTTTAGACATAGGGTCTCCACTCCCTAGTCGCTTTTCCAACATAGGGTCTCCACTCCCTAGTTGATTTTACCTTAGACATAGGGTCTCCACTCCCTAGTCGCCTTTACAACATAGGGTCTCCACTCCCTAGTTGAGTTTATTTTTAGACATAAGGTCTCCACTCCCTAGTTGCCTTTGACAACATAGAGTCTCCACTCCCTGGTTGAGTTTATTTTTAGATATAGGGTCTCCACTCCCTAGTCGTCTTTCCAACATAGGGTCTCCACTCTCTAGTTGGGTTTATTTTTAGACATAGAGTCTCCACTCCCAAGTCGCTTTTCCAACATAGGGTATCCACTCCCTAGAGTCTCCATTCCCTAGATGAGTTTATTTTAGACATAGGGTCGCCACTCCCTAGTCGCTTTTCCAATGTAGGGTCTCCACTACCTAGTTGATTTTATCTTAGACATAGGGTCTCCACTCCCTAGTCGCTTTTCCAACATAGGGTCTCCACTCCCTAGTTGATTTTATCATGGACATAGGGTCTTCACTCCCTAGTCACTTTTCCAACATAGGGTCTCCACTCCCTAGTTGAATTTATTTTAGACATAGGGTCTCCAATCCCTAGTCGCTTTTCCTACATAGGGTCTCCATTCCCTAGTTGAGTTTATTTTTAGACATAGGGTCTCCACTCACTAGTCGCCTTCCAACAAAGGGTCTCCACTCGCTGGTTGATTTTATTTTAGACATAGGGTTTCCACTCCCTAGTCGCTTTTCCAACATAGGGTCTCTACTCCCTAGTTGAATTTATTTTAGACATTGGGTCTCTACTCCCTAGTCGCTTTTCCAACATAGGTTCCCCATTCCCTGGTTGAGTTTATTTTTAGACATAGGGTCTCTACTCCCTACTCGCCTTTCCAACATAGGGTATCCACTCCCTATTTGAGTTTATTTTTAGACATAGGGTCTCCACTCCCTAGCCGCCTTTCCAACATAGGGTCTCCACTCCCTAGTTGATTTTATTTTAGACAGAGGGTCTCCACTCCCTAGTCGTTTTTCCAATCTAGGGTCTCCACTCCCTAGTTGATTTTTAGTTTAAATATAGGTTCTCCATTCCCTAGTCTCTTTTTCCCGAGGATAAACCATCCTGACTTTTATTGCTTTCATTGAAGAAATAGTTTTGATTTTATTACAATAACTCACGAAATTTTTCTAGTGAAAACTGGGGCATAAAATTTCGTTCGTTCGTTTGCTTGGTTGCCTGAACAGGTTTTCATCATGAGGCACAAGGTTTGAGATGACCAAAAGAAGAAGTCTTAACCCAAATAAAAGAAAATAAGAAACAAGAAAAGAAGTTGAACTCAAGATGCAGAAGCGGAGAAAAGATGCGGACTACTCAAATTTGATTTAAGTCACAAGCTTCGCATGTCCCGCCTTGATCCGAAAAGCTGAAGAAGAATGAACCAGTAGTTGCAGCTAGCAGCATGAAGATTCAGATCAGAGTCTGCAGGAAGAACCGGCCAAGACTCAAGATCAAGTTTTAGAAGGTTATAGATAGTAATCTTGTAACTCGTAGTTGATAGGCTTAGCTAGTTAAGCACATCATCTTTTATTTTGGTATATAAGGAGCTCAGCAAGTAGAAACAACAGCAACAGCAGTGAAATCACAGTTTTCCGGTACTCCTAGCTACCCAAACTTCCAAAACTACACAGACCTGATTCCTTTGTAGCCAAGGATATGTAGGCAACCTCCGAAGCAAGGTTCGGTTAGGATTTTTCAAAAAAATCTTCTCACGGAGTCTCAAATTGGATTAAATACATCGTAATTGCTCATTTTATCTTTGCCCGAAAACCCTTCGTGTTTCCGAGCAAAGAGGGGCACCTGTGAGGATGTGATTTTTGCCCTATACGAAATACTCCTATAAAATCAGCCCAAGAGGAATATAAGAGAATCAATTTTCTGGAATTTGACCAATTTTGATCTCCAAATCAGCCCAAAAATTTTCCCAAAACCCAAGCCCAATCCCTGCCAAACCCGGTCCAGTTTTCCCATTCACCAAACGACCTCGTTTCATCTTAACCTCATCATGGTCATTGGATTCCTTTGATCCAACGGCTCCGAACTGCTCACCTCTTTTACATATAACTGTCCTAAAGAGAACCCTTCCCCCCCTCTAACCCTCTTCATTCATCACTCTCATCTCTCTCTCAATAAACCCTAGTTGCCCTAATACTCCATGTCGCCTCCACCATAAACCACCGTCGGAAATCGCCTCACGGAGGTTCCAGTGGTCTAATCATCCCCAAAATAACACCATAAACTCCCCTTCACCTCCTTAATCCATATCCCTAGTCCTTTTCCTTCAAATCATGCCCGAGCTTTTCGAATCTTAAAGCAAAAAATCCAGCCAAAACTTTAATCGTTCCAAATAGCTTCAAACTCACACCCTATGACTCTTACCCCTCTCTAAGCCCCAAACCACCCTTAGCACCCCTCAAATCAACCTCAGTTTGTTCAAATTCCAAATCTTAGATTCCGGAAAAGCCCTAGGTCTTCCCCTCTTCTTTTCTTGGTCAGTGAATGGTCGGATGAACCCCAAACCGTCATTAGTCGATTGTCCCCTGTTAAGGACAACTGATTAATGACGGTTGAAGGTTCACTTTATTTCTTTGAAGAGTTCATCCAAGTTCATGAAAGATTTTCAAAGCATACAAGGTTATTTCTCCTCTTTTGTTTTATTCGTTTCCCTCTGATTTTCTCCTCTTCTTTCATTCTTCATTATTTTTATTTTGCTTTAATTGCATGGCTAGTTTTTCTGGTTTTAAGTTTATTAATTATGCTTCTGTACTTGATCTAATAATAATCATTTAGTTTAGGGTTAATGTTCGAGTTTGCCATCAGGGTTTCAGTTTCCTTTTCAATTTGGTTTTGTTGGTGTTCAATGAAGTTAAAATCAACATATTAGCATCATTCGATTCCCTGTTTTTAGCTGGCTGATTTAATTGTTTCAATGGTTGAAATAGGTTATTCACTGTTTGTTACTTGTTAAATGTAAGTTTCAATTGGTGAATGATTGGATTGTTTCTGATTTCAAAACCTATTGATGCCCTTCGATTCAGTTTGCCTTTGGTTTTTATTAGAGAATTGTTAGGGTTCAGGTAAAAGGGTTCAAGTAGAATGTAATAAGCAGGCTTCAAAAGGTAAATTTAGGATTTTTTCTAATTGGAAATATTAGAATACTCTAGAAAAAGGGGCAGTTGGCCTCATTTGGTTAGTACAAAGTACTGAAACCAATGGGGGAAAACCAGCTGTCCCAATTATATTGGAATATGCTATTTATGCCTAAGGAATAATTCCTTCAGCATAAGGCATTATATATCCCTATATATAGTGCCTTTTCCCATATAGAATACATAGATTCAACCTTAATACTATGCACAAAAATCTTTGAAAATACATCATAATTTTTAGAAAACTTGAAAACTCAAAAACTCCTCATTTTGTTTATGATTCTTTACAAGTTGGAAATGGCTTTGAAATAGAGAGTTTTTCTAAGGACTATTTACTAGGGTTTTTTTGGTATTCAAGTATTTTGGTTTTGGAATCCTAGGATCTATTAAGTTATTGAAGCTGTGTTGATTACAGTTGCTATTTCATTGATTCTGAAGCTTCTAGTAGCTGTTTTCTTCCTTTATTTTAGCTGTTTGATATCTAAGTGTTCTTCAAGGTACTGCTTCAGATCTTATGTAATTTCTATATAAGTTATAAATGTCAAAATTTGCAAAGAAATGTATGATGAATGAGTACTCTCTTGATGTTACTTGATGAATATCCTTGACCTTAGCTATCCTGACTATGAGTGTCTTAACATGAACACTTGTGTGGGTTTTGATTGTATAGTCTTCTTAGAAAAAATGTTGAAATATGCACTTGCATCAGTTGCAACTTTCTCTTAATGGTTATTCATACCCTTCATGCTTTTAAATAACTTTGGTGTAATGCTTGCTTTGTTTGAAATTAAGTAGGCTATGACTTGTAGATTTGGGCCATCGATTGGCCCAAACAGCATGTATTAAGGCCTAGAGTTATATATGATAATAGATAATGTACTGAATCTGTGAGTTATAGTTGTTGCTTTAGGTATAAGAATAGTTGTAAGGTTGTTAGCTAATTAGGGGCTTAATACCTACGGATTTGGTCATTAATTGACCAAATTAGTGGGAAAAAAGCAGACATTCATATACTACTGCCTTAGCACAAGGAGGGACTAAACTCTAATGGACAAACAATGTCCAAAAGAGGCAAGATTCTTCAGGATATCAGTCATGCAAAATTTGTAATAGATTAATTATTAGCATAGTATTTATGTATTAATAGGTTGCAATGAATTGATTTGGAGAAATTTTTATCTTATTTTAAGGACTGTAATAATTTAAGGTTTTAATTTTGTTTACTAATGTTTGGGTCAATAGCATGAAGAGTGTATCTGGGCACTATCATATTTTTCTGTTCATAAAGTACAACGGCACAATGGGCTAAATTTGGAGCCACAATCTGCAAGGGTGAAATAGGGATAAACATGTGGCCCAATCAAACCTGGCCTGCGAAATGAGTCTGAACCTGGGCTATTGGGCCTGGGTCCTGAACCCAACCTGGGCTATAGGGATAAACTGATGTTTAATTCCTGTTAGTTTTAGAGGTAGATAGGCCAAAATAAAATGCTTATATCACCTGGGCCTGCCTAAATTTAAGCCCAACGTGGGCTGCTTGGTTCAAATTCAGCAATGATGGTCTTAAGCCCCTTTTAATTTCTAGGCCAATTCGTAGGCCCAAAGACAACTTTTAAAAGTTGAATTGTTTAAGTATAAGGACGTTGCTGACCCATTCCCCTCCCCCCAAACGTTTAAATCCGTTGGTAATCGATTAACCTTTGTTAAGTTTAAGATAGTTTCAAATAACAATACCCTTAGATGGCCTTGTTTATTTACTCTTAAAACCTTTTGAGGCGTGCCATGCCAAATAAAACTCTTAAGCTCATGACCCTTATATAATTAGTTAACTCTTGTAGAAATTTGTGGCGTGCCATTTTCCCTTTAATAACCCATGGCCCTCATGAACTTAATTCAAACCTTGTAAAATTGAGGTGTGCCATCAATTGAACTCTCCATGGCCCTCATAATTACTGTCAATTTAAACTTTCGTAGTTGCTTTAGGCGCGTTTCTTTGAATAATTCATCATAGCTATGGGCACGGTTCCCGTGACGTAGTTGTAGTTTTCAATTACTATATTCGGGTGTACATTTCATGTGACCCAATTTCAATTCTCAGCAATGTTAAATAGAACTTGTCGCGAACCGCGGGTGGATTTCATGTAGCGTGGTTCAACGCATGGTTTAAATAATGTTGAATATTCCTAAAAGAGGTTTAAAATAATTAAAATTGGTTTTTAAAAGTTAAAAATTCACAATAGGTTTAAAACGTGGAGTAAATCAGATAATTAGGCAAATGTTAATAGTTTAACCGACCGTGTTAGAACCATGGAACCCAGAAATGCTTAACACCTTCTCCCGGGTTAACAGAATTCCTTACTTAGAATTTCTGGTTCTCGGGCTTTTAAAATAAAGTAGAAAATTTCCTCGATTTGTGATTTTAAAATAAATCGGTGACTTGGGACACCATAATTATTCGAAGTGGCGACTATGAATTAAATAAATAACTCCATTTCGAATAATGTCACTTTAATTAGATAAACTCCCTTATATACCCCCTCGGGTGGTAAAATGGAGGTGTGACAATACCCATATATGTATATATATATATACATACATATATATATATATATATACAAACATATCGTACCAAAATCAAAAGCAGCTCCGGATCAAGTGGAGCACGCCAACTCTCGTTGATCAGGGATCCTAAGAAGGGGGACTGCCAGCTGGCCTACCTGCACCTGTAGGCATGAAATGCAGGTGACATGAAATAGGGCATTAGTACAAAAAATGTGTTGAGTATGTAAGTCATGAAAATTAGTACGTAAAAGACATAAATGAAACATGGGATAAAGAAACACATCTTTAAATCTGAATAACTTTTTAAATTCTGGAACGTTTATAATGTCATGCATGTGCATATAAATGTCGTACCATGCATAGGTATGAGTGTACATTATGTCACCAAGCGACTGAGTGCATCCCATCATATCGTGTCGGCTACTATGGGCAACATTATCAATATATACCAACTGATCAGGCGGTGGTGCGTATACAATGCCGTAACCTTTTCCCATATTCCATACATATATATTTACATATATACACGTATATAACGCCATCTGGTCATGGGTCAATGCACATGTATAAATGAGTTTAATGCATAAAAAATACGTAATAAACTCAATATTCCTTCCAGGTAAACTTTTTCAACTGCGTATTATTCTGAGACCCAAGAACAGAAGATAATAATAATTCTCATGGGAAATCAAGAATATAGACACCCCTACTGTTTCTATGAATAGAGTAATTTATGAAAATTATGTGTTTGCTAGTTTCATCAGTATAATTTGGACCATGCCAAAAGAAAGAAGGAAGGGACTTAACATAGCTATTCCTGGAAGTATTCGAATGAAATGAAGCTTTTGCGTCAGTGAAATATGTTGAACGAGAATTTGCTTGAATCCTTTGAAATTTTTTAAACGAAATTGCTCCTGCTTTTCACGTCTTGGTGTATTATGACAGTTAGCTTTTAATTTGTAAAATGTTTCTTGCTTTAGAACTTACACGTTCTTGGTTGATTTTTTGTCCAAAATGAGAGGAATCAAGAATTTTGCTTATTAAATTCAAAAAAATTCTTAGATAGCCACCTAGAATTATGACTACTTAGTCATTTTCTAGGTTTGTGGATTCTTGACATGTTTGGGGGCGATGAGGGTTAATTTATTAATTTTGTCCACTTATTAGTTAACTGGGTAATGTCCTATTACCCGGTAATAAATCAATTATCTGCATAATTTAAAAATTACCACAAATAACTTAAAATTTTATTTATTTTTAAAATACTTCATATATATTTTATATGTATACTAACGTGGTCATATGGTACCTTGCATGGTACTAGTTCATAATTATCGGGTATTATCGCTCAACCCGTAATTTATTCTAAATCGGCCACTTTCAACGGAACTCATTTTCTTTAATTCATGTACCCTTTATCCTTCATAACACTTATTTATCACTTGTTACAAATACCGTAAATACGTTAACCTTAGGATAACCTCATCCACGAGTCCATGTCGGTTAACTTAAAACAAAATTTTAACGTACAAAAAATGCGAGATGTAAGAGACATATAATCGTTAAGCAAGTGCGGCTCTATTCCCATCACTAACTGGTGATCGTAGAAAATATTCTACGAATATCTTCGATACTGGTTAAGAACTTTAGAAAATATAAATTTATTAGAAAAATTATTAAGAGAAAATATAGAAGAATATCAAAAAACCCAAGATATCCAATACTTAGAATACATGAGAGAAAATATAAAAGAAATTTCAAGGTTAATTCCGCTAGCCGTAAAATATTATGAAAATATAAAAGAATATCAAAAAATCCAAGATATCCAATACTTAGAATACACGAGAGAAAATATAAAAGAAATTTCAAGGTTAAGCCGTAAAATATTATGAAAAAACATTTAACACCCGTCTGAATGAACGACCTTTACTGTTCATGAATATGACTCGTACTATTTACTTTACGACTTTTTACATACTCTGTTTGCCATAGCTGTCTGCTGTCTTTGTCTTCCTTTGTTTTTTATGCTGGTATCTTTATTCCAGTTGTACTTCTGGTACATAATTATCTTCTCCATTGCACGGTGAACTCGATCCTCCATCTTAGATACAATAGTGGGAGCATACCTAGACAATGAATCAAATTGAAGACTGTACTCCCGAACATTCATGTTACCCTGCCGAAGGGTCAAGAACCTTCCAACTCTGGCCCTTCTAAGCTCTGGTGGTAAAAAATGATGAAGAAAAGCTTCTGTAAACTCCTGCCATACTGCTGGAGGGGCATCCTCACCCCTGGACAATTCCTAAGACTCATACCAACTAACTGCAACATCTCGGAGCCTATAGGAAGCTAGCTCAACTGAGTCAGTCGCAGTGTCATTCATTACCCTTAACGTCCTCTGCATTGTAACAATAAATATTTGAGGGTCCTCATTTGGATCTACCCCATTGAATAACAGAGGGTCTAAATTAATAAAGTCATGAACCCTCGCACTGACGGACCTATCTGCATGACCAATACCTACTTTCTGATGTCGAGCCTGTGCGGGTTAATAGCTGAATAGCATCTCTCATCTCCTGACCCGGTGCATCTGGCTGAGGAGCTGGATGTACAGGGGTGGTCGCTGGAGCTGGTGCCCCTCGAAACTCTTTTGGAAAGGGCGGGGTATGTGAAGTTTGAGATGGAATCTCACTATGAGACCCTCCTCGAGCCTTGGTAACTCGTGGATCTCGGCTAGTAGTCTCACCGTCCATGAACTTTCCCTTCTGGGTGGTTGTAGTCTTCGGAGGCATCGCTAAAAACGTAACATATTTTTAGGAACATGAATTCTTACCTCGGATGATCTGAGATAAAAAGAGAGGATATCATCCTATATGTCCTGTAGCCTCCTGTCTATAAGTGTTGTACACAACACACCCATAAAAAAGACTCTACTAGACACGTTCTGTAGACAACCCTAGGACAGAACTACTCTAATACCACTTTTGTCATGACCTAATCCAATGGGACACGACGGGTGCCCGATTCCTACCTGTCAAACACCCCTAAGCATGTATCTAAGATATAAACTTGAATAACATCTGCTGAATTACGAGAATAATATACATGAAGGAAACCTGCCCAAAAAGGCATATGTTAATATACATGCAACATACGTAAGGCGAGCTGACAAGGCATCTATAGACAACTATGTCCCTCTAAGTTGGAAGCCGGCAAGGCTACATACTATCCAACTAGACATATTGTCTACAGACCTCTAATAGAAATATAACTGTATAAAGATGGGACTAAGCCACATCATACCCATATATATACAAATATATCGTACCAAAATTAAAAGTAGCTCCGGATCAAGTGGAGCATGCCAACTCTCGCTGATCAAGGATACTAAGAAGGGGGACCGTCATCTTGCCTACCTTCACCTGCAGGCATGAAATGCATGCCCCGTAAAATAGGGTGTCAAATGTACTGAGTATGTAAGGCATGAAAATCAGTATGTAAAAGGCATAGATGAAAGATGGAATTAAGAAATTCATTTGTAAATCTGAATAACTTTGTAAATTCTAAAGCATTTATAATGTTATGCAAGTATAGATGTTTCAAAATGACATTATAAATGTTTCAGAATTTACCATGTTATTCAGATTAACAAATAGATCTCTTGATTCAAACTTTCATTTACGTCTTTTATGTACTGATTTTTATGCCTTACATACTCAGTACATTATTCGTACTCACGCCCTATTTCTCGAGGCCTACGTTTCATGCCCACATGTAGAGGTAGGAAAGCCAACGGTCCCCCTTCTAAGGACCCTTGATCAACGAGAGTTAGCGTACTCCACTTGATCCGGAGCTGTGTTTCATTTTGGTTTTATATGCTTATAGATATGGGTATGACTTGGATCAGTCCCATCTTTATACAATTGTATTTCTACTAGAGGATTGTAGACAATTATGTACTATTGGATAGTATATGGCCTTTTCGGCTTTAAGTTTTGGGTATATAGTTGTCTATCGTGGCCTTGTCGGCTCGCCCACTGTAATAGGCGCGTGTGTATATATATATATGTATATATATGTCTTTTGGACATGTTTTCCTCGTGCATGTTACTCTCATAATTCAGCAGGTATTATTCATTTTTATATCTTAGTCGCATACATAAGGGTGTTCGACAAGTAGGACTCGGGAACTCGTCGTGGCCCATCGATTTGGGTTGTGACAAAATTGGTATCAGAGTAGTTTTGTCCAAGGGTTGTCTACAAACCGTGTATAACATAGTCATGTTTATGGGTGTGTTGTGCACCACACTTATAGACAGGAGGCTACCGGAAATATATGATGTTATCCTCTCTTTCTATCTTAGATTGTGCAATATAAGAATTCATGTTCCTAACAATATGTTACGTTTTTAGTGATGCATCCGCCAGAAGGGAAAGTTTGTGGCTGGCGAGACTACTAGTCCAGCGCCACAAGTTACCAGGGCTTGGGAGGGTCTTATAAGGAGATTCCATCTCAGACTTCACATACCCCGCCTTTTCCAGAAGAGCTCTAAGGGGAACCAGCTCCAGCACCCGCCTCTCTACGTCTAGCTCCTCAACTAGATGTACCGGGTTTGGAGATGAGAGATGTTATTCATGAAGTAGGTATTGGTCATGCAGATAGGTCCGTGAGTGTGAGGGTTCATGAGTTTAATAATTTAGACCCTCCGGTATTCACTGGAGAAGATCCAAATGACTCTTAGGTATTTGTTGATAGAGTGTAGAGGACGTTACGGGTAATGAAGGCCACTGCGACTGAGTCAGTTGAGCTACCTTCCTACAGACTCTAAGATGTTGCAGTTAATTGGTTCGAGTCTTGGGAATTGTCCAGAGATGAGGATTCCCTTCTAGTGGTATGGCAAAAGTTTACAGAAGCTTTTTTCATCATTATCTGCCACCAAAGCTTAGACAGGCCATAGTTGATAGGTTCTTGACCCTTCAGTAGGGTAACATATGTGTTCGGGAGTACAGTCTTCTGTTTGATTCATTGGTTGGGTATGCTCCCACTATTGTATCTAAGATGGATGATCGGGTTCACCAGTTCATGATGGGATTAGAGCCTCACTTGCTTAACGACTGTATGTCAGTCTCACTTCATCTAGACATCGATATTTCTATTATTCAGGCATACGCTTATGGTATAGAGGAGCGTAAATAGAAAGAGGGGGCCAATCGTGAGCATGATAGGGCCCATAATAAGAGAGCAACGTCTTCGGGTCCTTCTAGTGAGTTTTGAGGTGGTCAGAGATAGCAGCACCTAAAATATCTAGCACAACCATCGGCTGGCTCACCCCCTAAGTTTGGCGATAAGCGATTTGATCATTCCATATATTCAGGGCCTCAAATTCTCAGTGTAGGGGTGAGTCAAGTCAGATGGGTCCGCCCTTGCCACAATGTACTCAGTGTGGTAAGAAGCATTTCGGGTAGTGCCGTATGGGATTGGGTGTTTGTTATATTTGTGGTTATCCGGGCCATGTTATGAGGGATTGTCCGACAAAAGGTGATGCAAGTATAGCTCAACCAAAGAAATCTGTAGCTGGTTCATCATCATCAATACGACCCCTGGGCATGGTTCAAAAGAACCAATGAGTCACGGTAGAGGCGGAGGCGGAGCATCTAGCTCTAGCGGTCCTCAGAACCGCATTTATGCATTGGCAGGACGACAGGATCAGGAGTCATGCCTGATGTTGTTACAGGTATATTATCAGTCTCCTCATATGATGTATATGCACCAATTGACCTGGGTTTAACCTTATCATCTGTTACTTCGTTGGGTGCTAGTAAGTTTGAACAAAAACCTAAATTGGTTAAACCTTTAGAGGTGTCTACACCTGTTTGGGACTCAATGATAGCTAAGCGAGTATATAGGGGTTGTATAATAGTAGTTCATAGTCGATCTACCGTAGCGGACCTAATCAAGTTAGATATGGTAGAATTTGATGTTATCATGGGTATGGATTGGTTGGCTTCTTGTCATGCCAACGTTGATTATAGATCAAAGATAGTCCGATTTTAATTTCCATGGGATCCTGTTTAGGAGTGGAAAGGTAATACGGCATTGCAGAGAGGTATATTTATTTCCTATCTCAAGGCAAGGAAGATGATCAGAAATGGCTGTATTTATCACTTAGTTCGGGTTCAGGATATGGAAGTAGAGTCACTAACCATTCAGTCTATCCCTGTGGTTAATGAGTTTCCCGATGTTTTTCCTAATGAACTTCCAGGTCTTCCTCCAGAGTGAGAAATTAAGTTTGCTATTGAAATACTACCAGATACTAATCCAATGTTCATTCCTCACAATAGAATGGCCCTCGCAAAGCTGAAAGTGTTAATGGAACAACTAAAAGACTTGCTTGAAAAAGGCTTTATTCGGCCTAGTACATCACTATAGGGGGCACCTGTGTTATTTGTGAGGAAGAAAGATGGTTCCTTACAAATGTGTATTTATTATAGATAGTTGAATAAGGTGACGATCAAGAATAAGCACCTGCTCCCGAGGATTGGCGATTTATTTGATCAGTTGTAAGGTGCCAAGTGTTTTTGAAAAAAAAACTTGAGGTCCGGGTACCATTAGGTAAGGGTTAAGGAGTAATATATTCTGAAGACGACATTCATAATCAGATATGGGCACTTTGAGTTTCGTGTTATGTCGTTCGGTTTGATCAATGCCCTAGCGGTATTCATAGACTTGATGAACAGTGTGTTCAGGCCCTTTTTAAATCTGTTTGTAATTGTATTTATCAACGATATATTGGTGTATTCTCTTTTAGAGGCTGAGCATGCAGATCATTTGCGTATTGTGCTCAGAGTTCTACAAAAAGGGAATTTGTATGCAAAATTCTCTAAATGTGAATTCTTGTTGAACTCTGTAGCTTTCCTTTGGCATATCATTTTGGGTGAAAGCATTCGGGTGGATACACAAAAGATTGAGGCAGTAAAGACTTGGCCTAGACCCATAACACCGACCGAAGTTCGTAGCTTTCTCGGTTTGGCAAGCTATTATAGGAGATTTATAGAGGGATCTTCTTCCCTTTCAGCACCTTTGTCAAAGTTGACTCAGAAGGGAGCAAAGTTTCAATAGACTGACGCTTGCAAACAGAGTTTCCAAGAGTTAAAGGACATATTAACTTTAGCACCAATTCTAACACTCCCAAAAGGAACCGATGGTTATGTTATCTATTGTGATGCCTCGGGCATTGGGTTGGCTTGTGTACTGACGCAACATGGTAAGGTTGTAGCTTATGCTTCTAGAAAACTGAGAAAGCACGAGAAGAATAACCCGACCCACGATTTAGAGTTAGCCGCAATTATTCATGCACTAAAGATGTAGAGGCACTACTTGTATGGCATTCATGTTGATAACTATATAGATCATAAGAGTCTCCAGTATATCTTCAGGCAAAAGGAATTGAATTTACGTTAAAGAAGATGGTTGGAGCTACTCAAGGACTATGATGTTGATATTTTATACCACTGGGGGAAGGCGAATGTGGTAGCTGATGCCCTCAACCAAAGATTGATGGTAGACTGTTATATGTACAGCCGAAAAAAAGGGGAATAGCCCATGAGATTCATCAGCTAGCTAGTCTTGGAGTTCGGTTACTAGACTCAGGTGATATTGGAATTACTATTTAGGATACGGCAACATCCTCTTTAGTAACTGAAGTGAAGGAACGCCGGTACGAGGATCCTGTGTTAGTTCATTATAGGGATACCACCCCTCAGAAGGAGAAGACACCGTATGAGGTTACAGAATGGGGTCCTTTGATATCGAAGATGATTATGAGTCCCTAATGTTGTAGGGCTGCGTCAGCAGGTTATGGGAGAAACCCATTATTCTCGCTATTCTATCCATCCAGGAGTGACAAAGATGTATCATGATATCAGGGAAATATATTGGTGGGACGTAATGAAAAAGGATATAACAAATTTTGTTGCTCAGTGTCCTAACTGTCAGCAAGTTAAGATTGAGCATTAGAAACCCGGTGGATTATAGTAGGCTATGGAGATTTCGACTTGGAAATGGGAAGTATTCTATATGGATTTCATCATAGGATTACCTCGTACCCAGCGTAAGTTCGATTCGATATGGGTGATTGTTGATAGGCTTACAAAGTCAGCCCATTTTCTGACCGTTAGGACTACATACTCCGCAGAGGATTATGCAAGGCTTTATATCAAGGAGATAGTATAACTGCATGGCGTCCGTGTATCTATTATCTCGGATAGAGGAGCTTAATTTACAACAAACTTCTAGAGGTCCTTCCAAAAAGGATTGGGGACTCAAGTAAGTCTTAGTACATCATTTAATCCCTAGACAGACGGACAGGCTGAGCGTACTATTCGGACACTGGGGAATATGTTACGAGCTTATTCGATAGACTTCAAAGGTAGCTGGGATGACCATCTGCCGCTTATTGAGTTCGCATATAATAATAGATACCTTTCTAGTATTTAGATGGCTCCATACGAAGCTCTTTACAGACGAAAGTGTAGATCGCCTATAGGGTGGTTCGATGTTAGGGAAGCTACGTGAGTAGGACAAGAATTGGTACAACAGGAAATTGAGAAAATTAAGCTTATATAGGAAAGGCTATTAGCAGCTCAAAGCCGTCAGAAGTCTTACGCGAATAATCGACGGCGAGACTTGGAATTTCTGGTTGACAATTGGATATTCTTAAAGGTATCACCGATGAAAGGTGTTATGAGGTTTGGAAAAAGGGGAAAACTTATCTCTCAGTATATTGGACTATATAGGATCATACACAAGGTAGGCCAGGTAGAACATGAGTTGGACTTGCCTTCGGACTTGGAGTCTGTACATCCAGTCTTTCATGTGTCTATACTCTATAAATGTATCGGAGATCCTTCCAGAATTGTGTCAGCGACGATTTTAGGTCATAGAGCAGCTATTATATGAAGAAACTCCAATTGCTACACTAGACAGAAAGGTTCAGAGATTGAGAACTAAAGACGTAGCTTCGATGAAAGTACTTTGGAGAAACAACAACGTGGAAGAAATGACTTGGGAGGCCGAGGAAGACATTAAGTATAGATATCCCTACTTATTTACTCCTCTAGAGAATGGTCCGACTGAGACGTCATAACCTTAAGGTACATGTATGGATTCTTGTGTCAGTTATTGTCATTGGTCGTGTGAGGCCCTTGTCGTTATTGATGATTGTGCTCCTATGTGGTATTAAATTATTAAGTCTCTACAGGAAGAGTTGTCATGTTGTGCTTAAAGTTTATATATTTGTATGGATATTACCTCATATCTTGCTTTTGTTTCATAGGTTTAGGATGTGAAATGTGTTAATTTATGTTAATTTTATGTGTTTTCATGTGTAGGAATGATCCAGGAGCAATCGGGGGCGGAATGTGTAAAATTAGAGCCAAAACAGACGAAAACAGAGAAAGGGCATATTTCACCACCACAGGTGGTGCCCAGCCCTACCTATGGCGCCAGAAACAGAATCAAAATATTACAGCGCCGTGGAGGGCACCTGGTGCGAGCCAGGGCGCCAGTGACATGAACGTTCTCCAAATTCTCCCGGGACATGGTTATTTCGGCGCTAGACCTACCCAACACGTATAAAAGCAAGACTAAACTTATTTTTCAGGGGAGAGACGCCACTTTGGAGATATCTAACATACTTTGAAGGAGAATTCACGTGGGGGAAGACACACCACGCTTGGAGGACGCTACTAACTAGTTTTTCTTCTCTTCTCTTCCTTTAATTTCATAGTTTAGTAGTTCTAGAGTTTTGGGTGCTACACAAATGTTGTAGTTTAAGGCTTGAATTATTATTTATTGTTTTATCATATTGGTTTATTTATTAAATCTTGCGCGTAATTATTTGATTGCTTGATCACCAATTGAATACTATCTACGAATCTAGGATTGAACTCGGGAGAGGGAATTAATTCTACTTCCATAGGAATATAGGCGTTAGATTAACTTGAATAGGCGAGTTGTACTTCCGGAGAAGGCTACGAGCAATATTAACCCTGTCAACCAATAAACCAGATAAATTAATTAGACGATTTAGGTGAAAAACTCAATGGGATTGTTAGCTAACCCATTTCTCTAGAATATTCACTCACATTGAATTCGTCTTTGTAATTTGGCAATTTGTTCCTTTAATCTCTTTGTTTGCTACTCTAGATTAGTTGTAGTTAGTTAATCACACTTTAAAAAATCGCTTGAATAGATTAGTTGTCTTAGTTTAATTTAGTTGATAGTTAATCATAAGTCCCTGTAGGTACAATATCTGGACATACAATCCTATATTACTTGTCGACCATGCATACTTGCATGTGCATTTGGGAGCAACAAGTTTTTGGCACTGTTGCCGGGGACTTAGAAATTAACTAGTCTACTAGATTAGATTTTTACTTTTTGTTAACTCAATTTTTTTTCCTTCTTATTTTTATCTTAGTTTACTACTTACTATCTTTGTTGATATGGCATCTTGGAATGATAATTGGTCGAATATGGGTTATTTTTATTATGGTGATCCTTCTACATATTGGGAAGGACCACACTTGTGGCAAAATTATGAATCTCAATCTTATGGGTGGAATATTTGTCATATGTGTGGTGGTTAAGGTGGACATTAGGATGGTTGGCCTAATTCTTATTATCCTTCTCAGAACTCTTATTATGATGTTTCTAATAATATTTGTGAGTTTGATAGGGGTAATGAAGTGCATGATATAAAACCTGATGCATATATTAGGGATATTTTGAGGCATGTAGTAGAGCAATAGGATGAACTCAAAAAATATATGAAAAGAATGAGGGCAGCAATCACAAGAATGAATGCCAATATGGAAGAACTAAATGAAGAGAGCGAGTACCAGCACGAGGAAAATTTTGGAGAAGCAGATGTAGTGAGCCAATCTTGGCTGAAGGAACAAGCTCAACTAATTAAATCTCAAGAGTTCTCCGTGATGGTCTTTCAAATATGATAGAACAACTAATAGAAGGAAGAATTGAGCACAAGAAAGAGATAGACCAATTTGGATCAGATATATATGACCTGCAGGCTCAATTGAATAAAAAGTTTGAGGCGTCTGATGCCCTAGAACTAATTGTCATAGATACTGGCCAACTTATGGAGTGGAAAGACGAATTTCAACAATTCAACCAAAATACTATTAATGATGCCAAGGTTGACGAAGAGTGCAAAATTGAGGACGTCAAAAATAATGCAATTTTGGAGTTGGAGCGTATTGGACCTCATTTTAAATACTTTTCAAAATTGTGTTTGGTTGGTGACACGGGAATTGATCTTGTCGAGCATATAGAGGAGTCAATGGATGAGGAACAAAGTGTTTATATTCTGGAATTTGCCATACCAAGGATGCAAAATAACATTCCTCACTTAAGGGTCAAGAAGTGCAAGATGCGATATCTATTGCTTGGTTCCTTTATTTTTACACCACCGCCCCAGGAACATGACAGAAAAATTGATGCGAAATTGGAGGCGCAATTTATATCCTCAAAGTAGAAGGAAAGGTGATAGAGTCATGCCACGACTATAAATAAGGCGCTTGTTGGGAGGTCACCCATCCTATATTTTAATTTTTTTTTTAATTTGTTTTTTATATAGTGTCAAGTTTTGTGTTGTTTTTGTTTTGAAGAGTAGGGAAGTCTGAGTACCCGAAGTTGAAGCTGAGGAGCATGTTTGAGCTTAAGTGTGAGGTCGTCCCGACCCTTAATATTGAGGATCATGTCCGAGCTAGGCCCGAGAGGGCCTCAGGGAGTATTTCTCACCCTTTTTTTTTAATATTTTCACTATGATCATGCATCGAGGACTATGCATAATATAAGTGTGGGGTGGGGAAACTACTTTCTGAAGTATACTTGTATAAAACTATTTTTTTATATTTAGTTTTTCTTTTAGAACTCGTAGTAGACATAGTCTAGGAAAAAAACAATGAAAAATGAAAACAAATATAGAAAAAGTTCGGACTCTTCCCGACGATGGATCTTTTGGATAATTTTCTTGAGGGATAAAGTCTGATTAAAATCACCAAAAAGATTTTTTTTCTTTTTATTTAGAATAGTTAGGTAGTATTCCTTGGTTTTTCTTTTGGCACCTATTCTTTTCCAAAGATGTAGCTCGAGCAGGGTACTTTATTTTTTTTAAGAGTAGTTTAGGAAGAAACTGAGTCACACTGAGATACTTATTGACATGGTTGATGCTGGAACATTAGGCTATGACATACATTCTGTTTTCTCGTGTATTTGGTTTGAATTGTGAAGCCTAAGTAAAGTAAATAGCCTATTTTATGACGCCTTTTCTTAGTTGTTTGACTCGTATGCCACATAGTGTAATATTGCTTAAATTTCTCAATTATGTGTGCTTGCTTGACTTGAGAGTTGAATAGAACCGTCTTGATTGAGTCATGTGCAACGTGTGTGTGAGGATTTGTGGTTTTCTATGCTATTCTGTTTAGTCTAAAACTTGCCTTGTATGTTAATCGAAGCGAAATTATAAGTTTTGATAATTTAGGAGATGATGTAGGCATTTCTTTCTTGGTCATGGATGTGCTTGTCACATAAAAAAAATCCGTTGCTAGCCCCTTTGAGCCCATAGACCTTTTCTTTGGCAACCATATTACAAGCCATACTCCTATTTTGTTCATAGTTTGAGATTGATTGAAACTTTACCTACTAAGTCACTTAGTCGCTAAAAGAAGTAAGGTTAGAGATTGGGGAATAGCTTTTGAGTGAAACCATGGAAAGGCCCGTTGATGCACTAAAAGTTGAAATCAAAAGTCACTAGCCGATGAACTTTAATGTATGGAGTGTGTGAAGAAAAAACAAAAAAGAAGAAAAAGAAAAGAAAAAATGATAGTTAAAGTATGTAAAAAAGTTCACACCTCCAATTCTTAATAATTTGTGCTAGTGGGAGTATAGAAGTGCTTAATGAAAGTAAGGGCTATGTGCATATGGTTTGTGGCAAGTGAATTGGTTGAGAAGAATATGTGTTTGAATTGTGAATGTAGTGTATTAAAGTACTTACGGGGGTTAGTTGCTATGTCTAAATATATCATGCCCGTCCATTGTTGCGCCCCCTTTTTCCCTTCCCACCGGAGAGGAGTTCCGAGTTTCGACGTTCATGGGGTGTAATGACTCATTTCCTTTTGGGAATTAGGTATTTGAAGAGTCGCCACCTAACGATTTTAAGGTGCGTTAGGGCACCTATAAGGTTCAACTACAACTATGTTTGATAACTAGAGATATGGTAAGGGCTTGAAATTATCCCAAGGGGAAGGTGTTAGGCACCCCTCAGGATCCACTAGTGTGGTTCCCGGCCAGATAGTTTTTGTGAATTTATACAATTAGCAAGTAAAAAAATAAGGCTCAAGTAATAGGGGATTTTGAGTTTAAATACACAAGTGTTAGAACGCAATAAAAGCAAGGTTTTGAAAAGAGTTAAGCATACAAATAAAAGGGGTGTCCTAGGTTTGTTCGTAATATGGATCACATCAATGGAATACCCGGTATGACACTCCTCAGAAGAGGGGATACATGTGGTATTAGCGCACTTGTCATCATATCCATATCTACCCTTCCTACCTCGTGAATGTATTAAAGTGAGGATTGGTCTCTATCTTTATTGCATGCTGTTACCCGTCCCATTCCTATCAGTCCCGGAGGAATTTAGGACTCCCATTCCTATAAGAAGGAGGTTCTAGGCTGACTCTTAGGTTTAAAGGTAAAATGCTAAGGTGACATATAAAACAATTATGACTACATTTAGAAGGGGAAACATATAAGCAACTAGAAAGCTCATGTATACCTTCGCAAATAATGCATATAAATAGCATGACTTAAACACAGTTAAGGTCTGAATTTTAGAATCATAAAGCAGGATGTTCGAATCAGAACCAGATTCATTATATAACTCAGAAAAGAAATCTAAATCAGGCATGTCTGTTGGTTGTAGCAGTTGATAATTAACAAAGGGAATTCCAGTTTTTATTTAAGTGGTTACCTAAGGCTTGCCTAAGCGTAAACAAGACTCAGTAGTTGTTCGGAATCATTAAGATGGTTTGGAGATTATTATTACCTAAGACATGTTGTTCTAGGTGTTAAGCATATAGAATTATTGCAAGTTGGTTGTAAAGACTAAGAAAATTGTTTTATCCCTTTTTTATGCATTCATGGTTAGCCTAAGCGTGCTTAAGAGAATGTAAATGAAATCCTGAAGACATGATATCTAATGTACAGAGATGCAGAATGATGTATATGCAGAATCCTAAGCAGGATTTCTATATGCACAAGTATTACAGTGTTTAAACATGGTTCCCAGAATATGCAGAGATGATATGTTTGTTAGTGTTATTTAGCCTAAAACAAGATCTCTAAGTGTGCATGGTAGTAGGAACATGATTGCAGAAACACTAGTTATTAACACATTTAGCACATGAATTTCTAAGTGATATGATAGCGAAATGGACATGCTGAAAACAGTATGTGTAAATCTTAAGGAGCATGATCTCTAATGCATGAAATCAGTCCTAGGCATGGTTTCTATTGCGCAAGTAGGAATGTAAACCTAGTAACATATTTTCTACTCTTTTGATAACTAAAGCATGCATTTCCCATCCTTTTTCACTAGCTAACCCCATAATTGTTTACAAATTATTGAAAGTACAAGGGGGATGAATTGTAAATATTTGAACTTAATCGCTTATTAGTTGACTAGTTAATCAAGTAGTCGACTAGATGTAATAAACTAGTAGTTACAATGACAGAAATTAAGATGCAGAAAGTAAATGCAGGAATTAAAGACACCAGAATTTTATACTGGTTCAGATTCAATGTGAATCCTAGTCCAGTCCCCTTGGGTTGCAAGGGAGTTCTCTTTAGTAAATGTGTTTCTCCAAGTACAGTTGAAATGACTTGATAACACAGTTTATCTAACAGTCGTTTCTTTTTATACAATGTCTCACCAGTGTTAAACTCTCTTTTTTTTCTCTAACTTATTACACAGCAGATCTTAGTGAACTACAATATTTGTTTGTAGTAGAACAAAGAGAGGGATTTTTGGTTCGATCAAAGTATATCTGACTAAGGTTTAAGGCAGGGTATAAATACTTTGATGAAGGTCAAGGCTTGGCAACCCAAGAGCTTTGATCCTTGGAAAGAGATTGATTCTTTCTAAGAATAAGATAGCTAGCCGTTGCTTTTCCTTGATTTCCTTCTTTCAACAGATGTATGTAAGGAAGGCTTGCTCCTTGATTGTTTGTTCTTCCGAAATTAGTCTCGTAACGATCTTCGATCTTCCGAGATGTTGGCCTTGATTCATGCCTTAAGTTTGGGCTTGCTTGATTCTCTCCATCGCTACTGGCCGCTGATTGATTTGTTGATTGAGCTCTTTCCTTAGTTATCCAGATTTGCGAGTTCTTTCCTTGGGCATCCATATTTGCTGATTGATTTCTTTCCTTAGGCATTAAGATTGACTCCAGCGATCTTGTAGTATCTTCTTGATTCCTTGTAATTGATTTCCTTCATATGCATATTATTTGCATCATTAAAACTGGATCTAACAATCTCCACCTTTTTGATGATGATAAAATAATATATAAATATAAACACCAGTTGACTTCCCTGTGTTTTACTCCCCTTCATTGTATGCAGTTGACTAGTCCATGATACCCCCCTCAATGTATGCAGTTGACTAGTCTATGGTAGTCTCTCCCTCAATGTATGCAGTTGACTAGTCTATGGTAGTCTCCGGTAGAGTCGACTCCTGCCACAAGCTGTACCTATACAGATATAACATATACTCTTTCTCCCCCTTTTGGCATTAGCAAAGAGGGAACAAGAAAGAACTAAATAGAATATATAACATTTAAACAGGAGAGTTATAGGAAGCATCCAATGGCTGAGAAAACAACCCACAAAAATAGCACAACAAAAAAATTATCCAAAGGTTGAAAACACAACCCAAAACCAGCAGAGCGAAAAAAAATTGTCTTAGAAAAACCACAGTAACAGTGCAGAAAATAAGTAATGGTGTTGCAGATGGCATCCTTCAATTGTTCAAAGATTGCATTGGCTGAGATGCTCACTCCATCCAAGCTATCATGAATCTCCCTGAAGGCTTTGACAACATTCTCCCTAACTCTGAGAACAACAACACTAATTTTAGAGGCATCAGACCCTATTTCCTTGGAAATGGCATGAATGTCACCAACAGTAGATTGAGTGGCTGTGAGAAGATTTTTGATTTCAAAGATTTGAGAGTCTATGTCATGAAGCTTGTCACCAAGATCAGAACTATTAAGACTGGAATGAGGGACAAAGGGTGAAGGTTTGGGCTCTATAGGGTCATGCTTTGCTTCACTATCGTGCTTCTTAACCTAGGAGCCCTTTAAACTCACATATCCCATACTAGCAAAGGCTCTAGAATTGTAAGACTTAGAGACACTGATGAAGGGATAGTTGGACAAGGAAATTTTATGAGCTTCTAGAATGTGAGTGATTGCCATGCCAGAGGGTAGACTGGTGGGATATTCAGCACTCTCGATCATGAAATTGATAACCCAGGAGAAAAGCTTGATTTTGAGTTTGGTCACGAGGCAATAGACGAATAAGGTGCCTTTTTAAGAGAAGGTTGAAAAGGAACCAATACGGGGAAGCAAAGTAGTTGCTACAATGTGGGCCAGAACCCGAGTTTCAAAACCGACATCACTGGGACCTAACTGGTTTAGAAGGGAGTCAGAGGGACACTGAGCAATACACTGTTTGGCTTGGTCAAAGGAAATTTCAAAGTCATCAGGCCAGGTGTTTTTAAACAGCATAGGAAAACCAGAACAACGACACTAAATAGAATAGGGCGCAGTCAAGAACAATACGCTTACCTAACACTAAAGATTCCAACCTATTAGGTTTACTAGAACGAAGATCTTCATAAAACATTTTTACTAGGGGTTCTTATACCTTAGGCATAGGAATAGAGAAGAACTTAACCCAACCTTGATGAAAGAAAAGTTCTTTGACCTTGCAATTGAGGGCTTCCATGTTGTCAAGGTCGACAACCCTTCCATGAGCAATGGGCTTGTCTTCCAAAGCAATGAAGAAATCCCTATTTGGGGAACCCCAAAAATTGAGGTCAGATTTAAGAGAGTCAGAGAAATCAACCTTGGATTTTATTTGGGGTGGACGAAATAGGGGGTTCTTCCATGGGACGCTTTCCCAAATCTTTTTCTCCTAAGAGTTGAGAGTGTTTAGAGAAATCTCCCTGAAAAGAGGCAAAACCCTCAGAGTGATCAGACCCTAGGTCTACTTGTACTGGGGTATAGAAGTGGGTTTGCTTTGGAACGAGTGCTTTTTCTGGTAGAGGCCAAGGGATTTCTAGGATGTTTGGCCATTGTATGGAAGGAGGTTGATCGGAGCTTTGGAGAGGAGATAAAAATGAAAGTGATTGAAAAGGGTTCTCCTCTTTAAGAAGAGGTTTTCTGATGGTTGAATACAGAAAAGAAAAAGTTGTCACTTGAAGGGATGCGATGATTGGCTTTCCAACTTTAAACGACGATTTGATGTGAAAGAAGAGAAAAGAGAGAGAAAACGGAGGCGTAATTAATGCATGAGTAAAGGACAATCATTACAAAAAAAATTAACAATACACATAGGCCCTAAGGGTTATTAGTAATGCAAGTAATACCAAGTAATTTTCTTAAATCATAGAATCTCTCTTCTAATAAAGATTTAGTGAAAATATCAGCTAACTGATCAGTGGTTCCAACAAAAGATATTTCTATGTCTCCCTTAAGAACATGATCTCTAATAAAATGATGCTTGATATCTATATTCTTTGCTCTAGAATGATGCACAGGATTTTTGCAAAGACAAATAGCACTAGAATTGTCACAAAAACTTTGTATAGGTTTAAACGAAAGTTCATAGTCACCCAATTGATGAAACATCCACAGTAGTTGTGTGTAGCATTGTCCAATAGCAATGTATTCAGCTTCAGTAGTAGACAATGCAATTGTTGCTTATTTTTTACTGTTTTAGGATATCAATGCCTTTCCCAGTAATTGACATGTACCACTTGTGCTTTTTCTATCGTCCTTATCACCTACAAGGTCAGCATCTGAAAAACCTTCTAATGTAAAAGAGTTAGAGTGAGGATACCATAGTCCATGAGATACAGTTCGAATGAGATATCAAATGATTCTTTTTACGGCGGTCAAATGTGATCTTAGGAGCTGACTGAAACCTAGCACATTAACATACGCTGAACATAATATCCGGTTGACTTGCTATCAGATACAACAGTGATCCAATCATTCCACAATATTTAGTTTCATCAACATGAATACCCTGTTCGTCTTTGTCTAGATTTGTAGAAGGGCTCATTGTAGTGCCGATGGATTTTGCATTGCTCATACCAAATTTTTGAATCAGGTCTTTTGTGTATTTGGTCTGACATATAAAGGTTCCTTCTTCAGATTGTTGAATTTGTAGTCCAAGGAAGAACGTTAGCTCACCCATCATACTCATTTCAAATTCGCTTTGAATAAGATTTGAAAATTCCTTGCACATGAGAGGGTTAGCTCTACCAAATATAATATCATCAACATAAATTTGAATAATGAGGTTACCTCCCGATGATCTCTTAATGAACAAGGTAGTATCTATTTTACCTCTTGTGAAGCCATGATCAACAAGAAATGAACTCAGTCAATCATACCAAGCACATGGAGCTTGCTTTAGCCCATACAGAGCCTTAGTGAGCATGTATACATGGTATGGGAATTTTGAATCTACAAATCCTAGAGGTTGTTTCACATATACTTCTTCATCGATAAAGCCAATCAAAAAGGCACTTTTAACATCCATTTGAAATAGCCTGAACCCTTTAAATGGTGCGTATTACAGAAGAATTCGTATAGATTCCAAACGAGCTACTGGGGAGAAAGTTTCATAATTGTCGACTCCTTCATGTTGTGAGTATCCCTAAGCAACTAGTCTGGCTTTATTTCTTATAACCTTTCCATCCTCGTTCAATTTATTTCTAAAACCCACTTTGTTCCGATTACAGACACATTTTCAAGATTGGGTATCAGATTCCATACTTGATTCTTACTGAACTGATCTAACTCTTCCTGCATAGCTTGTACCCAGCTTGAATCTTTTAGTGCTTCCTCTATCTTTTTTGTCTCAATCTAAAAGATTAATTCAATATTTACTTTCTTTTTTAGAGCTCTCCTGGTTTTCATTCCTTCATTGGATCCCCTATAATAAATTTCTGAGGATATTTAGGCTCGTTTCTCCATTCATTTGGATGTGCTACATTCATAGTTGACTCGATTGGTTGATCTGGTACATTGCTCATGTCTTCACTAGTTGAATCTGGCGCAACAGATATATTAGTCGACTCTTGAGATTTGCTTGTCTCCTGAGTTTATTGAGCTTGATCTTTATCAACTGCAGTAATTCCTTTCTCGACCAAGGGATTATTTTCATCGAATATAACATGTACAGATTCATCCACACATAATGTGCGTTTATTATAGGCTCTAAAAGATCTACTATTTAATGAGTAGCCTAGAAAAATACCTTCGTCACATCTTGGATCGATCTTTCCAAGATTATCCTTATTGTTATTGTGGATAAAATATTTACTTCCAAAGGGATGGAAGTAACTAATACTAGGATGTTTACCTTTCCATAATTCATATGGCGTCTTCTTCAGAATAGGCCTTATGAGGCAACGGTTGAGAATGTGACATGTTTTACTTACACCTTCTGCCCAGAAGTGGTTTGGCAGTGAATGTTCTAGTAACATGGTTATTGCCATATCTTAGAGGGTTCTATTCTTTCTTTCTATAACCCCATTTTCTTGTGGTGAGCGCGGTGCAGAGAAATTATGTGTGTATCCCTGATCATTACAAAAATCTTCAAATACTCTGCTTTCAAATTCTCCTCCATGGTCACTCTGAATTGTTGAAATCAGATGTCCTTTTTCTCTTTCAAGCTTTTTGCAGAAAAATTCAAAATTTCTTAATGCTTCATCCTTATGAGATAAGAAAATTACCCAAGTGAAACGTGAATAATCATCAACAATAACAAAAGCATACTTCTTTCCTCCTATACTAACAATTCTAGTAGGCCCAAATAAATCCATAAGAAGTAATTGTAAAGGTTTTGAAGTAGATACTATATCTTTATTTTTGAAAGAGTTTCTAGTCTGCATACCCATTTGACATGCATCACAAATATGAGTTCTAGAAAAATTCAGTTTGGGTAGACCAACAATTAACTCATGTTTGGACAATTTTTCTATGAAATGCATGCTAGCATGACCAAGTTTCCTATGCCACAACCATGGATCATCAGACATAGAGGATAAGCAAATATGACAATCTATCTTTTTAAAACTATCAAGGATATAAACATTTCCATACCTTTTTCTAGGAAGGACTATTTTACCTGATTCATCTTCAATATAACATCATGTTTTCTTAAAATTTACATCATATCCTGAGTCGCAGAGTTGACTTATGCTCAAGAGATTGTAGTTGAGGCCATCAGCAAGATAAATTTCAGTGATGTCACAATTGTTATTGAAGGAAATTATTCTAGTGCCAATTATTTTACCTTTTGAATCATCCCCAAACTTAACACTTCCTCCATCAATTTTTGTAACTTCTTTGAACAGGTTTTTGTCACATGTCATATGACTGGAACACACACTGTCTAGATACCATTTTTCTTTGGGGCTTATTCTATGGTGTTCCTGCAAAACAAGATGATTACTTTCTTTTAGGTACCCAAGCTTGCCTGGGACCTGTAGGGTTAGTGTTACCAGGTTCAAAAATTGCTTTTTGGTTTCCAAACCCATCCTGAAACGTTTGTTTTACAAAAATAACAAAAGGAATATTTATGCCTACTTTTGTTATAGTAATGACACATAACTTCTGACCTACTTTTAGGTCTTTCACTAGTGTTAGTACTAGTTGACTTGGTTCTGGCTAGTCCTTTTGTAGTTGACTTGTAAGTCATCTGGTTTGACCTAATAGAACTGTGACTGGTGGACTTGCGCATGCCATTGAGTTGCATTTGCAATTCCTCAAACTCTTCTTGAAGTACTTAATTTTCAATTTCACATACTTCATGTTTGAGTTTCCAATCTTTAACTTCCTTAGTGAGTCTCTTAAGCTCATTCATCATTTTTTGAGACTCTTTCAAAGTTAAATCAAGAATATCCTGCAATTCATTGCATCTTTCACAGTTATAAGATCTTACCTCACTAGTTTCACCTCGTTCCAAGAAACAGTTTTCATTTTCTTCATCTGAAGTGTGCTCGTCTGTCCAGCATCCTGAAGATTTGTTTATTTCATTTTCCAGAATTGTCATGAAGCAGAGATTTGCTATCTCTTCATGGTATGAATTATCCTCATCGCTCCAGCTTCTGAAGGATTTTTTCTTGTTGAAGCCTCTAGAGATCTTCCTCTTCAGTTCTGGGCACTCCGCTTGAATATGCCCAAATCTTCTGCATTCATAGCACTTTCCATCATTTTTGTCCGGTTCGTTGTATTGCATGGATCGTCTTGGTGGAATTCTTCCTTTCTTTGTGTTCTTGAATCTTCTCATCAATCCATCCATGTTTCTTGATAGCATAGCAATCTCTTCTTGCAGATCTTCAGGATCATCATCAATTTCGTTTTAAACTATTTTAGTAGAGGTTTTGAATGTGACTATTTTCTTTTTTTCTTCTTGACTGGTCTTCTTGAGATGCGTCTTTTCAAAATCAATGAGTTTTCCTTTTAGTTCATCATAGGATAATTTTTTTAGATCTTGAGATTCCAGTGTGACTACTTTGGTCTGCCAAGTGGTTGGCAAACTCTTGAGAATTTTTCTAACTTGATCACCACTGGTGTAAGGCTTGCTAAATGCCTTTAGATCGCTAATTATTTTGCTAAACCTGGAAAACATCTCTTTAATAGATTCTCTTTCTTTCATTGAAAAAAGTTCGTAATTATGGACCAGCATGTTGATATGTGTTTCCTTTACTTTGCTGGTTCCTTCATATGTGACCTCAAGCTTGTCCCATATTTCTTTGGTTGTGTCACAACTTGAGATTTTCTCATGTTCTTCACCACTTATAGCATTTTGGATCAAATTTCTCGCTTTGTTGTTAACTTGTACCACTTCCATTTGATCTTTTGTATATGAATCTATATCTTCAGGATCAGCAAGTGATGGAGTGGCAGCTGGTAAGGGATAGTTTCCCATTTTGATGACTCTCCAAACTTTGACGTCATAAGCTTTGGCAAAGATCTCCATTTGCACATTCTAATGGGAGAAGTGTTGTCCATTGAATTATGGGGGTCTAACTTGTGAAGTTCCTTCCTGAAAGAGAGCTCCTATGATAACTTGATTTTCCATGATCTTTTCTCACAAGATGTTAAGCAAAAGTAGAATGTGAGCCTTGCTCTGATACCACTCGAATGTACAAGAGGGGGGGGGGGGTGAATTGTAATATTTAAACTTAATCACTTATTAGTTGACTAGTTAATCGAGTAGTCGACTAGATATAATAACCTAACAGTTATAATAACAGAAAGTAAGATGCAGAAAGTAAATGCAGGAATTAAAGACACCAAAATTTTATACTGGTTCGGATTCAATGTGAATCCTAGTCCAATCCCTTTGGGTTGCAAGTGAGTTCTCTTTAGTGAATGTGTTTCTCCGAGTACAGTTGAAATGACTTGATAGCACAGTTTCTCTAACACTCGTTTCTTTTTGATACAATGCCTCACCAGTGTTATACTCTTTTTTTCTCTGACTTGTTACACAGCAGATCTTAGTGAATTACAATGTTTGTTTGCAGTAGAACAAAGAGAGGTATTTTTTTTTCGATAAAAGTATATCTGACTAAGGTTTAAGGCAGGGTATAAATACTTTGATGAAGGTCGAGGCTTGACAACCTAAGAGATTTGATCCTTGGAAAGAGATTGATTCTTTCCAAAAATAAGATAGCTAGTCATTGCTTTTCCTTGATTTCCTTCTTTCAGCAGATATATGTAATGAAGGCTTGCTCCTTGATTGTTGGTTCTTCCCAAATTAGTCGCGTAATGATCTTTGATATTCCGGGATGTTGGCCTTGATTCATGCCTTAAGTTTGGGCTTGCTTGATTCTCTCTATCGCTGCTGGTCGCTGATTGAGCTCTTTCCTTAGTTATCCAGATTTACGAGTTCTTTCCTTGGGCATCCAGATTTGCTGATTGGATTGTAATCCTTGCTGATTGATTTCTTTTCTTTAGGCATCAAGATTGACTCCAACGATCTTGTAGTATTTTATTGATTCCTTGTAATTGATTTCCTGCACATGTATATTATTTGCATCATTAAAACTGGACCTAACAATTATTACAGACCAAATGGTTGAATTACAAAAAGAGGTGCAAAAATAAGAAGTTACAACCATAGGAAGTATGATCTTGACTTCCTCTCTGAGTTATGTAATGAATCACCTCAAAAGCCAAAATTGTCCTAAAGCCTTTCTCATATCTGGGTGTGTCAGAGTTCCCTAAGGACCTCAAGAGATCCCGGCCAGTGCTCATACCCAGATATGTATAACCAAACAAAATGAGTACACTGTGGAAGGGCCAGCTCTTATGTGTCCAAGTTCAGAGGGAGCTCAAGGGTCCCAAGTTAAGGCTCAAACAAGAGGGGCAGAACCTAGATTCTAAGAGTAGGTGAGAGTGCTTGACATAGTTTGAAAAAGAGTTTATTTTTAAAAAAACTAGACTGGCAAGTCCATTTCGAAAGTAATCAGTAACAGAGGGGAGTGAAAGCAGTTGTAGTAGTAAGCAAAACTCAAACTCCCAAGATGGGATCACACAGAGAATCAATAGTCATACAAGGGGGGTCAAGGGATTTTTGGGAGACACTTGTCTGTAAGCATATGACCCCATCAGGGGTCTAGTTTGGACATGCACAGCAATAGCTGATACTTGCATGATCACAAACCAACCAAAAGAACACAAACACATAGAGGGGATAGGGGTTTGGGATTCATAATATAGAAAGTACACAATAAGTGATTGACAAAGTATGCCTTGAAATACACATAGGGGAAGTGCATTAATCTAAAGGGAAAGGGGATACATTATAGCATGCTAGTAATGCATCTTAACAGAACCACAAGCAGAAGTAGACCAAAAATGAAAGAAGCTGAAACAAATAGGGCAACATGTTGTTGTTGGAGCTTTAAAATTAAACTAGGACATATCAGTCAAAGAAGCAAAGTGTAGAAAAGAAGAGTAATCAGAGTTCCAAAGACCAGCCCTGGCTTTCAGCCGGCTAGACAAGGCAGTAGCACAAGTAGTAGTATAGAAAGAGAGAGTTTTGAGTGTGTAAGTGTGTGTTCTGAACTCAGTTGTTCGTCTTTAAAAAAAAAGAGGGTGGGGTATTTATAGCTTGAAAACGAGTAGAAAAATAAGGTAACAAGTAAAGGTTTAACACAAATATGGAAAAAATCACAATCATAATCCCATTAATACAAGTACTTCCCTTTAATCAAGGAATTACTACTCAAACGGATACTAACAGGGGTAATTAAGAAAAGAAAATCAATTTAAGAAAGATTGATTTCTGACCATATAGGGTATATTAAAAGTATAGAGTATATAATTGAGTCTAAGTACAAAATATATTTAATTGGGGAAAGGATTCAGCAAAGGTAAAACATCACAGCAAAGGAAAGGAATCAATCAATTTAAACAAAAACGAGTGAAACCCGGGGTTTATGAGAAAATATTTGCAATCAGTTGTAACTTGAGGAAATCAAGATCAATCAAGAAGGAATCATGATTCTGAACTTTGCCATATAAATAGAGAAGAATGAACAAGAGTATCAGGCATGCAAGGTCAACCATATTGCCACAAGAAGTAACACAAACATACAATAGTAGCAGGAGTAGGCTAGGATTCAGTAGTAAAAGAAACCTACTCGAAGCATAGTAGTCAACAAAGTCAAGTAGTCACATAGAACCAAAAAAATGAAGGAAATAATCTAGCGCATAGCAACAGGTAAAGGAGATCAATGCACAGAAATAATAAAAGCCTTTAAACTTATAGCAATAAGAAAAGAAATTTTTTTATAAGGAAATAGGTTTTTAATAGAGCTGAGATAAAAAGGTAAGGACTTTAGAATCAGTCAAGTTAAACAAAGAAAAGGATCTAAACACAAAGAACTCAGTCGAAACCAGTATTCATACAAGACAAACAAAGACAATTCCAAAACTAGAAATAAAACCAAAAATATTTAGGGTTTTCAACATGCTGAATCAAGTTGAAGAAAAGCATAAACAAATCGTTTGAACATAGTAGAATCATAAAACAATACTGAAAATCAGAGAAGAGATCTTCTAAAAGAGGTTGAGAAAACCCTAACCGTTGAAAACGAAGAGTTGTTTTGAAAAATCGGAGAAACTTTAAGGAGGATACTTAATAGGTTCATAACTTACATAGATCTAAGACAGATCTGAAAGAAAAATCAAGAGCCTTTAAGGTTAGGATCTCGGAGAACCCAAAAAAATGAGAAAGACTTCGAAAAGTTACTGATCAAGCCGGAAAAGTCAAGGATCTGACTCGAACAGCCATGGATGGCCGGAAAAGAAGGCCATGGATATAAGTTGAGCTAAGACTGGACTAGATCTCTTTGAGATCTGTCCATGAAATCATGGAAACAAACAACCAGGAGCCATTGGAGACCGGTAAACCTCTCAGCAGCTATAGGAGTCCATGGATTAGGTGAGAATCAAACGGGATTAGGGTGGATTTGGGTGGCGGCGACTAAGTTTAGCCTTAGGTTTCCCGAGAGATTTTGAGAGGAGAAGGGATTCAAGGGGGAGGGTTGGTAGAAATGATTTAGGCTTAGGGGTCATTTTGAGTTAAAAATGGTAAGGTGAAATGGTGGTCGTTGATCTGAATGATCAACAGCCTAGATTAAAAGGGGTAGGTGGGGATCCGGGTAAAGACCATTATTCGATTGGTTAGGGGTGAGTTTTAATTGGAATTGGGTTGGGAAATTTGGGGTCTAATTTAGGCTATAATTGAAATACAAATGGGCTGCTATTTAAATAGCCAGTTTCCGCTTTTTAATTTATAAAAATAGTAAATAGTTTTCTGAAAATAAATTCAAAGTAGTAAAATAATTTATAATACCTAGTTAAAAATATAAAAATACAAGGCTCAGTTTTATGAATATAAAACACAATTAAACCTTTAAATGGCTAATACTGCATTTATGTGTAATTTAGCTTTAAAAATGCTAAATAAAAACATAAAAATATGTAAATATTATATTAGCCATATTTTGGCATAAATATAAAAATCCAATAGATGAATTGTCAAGATAATAAATTTTGAAAATAATTATTGAAATTTTATGGATAAAAATGGGGAAAATAAATCAATTTAAACCTTTTAAAATTATGAAAAAATAATAAAATACTTGGACATGCTTCTATATGCATATTCATGCTATTTTGAAGTTATTTTGCATATTGAAAATATATAGGAAAAAATTGGGTATCAACAGCTGCCCCTCTTTACCTGGAAAGGATGAAAGAGTTGTCAGGTAAAGATATGATGACCAATTTTGACCGAGCGAAATGGCTTTAACAGGTTTAGGCCGCACCCTGGCTTCTGAGATACCTACATATCCCTTTTTTATAGGAATTAGGCCGTATGTAGTTCAGGATTCACCTGCGGAGTGTGCTGATGAAGATATTTCAAAAACGGAAACAATATCTAGGGTGGGGTGAGTGGCAGGTTTACGGAAATTGTCAGGTTTGGTATGGATGCGGGAACTCGAGCGGGATAGCTCCTGCCGGGATGGCTGTTGCTCGCCGGTTTACCTGTAATTAGAAATAATACAAGCGTATATTGTGCATAAATTTAAACATGATGCAAATTTTCGTCGGACCATGAATGTTGTCTTTGGACGGTTAGGATAACATCCTTAGACCATGATGTCCTGGTCCATGAAGCGTATGATAAAGGATTTGCAGGACATGAAATGATGCTCTCGGGCTGTGAGGATGGTTCCTTCAAACCATGATGACTTTGAATAATGATATGCAAAAGATTGAAAGACATCCTCAGGACATGACATGGTGTTCTCTGGCTATGAAGATGGTGCCTCCGAACGATGATGCCTTTGGACAAATTGGCGATATTTCAGCCCACGAAAGATGCAGTAACATGATGTGGACAAGACAGAGCTTAGCCCATAAAAAGCGAAATAAATAGTGCTTGAGATGGCGCTTAGTTTCGAAGAAAATTGGAGGCAGAGCTTAGACTCGGAAGGTAGAATGACAGCCTTATCCACAGATGTGAATGCGGGTGGAGACAGTGTTTAGTCTCGGAAGGCAGAATAGTAGCCTTATGCAAGTTGCAAGGAAGAATAGTAGCCTTATGCAATGCAAATGCAGATGGAGACAACGTTTAGTCTCGGAAGGTAGAATGGTAGCCTTATGCAAGAATGCAAATGCAGATGGAGACAATGTTTAGTCTCGGAAGGTAGAATGGTATCCTTATACAATGTGAATGCAGATTGAGACATCGTTTAGTCTCGGAAGGCAGAATGGTAGCCTTATGCAATGTGAAAGCAGATGGAGACAACATTTAGTCTCGAAAGGCAGAATGGTAGCCTTATGCAATGTGAATGCAGATGGAGACATCGTTTAGTCTCGAAAGGCAGAATGGTAGCCTTATGTAGGAACGCAGATAAAGACAGCGTTTAGTCTCGGAAGGCAGAATGGTAGCCTTATTCAAGAAAATAAAATAAAGAATGATAGTAGAGTTTTCTTAGCTGATAGCAGATTGCAACATTGTAATTACTACGAGCACTATGACTACGGAGCATTACTTGTGTGTGCTGGTAGCAAATGTCGGCAAGTGTGATGATTCGGAGAGTCGTACTCATGGGCGTATAGAATGTTTAATGATTTTGCAATCCTAGTGCCTGCATCCAAAGAAAAATTGTGAGTTTTGTAAGGGGGAAGGTTAGTTCGTATCCCGGCTGGCTTTGCTTGACTTGCTCGGCTTTGATCCGGTGATATCGTCTATATCATTGAGGTAGCACTATTAAACAAAGAAATTTCAATAGTAATCATGCATGATTTTGTAAAGATATGACATTAGTGTATAATTAAAATAATTTTTTAGATGAACCGACGACAGCGAAATAGTTCAAGACATTGCAACATCTCTTGCTAATGGAATTTTTAGGGTCCTCCTCAAAATTCTATCGCAGTTTGATGGGTTGACCTTTCTAACTGTTGCTCGTGTCCTCAAAATTCTACCCCAGTTTCATTGCGGGGGAAATGAAATTTGTATTGAATTGTGACCGAACCCATAGGGCTGCCTACGTATCCCCTCTTAAATGGAAATCGGGTCAGGCATAGTTCAATTTACATCATATATAAGGGAAGCATAAAGATTACACATAGTAACGTTTAACTGCATCTGATTGATCGGCTTTGGCCAGACTTCTCCATCCATTTCTGCAAGTATAAGGGCTCCCCCCTGTGAGAACCCGGTGAACCATGTATGGACCCTGCCAGTTGGGAGAGAACTTCTCTTTGGCTTTGTCTTGATGCGGAAAAATTTTCTTTAACACCAGCTGCACTGGTGTGAACTGTCTCAGCTTGACTCTTTTGTTGAAGGCTTTGGACATTCTATTCTGATAGAGTTGACCATGGCAAACTGCATTCATTCTCTTCCATCTATAAGAGCTAGTTTCGTATAACGACTTTTCACCCACTATGCGTCATCGATCTCAGCTTTTCGTATGATCATTAGGGAAGGAATTTCTACCTCTGTGGGAATGCCAGCCTCTGTACCATAGACCAGCATATAGGGGGTTGCTTCGGTTGATGTGCGAACTGTGGTGCGATACCCCAATAGAGCAAATGATAATTTCTCGTGCCACTTTTTATGCTTCTCTATCATTTTCCTCAATATCTTGTTGATATGCTTGTTGGTGGATTCTACAGCTCCATTCATTTGAGGCTTGTAGGCAATGGAATTCTTGTGTCTGATCTTGAAAGTTTCACACATAGCTTTCATCAAGTCGTTGTTGAGGTTGGAGCCATTGTCAGTAATGATTAACTCTAGATGTTCGAATCGACAAACAATGTGGTTGCGGACAAAGTCTGCCACAACTTTCTTAGTTACTACTTTGTAAGATGCTGCTTCGACCCATTTGGTGAAATAGTCAATGGCTACTAAGATAAACCTGTGTCTGTTGGAAGCGGCAGGCTCGATTGGTCCAATAACGTCCATTCCCTAGGCGACGAACGGCCACGGGGAGCTTGTTGCGTTGAGCTCGTTTGGAGGTACCTTTATCATGTCTGCATGAATTAGACAGCGATGGCATTTCCGGACATACTGGATGCAATCCGTTTCCATAGTCATCCAAAAGTAACCAGCCCGGAGTATTTTCTTTGCTAAGACAAAATCGTTCATATGTGGACTGCAGGTCCCAGTATGAATTTCCTCTAGTAGCTTGGAGGCTTCCTTTGCGTTAATACATCTTAATAGTCCCAAATCGGGTGTACTCCTATACAGGATTCCTCCACTGTGAAAGAAATTGTTGGACAATCTCCAAAATGTGCGTTTGTGAGTAGGATTTGCAAGCTCTGGGTAATCTCCTTTTGCCAAATATTCCTTGATATCATGAAACCAAGGTTTTCTGTCTACTTCTTCTTCAACATGGGCACAGTAAGCTCGCTGATCATGTATCTATACTGGAATAGGATCAATGAAATTCTTGGTCAGGATGCTGTATCATAGATGATAGGGTAGCCAATACGTCGGCGAACTCATTCTGGATTCTGGGAACATGCTGGAATTATGTCTTGGTGAACCTCTTTCTCAATTCCTGTACATGATGCAGGTACGTGAGTATCTTGGAATTCTTGGTTGTCCATTCTCCTTGTACCTGATGTATAAGCAAGTCTGAATCTCTAATCACTAGCAACTCTTGAACGTTCATGTCAATGGCCATTTTGAGTCCTAAGATGCTGGCTTCATACTCGGCCATATTGTTGGTGCACGAGAACCTTAGTTTGGCAGACATCGGATAATGCTAATCGGTTTCTGATACTAGGACTGCTCCTATGCCAACTCCTTTGAAGTTTGTTGCTCCATCGAAGAACATTCTCTAATTGTCATAGGATTCTGCGATGTCTTCTCCTATGAATGATACCTCTTCATTAGGAAAATACATTTTCAGGGGTTCGTATTCTCCATCCACGGGATCCTCAGTGAGGTGGTCTGCCAGTGCTTGTCCCTTGACTACTTTCTGAGTTATGTAAACAATATCAAACTCACTCAACAGGATTTGGCACTTGGCTAGTTTGTCGGTGGCCATGGGCTTCTGAAAGATATATTTCAAAGGATCCATCCTTGATATGAGATATATAGTGTAGGCACAGAAGTAATGTCTTAACTTTTGAGCTACCCAAGTCAAAGCACAACATGTGTTCTCTAATAGAGAATATCGGGCCTCGTACGGGGTGAACTTCTTGCTGAGATAATAAAGGGCCTGCTCCTTCCTCCTCGTTTCATCATGCTGTCCCAGAACGCAGCCGAAAGCTCCATCTAACACTGCAAGGTTGAGTAGTAAGGGTCTACCTGGATCGGGCGGGACTAGTGGTGTTAACAGGTACTCCTTGATTCTATCAAAATCTTTTTGGCAGTCATCGGTCCATTTGGTAGCAGCATCCTTCTTTAACATCTTAAAGATTGGCTCGCAAATAACTGTAAACTGTGCTATGAATCGACTAATGTAGTTAAGACTTCCTAGGAAACTCATCACGTCCTTCTTGTTCTTTGGCGGTGGTAATTCTTTAATAGCTTTGAATTTCAACGGGTCCAGTTCTATTCCTCGGCGACTCATAATAAACCCAAGCAATTTCTCAGCAGGAACCTCAAATGCGCACTTTGCGGGGCTTATTTTCAGGTTGTACCTCCGTAGTCTATTGAAGAACTTACTCAGATCTTCCATGTGATAAGTAGCCTTCTTAGATTTGATGATAATATCATCTACATATACCTCTATCTCCTTGTGTAACATATCATGGAAAATGGTAGTCATGGCCCTCATGTAGGTGGCCCATGCATTCTTCAAGCCTAACAACATCATCTTGTAACAGTACATTCCCACGACATAGTGAAAGCCATTTTCTCAACATCTTCTTCATCCATCCATATCTGATGATAACCAACGAAGCAATATACAAATGACTGCAGCTCATGCTTGGCGCAATTGTCAATCAGGATGTGTATATTCGGCAAAGGGAAGTCGTGTTTCGGACTAGACCAGTTGAGATCCCAGTAGTTGACACGGACTCTGACCTTCCCATCCTTCATTGGCACTGGAACAATGTTGGCTAACCATGTCGGGTATTCTACTACCCTGAGAACCTTAGTTTTGACCTGCATGGTGACTTCTTCCTTGATTTTCAGACACATATCAGGTTTGAACTTTCTGAGCTTTTGCTTTACCGGTGGACACGTCGAATCGGTTGGCAGTTTGTGAGACTCAATTGACGTACTTAGACCAGTCATGTCATCATAAGACCAGGCGAATATGTCCTTATATTCTTATAGAAATTTTGTGTATTCTTTCTTTTCTGATGGCGATAGGTGAACGCTGATTCTTGTTTCCTTGATGTTTTCTGCATCTCCTAGGTTGACAATTTCGGTCTCATCCAGGTTGGACTTAGGTCTATTCTCAAAGTTCTCAACTTCTTTGAAAATCTCGTCAGGTATGTAATCTTCTTCTGAATCAATGTACGTTTGTTGTGTTGTCTCATTGCATGTCACAGTCATTAGTTCATCAAGATAAGTAATAATAATGCTATATTGGTAAAGTAGGGAAAGAAAAAGATAGCAATAAATATTAATTCATAAGAAAAATTAGAAATGCTTTTGATAAACTACTTTGAACATCGAAGATCTTATTGCGGGAATTGATAATGCTAAAAGAAAATTATTTAGTAAATAAAAAAAGTGAATGATGCTTGTTTTAGCCTTGCTACCTTGAAGCTTGTTGAGCTTTGGTTATCCTGATGGTCCAATTATTGAGAAGTGCCCCTCTTCTCATAGCCTGTATGGAAGGGCCTTCCTCCCCCCCCTCCTCGAGAACAAAACAACAGTCCATGTCATTTTCTTCTAGGAACAAGTTCTTCACCACTGCAAGTGCCTCTTCTTTATCTGATCCATAAATAATGTCAGCTTGTTGGAAAGTCCTCTCCAGATGCGGTATTGGATGCTCTAGTGGATAGTAAGGACCGCGCCATGGAGGCGACCATTTTTTAAATTCCTCTCAGCTGTAATCATATCCCAGACCGAATGTAGTGCCATCCTTCTTGAGTTTTATGGGCTTAGAGATTCCTTGGAGGTTCTTGCCGAGCCCTTTGCCAGGTTCATACCCACTGCAATTCAGTATACTCTCGATTTTTGTTATCCCACCATTTGTCTTTGTCGACAACGTTGACCCGTTCGATGTGGTGGTAAGTTTCTCCACCTAACTTTCTTCTCCCCTCGATCGCCGGAATGGTCTGGCGACTATATATAGGGCTGCTATCGTCGCCTTGAATAATCACTTCCTGGTGATTCCATTCGAATTTTACTGCCTGATGCAGTGTTGATGCTATGGCCCCAGCAGCATGAATCCATGGTCGTCCCAGCAATAAGATGTAAGATGTTGGCACGTGTATCATCTGGAAATTGACATCGAACCATGTTGGTCCCATCTGCAAGCATAAAATAATCTCACCAATGGTGGACCTCTAAGAACCATCGAAGGCTTTCACATTGATAGCTCTATTTTTTATCTCGTGCAGTCCTTTACCCAGCTTCTTGAGTGTTGCCAGTAGACAAATATTGACACTGGAACCTCCATCGATCAAAATTCTAGTGATTAAATAATCTTCGCATTGCATAGTGATATGCAATGCCTTGTTGTGCTGCAACCCTTCAGGTGGCAGCTCGTTCTCATGAAAGGTAATCTTATGGCTCTCCAGCACTTGTCCTACCATGTTAGACATTTCCCCGCCAGTGATGTTACTTGGTACATATGCTTCACTCAGCACCTTTAACAGAGCATTCTTGTGCACCTCAGAATTCGGCAGCAAAGAGAGAATGGATATTTGTGTTGGCGTCTTGTTTAACTGGTCGATGACCGAATATTCCTTGGACTGTATTTTCCTCCAAATGTCATCCGGACCTGTCTCAATGAGGGGTGTCCGATTGGAGGTCTGCTTGCTAGATTCAGCTAGGGGTTTAGGGGTATAGACTCTACCAGTTCTTGTCATACCCTGTGTTGCGACAGTTTCCTCGATTCTGACCTTGAATTTCCTCTTCGCCTCGGCTGTATAGTCCCAGGGTACAAACTTTGTATGGAATGGTGTCGTGGTTGACATCGCCACTGGTATCGGTGTGGCTATCCTTACTCCGAATGGAACATGTGCCTTGGGCGGCAAAACTGTAACCTCAAATGGTGCGGGTGCATTTGCTGGAGACACGAATTCAACCTCAATTGGTGCCGGTGTCTTTGCGGATGATGTTGCTTCAAATTCAAGTGGTACAGACATATTAACCTCAGCATCCTCAGATGGTTGAATCTGGACTATGATTGGATCTAGAGTAATTGCTGGTTTCTTTGGGTGATCACCTTCTACGATCAAACCAATTGATCCCTCGGGATCCCAGTCATCTTCTATTTCAATCATGTGGATACCTCCACCCTTATGGTCTGGCAGAGGGTTGTTGCGAACATTTGGAGTGGGCTTTTTTGCCACATTTTACGTGCATGAGGTGATTGATAATGAGATGGTTGAGCATTATAGGTTTGTTAGACATGAGTGGGTTGGGAGTATCTGGGTGAGGTAGGTTGATATATAGGAGGTGGAGGTGACTAATAAGTTGGTGGCGGATCTTGGTAGGAAGGTGAGGGTGCTTGGTAATTTGGCTTTGGCTGATATACGAGTGGAGATGTTGGGTAAGTTTAGTATTTAAGGGGAGATTCAGTCCTTTGTGCAACCATCCCGACCCCTACGTCCCTCTTCTTGGACACACCACCAAACTGTAAGGCCTTATTTGTAGCTTGTAAGGCCTCGAAGTTTGTAACCATACCGCTTTTGATACCTTCTTTAATTCTTTCCCCCAGTTTGATAATGTCGGAGAATTTTTGGTTCTCAATCATCATCAGCCGTTCATAATAATGTGGGTCCTAAGCCCGGACAAAGAACTTGTTCATTTGTTCCTCTTCTAAGGTAGGTCTGACCTTAGCAGCTTCGGACCTCCAGCGAGTAGCATACTCGCGAAACGTCTCTATGGGCTTCTTCTTTAGATTCTGTATATAGAATACGTCTGGCACATTCTCTGTATTAAATTTGAACATGTCCATAAAGTCAGACGCCATGCCTAACCAGCTTGACCACTTCTTGGGATCTTGGCTGATGTACTAAGATAGTGCATCTCCTTTCAAACTCCTCATGAACAGCTTCATGCGAATTCTTTCATCCTTCCCTACTCCAACTAGCTCGCCACAATATGTCCTCAGATGGACCCTCGGATCACTCGTACCATCAAACATTTCGAACTTATGAGGTTTGTACCCCTCGGGAAGTTCAACATCAGGTTGTATGCAAAGATCCTCACAGTTTAGCCCTTCTATTCCTTTGCTTCCCTCAACGCCCTAAATCCGGCTAGTCAATTTCTTAAGTTCCTTAGCCAGGTTCCTGATAAGAAGATCCTTTTCATTAGACTCGGGTGTGTTTGAGATAGATTAGGTGGAGTGTGGCATGGTCTCCACGTAGATGGGAGTGTTATGGTGGCCTGGTGTGTAGGTGTGAATATGGTCATTTGTGGAGTTTTGGGGTTCTGGGATGAGTAGTGGAGTGTTGTTTGGGGGATGGCAGGTGCTGCATTGGGTCTTTGCTGGAATAGCGTGATGGTGTGGAGCGGGATGATTTTGTTTCTTTGGGATATTTTGAGGAGGTGCAGGGTTTTGAGTGTTGGGGAAGTTGATATCTCGGGTGCTGAGGGAAAATGATAGTCTTGCCAGATTTCGAACCTGATCGAGCTCTTCTTGAAATTTCAGTAGCTTCTGTTCAAGTTGTGATACATTCTCATTGGGAACCTAAATACTATGGCCATCAGTGGCCTCAACCCGTGAAGTTGGGTTCTCCTTCCTGACGTTGTTCAAATCATCCATCTTGCCTTTGTTCTTGCTCTTAACAGGACTAAAAGGAAGAGTGGGTGGAGGGCCCATGGATCTCGTGGAATAAGATGATGATGCCAAAGTGCACGAACTAACCTTTGGGGAGGGGAATAATAAAAATAAAAAATAAAAACAAAAGGTAATCAAGTTAGTGAGAATTATAAAAAGTATTGCAGTATTTAAACACATAGTGCAGAATGCAAAATGTGTCCTAATTTGGGAACCTCTTTGTGCCCGAGGTAGGCCTAGCAACAAATTAATTTGGAGAACTTAGAATGCTAAATGCCTCATCTTATTGATAAAAATAGACGAATCCCAAATCAACACTAAACAAACAAGAAATAAAAGTCACTAATGGCCATTAGCCTTATTAAATTTATAAAGTGAAAAGACAAACCCCTATCTACTTAGTCGCAGAAGGATCTTCCCCAGATTCAGCATCATTGGCTCTGTCGAACAGCTTCCCCAACTCGCGATGTCCCAGCAACAGGTACGCTCTGGCTAGATGTATGCCTTTGGTCCCTTCAACATTTTGATAATCTTCAACCCTTTTGAGAAATTTTCTCTCCAATTCTACTATGCCTCGCTCCAAGTATCCTATCCTCTTGTTAGCACTGACAGCCATGTCCTTCCATTCCTCAATCAGCTTCTGGTTGGACTCCTGTATCTCGCCTTGTTCGCTCTCGTACTCACGGATCCTTTTGCGCAGCTGGTTGTACTTGACTTGCGCCTCGGCCTTTTCATCTATAATTCTGTGACCTCGAACAAACCCTGGCTGGCCTAGACCATCATGATTGTCTTCCAACCAACATGAGTAGAAAGGAGCACAACTAGCATGATACCTGTCTGGCTTGACGGTATCTCTCTCCCATTATGATCTTGCAATGCCACATATGCTAGGTTTGGCACTTGTAGGGATTGTCATCATTTTGGAAGTCAGCTCGGAAATGGCTCATCTGGTCGACCCTGGCTACAACTTGCTTCCTACCAGCTTGCCTCATAACTCGAAGAGGGACATAAAGGTATGTTCCTCTCAGACGAATCAGTATCAGGAAAGGTGCATCTCTGGATCGGGCGATAAATTCTTTTGTCGGAAAACATTCGAACATCCACTGGACCTGTTCTTTGGTCAAATTATCAAATAAGCTCAACCCATTCTTTGGCATTTTCAGGCTGAGCAAACATGTCAGGGATATAATTCATTAGATTTGGATGGTGGAAACCGATCTGATCATCCCAGTCCCTTCGCTGAACTTCTTGTCGGTATTCCCTATGAAGATGTTCCATGAGCCAGAGTTGAAGTAGTAAATTGCAGCCTTCGAAGTATTTTGCTCCTCGTTGGCACTTCTCTAATGCGCGGTATATGTCTGCAATGATCATGGGCATAATGCTGAATGTCTGCCCACCAATCCCCTCCATTAGGCTTTTAGTTACCATAGCCAGCCTGGTATGAATTCTCCCTTTCTTAATTTTGGAAACACAATCAGACCTAGGAAACAGATCATGAAGAAGAAAACCCTACGATGTATGTGTCCCAAGGATGTAATGGAAAACTCAAAAGGGTAGGTACGATAGGATTTGTTGTGATCGTACCTTTTATACAGGTAGTCAAAAGGGATGTATGATTCCTTTAGGCATGTCAATTCTGTATTCTTCTTCAAACCCATTATTTTGAGAAAACCCCTACCTTTGCGGTTCTCAAGCATCAGTAAACCCGGAGTTTCCCACACTAGACCGGTCAGTCCTCCTATCTCCTCTAGCAAAGGTGTCATTTCAATGTCCCCAAAGCGGAACACGGCACTTTCACAATATGGAATCTTCTATGATCATGTTTTTAGGTTGGATCTCCATGAGGGATGGTAGATTTCCCAGATGTTTTCTGACGAGAGTTGCTCACTAAAGTGTAAATCTCTCCACCAGCTTAGCAATCTCGGGTGGATGTTGGTGACCATGCCGAGTCTGGGGACTTTGTGTCTTATATTTCTGCAAGACAAATAAGGTTAGGCCCTTACCCCCACCAGACTGGACTATTTAATACCAACAATCAGTATGAAGCATTTAGTTCTCCAAATAAATGAACATAACATGATGATGTGCGTTTGGGTTTAGAGAAACCCAGTGGACTTTGGACAGGGCTATCTTAAAGGATCATTATGTGGACAACATAACTGACCCAGCTAGGTTTGACCATGTTGCATGCATAATTTAAATAGAGTAAGGTTTCTATGAGGTTTAAGACTGGTACCCTTGAGCAGACAACTCAAGGGGGAAGGCACAGAACTGTCGACTGCACCGCTGATCGACTAGTTTTACCACAAATATGCCTTTCCGAATTTAGGGGAAATGATATAGGAAGAGCGCAACCACTCATTAAAAGCGTTGCTATAGTATTTGTTTGGAATGAGTGGAGTATGATATTGAGCATGATTATGCAATAATTAAAAGCATGTTGACATGTATTTGCAAGTTAAGAAAGCGATAAATACAACAATTTTATAATTTAAAGCAGCAATAAATGAAGGAAACAAAGAAGATATATCAGTTTCACTTTTAAAAAAAATTAAATGCTTAAATAAATTTAAACAAGTAATTGCACATAGGGAGGTACAAATTCACAAGAACAATCTAAAATGGTAAAATCCTAAAACTCCCCAGCTGAGTCGCCACGCTGTCGCGCCCGCTTTTTCTACTCCCATCGGAGAGGAGTTCCAGGTTTCGACGTTCATGGGGTGTAATGACTCATTTCCTTTTGGGAATTGGGTATTTGAAGAGTCACCACCTAACGATTTTAAGGTGCGTTAGGGCAGCTATAACGTTCAACTACAAGTATTTTTGATAACCAGAGATAGGGTAAAGGCTTGAAATTATCCCAAGGGGAAGGTTTTAGGCATCCCTCAGGGTCCACTAGTATGGTTCCCGGCCAGATAGTTTTTATGAATTTGTACAATTAGCAAGTAAACAAATAAGGCTCAAGTAAGAGGGGATTTTGAGTTTAAATACACAATTGTTTGAAAGCAATAAAAGTAAGGTTTTGAAAAGAGTTAAGCATAAAAATAAAAGGGGTGTCCTAGGTTTGTTCGTAATATGGATCACATCAATACAATACCCGGTATGACACTCCTCAAAAGAGGGAATACACATGGTATTAGCACACCAGTCATCGTATCCATATCTACCCTTTCCACCCCGTGAAAGTGTTAAAGCAAGGATTGGTCTCGACCTCTATTGCATGCTATTACCCGTCCCTTTCCTATTAGTCCCAGAGGAATTTGGGACTCATATTCCTATAAGAAGGAAGATTCTAGGCTGACTCTTAGGTTTAAAGGTAAAATGCTAAGGCGACATACAAAACAAGTTGGACTACATTTAGAGGGGGAAACATATAAGCAATTAGAAGGCTCATGTATACCTCCACAAATAATGCATATAAATAGCATGACTTAAACACAATTAAGATCTGAATTTTAAAAATCCTAAAGCATGGTGTTCAAGTCAGAACCAAATTCAATATGAAACTCAAAAAAGAAGTCTGAATCAAAAAAGGGAATTCCAATTTTTATTTAAGTTGTTACCTAAGGCTTGCCTGGGCGTAAATAGTACCCAATAGTTGTTCAGAATCATTACGACGGTTTGGAGATTATTATTAGCTAAGACATACTGTTCTAGTTGCTCTACTATTCTAGGTGTCCCAGAATATGCAGAGATGATATGTTTGTTAGTGTTGTTTAGCCTAAAATAGGATGTCTAAGTGTGCATAGCAGTAGGAGCATGATCGCAGAAACACTAGTTATTAACACATTTAGCGCAGGAATTTCTAAGTGATATGATAGCGAAATGGACATGCTGAAAATAGTAAGTGTAAATCCTAAGGAGCATGATCTCCAATGCATGAAATGAGTCCTAGGCATGGTTTCTATTGCACAAGTAGGAATGTAAACCTAGTAACATATTTTCTACCCTTTTGATAGCTAAAGCATGCATATTTCTCATCCCTTTTCACTAGCCAAGCCCATAATTGTTTACAAATTATTACACACCAAATGGTTGAATTACAAGAAGAGGTGCAAAAATAAGAAGTTACAACCATAGGAAGCCTGATCTTGAATTCCTCTCTGAGTTATGTAATGAACCACCTCAAAAGCCAATATTGTCCCAAAGCCTTTCTCATATCTGGTTATGTTAGAGTTCCCTAAGGACCTCAAGGGATCCCAGGCAGTGCTTACACCCAGATTTGCATAACCAAACAGAATGAGTGCAGTGTGGAAGGGCCAACTTTTATGTGTCCAAGTTCAGAGGGAGCTCAAGGGTTACAAAGCAAGGGTCACACAAGAGGGGCAGAACCTAGATTTTAAGAGTAGGTGAGAGTGCTTGACATAGTTTCAAAAAGAGTTTGTTTTTAAAAAGCTGGATTGGCATGTCCATTTTGAAAGTAATCAGTAAGAGAGGGGATTGAAAGCAGTTGTAGTAGTAAACAAAACTCAAACTCCCAAGATGGGATCACATATAGAATCAGTAGTCATACAAGGGGGGTCAAGGGATTTTGGGGAGACATTTGTCTGTAAGCACATGATCCCAACAAGGGTCTAGTTTGGACATGCACAACAATAGCTGATATTGGCATGATCACAAACCAGCCAAAAGACCACAAACACATAGAGGGGATAGGGGTTTAGGATTCATAAGATAGCAAGTACACAATAAGTGATTGACAAAGTATGCCTTGAAATACACATAGGGGAAGTGCATTAATCTAAATGGAAAAGGGATACATTATAGCATGCTAGTAATGCATCTTAATAGAACCACAAGAAGAAGTCGACCAAAAATGAAAGAAGCTGAAACAAATAACGCAGCATGTTATTGTTGGAGCTTTAAAATTAAACAAGGACATACCAGTTAAAGAAGCAAAGTGCAGAAAAGAAGAGTAATCAGAGTTCCAAAGTCCAGCTCTGGATTTTAGCCGGCTAGACAAGGCAGTAGCACATGTAGTAGTAGAGAAATAGAGAGCTTTGAGTGTGTAAGTGTGTGTTCTAAACTCAGTTGTTCATGTCTTTAAATTAAAGAGGGTAGGGTATTTATAGATTTGAAAACAAGTTGAAAAATAAGGTAACAAGTAAAGGTTTAACACAAATATGGAAATAATCACAATCAAAATCCCATTAATACAAGTATTTCCTTTTAATAAAGGAATTACTGCTCAAACGGATACTAACAGGGGTAATTAATGAAAGGAAATCAATTTGAGAAAGATTGATTTCTGACCATATAGGGATAGTAAAAGTATAGAGTATATAATTGAGTCTAAGTACAAAATATATTTAATTGGGGAAAGGGTTCACCAAAGGTAAAACAACACAGCAAAGGAAAGGAATCAGTCGATTTAAACAAAACGAGTGAAACCAGGGATTTATGAGAAAATATTTGCAATCAGTCGTAACTTGAGAAAATCAAGATCAATCAAGAAAGAATCATGATTCTGCACTTTGCTATATAAATAGAGAAGAATGAACAAGAGTATCAGACCTACAAGGTCAACCATATTGCCAAAAAAGCAATACAAACATACAGTAGTAGCAGGCGTAGGCTAGGATTCAGTAGTAAAAGAAACCTACTCGAAGCGTAGTAGTCGACAAAGTCAAGTAGTCCCATAGAACCAAAAAATGAAGGAGATAGTCTAGCACATAGCAACAAGTAAAAGAGATCAACACACAGAAACAAGAAAAGTCTTTAAACTCATAGCAATAAGTGAAGAAAACATTTTATAAGGAATTAGGTTTTTAACAGAGCAGAGTTAAAAAGGTAAGAACTTTAGAATCTGTCAAGTTAAACAAAGAAAAGGATCTAAACACAAAGAACTCAGTCGAAACCAGTATTCATACACGACAAACAAAGACAGTTCCAAAACTCGGATAAAACCAAAAATATTTAGGGTTTTCAACATGCTGAATCAAGTAGAAGAAACGCATAAACAAATCGTTTGAACATAGTAGAATCATAAAACAATACTGAAAATCAGAGAAGAGATCTTCTAAAAGAGGTTGAGAAAACCCTAATCATTGAAAACGAAGAGTCACTTTGAAAAATCAGAGCAACTTTAAGGAAGAAATTTAATAGGTTCATTACATACACAGATCTAAGACAGATCTGAAAGAAAAATCGAAAGCCTTTAAGGTTAGGGTTTTGGAGAACCCAGAAAAATGAGAAAGACTTCGAAAAGTTACCAATCTAGCCGAAAAAGTCAAGGATCTAACTTGAACAGCCATTGATGGCCGAAAAAGAGGCCATGGATAGAAGTTGAGCCAAGACTGGACTAGATCTCTTTGAGATCTGTCCATGAAATCACGAAAACAAACAACCAGGAGCCATAGGAGACCGATACACTTCTCAAACAGCTTTGGGAGTCCATGGATTAGGTGAGAATCAAAGGGGATTAGGGTGGATTGTATTGGCGGCGACTAGGGTTAGCCTTAGGTTCCAGAGAGAGTTTGAAAGGAGAAGGGATTCAAGGGCGGCGGGTTGGTAAAAATGATTTAGGTTTAGTGGTCGTTTTGAGTTAAAAAGGGTAAGGTGAAATGGTGGCCATTGATCTTATTGATCAATGGCCTAGATTAAAAGGGGTACGTGGGGATCCAGGTTTGGATAGCATTTGATTGGGTTAGGGGCGGGTTTTAATTGGAATTGGGTTGGGAAATTTGGGGTCTAATTTAGGCTATAATTGAAATACAAATGGGATGCTATTTAAATAGCCAGCTTTTCCCCTTTTTAATTTATAAAAATAGTAAATAGTTTTCTGAAAATAAATTCAACGTATTAAAATTATTTATAATACCTAATTAACAATATAAAAATACAAGACTCAATGTTATGAATATAAAACGCAATTAAATCTTTAAATGGCTAATACTGCAATTATGTGCAATTTAGCTTTAAAATGCTAAATAAAATTGTAAAAATATGTAAAAATTATCTTAGCCATATTTTCGCATAAATATAAAAAATCCAATAGATGAATTGTCAAGATAATAAATTCTGAAAATAATTATTGAAATTTTATGGATAAAAAGGGGGAAAATAAATCAATTTAAAATTTTTAAAGTTATGAAAAAATAATAAAATACTTGGACATGCTTATATATGCATATTTATGCTATTTTGATGTTATTTTACATATTGAAAATATATAGGGAAAAATTGGGTATCAACATCCCTTAGCCTACATTACAACCTTAAAGTCCTAATTGACCCTAGATTTGGCTAGCTTAAACTAGTATAGATATACACTACATGCAAGCTTTTGATACAACCATGGGATGCATATGAATTCTTTGTGAGAGTGAGCGAATTTTGTTCAATTGTGTGATGTCCTTAATCTATAATCAAAAACACATTTGAATGTGTGGACTAGTATATATTCACTCTTTCATTTGTTGGCAAGGGAACATGATATCATGAATGATTGGTAATGTTGTAAACTTTTTTGTTGGGTGAGTGCATGAGTTGAGGGTTCTTAGTGGTTACAAGTTGGCTTTTGATGTTGGTTGGTAACAAATAGGTTGTTGCAATTGATTGAATTGAAATATTATACTTAGGCATGCTTAAACGGGAAGAATGTGAAATTTTATATGGTCATGCTCGTGTGCCGGTATTGATCATAGTCAAGTGTATAGTGTGTGGTTAAAAGTCAAAGTGCTCCTCCATAATTGAGACTTGTACGTAGTTTGGGGTTTATTTTATAGTCCCATTGCTTGAAGACGAGCAAGAGTCCAAGTGTGAGGTGTTGATGTTGTGCATAAAGTATATATATTTGTATGGATATTACCTCATATCTTGCTTTTATTTCATGGATTTAGGATGTGAAATGTGTTGATTTATGTTAATTTGATGTGTTTTCATGTGTAGGAATGATCCGGGAGCAATCGGGGGCGGAATGTGCAAAATTAGAGCCAAAACGGCCGAAAACAAGGAAAGGGCATATTTTAGCACCACAGGTGGCACCCAGCCCTACCTGTGGCGCCAGAAAAAGAATCAAAAATATTAGAGCGCTGTGGAGGGCGCCTGGCGCCAGCCAGGGCTCCAGTGACATGAAAGTTCTCCAAATTTGCCTGAGACATGGTTATTTCGGCCCTAGACCTACCCAGCACGTATAAAAGCAAGACTAAACTTATTTGTCAGGGGAGAGACACCACTTTGGAGATATCTAACATAGTTTGAAGGAGAATTCATGTGGGGGAAGACACACGACTCTTGGAGGAGGCTTGTAACTAGTTTTTCTTCTCTTCTCTTCTCTTTCTTTTATTTCATAGTTTATTAGTTCTAGAATTTCTGGTGCTACATGAACATTGTAGTTTAAAGCTTGATTTATTCTTTATTATTTTATCAAATTGGTTTATTTATTCAATTTTGCTCTTAATTATTTAATTGCTTGATCACCAGTTGAATTCGGGAGAGGGAATTCTAGATTACATATAAGATTGAGTAGAGCAAGATCTTAACTCTTGGGGGGGAGGGGGGGTTGCGGTTAGGATAGGAATATACTTAATCGCTTTGCTTGGTTACTATACGGGAATTATAAATGTGTTCTTGTTAATTCTAATTCCATAGGAATATAGGCGTTAGATTAGCTTGAATAGGCGAGATGTACTTCGGGAGAAGGCTATGAGCAATATTAACCCTCTCAACCAATAAACTAGATAAATTAATTAGACTATTTAAGTGAATAATTCAATTAGATTGTTAGCTAACCCATTGCCCTAGAATATTCACTCACATTGAATTCGTCTCCGTAATTTGCCAATTTGTTCCTTTAATCTCTTTGTTTGCTATTCTAGATTAGTTGTAGTTAATTAATCACATTTTAAAAAATCGCTTGAATAGATTAATTGTCTTAGTTTAATTTAGTTTATAGTTAATCACAAGTCCCTATGGGTACGATATCTGGACTTACAATCTTATATTACTTGTCGACCACGTATACTTGCATGTGCGTTTGGGAGCAACAAGTTGGTAGTAGTATTGTCACAAAGGAGAATCTGCCAAGGTTATATAGATCCCGGAGAGTTAAACATTCGAGGATGAATATTTCTAAGAGGGTAAGGATGTTACATCTCGCATTTTCGTACGTTAAAGTTTCGTCTTCAGTTAATCGACATAGACTCGGGGATGAGATTATCTTAAGATTAACATATTTATGCTATTTATAACAAGCGATAAGTAAGTGTCATGAAGGATAAAGGGTACACGAATTAAAGAAAACGAGTTTCGTTGAAGGTAGCCGATTTAGGATAAAATACGGTCCGAGCTATAATACTCGATATTTATGGAGTAGTACCATACAAGGTATCATATGACCGTAATAGTATGATGTATCAAGTATATTAAAAATGAGTAGTGGTTTAAGAAATTTGAGATAATTCTTAATTATACGGGTAATTGGTTAATTATCGGGTAATAAGATATTACCTAGTTAATTATTAAATTAGGAGAATAAGATGTGGCAGCAAAGGGAGCTAACAAAACTAATGACTAAGTAGTCACCTAAGATTTGTGGCTATCTAATATCACGTGTAAGACCTTTAAACACTCAAGGTGTATATTAAATGTCTGGTATCTTTTAAAAGCTTGGATCATTTGGACAGAGAATAACAAGTTGAACTATAATTTGTTCTTCCTAATTCAAAATATCCAAGCACAGACGCTATGTTTCAACTGAAAAAGCCTCCAACGAAATTCTTGCAAACAATTATAACAAGAATTGTTTGAACCATAACAATGTAAAATTTTTGCAGTTCTAAAGGAGTACGGTGCAATCTTTTCCAAGAATATTATAAGGATTTTTTCCTACTCCAGGTATGTTAAGGCCATCCCTTCTTTCTTTTTGGCATGATCCAAGTTATACAGAAGAAACTAGCAAAATCACAGTTTTCATAAACGACTCTATTCATATAAATACTAGGGGTCCCTGTGTTCTTGATTTCCCATGTGACATATTATTATAACTTCTATTCATGCGTCTCAAAATAATGTTGATAAAGCTTATCCGAAAAGAATATTGAGATTTTTAACATATTTTCATGCATTTTATTCATGTATGCATGTTCATTGACCCATGACCAGAAGACATTATATACACATATTTATATGTATATATTTATGTATATGGGATATGGGAAAAAGGTTACGGCGTTATATACGCACCACCACATGAGCAGTTGTTATATGTTGATGATGTTGTCCATAGTGGACGAGACAATATGATGGGATGCTCTCAGTGGCTTGATGATGTTATGTACACCTATAACTATGCATGACATGACATTTATATGCATGTGCATGGCATTATAAATGTTTCAAAATTTACCAAGTTATTCATATTTACAGATGGATCTCTTTATTCCATGTTTCATCTATGTCTTTTATGTACTGATTTTCATGCCTTACATACTTAGTACGTTATTCATACTGATGCTCTATTTCCCGGGGCCTGCGTTTCATGTCCGCAGGTGCAGGTAGGCAAGCCGAAGATCCCCCTTTATAGGACCCTTGATCAGCGAGAGTTGGAGTACTCCACTTGATCCAGAGCTGTGTTTGATTTTGGTACGATATGCTTATATATATGGGTATGACGTGGTTCAGTCTCACCTTTGAACAATTGTATTTCTACTAGAGGTCTGTAGAAGTTATGTACAGTTGGATACTATGTGGCCTTGCCGGCTTTCAGTTATTGGTATATAGTTGTCTATCGCGGCCTTGTCGATTCTCCTACTGTAATTAGCACGTATATGTATATATGTCTTTTGGACAAGTTTTCCTCGTGCATGTTACTCTCATAATTCAGCAGATATTATTCAAGTTTATATCTTAGTTTCATACATAAAGCTGTTCGACAGATAGGACTCAGGCACTCATCGCGGCCCATCGGTTTGGGTCGTGACAACAACACCCTTCATGCTGAGTGGGAGAATGACCAATCCATGGTGAAAGCTATAGAGAAGCGATTAAAGGGAAGGGTCAGAGAGATGGAGAAAGATAACGCCTTCCTTCTTAGTCAAGTGGTCGCATTGGAAGTTGAGAAGGCTCAACTGCTTGCGCATCCCTCTTCTTCCCATACTTTGGGATTTCCCATCATTCTTCGGGCAAGTATGAGGAATGGATTCATGCCGAAGCTCAATTGGATGTATATCAAGATCTATATAAGGCGAGATCCATTTCTAAGGCAGCTCTTGTGTTAAAGCCTGTGAAGCTCGAGTCGCTTGGGGGTATGATCCTGCTACTCTTGAGGTCGATAAAGAGGGAGATGATAAAGTCGTGGACCATCTTGGAGAATATGCTTGGTATGATACTTCTTATACCGATGGCGTGGGAGGTGTATACGGGGGTGATCAAGATGGCGAGGACGTCGATAGTCAGGTTGGTGGAGGCGTGGAAGGCCCTAATGGTGGTGACTAGTATTTTTTCTTTTCTTCTCTTTTTTGGTTAACTTTTGTTTTGTAGTTGGTGGAATCTTCATGAGCCTTTGCAAAGAATGTTTCAAGTTTTAAATACCAACTTCATTGTTTTGCATATGCTTTTCTTCTTGTGGTTTGTTTTTTGTATTTGTATGTTTTTTGATTCCATCACTTGGTTGTCTTGTTTTTTTATTGGCTACGATCACTTAATGGCGAGTTGCGGCCAAAATGTTGATAGGCATTTGTTCGATCGAGGTCGAACATGGTCGTTTTTCAAGAATGCGGGGGCCGGTATATGGTAGTTCGAACTAGGTCGGCTATAGCCTGAATTTAGTTGTGGCCAAGGGCCGGTAGGTGTTAGTTCGAAAAAGGTCGAACATAACTTGCATTTAATTATGGCCGAGGGCTAGTAGGTGTCAGTTCAAACAAGGTCGAACATACCCTAAATTTAATTATGGCCAAGGGCTAGTAGGTGTTAATTCGAACAAGGTCGAACATAACCTACATTTAATTATGGTCGAGGGCCAATAAGTGTTAGTTCGAACAAAGTCGAACATAACCTTCATATAATTATGGCCGAGGGCCAGTAGATGTTAGTTCGAACAAGGTCGAACATAACCTACATTTAATTATGGCTGATGGTCAGTAGGTGTTGGTTTGAATAAGGTTGAACATATCCTGGATTTTGGAAAGATATGTTGATAACCGTAAAGTTTATTGCCTCTGTATTGTTTCTTTGGTTACAGACTTAGAGAGATTTACAAGTTCTTTGAGCTTTGGCTGGCGTTCCAGTCATTGTCCCAGTCTATCTAGTCGCTTCATTGGTTGACTTGGAGAGTGCTTGAGAGGTCGAGTAATGAATTAGTAGTTATGGTGTCATCCTCACATACCTTGTCTTAAAGTGTTCCCTTCGTCGCCTCGTTAATAACCTCCTTAAGAAAACCCATCTAGGACAAAACTCAAGTGAGGGAAAAAGAGTACGACTTATGGGATGCTTTATCTTTTAAAGGTTGAAGTATTTGAGGAGGCTAATATTCCAGTTATTTGGTAGTAATTTTCCTTCCATGTTTCTAATTGGAATGATCCTTCATTTGCCTTCGCTGTGATCTTGTACGGACCATCCCAATTTGTTCCTAGTTTGCCTTCCTATGGGTCTTTACTCGCTTGTATTTTAGCTTTTACCACGTAGTCCCCGACTTTGAGCGGCCTGACCTTTGCTTTCTTGCAATAATACCATTCTTCTTGTTCTTTCTATGCGATCATTCTTAAATAGGCCATATCTCTTTGCTCTTCGACTTTGTCAAGCTTCCGCCTTTTGCTTTCGATATTGCTCGTATTGCTCTCATGGGAGTACCTTAGGCTGGGTTCTCTGACCTTGACTAGTATTACTGCATCGCTCCCATAGACCAAAGAGTAGGGTGTCTCTTTTGTGCTCGTTTTCGGAGTTGTTCGATAAACCCACAGTACGTTTTTGAATATTTTCGACCACAATCCATTGGCGTCTTCAAGCTTTTTCTTCATGATGTTCAGTATCGACTTGTTAAAGGACTCTGCTTGCCCGTTGCATGCGGGGTGGTATGGTGTTAAGAGTATCATTTTGATGTTCTATTTCTCAAAGAACACATCGGTTTTCTTTCCTTTGAACTGGGGTCCGTTGTCACACCTAATCTCTTTGGGGAGGCTGATTCTGCGTATGATGTTCCTCTACATAAAGGTGATTACTTACTGTTCCCATATTTGGGCGAATGCTCCTGCTTCCACCCATTTAGACAAGTAGTATGTTAAAACCAAAAGGAATTGTACATTACCTCGTCTTGCCGGGAGGGGTCCTATGATGTCCATTATCCATTTGATGAACGACCAAGGTGAGGTTACCGAGTGGAGGTGATCACCCGCCTGGTGAATCATTGGGCCTACTTTTGGCATTGATTGCATCTTTTTACGAAGTGTGCGACCTCTTTTTTTATGGTGGGCCAGTAGTACCCTGCCCGGATAAGGCATATGACCAGAGCCCGATTGCCGGAGTAAGCTCCACCATGGCCCTCGTGGACCTCTTCAAAGATGCGTCGAGTTTGGTTTGGGCCCAACAATTTTGCTAGAGGTAAGTTCTTTTATACTGATCATTGTGGTTGATAATGTATCTAGCCGCTTGCATTCTCAGTTTTTTGGCCTCTTTTGTGTCATTTGGGATATGCCATCCTGCAAGTATCTAATAATACGATTGCACCAATCCAAAGTTAAGTTTATAGTTCTTACCTCAACTTGGTCTAGCGACGAGTTGAGGAGGTGGACCATGGTTCTATCTCCGGTTGTAGTGTTTATGGTGGTTGCGGCTAGCTTAGCGAGGCCATCTGCCTTAGCTTCTCTGCTCGTGGAATTTGGTCGAGCTGACATTTGTCAAACCCGGGTAGAAACTTGCATATTTCAGTCTGATATTTTTGCAATTTGTATTCCTTTATTTGGAAAGTCCCTATTACTTGGTTGACTACGACTTGGGAATCACAACGTAGTTTTAACCGTTTTACCCCATACTTGAGTGCTAGCCTCAAACCTGTAATTACGGCCTCAAACCCGACTCATTGTTAATCATACCCAGGCACCTTATGGACTGGAAAATTACTTCGTCAGTTTGGACTTCGGGTACGAGTCCCAGTCTGGACCATGATGCGTTGGCGCGTCATCGGTGTACAGGACCTATAGGTCTTGTGTTTGGGCGGCTTGTCTTTCAACTTCGGGGATTACTTTTGCGCTGAAGTGGCTGAGAACATGTGACGTTATCATTGTTCTTGGATGGTACATGATATCGTTCTCGCTTAGCTCGATGGATCATTTGACCAGTCGTCCCGATAGCTTAGGTTTATGTAAAATGCTTCTTAGAGGGAAAGTCGTGACGGCCGAGATGGGGTAGCATTGGAAATACGGTCTAAGCTTTCGCAATGCTATGACTAAGGTCAGAGCCAGTTTTTCGAGGTGAGGGTACTTCATCACGACGTTGGCTAATGTTTTGCTAATGTAATAGATGAGGGATTGCGTACCTTTATTTTTTTGAACCATGACTGCGCTCACAGCTACTTCGAATACATCGAGGTAGACGAGTAGATGTTCCCCTAGATCTGGTTTTGAAATTAATGGTGTCGATGACAGGTATGCTTTTAATTCCTTCAGGGCCTGGACGCACTCAGAAGTCTATTGAAGACCATTATCCTTCTTAAGTATGCCAAAGAATTTGTGACACCTATTCGATGATCATGAGATGAACTTTGATAGGGCGGCGATACGGCCAGTCAACCTTTGAAGTTGCTTTTTGGTGGTCAAGTGTTTTGGTATTGCCTCGATGGCTTTGATTTGATCATGATTGACCTCGATCCCCCATTGTGATACCAAAAAGCCTAGAAATTTTCCTAAGGCCACGCTGAACGCACAATTTTTGGTGTTCAATTTCATTCTATATCATCTGAGTTTATCAAAGGTTTCTCTCAAGTGGTCGATGTTGTCACGACCCAAATCGATGGTCTATTGCAAATGCCCAAGTCTTACCTGTCGAACATCCTTAAGCATGCGTCTAAGATATAAACATGAATTAAGGGTTGGTTATGAACAACATCTGTCAATAACCTGCTGAATTACGTGAATAATGTGTGTAAGGAGAACATATTCAAAAGACATATATACATATACATGCAAAATACGGTAGGGTGATCTGGCAAGGATGATATAGATAACTATATACCCAAAACCGGAAGCCGATAATGCCATATACTGTCTAGCTATACATCACTATCTACAGACCTCTAATACAGTGTACAACTGTATAAAAGACAGGACTGGGCCTCGTCGTACCCATATCTGCATACAAAAATAGCTTACTAGAACTAATAACAGCTCCAGATCAAGTAGAGCTCACCAACTCTCGTTGATCAAGGATCCTAAAGAGGGGGACCATAAGTCTGTCTACCTGCACCTGCGGGCATGAAACGCAGGCCCCGAAATATAGGGGCATCGGTACGAATAATGTACCAAGTATGTAAGGCATGAAAATCAGTACATGAAAGACGTAAAAGAAACATGGAGTAAAGGAATTTGCATGTAAGTCTAAATAACTTTGTGAATCCTAAAACATTTATAATGTCATGCATGTGCTTATAAATGTCGTATCAGGCATAGGTATAGGTGTACATAATATCATCAAGCCTCTAAGGGCATCCCATCATATCATCTCGGCCTCTGTGGGAGAAATCATCAATGTACACCAACTGATCAGGTGGTGGTGTGTATATAACACTGTATCCTTTTTCCATATCCATATACATATAATATATGTGTAGATAACGCCATTTGGTCATGACTCAATGTACATGTATAAATAAATGAAATATATAAGAAGTACTTTAATAAGATTTCTCAGAATGTCATAAGATTAATATGTGTTCGGATAAACTTTATGAACGATGTATTTTTCTAAAAACCATGAACAGAAGATAAAATAATAAGACACATAGGGAATCAAGAGCAAAGGAAGAGCTTCTATGAATAGAGGTATTTATGAAAGCTGTACATTTGCACGTTTTGTTTGTATAGTATGAATCATGCCAAAAGGAAAGAAAGGATAGTCTTAACATACATGAGCCGATTCTCATGACAATCCCTCTAACACATGTAAATTGCGACAAAACATGTAATGACGGATCGAAGTAGGGAAAAATTTGTATGATATTCTTGATAAAGAATGTACCATGTTCTCTTAGAATTGCATCTCACACTATAAGGACTGGAAGAAGAACAATCGGAGACAAGATGGAAATGACACATGCAGAGGGAAGATGGATGCTTCTTCGTCATGAAACAAATAGGCTAACAGGTGATAAAAAAAGTTTGTTGGACATGTCACAAACCTGTACATCATGCATGAAACTATCCAAATCAAGCAAAGATAAATGTTATTCTTGCTGAGGAGGAGAAATAAGGAATGGGACAGGAAGTTGTCGCCAAGGAATGTAACTACGACGGATGATGAATAAAATGTTGCCAAGGAAGAAGTTGCATACGTGAATGCAACGGGGGATAATTTGGCTAATGCTTATTCCACACTAATGTATGTGGATCTAAAAATCGGAAAAAAGAGTGTCGTGACCATGGTTGATACTGGAGCCACGCACAACTTTGTTGCCTCCAAAATTGTTCACAGAGTATGAGCTACAAGTAACAAATTGTCTAGCGAATATGAAGGCTCTAAACTCAAAAGCGCAACCTGGTTATGGGGTGGCGCTACATGTCCCGATGATATTGTTCTATTGGTCTTCAAATTTCAACTCCCTTTGTGGATTGAAATATTTGGGACCGGGCAACACACCGCAACGGATGTTATGTGGGACACCCTTTCTTTGTGTTTATTTATTGTTTTGTTTTCCCTTTGTTGGATGAACTAATGAAGTTGTACTTTTGTTGTTATATTTGTTTTACTTGTTATATAACCTCATACCTTGCTTTCCCCTCTATTTTTGCTACATACCTGGGTTATTGCCCGTTTGGTGTACAGACCGTGTTATGTGAGAATTCGTGTTGTTCCATGATGAGTTGTGTAACTACCTGACCAGTTGTTTTGAACTTTTGCACTTCGTTCGCTAGTTATCGGGCATGACTAGACCCGTGTGATGTATTATGACTTATGCAAATCGTCAGTTTTGGTTTTCAAGGTAATCGGAATGGAATTGGAAGGACAGTTCACCGTTTGAAGCTTAAAATTTGAAAGGTTTGACCAAGTTTTGGCTTGTTAGTATATGATCTCGGATTTGAATTTTTATGATTTGGTTAGCTCCTCTAGGTGATTTGGGACTTAGGAGCATGATCGGAATGTGTTTTGGAGGTCCGGAGTAGAGTTAGGCTTGAATTGGCAAATTTGAAACTTTGGCGATTTCCGGTTAATAGGTGAGATTTTGATATAGGGGTCGGAATAGAATTTCGGAAGTTGGAGTTCGTCCCTTGTGTCATTTGTGACGTGTGTGCAAAATTTCAGGTCATTCGGACGAGTTTTGACAGGTTTTTTGTTCGAAAGAAGAATTTGAAGGTTTTTGGAATTCTTAGGCCTGAATCCGATGTAATTTTGGTATTTTGATGTTGTCTTGAGCGTTTTGAAGGTTGGAACAAGTTTGAATGATGTTATGAGATATGTTGTCATGATTGATTGAGGTCTCGAGGGCCTCAGGTGAGTTTCGGGTGGTTGAACGGATCATTTCATATTGGAAAAAGTTGCAGAAAAAACTAATATCCGTTTTGCAGGTTTTTGACCTTTGCATTCACGATGGATGTCCCGCATTCGCGAAGGTGAAATATGTGAGGCAGTGGAGTTGGCCTTCGCATCACGGAGGTGGTCCCGCATTCGCGAAGGGCTAAGGTCAGTGGTCATCGCGTTCGCGAGGGTTTTGCCGCATTCGGGTAAAGGAAGTGGAATAGCTGGGAAACCAAGGCATTTGTTCTACGCGTTCGCGAAGAGGTGAGTTAGTTGTGCATCGCATTCGCGAGAGGGTCCTTGCGTTCATGTAGAATGAATTTTGGTCAGTGAAGCTTTGTGCTTTGCGAACGCGAGGGTGTTGCCGCGTTGGCGATGAAGAAAATATCTGGGCAGAATGTTTAAGTTCAAAATCAAGGGTTTAAGTCCAATATCACAAAACCATTAGAGAGCTCGGGAGAAGGTGAAATTTGAGGAGATTTCAGTGGAGCAATTGGGGTAAGTATTCTTCACTCATATTTGGTTTAATTTCATGATTTAGTCTCGAATTTCATCATTTCATTTGAGAAATTAGAGTGGGAATTGGGGAAAAATGGAAGAAACATTTGAGAATTCTTTTGGGGATTTGAATGGGCAATTAAGGTTGGATTTTGATGAATTTGATATGGGTAGACTTGTGAGAGGATGATAATTCTATTGATGTGATTTTTATCGGATTCCGAGACGTGAGCCCGGGGGCCAAGTTTGAGCAATTTCGAGATTTTTGATGTGAATTGGATATTTTCGAGTGGGCTTTGTTTCCTTAGCATATGTTGATGTTATGAATCTGCTTTTAGCTAGATTTGGAGCATTCGTAGGCCGAGTCGAGAGGTAAAGGCATCACGGGCTAGAGTCTGGACCGGATTTAGGTAAGTAATGATTGTAAATGTTTGTCCTAAGGGTATGAAACCCCTAATTTCACATCATTGTGCTATGTTGAGGTGACAGACACGCTAGATGACGAACGAGGGATCGTGCACCGTTGGGGATTGTGACTTAGTCCTTCCCTAATGACTGTTTTACTTCGTATTAGACTGAAAACTATTTGCTATAATCATGTTTTGGGCTGAATGCCATATTTGGGCCTCGTGCCAACTATTTTGGACCCTTAGGGGATTTTTACTACTATTCCTCATGATTTTGACTTTATACTTGTACTCAGTCATGCTATATTCTACTATTTTTATAATTCAGCCATGTTTATACTGTTTTGACATCTTAAATGATATTGTGAGATGAGCATCATATTTTACTATGCCCGAGTGGCTTTTAGAGATTTCTGACTGAGTAGGGCCGAGGGCCTGTGTCGTCAGGTTATTATGGGATCGGGCTGCGCGCCGCAGCGGTATTGAGTTGATTCATGATTATGAGGCCGAGAGCTTGAGTTGTACGCCACAAGGTGACTTGATATGAGGCCGAGATCCTATTGATTATGCCACAAGATGGCTTGATATTGCGCTTGGGCCGTAAGGGGCCCCTCCTGGAGTCTGTACACCCCTAGTGAGCGCGGGTACCTAGTGTGAGTGATGTGTTGTAGCCCTAGGGGTTATTGTTGTTTCATATTGAAGCCGGAGGGGCTATTCTTGATCCATGTTGCCCAATGGAAGGTTCTTGAATCATGTTATGCCCGAGGGCTGATTACGAGTGATTGTGAGGTAGCCCGATGGGCTGGTTCTGTTGATATTATGCCCGAAGGGCGGTTGATGGTACATTTTTGCCCGAGAAGCTGTTTATATTTTATCATTTTTATTCACTGTTTTTATCAGCCGTTTGAAAACATTGAAAGTTATTTTAAAAAGGTTTTTACTGGAACTAAGCTTGATTTACGAGGTAGATGATTTTGTGTACTACTTTGAAAATGATCTACATTTGTTGTAGTGTTATGACGTGGATTACGTGTTTCCTTACTGCTCAGCTTTCATTTACTCTTATTACTCACTGAGTTAGCATAATCACATTACTCCCTGCACATTGTGTGCAGATACAGGTAGTTTTGAACCCGGTAGCGGGTGTTGATTGCTCAATGGCAGAGTTATTGGAGTTAGCAAGGTAGCTGCCAGATGTTCGCATCACTGCTTTTCTCCCTCTTGTTTTCTTTAGATTGTATTTAGTACATTATTAGACTCATGTTGTATTCAGACCTTAGTAGATGCTTGTGACTTGTGACACCCCGATGTCGGGATTGTGTATTTATTCTGCACTATTCATTTAGACTTACTTTATGAGATATCTAATTAATTAAAGGCTTAAAAATGATTGTTATTGATTAAATGGTTAATTCGGGAGTTGTGTCGGTTGGCTTAGTTTCACGACAAGCACCATCACGATCGGGTCAATTTTAGGGTCGTGACAAGTTGTTAGTTGGGCTACTTGTATTGGATGAGATGAGGTTCTTAGACATGAGATTTTCACTATCGTACTGGGGTGAGGAGCATTTGGAAGGATGATGCTATTTCCACTCAGATTTGGGCAATAGCCCTTGATGGACGAGAAAGCTGCTTGGCTTGTTAAGTTCATGTGTGGTAATGAGTTTCTGTATGTTTCTTGCATCTTGGACAGCATTGTGGAGGCCCGAAACAAGGTTATATTCAATGTGAAGAGTATTGCCGAAATCGAAAATGTTTTTGGGAAGCTATGGTGGTCAGAAGATATTACTACGGGCAATTGAGTTTTTGTGAAACACCACGTGATTGTACCTTGGGTTGGATTTGTGTCACGATTCAGCTTATTCATGTTTATACAGTGTGAGGATGTGAGATTCGGATCCTATGATGAGATTCAGATGTTGAGGGTTAGGTTTTGTCCTAAGGTTATGAAGTAAGGATGAAGTGAGACCATTAGTTAAGTTGCATTTTCAGGCCTACATAGGTGTGGGTGATGGGGAATAACCCTGTGTTCTATGTATGGTGAGCTTATGTAGTGATTTGACAGCTTTGGAATGACTCCTGGCACGTCCGAGGATGAACATATGTTTAAGTGGGGGAGAATGTAATGACCCGACTAGTCGTATTGAGTAATTGCATCAGATTTGGCACTTTGATGTCACAAGTAGCTTCACAATTGTATTATCACTTGCGTGAATCATCGGTTCAGGTTTTTTGAGGAGTTCTGAAAGGAATTTTAGAAGTGACTCTCATTTGAGAAGCTCGAAGTCGAAAGAATTTACCAAGATTTAACTTTTGATTATGTCATCTCGTATTAGAGTTTCGATGGTTCTGATAGGCTCGTATGGTGATTTTGGACTTAGGCGTGCATCTGGATTTAGATTTGGAGGTCCGTATGGTAATTTAAAGTATTTCGGCAAATATTGGGTAGTTGAAGTTTTGAGAAGATTGACAGGTTTGACAAAGATTTGACTATGGTAATATTGGGGTCGGAATATGATTGCGGGAGTTGGAACAACTCTATTATATCATTGGGGACTTGCCTGCAAAATTTGACGCCATTCCGGGTTAATTTGATAGGTTTTGGCGCGAATTTTAGAAGTTGGATGATTTGAAAGTTCATGAGTTCGATTCGTAGTTTCGACATTTTATGATGTGATTTGGGACCCCAATTGAGTCCATGTTAGGTTATGGAACTTGTTGTGTGTTTAGCGGGGCCTCGAGTGTGTTTTGGATGGGCTATGGACCATTTCCTTCTATTTTTGGACTGCCGATATGCTGGTGTCTGGTGTTCTTCATTGCGTTCGCGATGAAGCAATCTCATTCGCATAGTGTTATTGGAGACATACAACATTTTTCCCTTCGCATTCGCAAAGGGGGGCTCGCATTCGCGAAGGTTGGAAAATCTTCGCCTTCACGTTCACGCAAATGAGTCCACGGCCGCATAGAGTTAAGGCAGATTTGGAGCATCATGCAATTTCTCTTTGCATTTGCGTGTGCACATATGTGTTCGCGAAAGTTCTAGGTTTTGTTCACCATGTTCGTGAGCTTGCTATCGCATTCGCGTTGCACAATTTTGGCCGCCTTCATTTTTCTTTTTCGCGACTGCGAGTGATGTTCCGCAATCACGATGCATTAACATCTAGGCAGAATATATAGTATGATATTCAGAGGGTTAGCCATTTTCAACATTTTTGGAGTTCTATAGCTCGGTTTTGAGTGATTCGTCATGGTTTTTTTTAAGATAATCAATTGGGTAAGTGTTCTTCAGCTAGAATTTATTGTATTCCATGATCCTATCTTTATTTTTATCATAAAACTTGTGTTTTGAGTTGAGGAAAAATGGGGATTTTGAAGAAAATTTTCAAAATGTAAAATGATGATTAGAGGGAAGACATGCTATCGGAAATTGATAATTTTGGTATAGTTGAACTCGTATCGGAATAGGTGTTCGAATTTTGTGAAATTTGTCGGGTTCCAAGGTGCGGGCCCAGGGGTCGACTTTTGGGTTGATTTATAATTTTTGACAAGATTGAAGCTTTATTAGCCGGAATAATTTGTCATGACCCTAAACCCAGACTCGGTCGTGATGGCACCTCTCGTAAAGACAAGGCCAGCCGACACTACTTATTTTCCAATTATTAGCAGTTAAGCATTAAGAAGAGTCTAAACATGATAAAATAACTCCTAAATGACAATTTATAACATAAATACGCGGAAGAACACCCATACACAGCCCTAAACGGGGTGTCACTAGTCATGAGCATCTATAAGTCATACTACAATCTTGCTAAATCCATAAACTAGTACAATTGTCTGAAAAGGAGCAAAAGCAATAAAGGAGTAGAGACACGGGGCTGCGGACGTCAACAACTATCTCGTAATCTCCGAACGCCTGCCTGAAGCTGGAGGAATCAACACTCGAGAGCGGAACCAGCTACGCCTGAATCTGCACACATGGTGCAGGGAGTAAAGTGAGTACTCCAACTCAGTGAGTAACAAATGTAAATAACGACTGAAAGTAAGAAAACACGTAAGGCACAAGGCATTCTATAATGAAGCAGTAAACTAGTGAAAAGTTTAGTAAAATCCTTTTTCAACAAGTGAACAGGTAATTTGATAAGTAGTTAAGGAAAGTAAATAAATAGAAGTTTACCCCTCGGGCACAGTATCAACAAATCCTCCCCTCGGGCAACATCTCAGAACAGTACCAGTCCATCGGGCTCAATCTTACATCACAATGGGTACTCGCGCTCACTCGGGGTGTGCAGACTCCTGGAGGGGGCCCTTACGGCCCAAGCGCAATAATAAGCCATCTCGTGGAATAAAACTATGCCCTCGGCCTCATATCAATCAAGCCACCTCGTGGTGTACATATCTTAGGCCCTCGACCTCAAATCAATATCAGTGTTTTCTCACAACGTAGGCCCTCGGCCTTACTCAGTCAAAAATCATCACAAGCCTCTCGGGCAATAGTAAAACAGTGTTCCTCAGCCCATACATCATTTAAAATATCATTTAATCTTAAAACTGAGTGAACATGGTTGAGTAGTAAAGCAGTGAAAAATAACATGACTGAGTTCAAGTAATAAGTCAAAATAGTGAGGAAATAGTAATAAAAATCCTCGAAGGGTTCAAATAGTTGGCACGAAGCCCAAATATGACATTCCGCCCAAATCATGATGATAGCAAATAAGTTTCAGTCATATACGCGGTAAAAATCATCAACCGGGACGGACCAAGTCACAATCCCCGATAGTGCACGAACCCACGCTCGTCATCAAGCGTGTGTCTCACCTCAATATAGCACTATGATGTGCAATCCGGGGTTTCAAACCCTCAGAACATCATTTACTATCATTACTCACCTCGAACCGGCTAAAACTCTAGCTCGCGACGCCTTTGCCCCTCGAATCGGCCTCCACGTACGTCAAATCTATCTAAAATCAGAACGAGGACGTCAAAATATGCTAAGGGAACAAAGCCCAAGCGAAAACAATCAATAAAGGGCACTAATTCCGAAATTACCAAAACCTAACCCCCAGGACCACATCACGAAATTCAGAATTTTTCACACCAATAGATTCCTTATCTCCCCACGAGTTCATACATATCAAAAGTTCAGAAATCCAAACACAAATGGTCCATTAAATCCTCAATCATATGTCTCTAATTCTAAGCCCTAGTTTCCCCAAATTTCACCCTTAATTTCCATAATTTCTAGCTCCAATCCATGAAATGATAGCATAGGAATGACTTTTAAGTCCAAATCCCTTACCTCAATGGAGTTTCCTTGAAATCCCTCTCTCAAATAGCCCAAAAAGCTTCAAGGCAGAAGTCAAAAATGGTGAAATAACCCAAAAATCGCGAAAGACCCTTTTTATACCTTCTGCCCAGTTGTTCCGCATCTGCGGCACAATAACCACTTCTACAGTACCGCATATGCGGCCTTTCCCCCGCTTCTGCGGAAATCACTAAATAGGCCAAACCCGCATCTGTGGTCAACTCTCCACAGTTGCGGCTCCGCAGATGCGACCCCACAACTGCATTTGCGGTTCCTGACAATTTCTCCCAAACCGCTTTTGCGGCTCTCCTTGCGGTGCCGCACCTGCGGTCCCCAAACCGCAGGTGCGAAAACACCAGAAGCTGCAAATTTCAGCAACTGCAATAACATCTCAACTCCTTCGTCAACCACCCGAAATTATCTCGAAGCCCCTGGGACCTTAAACAAAAGCACAAACATATCTTAATACCTTATTCAAACTTACTCCAATCATCAAAACACCTCAAACAACATTAAATCACCCAAAACACATCGGATTCAAGCCAAACTTTCTAAAATCTTCCAAATTCCGCTTTTGATCAAAAACCCAACCAAACCACATCCGAATGACCCGAAAATTTGCACTCACAACCCAATTGACCCAACGAAGCTACTGCAACTCACCGAATACCCCTATACCAAAATCTCGCCTATCAACCGAAAATCGCCAAAATATCAACTTCACCAATTCAAGCCTAAAACTACTCCAAACCTCCAAAACCAATTCTGATCACACTCCTAAGTCCCAAATCACCTCCCAAAGATAACCGAACCATCGGAACTCACGTCCGAGCCCTCTAATACATAAGTCAACATCCGATTGACTTTTCCAACTTAAACTCCCTTAAAAGAGACTAAGTGACTCAAACCTTACCAAAATCATTCTGGATTCGATCCGACCAACCCGATACCACAAAATACGTATAACGAAGCATAAGAAAGAAGAAATAGGGAAAACGGAGCGGTAACTCATGAGACGACTGGTCGGGTCGTCACATCCTCCCTAGCTTAAACAAACGCTCATCCTCGAATGAGTCAAGAAACATACCTGAAGTCTCAAACAGGTGAGGATATCTGCTCCGCATCTCCCACTCGGTCTACCAGGTAGCCTCCTCCATGGTCCTACCTCTCCACTGCACTTTCACTGAAACTATATCTTTTTCACTCAACTTCCGAACCTGACGACCCAAAATAGGTACTGGCTCCACATCAAAGGTCAAATCATCATCCAACTGAACCGTGCTGAAATCCAGAACATGAGAGGGATCCCCAATATACTTCCGTAGCATAGAAACATGAAATACCATATGCACACTTGACAAGCTGGGTGGCAAAGCAAGCTCGTAAGCCACCTCCCCAATCCTCCGAAGCACCTCAAAAGGCCCAATTAACCACGGACTTAATTTCCATTTCTTCCCAAATCTCATAACATCTTTCATGGGTGAAACCTTCAACAGAACCTTCTCGCCAACCATGTAGGACACAACTCGAACCTTCCTATCAGCATAATTCTTTTGCCTCAACTGCGTTGTACGAAGCCTCTCTTGAATCACCTTCACCTTCTCCAAATCATCATGTACCAAATTAGTCCCCAATAGCCTAGCCTCATCGGGCTCGAACTAACCAACTGGAGATCTACACCGCCTCCCATACAAAGCCTCATATGGAGCCATCTGAATACTCGACTGGTAACTGTTGTTATAAGTAAACTCTGAAAGCGGTAGAAACTCATCCCATGACCCTCCGAAATCAATGACATAAATACGCAACATGTCCTCCAATATCTAAATAGTGCGCTCGGACTGCTCGTCCGTCTGAGGATGAAAACCTGTGCTCAACTCCACCTGAGTACCTAACTCTCTCTGCATGGCCATCCAAAACTGCGAAGTAAACAGAGTACCTCTACCTGAAATGATGGAAATCGGAACACCATGCAAGTGAACTATCTCTCAGATATAGATCCCTACCAACCGCTCTGAAGAATAGGTAGTACACACAGGAATGAAGTGCGCGGACTTGGTCAGCCGATCCACAATTACCCAAATAGCATCGAACTTCTTCAAAGTCCATGGAAGTCTAACCACAAATTCCATAGTGATCCTCTCCCACTTTCACTCAGGAATAACCATCTGCTGAAGCAAGCCACCCGGTCTCTGATGCTCATATTTCACATGCTGACAATTGAGACACCGAGCTACAAATCCCACAATGTCTTTCTTCATTCTTCTTCACCAATAGTGTTGCCTCAAATCTTAATACATCTTCGCAACACCCGGATGAATGGAATACCGCGAGCTATGAGTCTCCTCCAAAATCAACTCCCGAAGCCCATCCGCATTGGGCACACAAATCAGGCCCTGCATCCTCAACACCCCATCATCACCAATGGCCACATCTCTGGCATCATCATGCTGAACTCTATCCCTAAGGACAAGCAAATGCGAATCATCATACTGGCGCTCTCTGATTCGATCGTATAAGGAAAACCGAGAAACCACACAAGCCAATACCCGACTAGGCTCCAAAATATCCAACCTCACGAACCGATTGGCCAAGGCCGGAACATAAATCGCTAGTGGTCTCTCCCCAACTAGAATATATGCCAAAGTCCCCATACTCACTGACTTCCGGCTCAAGGCATCGACTACCACATTGGCCTTTCCCGGATGGTAAAATATAGTGTTATCATAATCCTTAAGCAACTCCAACCATCTTCGCTGCCTCAAATTAAAATCCTTTTGCTTGAACAAATGCTGAACACTGCGATGATCAGTGAACACCTCACAAGATACGCCATACAAGTAATGCCTCCAATTCTTCAATGCGTGAACTATGGCAGCCAACTCCAAATCATGAACGGGGTAGTTCTTCTCATGGGGCTTCAACTGACGAGAAGCATAAGCAATAACTCTACTCTCCTGCATCAACACACAACCAATCCCAACTCTCGAAGCATCACAATACCAGGTATATGAACATGAAGCTGATGGCAAAACCAACACTGGAGCTCTGGTCAAAGCTGTCTTGAGCTTCTGAAAGCTCTCCCCACACTCGTCCGACCATACAGATGAAGCACTCTTTTGAGTCAACTTGGTCAAGGGTGATGCGATAGATGAGAATCCCTGAAGAAACCGACAATAATACACTGCCAAACCAAGAAAGTTGCAAATCTCTATGGCTGAGGACGGTCTTGGCTAACTCTGAACTGCCTCTATCTTCTTCAGATCAACCTAAATACCTTCGTTGGACACCATGTGCCCCAAGAAAGCCACTGAACTGAGCCAAAACTCACATATGGAGAATTTTTCATAAAGCTTCTCCTTCCTCAATCTCTGCAACACAACTCTCAAATGCTCTGCGTGCTCCTCTTGACTATGCAAATACACCAGAATATCATCGATGAAGACTATGACAAACGAATTGAGATAAGGCCAGAACATGCTGTTCATCAAATGCGTTAACGTTGCTGGGGCATTGGTCACCCTAAAAGACATCACCAAGAACTAATAATGACCAAATCGGGTCTTGAAAGTTGTCTTAAGAATATTTGAGTCCATGGTCTTCAACTGGTGATAAACTGAACAGAGATCAATCTAGGAGAACACCCTCGCTCCCTAAAGCTAGTCGAATAAATCATCAATGCGAGGCAAAGGATACTTGTTCTTAATTGTCACCTTGTTCAATTTCCTATAATCAATGCACATTCTCATTGTGCCATCCTTCTTCTTCACAAACAGAATCGGCGCACCCCAAGGTGACACACTAGGCCAAATTAACCCCTTATTTAGGAGTTCCTAAAGCTCCTCTTTTAACTCTTTCAACTCCGCTAATGCCATCTGATATGGCGAAATAGAAATGGGATGAGTGCCCGGCACCAAGTCAATACCAAAATCAATATCCCTGTCCGGTGGCATGCCTGACAGGTCTGCAAGAAACACATTAGGAAAATCCCTCACAACTGGAACAGAATCAATACTGGGAGCCTCAGCTATGACATCCCTCACAAACGCCAGATACTAAATACAACCCTACCTAACCATACGCCAGGCCTTCAAGAAGGAGATCACTCTACTAGGAACATAATCTGTCACACCTCGCCACTCGATCTGTGGCACACCCGACATAGCCAATGTGACTGTCTTAGCATGATAGTCTAGAATAGCACGACACAGAGATAACCAATCTATGCCCAAAATGACATCAAAGTCAACCATACTTAATAGTAATAGATCCCTAATAGTCACCATACATGAGCGGTACACACGGTCTACAATAATAGTATCGCCCACCGGGGTAGATACATGAACAGGTAAAGCAAGAAACTCACGGGGCGTACCCAAATAATGAGCATGGCATGATGACACATAAGAAAAGGTGGAACCGGGATCAAATAATATAGAGGCATTTTTGTGGTAGACTGAAACAATACCTGTAATGACAGTATCTGAAGCTATAGCATCGGTTCTGCCTGGGAGTATATAGAAACGGGCCTGACTGCCCCCTAATCGACCTCCCCCTCTAGGGCAACCCCTGGCTGACTGACCCCACCCCTAGCTGGCTGAGCGGGTGGTGGTGAAGAAACTGGCACTGAAGCTGATGATTGACCTCTCTACTGAGATGAACTAGCAAAATGACGAGGACACTGCCTCCATATGTGACCCATCTTGCCACATATCATAACAACCCCAGGTGTTGGAAAAGGGGACTAAAGGGAACCTCTCGCACCGGAATGACTAGCAGATGCACTCGGCATAGAAGAGTCCTGAGCTGATGGAGCACGGGATGAACTCTAAGCTGGAAGGGCACTAAGTGATGACTCGCCCTACTGAGAACCAAGATAACCATGACCTGAAGACGCACCACGATAACATAGGCGGGCTGGCTGAGCAAACCTGAATGAACAGCCTCTAGCGTGCTGAACTGACCCCTCGAAGGAGCACCACTAAAGCTACCAGATCCCCGAGGCCTCTTGGCCTCCCTCTCCTCTCCCTCCTGACGGCGAAATGACTCAATATCACGGGCGATATCAACAACCTCCTCGAACGTAGTATTAGATACCCTCTCCCTTGTCATGAGAATACGGAGCTGATAAGTAAGACCATCCACAAACCTCCTGATCCTCTCTCGATCTATTAGAACCAACCAGATGGCATGACGAGCCAACTCAGAGAACCTCAACTCATACTGTGACAAGGTCATCTCCACCTGATGCAACCACTCAAACTGCCTACGCAACTCCTCTCAACAAGACTGAGGCACATACTTCTCCAGAAAGAGAACAGAGAACTGCTGCCAGGAAAGGGGTGCTGCACAAATAGGCCTACACCTCTCAAAATCCTCCCACCAAGTGAAAGCAGCTCCTGAAAACTGATAGGTGGTAAAAGCGACCCCGCTGGTCTCCAAAGTACCTGCGGTACGAAGCATCCTCTGACACTTGTCCAAAAACCCTAAGCATCCTCGCCCTCTACACCACTAAAGGTCGGAGGCTGCAATCTACCAAACCTCTCCAACATACGCTGCTCATCCCCCAGCATGACAGGAACCACATAGTCTTGACAGCTACAACCGGTTGGGCGCGATGTGCCCCCAGCATCTGAAGTCCCTGCACGACCTGCTCAAGTGTGCGAGCGGCGGGGTTCTGATTGCCTCCCCCGGCCTGTGAAGTAGCTGCGGCTGTACTGACTGAAACCGCTTGAGCTAGGCCAGTGCAAATTGATAAGATCTGTGCCAAGGCCTCCTAAAGACTCAGAATCATGATAGGCACAGATGGTGCCTGAACTGGTCTTGCTGGTGCGTCCATAGCTGGGACCTGGTCCTGAACAAGGGTAGCTAGTGGATCTACAGGTGTTGCCCTCGTTGCTTTGCCTCTACCATGACCACGACCGTGTCCTCGTCCTCTGGTGGCCACAACTGGTGGCACTGGTGGTCGTCGACCCTGTCCAGTAGCGCGTGTCCTCATCATCTATGAGAGAGAATAGAATAACAGAAGTTTAGTACTCGGATCACCAAGTTCGCACGACAAGAATTTCAAGAATATGAAGTTTTTCCTAAAGGTTCTGCAGCCTCTTGAGGATAAATACAGACGTCTCTGTACCGATATGCGAGACTCTACTAAACCTACTCATGACGCATGATACCTATGTAACCTGGCTCGATACCAACTTGTCACGACCCTAAACCCAGACCCGGTCGTGATGGTGCCTCTCGTGAAAACAAGGCCAGCCGACACTTTTTATTTTCCAATTATTAGCAGTTAAGCATTAGGAACAGTCTAAACATGATAAAATAACTCCGAAATGACAATTTATAACATAAATACGCGGAAGAACACCAATATACAACCCTAATCGGGGTTTTACTAGTCATGAGCATCTATAAGTCAAAATACAATCTCGCTAAATCCATAAATTTGTACAATTGTCTGAAAAGGAGTAGAAGCAATAAAGGAGTAGTGACACGGGTCTGCGGACGTAAACACCCTCCTAAGCTGGAGGAATCAGCACTCGAGAGCGGAACCAACTACGCCTGAATCTGCACACAGGGTGCAGGGAGTAAAGTGAGAACTCCAACTCAGTGAGTAACAAATATAAATAACGACTGAAAGTAAGAAAACATGTAAGGCACAAGGCACTCTATAATGAAACAGTAAAACCATTTTAAAACAGTAAACCAGTGAAAAGTTTAGTAAAATCCTTTTTCAACAAGTGAACAGGTAATTTAACAAGCAGTTAAGGAAAGTAAATAAATAGAAGTTCACCCTTCGGGCACAATATCAACAAATCCGCCTCTCGAGCAACCTCTCAGAACAGTACCAGCCCCTCGGGCTCAATCTCACATCACAATGGGTACCCGCACTCACTAGGGGTGTGCAGACTCCTGGAGGGGCCACTTACGGCCCAAACGCAATAACAAGTCATCTCGTGGAATCAAACTAGTCCCTCGGCCTCATATCAATCAAGCCACCGCGTAGCGTACATATCTCTGGCCCTCGGCCTCAAATCAGTATCAGTGTTTCCTCACAACATAGGACCTTGGCCTTACTCAGTCAAAAATCATCACAAGCCTCTCGGGCAAAAGTAAAATTGTTTTCCTCAGCCCAAATATCATTTAAAATATCATTTAAGTCTTAAAACTGAGTAAACATGGTTGAGTAGTAAAACTGTGAAAAATAACATGACGGAGTTCAAGTAATAAGTCAAAACAGTGAGGAAATAGTAATAAAAATCCTCGAAGGGTTCAAATAGTTGGCACGATGCCCAAATATGGCATTCAGTCTAAATCATGATGATAGCAAATAAGTTTCAGTCAAATACGCGGTAAAAAATCATCAACAAGGATGGAACAAGTCACAATCCCCGATAGCGCAGCACCCCACGCTCGTCATCAAGCATGTGTCTCATCTCAATAGCACTACAATGTGCAATCCGGGGTTTCAAACCCTCAAAACATCATTTACAATCATTACTCACCTCGAACCGGCTAAAACTCTAGGTCGCGACGCCCTTGCCCCTCGAATTGGCCTCCACGCACGTCGAATCTATCCAAAATCAGAACCAGAACGTCAAAATATGCTAAGGGAACAAAGCCCAAGCGAAAACAATCAATAATGGGCAAAAATCACGAAATTACCAAAAACCGACCCCCTAGCCCATGTCTCGAAATTCAGGATTTTTCACACCAATAGATTCCTTATCTCCCCACGAGTTCATACATATCAAAAGTTCAGAAAACCGACCTCAAATGGTCCATCAAATCCTAAATCATAGGTCTCTAATTCTAAGCCCTAGTTTCCCCAAATTTCACCCTTAATTTCCAAAATTTCTAGCTCTAATCTGTGAAATAATAGCATAGGAATGAGGTTTAAGTCCAAATCCCTTACCTTAATGGAGTTTCCTTGAAATCCCTCTTTCAAATCGCCCAAAAAGCTGTAACGCCGAAGTCAAAAATGGTGAAATAACCCAAAATTCGCGAAGGACCCTTTTTATACATTCTACCCAGTTGTTCCGCATCTGCGGCAGAATAACCGCTTCTGCGGTACCGCATATGCGGTCTTTCCCCCGCTTCTAAAAAAATCACTAAATAGGCCAAACCCGCATCTGCGGTTAACTCTCCGCATTTGCAGCTCCGCAGATGCGACCCCACAACCGCATTTGCGGTTCTTGACAATTTCTCCCAAACCGCTTCTGCGGCTCTCCTATCACATATGCGGCAACGCGCCTGCGGTCCCCAAACCGCAGGTGCGAAAACACCAAAAGCAGCAAATTCCAGCAGCTGCAATAACATCTCAACTCCTCCGTCAACCACCCGAAATTATCCCGAGGTCCCCGGGACCTCAACCAAAAGCACAAACATATCTTAATACCTTATTCAAACTTGCTCCAATCATTAAAACACCTCAAATAACATCAAATCACCCAAAACACATCGGATTCAAGCCAAACTTTCTAAAATCTTCCAAATTTTGCTTTTGATAAAAAAACCCAACAAAACCACGTCCGAATGACCTGAAAATTTGCACTCACATCCCAATTGAAACAACGAAGCTACTGCAACTCTTGGAATTCCATTTCAACCCCTATATAAAAATCTCGCCTATCAACCGGAAATCGCCAAAATATCAACTTTGCCAATTCATGCCTAAAACTACTCCAAACCTCCTAAACTCATTCCGATCACACTCCTAAATCCCAAAATCACCTCCCGAAGCTAACCGAACCATTGGAACTCACGTCTGATCCCTCTAATACATAAGTCAACATCCGGTTGACATTTCCAATTTAAACTCCCTTAAAAGAGACTAAGTGACTCAAACCTTACCAAAATCATTCTGGATTCGATCTAACCAACCCAATACCACAAAATAAGGATAACGAAGCATAAGGAAGCATAATTGGGGGGAAAAGAGCGGTAACTCATGAGACGATTGGCCGGGTCGTCACATAATTTCTGACGAGTTTTATTTGTGCTTTGAAGTTATTTTGGCTGGATTTGAATCGTCTGGAGGTCATTTCACTCGAGAGGTCCATTTTAGAGTAACGGTCTATCTTCTCTAAGGTAAGTGTCTTGCTTAAATTTGTGGGGGGGAAACTACCCCTTAGGAATTTAGTCAATTGTGCAATCTTGTTATGTGAAAGTTGTGTACGCAAGGTGCGAGTGGGTACATAATCTATATGTGGTATTTGACTAGTTTAGATTGTCTAGTGTCTTTCTATGCCTTTATATGAATTTTCCTAACATGTGATATCTCGTTGTTAGTCTACTCTTACATGCTCCAATTGACACTGTTAGCACCTATTGTACTTCTTACTCGTTATTTGACCCTTATATGCCTTAGTTGAAGTTACTGCCTTTCTTATTGTCGTGTTACCTCTTAATTTTTGAGTTTCTTCTATGATCTTGTGCTTATATGCTACATGTCCTTATTGTTGGGATTGTATACTTAGTTATCACGTACCTTACCTATCCTATCATTTTTGTAAAGTTTTTTGTATTCCTTCAATTTTTACATAGTTCCTTTGTTGTCGTGTACTGAAACCCTTGATTTTAGAAATTCTTGTAAATGGAGTTATTGAATTGTTGTTGTTGATTTAAATTATTGTACGGAGAATCAGGTAGCATGCCGAAATAGGTGAAATAAAGGAGGTGGTGAAATATGGGAGGATATTTATATTGTGATATTTTTATTGTACTGTGGTATCGGGTTACACGCCACAATAGGTGAAATAAGGGTGAAATGATATGGTGGAATAGGGGTGAATTATGATATTGATATTATATGGTGGGATCGGGTTGCGCGCCGCAACATATTTTGTGTTTTGTATTCCATGTCGTATTGTATTGGCTCTAGTTCTTTCATACGAGACTCTGAGAATTTGTATTTCTGGTTATTCACTTTCTTCCAAGGAGAGTTGTTGCCATTGACTTATTGTCTTGCCGTCATTACCTCAGTTCTTTTCCTAATACTATTATTTTGGTGAATTGATTTTCAAGATGAATTTACTACGTTGAGTCATTACCACATATCCTGCTGTGTTGTTGGTAATATAGCGGTTTCAAATAAAAGAATTAATAACATGGTACCTTGTGTGACTGTTAAGTTAAAAATTGTCGTTTTATCGGTATTTACCTTTTCTAATAGTTGTCGTATTTTACTTTTCCCTTACCCTTCTGATGTTTTGTGTTACTTAGAAAGGAATTGTTATTATGTTTTAAGTTAATAAATTCTATATTAAAGTTAGTAGTTTATCTGATGTTGTATTTTATTTGGAAATATTATTTTCTTTACCCAAATGATTTCTAAAATAAACTCTATTTTCTCAATGATTTCTAAAATAAACTCTATTTTCTCAATGATTTCTAAAATAAACTCTATTTTCTCAATGATTTCCTACTTAGTTCAGAAATTGTAGTCTTGCTTTATGATTTATAAATGCAATCTCTTGAACATCCTAATTAGCATTGAACACGGATATTATATACTGATAAGCACGTGGATTCTGCCGTGTGATGTGAGATGGAAAAATATGGGCATAAGGTGCCATATGTGTTAAAAGTTTGGAGGTTGTGATTTATGATATGAGATTACGAGAAGTGGAATTATAGAAATCATGTATTAGAAATGATGTGATTGGTTGAGCTTACATCGTTTTCCCTATTATAGCACATTTACACTACATCTATACCCCGACTATGTTGTTGTTTAAAATTCTTGGTTATTTCTCATTGTCATTCGTGTTTCCCTTATCCTTACTACTGTTTGTAATTTTATTTCTTTCTGCTATTGGCATTACACCTATATTCTTTCCTTGTTAGCTTTATGTCATATTCTGTACAGGTTTATATGTTTAGTAGGTGTCTTGACCTGGCCTCGTCACTACTCTACCAAGGTTAGGCTTGATATTTACCGAGTATCACCGTGGTGTATTCATGCTATGCTTCTGCACATTTTTTTGTGCAGAACCATGTACTTTGGATCGAGTCGGTGTTGAGATGCAAGCTTGTGCATCTAGAGACTTCAAGGTACACTTGATGGGCATTCGCATGCTCCGAAGTCACCTTCCATTGTATTCATTTCCATTATTTTCTATTAATCCGGAACAGTGATGTATTCATATGTATGGTTACTCTTAAAAGGATTTATGACTTGTACTACTGGTTTTGGGTTATTGCATCGGGTTGAGACTATCGGTTTATTTAGAAATTTCCGGTTCATGTTTAAAAGTTGTTTAGTAGAATCTGTTATCTTTTCGATATGTGTTAGGCTTACATAGTTTTAAATCCTAGGTTCCATCACGACTCCTTTGGAGGGATTTTCGGTCGTGCCAAGTTGATATCAGAGCTCTAGGTTCATAGGTGCTATAAGTCATAAGCAAGTTTAGTAAAGTCGTAGATCAGTACAAAGACTTCTGTACTTATCTTCGAGGGGCTATGGAAACCATTAGGAAATTCCACCTCTTTCATTTTTTATCCTGCGGCATTGATTCAGCTAGAAGCATATATCTTATTTTCCTTTGCATCCACTCGTGCACGATATTGCGCTCTCGGTATCAGCTATTCACCAGTGGTCTGTGATGCTGCAGATGGGCTATGAGGGAACCAGGGATGCTCAAACATTGTCTCAGCGTGTCATCCAGACTGAGGATGTAGAAGTATTGATGGACTATTTAGTTGTTCACATGGGGGTACAACGGGTTCTGGCGTTAGGTCGATAAGTAATAGCTTGGGAAGGTTTAATTGGTTGGCTAGTCATCACGATCGTGGTGGGGTCACAAAGTGGATGTTGATTGAAGATAGTTGATGGTATTAAAGACAATGTGGTTCGTATGGAGTTTCTACTTAGTGGGAGGTATATATTATCATTCAAGGCACTAGAGGAAGCAAGTTTAGCTATCACAAGTTTGTGGATTTACGAATGTTGTGTCCTATGGTTTTGCCCCAAGTGGGGGAGTCCACTATTGACGAGCAGCTTGCAGGGTAAGGTGTTGTATCAGCTTTGGCCTGAGGTGTATGTATACGGTATTGAAAGGTTCCCGAAATTTTCATATGACTAAGATTTGAGATTTACATGGGATTATGTAACGACCCGAACCGTTGTTTCCTGTATTTTCGTCTCGTTTTCTCCGTTAAATGCTTATTCATGTTTCAATATGTGTACTTGGTGAATTTGAGTCAATTCGGATCGAGTTTGGTATGAAATGGGACAATTAGTCTCTTTAAGGAAGAATTAGTTTGGAAAAGTCAATTGGACATTGACTTGTGAGTTAGAGGGCTCGGAATTGAATTCTGATGATTCGGATAGTTTCGGGGGATGATTTAAGGCCTAGGAGCGCAATCGGAATTAATTTTGGAGGTCCGGTGAAGAAATTAGCTCATTTTGGCAAAGTTAGTATTTTGGCGATTTTTGGTTGATAGGTGAAATTTTGATCCGCCGGTCGGAATGGAATTCCGAGAATTTCTGTAGCTTTGTTATGCCATTTTGGATATGTGTGCAAAATTTCAAGTCATTCGGACATGTTTTGGTCGAGTTTTTGATCGAATGCTCGTTTTGGAAGTTTTAAAGGAACTTAGACTTGAATTCGATGTAATTCGATAATTTTGGTGTTAGTCGAGGTGTTTTGATAATTGGACCAAGTTTGAATAATATTATAAGATGTATTGGTATTTTTGGTTGAGGTCTCGAGGACCTCGGGATGATTTCGGATGGCTAACGGGAACTTTTGAAGTTGGAAATTTCATAATAGACGAAAGTTGTAAATGAGTGCGCACAAGGTCTCACTTTGAACAATAATATCTCTCGTTATATAAGAGGTTGTGTGAGCTAGAAACTATCAAATTAAAGCCCTTTGAGTCTAGTTTCCAACTCAACAAGCCGTTCGTCATTTGGAAGTGTATACAGGAAGTTATGACCATTTCACTGGTCAGGTGTCATAGCGCGCGAAGTATCGCGCGAAGTCGCACGTTTCGCGCGTCTGAGGCAGAATGCTCAGCAAAAACGCGTGAACATCGCGCGAACTCGCGCGAATGGAGGGTTTTTAAGTACTCTAAATACCGGAAATGAGAGGAATTGAGTCATTTCTCAAGCTTAGGGCTTCCTCTACACCCCCAATTCGACCAAGGCACCCAATTGCACTCCTAAGGTAAGATTTTTGGAGTATTTTGAGTTGATTACTACTCCCAAACACTTATATTAACATGGATTGATCTTAAAAATCCTTAGATTTTCAAGAAATTCCTTCAAGAACTCAAAGAAGGGTTTTGCAAGATTTCTTCCAAAAGGTAAATCCTACACCTTAGACTCACATATATGGATATATTATGGAAATATGAGTATGAGTCAAGTATTACAACTTATTGTATGGTGGTTGGAAGCCATAAATTCCCTATTTAAATACATGAACATGGTAGGGATTTAGAGGTGTTTATTTGATGGAATTTTTGTTGGTTTGGGTGTGAATGGTTGATCACACATGTGATGTTAGGAGTATAAATTGTTAAAGAATAATAGTGTGATGAATTGTTGGTTAATGGTGATAGTTGGAGGAACCAATGCTATAGTTAAGAGGTGTAAATATTTATGCCTACAAGATGTTTGATAATATGCCTAAATGGCATAATTTATGGGATCTAGTACTAATATTGGCCATATTGAGTGTTGTATTGTAGATTGAAGTAACATAACTGTATGGGATCATTATAGTATCATTAAGGGACGAATTTCAGATATGTATGGTTAAAACCCCGTCTTTTAGAAATCAAACTTCATCGAGGTTTGTGTGATTTTTGGTAAATTCGAGAGGCAAGGGCATAGCGGAGTAGACATTGGACCGTCTTGAGGTGAGTAATGATTTTAAATGATGCACTGAGGGTTTGAAACCCCGGATTGCACAACATACTGCTATGTTGAGATGAGACACGCGTTGTATGACGAGCGCGGGGTCATTTACTATTGGGGATTGTGACTTGGTCCATCCCAGTTGATATTTTTACCGCGTAATTGATAAAGATTTATTGTTTTTCACTATGATTGGGCTTATTGCCATATTTGGGCTTCGTGCCAATTATCTGAAATCTTTTGTGAATTTACATCACTATTTTCCTCACGAATTGAAATATTATTTGAACTCAGTCCAATTGAATTATATTATTTTGTGAACTCAGCTACATTTATACTCAACTCGAGATTTAATGATATTTATAATGCTGTTGAGCTGAGCACTATTGTTTTACTGATGCCCAAGAGGCTTATGATTATTTTCTGGACTGATTGAGGCCGAGGGCCATACGTGAGGATATGTTGAGTGATGTGAGGAGGCTTTCAGGCCTCGAGTGTTATATGAGGAGGCTTTCAGGCCTCGAGTGTTATATGAGGAGGCTTTCAGGCCTCGAGTGTTATATGAGGAGGCTTTCAGGACTCGTGTGTGATGTGTGAAGGCTTTCAGGCCTATTGATATTGCGCATGGGTTGTAGGAGCCCCTCCGGAGTCTGTACACACCCCCAGTGAGCACAGGGTACCCAGGTGAGTTGGGAGTGGGCCCGAGAGGCCGATGTTTGTGTTCTGGTGAGTTGGGAGTGAGCCCGAGGGGCTGATATTGTGTGCTGGTGAGTTGGGAGTGAGCCCGCGGGGCTGATACTGTATTGAGAATTTGATATTGAGCCCGAGGGGCAAGTTTCTGATTATTCCTTACTTGTTGAAATTTAATTGTCTTCACTGTTTTAAAAGAGAATTATCTGATATTCCACGGTTTTATTGTATAATTGATTTTACTGCTTGAGATAGAATTATATTGTGCCTTTATGAGATTTCATGCTTTCAGTAGTTATTTATTTTTATTACTCACTGAGTTGGAGTACTCACATTACTCCCTGCATCATGTGTGCAGGTACAGGTATTCCTGAGGCATAGAGCGAGTTTTCTACTGTTCAGTTTTCATCGGAGTTATCAAGGTAGTTGCATGGCGTTCACAGCCCCGTTTTCTCCCTTATCTTTGTTATTTATGATAATTCCAGACTTTGTAAATATTAGTAAACTCTGTAGTAGCTCATGACTTGTGACACCCCGATTTCCGGCTGAGTTAGGAGGGTTTTCCTTGTTCTATCATGTTTATTTCGCATTTAAGATTATATTGCCTATGATTTAGACTTATTCCTGCTAAGTAATTATAAAGAGATGTACTGTTTTGTTGATTGGCTGGCCTTGTCCTCACGAAAGGCGCCATCACGACCGGGTTGGGTTTTTGGGTCGTGACAAGTTGGTATCAGAGCCTAGGTTACTAGGTCTCGTGAGTCATGAGCTGGTTTAGTAGAGTCTCGCGGATCGGTACGGAGACGTCTGTATTTATTCTCGAGAGGCTGCAGAACCTTTAGGAAAAACTTCATATTCTTGAATTCTTATCGTGCGTCCTTGATTCACCTTGAAAAAGTAACTTTTACAATTCCTTCCACGTATTCGTATACGCGAACGAATGCTCAGTATTAGATGTGCCTTGATGGCTTGTAATTCCCCGATCGAAGGGCGAGATGTGGTCGTTTTGAGTTTGATGTTAGGCCAGTCTGGAGGACTTGATGCCAGATCTTTGCCAATGGCTTTAGCACCGGGGTGCTTATTGTGTGAGCAAGTATTTTGAACTTATATGTTCGGTATTGCCTCTATCAGTGGGAATCATGGCTGGATAGCTACGTGAGGAGTATGATAGTACTGCGATATGTATTTATATGACTTGGAAGTGACGAGGAAGGTCTACTGGATGAGAGATGAACTATTGAGTGTATGATTTCCATTGTGATAGGATGTGTAGTCCCAAGTTATGGGTGCGTGAAGGATCTTTTTATGTCTCCTATTTGAAGTGAAGTAAATTTCATGTTACGATATGAGTTTAGACTCAGGAAGATTAAGTGATGGTGTAATGTGTATGGCAGTGGAAGGTATATAAAAATATTAACTAAAGGTAAAGCTAGTGGGTAATTGGCTTATGAGGGGAAGCTATTTGTCATACTAGTTAGATAAGTCTGGGAGCTGAGATCGCTTCTGTAAATGTATTATGACGAAATCGTTAAGTCAAGGAGACCACCTTGAAGGTCTAAAAATTAAAGAAAGAATATGTTCTTACTCGGTTGAATAGCCCAATAATGGAGGATTGAAAGGTATTTTCTATATGTTATGATTCAAATAGGTGCAACACATGTCCATGTATCAATTTTTATAGTATAATACATGTAATATTGATATTAATGTAATTGATATACGTTGTGATGCTTTGTCAAGTTGTGGATGTGTTGTTAGGATGGTTTTGGTGATTCTCTGGCAGGTGGATAGGCTCAATTACAAAGGAGACTCTGCCGAAATTTTTGAAAAATTTTGGACTTAGTAAAAATTTGGTCCCCTAGAGAGTAGGCTTAACTATTAGGTGAGTGAATGCAAGAAAACGCGGAAGAGTTAAAATTTTAGTTGAATTGTGTTTCCACAAGCTTATGAAGGAGTGAGTTTAATCTCACTATGGTATTATCTCAGTCTGCCACACAGATGCCTCTGTCTTATTTGATCCGGGATCCACCTATTCTTATGTGTCTTCATATTTTGCCCGTCATTTGAGTATGCCCCGGGAGTCTCTTACTTTACCTGTTCATGTGTCTACCCCGGTGGGCGATATTATTGTTGTGGATCGTGTGTATCGGTCATGTGCTGTGATTATTGGGGGTCTGGAGACCCAAGTTGATCTACTACTGTTGAGCATGGTAGATTTTGATATTATTCTGGGCAGGGATTGGTTATCTCCATATCATGATATTCTAGACTGTCATGCTAAGACAGTTACTTTGGCTATTCCGGGTATTCCGAGGAAGTGGCGTGGCATGACTGATTATGTCTCTAGTAGAGTAATTTCTTTCTTGAAAGCCCAGCGTATGGTTGGGAAGGGTTATCTATCATATCTGGCTTTTGTGCGGGATGTTGGAGCTGAGACTCCTAGTATTGATTCTGTCCCAGTTGTGAGGGACTTTCCTGATGTATTTCCTGCAGACCTGTCGGGCATGCCGCCGGACAGGGATATTGATTTTGGCATTGACTTAGCACCGGGCACTCAGCCCATTTCTATTCTGTCATATCGTATGGCACCAGCAGAGCTGAAAGAATTGAAGGAGCAGCTTCAGGAACTCTTAGATAAGGGGTTCATTCGGCCTAGCGTGTCCCCGTGGGGTGCACCTATTTTATTTGTGAAGAAGAAAGATGGCACAATGAGAATGTGCATTGATTATAGGCAGTTGAATAAGGTAACAGTGAAGAACAAGGATCCTTTGACTCGTATTGATGACTTATTTGATCAGCTTCAGGGAGCGAGGGTATTTTCTAAGATTGATCTCCGTTCGGGCTATCACCAGTTGAAAATCAGGGAGTCAGATATTCCCAAGACTGCTTTCAGGACTAGATATGGTCACTATGAATTTTTGTTTATGTCTTTCGGGCTGACCAATGCCCCAGCAGCATTCATGCATTTGATGAACAATGTATTTCAGCCTTATCTGGATGCATTTGTTATTGTATTCATTGATGATATCCTGGTGTATTCGCGTAGCCAGGAGGAGCATGCCCAGCATTTGCGTGTGGTGTTGCAGAGATTGAGAGAGAAGAAGCTTTATGCAAAATTCTCCAAATGTGAATTTTGGCCAAGTTCTGTGGCATTTTTGGGACACATAGTGTCTACCGAGGGTATACAAGTTGATACAAGGAAGATAGAAGCAGTGCAGAGTTGGTCTAGACCGTCCTCAGTCACAGAGATTCGGATTTTTCTTGGGCTAGCAGGCTATTATCGCCGATTTGTTCAGGGGTTTTCTTCTATTGCATCGCCTTTGACCAAGTTGACTCAGAAAGGTGACCTATTTGTATGGTCCGGCGAGTGTGAGGAGAGCTTTCAGAAGCTCAAAGCACTTCTGACCATAGCTCAAGTGTTGGTGTTACCATCAGCTACAGGTTCATACACGATATATTGTGATGCTTCCAGAGTTGGGATTGGTTGTGTGCTAATGCAGGAGGGTAGAGTTATTGCTTATGCTTCTCGTCAGTTGAAGCCCTATGAGAAGAACTACCCTGTTCATGATTTGGAGTTGGCTGCTATAGTTCATGCCTTAAAAATTTGGAGGCACTATTTATATGGCATATCTTGTGAGGTATTCACTGATCATCGCAGTCTTCAGCATTTACATAAACAAAAAGATCTTAATTTGAGGCAGCGGAGATGGCTTGAGTTACTTAAAGACTATGATATTACCATTCTATATCATCCGGGAAAGGCCAATGTAGTGGCCGATGCGTTGAGCCGAAAGGCAGTCAGTATGGGGAGTTTGGCTTACATCCCAGTTGGGGAGAGGCCTCTTGCAGTTGATGTTCAGACCTTGGCCAATCAGTTGGTGCGGTTAGATATTTCTGAGCCTAGCCGGGTATTGGCTAGTGTGGTTTCTCGATCTTCCTTATATGATCGCATCAGAGAGCACCAGTATGATGATCCGCATTTGCTTGTCCTTAAGGACAGAGTTCAGCATGATAATGCCAAAGATGTGACTATAGGTGATGATGGCGTATTGAGGATGCAGGGCCGTATTTGTGTGCCCGATGTTGATGGGCTTAGAGATTTGATTCTTGAGGAGGCCCACAGTTCGCGGTATTCCATCCATCCGGGTGCTGCGAAGATGTATCAGGACTTGAGACAGCATTACTGGTGGAGGAGAATGAGGAAAGACATTGTGGGATATGTGGCTCGGTGTCTCAACTGTCAGCAGGTGAAATATGAGCATCAGAGACCGGGCGGTTTGCTTCAGCAGATGATTATTCCTGAGTGGAAATGGGAGAGAATTACTATGGATTTCGTGAGTGGCCTTCCTCGGACTTTGAAGAATTTTGATTCGATTTGGGTCGTTGTGGATAGGCTGACCAAGTCAGTGCATTTCATTCCGGTGTGTACCACATGTTCTGCGGAGCGGCTGACTAGGATCTTTATTCAGGAGATTGTACGGTTGCATGGTGTTCCAGTTACTATTATTTCGGATAGAGGTACTCAGTTCACTTCTCAGTTTTGGAGGACTTTTCAGCACAAGTTGGGCACTCAGGTGGAGTTGAGTTCAGCATTTCATCCTCAGACGGACGGACAGTCCGAGCGTACTATTCAGATATTGGAAGATAGGTTGCGTGCCTGCGTGATTGATTTTGGAGGTTCTTGGGTTGAATTTTTACCACTTGTAGAGTTTTCCTACAACAACAACTATCAGTCCAGTATTCAGATGGCACCGTATGAGGCCTTATATGGGAGGTGGTGTAAAACTCTAGTGGGTTGGTTTGAGCCCGGTGAGGCTAGGTTGTTGGGGACAGATTTGGTCCAGGATGCCTTGGAAAAGGTGAAGGTAATTCAGGAAAGACTTCGCACAGCTCAGTCACGTCAGAAGAGTTATGCGGACCGAAAGGTCCGAGATGTGTCATTTATGGAGGGCGAGAAGGTATTGCTGAAGGTTTCGCCGATGAAGGGTGTTATGAGGTTCCGAAAGAAAGGGAAGTTGAGTCCGCGATTTATTGGACCATTTGAGATACTTAGGAGGATTGGAGAGGTGTCTTACGAGCTTGCTTTGCCGCCTAGATTGTCAGGTGTTCATACGGTATTCCATGTGTTCATGCTCCGGAAGTACATTGGGGACCCGTCTCATATTTTAGATTTCAGTACAGTACAGTTAGATGAAAATTTGACTTATAATGTGGAGCCAATGGCTATTTTGAGTCGACAGGTTCAAAAATTGAGATCAAAAGATATAGCATCAGTGAAAGTACAGTGGAGAGGTTGGCCCATGGAGGAGGCTACTTGGGAGACCGAGCAGGAGATGCGAAGCAGGTAACCGTACCTATTTGAAACTCTAGGTATGTTTCTTAACTCGCTCGAGGACGAGCGTTTGTTTTAGTTGGGGAGAATGTAACGACCCGAACCGTTGTTTCCTGTATTTTCGTCTCGTATTCCCCGTTAAATGCTTATTCATGTTTCAATATGTGTACTTGGTGAATTTGAGTCAATTCGGATCGAGTTTGGTATGAAATGGGACAATTAGTCTCTTTAAGGAAGAATTAGTTTGGAAAAGTCAACCGGACGTTGACTTGTGAGTTAGAGGGCTCGGAATTGAATTCCGATGATTCGGTTAGTTTCGGGGGATGATTTAAGGCCTAGGAGCGCAATCGGAATTAATTTTGGAGGTCCGGTGAAGAAATTAGCTCATTTTGGCGAAGTTAGTATTTTGGCGATTTCCGGTTGATAGGTGAAATTTTGATCCGACGGTCGGAATGGAATTCCGAGGGGATAAATACAGACGTCTCCGTACCGATCCCTCAGACTCTACCGAGCTTGTCCGTGAGTTGTGAGACCTAAGTAACCTAGTGCTCTGATACCAACTTGTCACGACCCGGATTTCCCACCATCGGGTGTCGTGATGGCGCCTACTATCGGAGCTAGGCAAGCCAAATATTTAAAACACCTTTCCTGCTTTCTTTCAAACAATATAATAAACGAGACAAAATTTAAGCGGAAGACTTTAAATCTAAAGCAACTGAAAACCAAAAGTGCGGAAGTTTAATACACATCACTACCCAAGGTCTGGTGTCACTAGCTCACGGACTACTACAGAATACTACAAACAATGTCTGAAAGGAAATACATCATGTTTGTCTGATACAAGATGAACAAACGAAAAACATGGAAAGGGACTTCGGCCTGCGAACGCCAGCTAGGCTACCTCGAGAGTCCCTGGACTGAAGATAGCTCCCAGAAGTCCTACTGCTGTGGTCCGTAAGCTGCTCCCTGATCTGTGCACAAAAATGCACAGAGTGTAGCATCAGCACAACCGACCCCATGTGCTGGTATGTTCCTGGCCTAACCCCGGCGAAGTGGTGGCGAGGCTAGATAGTACCTACCACAATTAACCTGTACAGATATATATAACAAGTGCAAGAAAACAATAACAAGATAATACAAAGTAAAACTGGGAGGGGACATGCTATCAGGGAGTAACAGATAAAAATGAAATATCGAAAATAAACAGAAGAAACTCTGGTTTCCATGATATATATATATATATATATAGTGGACGGCGTGCCACACGATCCCATAATATCATATATAAGTGGACGGCGTGCCACACGATCCCAATTCATCTTTATCACAGTGCACACTATGTCACCGGCAACAGAGGCCAATAACCAAGTGGACGGCGTGCCACACGATCCCATAATATCATATATAAGTGGACGGCGTGCCACACGATCCCATAATATCAAATATAAGTGGACGGCGTGCCACACGATCCCATAATATAGTATATAAGTGGACGGCGTGCCACACGATCCCAATTCATCTTTATCACAGTGCACAATATGTCACCGGCAACAGAGGCCAATAACCAAGTGGACGGCGTGCCACACGATCCCATAATATCATATATAAGTGGACGGCGTGCCACACGATCCCACAATATAGTATATAATATCTGACTTCATATAGTAGACCCCTTCAGGGGAGAATAACAACTCAATACGTTTAACCTGGCAAGGGTACAACTAACAGCCCAAAATATCCCGACAAGGGAGAATATATATATCAGTCTACGCATCCCGGCAAGGGAGTATTCACAACACATTCTCCTTTTAAATCATTCTTCCTCAACCGTTCACATTATATGAAACTTATCAAATAAACAAGGAGCTTGTGTCACATTATTCGAATTAAAAGCAATCAAGACTCACGGTCATGCTAGACTCCGGTGCATAGATAACCGTCACCATGCCTATACACCGTACTCCACATTAGCAAGTAGCAAATATCATCCTAATCCTATTCCCTCAAGCCAAAGTTAGAACAAACACTTACCTCGAATGCTCCAAACTCAACTCACGCTTCTAGTATAGCTTTACCTCTTGATTCCACCACCAATCCGCTCGAATCTAGTCATAAGTTACTTAATCACATTAATAATTACTAAATGAATCATCCCCAATGCATGAAAATAGATTTTTCAAGGTTTTTCCCAAAAAGGTCAAAAATACCCCCGGACCCACGTGGTCGAAACTCGAGGTTCGGACCAAAACCCGGTTACCCATTCCCCCATGAATCCAAATATATGATTTGTTTTGAAATCGGACCCCAAATTGAGGTCCAACTTCTTAATTTGTAGAAAACCTAGGTTCTACCCAAAACACCCAATTTCACCCCTGAAAATCTTTGATTTGAAGTTGAAATTATGTTAAAAGATGTTAAGGGATAAAGAAATTAAGTTAGAAATCACTTACCAATCGTTTTGGAGAAGAAAACGTTGTTTGGAAAATCGCCTCTTAGGTTTTGGGTTTTTGAAAAGTGAAAAATGACTGAGATTTTCCGAACTTGTATACCTTTCTGAGGACCTGGCGCGGACCGCACAAAAATGTGTTGCGGCCGCGCCGAGTGGGAGAAAAATTGGGGCTTCTCTGAACCCTTCCAGCGCGGACCGCACTGTTTTGGTGCGCGGCCGCGCTGGTTAACCTGAAATCCTATCCCTCAGACTCAGCCACGCGGACCGCACAGAAAGGCATCGCGGCCGCGCGGCTCCAGCGCGGACCGCGCGGAAATGACCGCGGCCGCGCTGGTGTCTGCAACACCTGAACCTGCATTTTCTTAAGTCCAAGACCTCCCGGGCCCCATTCAAAACTCACCCGAGCCCTCGGGGCTCCAAACCAAACATGCACACAACCTTAAAAACATCTTACGGACTTACTCGTGCGATCAAATCGCCAAAATAACATCATATACATAGGATCAAGCCTCAAACACATGATTTTCTTTCTTCAACTTTCATAACTCAAATTCTCCATTTTTAGTCCGAAACACGTCATATGACGTCCGTTTTTAGCCAAACTTTACAGATAGTGCTTAACACATATTTAAGACTTGTACCGGGCGTCGGAACCAAAATACGAGCCCGATACCTATATTTTCTAACTCCTTTTCATTTCAAATTTTCATATCAAATTTCAGAAAATAATTTCTTTCAAAAAATTCATTTCTCGGGCTTGGGACCTCGGAATTTGATTCCGGGCATACACCCAAGTCCCATATTTTTCTACGGACCCTCCGGGACCGTCGAATCACAGGTCCGGGTCCGTTTACCCAAAATGTTGACCGAAGCCAACATTATGCATATTAATACCAAAATTCATCAAATGTTTTTCACAAAATTCACATATTCTAACATAAAAACTTTCCGGCTACGCGCCCGAACTGCGCATGCAAATCGAGGCGACTTAAAGCGAGGTTTTTCAAGGCCTCGGGAGCACGGAACAAGGAAGAATTACGGTGATGACCCCTTGGGGTCGTCACAATAACAATGCTAAAAATATTAGTTAGGAAATAAGATGCAATATGCCATAAAAGTAATCTTATGAAAATAATATTTAGGTGTCAATTCATAAGAAATGCGAATTTATTGTGCAAACATATAAAATATAATGTTATGGTGATATATTTCAAGATCGCAAAGCCATATGAAAATTAAGCTTATGAAAATAAATGCATTTGGAAATGACTTATAAAAGATATATTTTGGCAATGCTTATGCAATCGGGACCGCTCGGGTCGAAATGAATTGATGTCCTTTTGATGAAGGATTAACTTCAATATCCTATTTGAGGGCGGATAGACCCAATATATCCTATTTGAGAGCAGATAGACCCGATATATCCTATTTGAGGGTGGATAGTCCCGATATATCCTATTTGAGGGCGGATAGACCCGATATATCCTATTTGAGGGTGGATAGTCCCGATATATCATATTTGAGGGCGGATGAAACCAATATATCCTATTTGAGGGCAGATAGACCCGATATATCCTTTTTAAGGGTGGATGGACCCGATATATCCTATTTGAGGGTGGATACACCCGATATATCCTATTTGAGGGCAGATAGACCCAACATATCCTATTTGAGGGCGGATGAACCAGATATATCCTATTTGAGGGCGGATAGACCCGATAAATCCTATTTATGGGCGTATGGACCCGATATATCCTATTTGAGGGAGGATAGACCCGATATATCCTATTTGAGGGCGGATGGACACGATAAATCCTATTTGAGGGCGGATAGACCCGATATATCCTATTTGAGGGCGGATAGACCCTAAATATATAATTACGGCAAATGTGCTTAAATGTCCTAATAAAGGCGAACGAGCCTAAATGTCCTATTGAAGGCGGACAAGCCTAAATATCATAAAGGCAAGCGTGCTTAAAAATCCAATTAAAGGCGGATAAGCCTAAATTTTAATGTATAAGTGTCTTGTTGAAAGCAGACAAACCTAAATATCATATTAAAGGCAAACTTGCTTAAAATCCAATTAAATGTGGATAAACCTAAATATTTAATGCATAAATGTCCTGTTATAGGTGGACAAGCCTAAATATCATATTAAAGGTAAACATACTTCAAATCCAATTAAAGGTGGATAAGCGTAACTATTTAATACATAAATGTCCTGTTAAATACGGACAAGCCTAAATACCATATTAATAGGCAAACGTGCTTAAAATCCAATTAAAGGCGGATAAGCCTAAATATCATAAAGGCAAGCGTGCTTAAAAATTCAATTAAAGGCGGATAAGCCTAAATATCCTATTTAAGGCGAATGAGCCTAAATATTCAATTAAAGACAAATGTGCATAAATGTCCTATTAAAGGCAGACGAGCCTAAATATCATATTAAAGGCAAACATGCTTAAAAATTCAATTAAAGGAAGATAAGTCTAAATATCATAAAGGCAAGTGTGCTTAAAAATCCAATTAAAAGCGGATAAGCCTAAATATCCTATTTAAGGCGGATGAGCCTAAATATTCAATTAAAGACAAATGTGCATAAATGTCCTATTAAAGGAAAACGAGCCTAAATATCATATTAAAGGCAAACGTGCTTAAAAATCCAATTAAATACGGATAAGCCTAAATATTTAATTAAAGGCAAAGTGTGCCTAAACGTCCTATTAAAGGCGGACGAGCCTAAATATACAATTGAAAGCGGATAATCCTAAATTTTAATGCATAAATGTACTGTTCAAGGTGGACAAGCCTAAATATCATATTAAAGGCAAACTTACTTAAAAATCCAATTAAAGGCAGATAAGCCCAAATATTTTATTAAAGGCAAAATGTGCCTAAACGTCCTATTAAAGGCGGACGAGCCTAAATATTCAATTGAAGGCGGATAAGCCTAAATTTTAATCCATAAATGTCCTGTTGAAGGTGGACAAGCCTAAATATCATATTAAAGGTAAACTTGCTTAAAAATTCAATTAAAGGCGGATAAGCCTAAATTTCAATTAAAGGCAAAATGTGCCTAAACGTCCTATTGAAGGCGGATGAGCCTATGTCATATTAAAGGCAGGCAAGCCTAAATGCGATGCTTGAATTAAAATTACAAGTTTGGTGAAGTGCGAAGAACTTGGTGCGATGCCTAATACATAGAAAATTAGTGGAACGCAAAAATCTTGGTGTAATGCCTGAGTCAAAGCAATGAATATTCATGTTGCAGGTGAAGAACTCGGTGCATTGCCTTCGAGTATTCAAGGAGTGATGCGGAGAGCGTGGTGCAATGTCTTTGAAATAGCAAATTGTATGGTATAAAGAGCTTGATGCAATGCAGTAGCAAACGTTCATGGTGAAATGTCGACACTTGTTAGATCTTCAAACTGAAATTATCTATTATTAAATTTCTGCACTCAAAGAAAAATTGTGAGTTACAATCATGCTGGCTTGGCTTCATCCTTTTCTGAGTTTTGCGATTTTGGCTTGATGTCGAGCTTTGGATCATCACGTAGATGGTCTTGATCGAGAATGGATAGAGCTTGCCCCTGCTTTACTTAAAGAAAATTCATTTGTATAAAATAAAGTGGTTGCCTTGCATTGAACGTCAAAGTTTTAGCTTTGAATATACCACTTGCCGCTATGATATTCTACAAATTTGATGTTACGCTTGTAACAAATATGTAACACGGAAATTTATTTTCTGCTTTGCTGAATGATGAGCATCCTTCTGCAAAATCTGCCGGATTTTGACTTTAGGGCAAATAGGATTTTTATTATAATGAGACCGAACACATAGGGCTGTCTACGTATCCCCTCTTAAACGAGAATCATGTCAAAACTTAGTTCTTACAAAAGTTTAACAAAAGTACATGAAACAGGGTCAATCATGAAAGGGCAGGCAAAATAGTAGTGATTAAAAGCTCTAGTCAATCGTCTTGTTTATCTTCACACTTTCTCTTCAAAGGTCTTGGTTCCAACTTTGAAAGATCACTTTTAACTACGATGGTATTAGCAACTGAAGGGTCATAGTTGTTGCATGGTTGCTCTTGCCGCATAATTATCTTGTTGCATTCAATCATGTTCTGAATCCTATGCTTAAGTGTTGGGAACTCTTCTGTGTCATGGCCTTGAATATATGAATGGTACGCACAAGTTTTAGACCAATCAAAATCTGGAGGACGATTTTGTGGGATCCATACTTCCCTTGGCTGTAAAAGTCCTTTCTCTTTCAATCTCTCAAATATGCTTGTCAATGATTCTTTCAGAGGAATAAAAGTGCGAAATTTCAGGTTCTCTGAATAACGATAGCTAGATTGTTCTTGATAAGCTTGATGTTGAACGCTTTGCTGAGTAGGTTGGATTTGTATATGAGTTTGTAGCAGTTGGCTATTTTGTTGAGATTGTGGCTGATGAGCGGGAATGCAAGCAAAATCTAACTTCCTCTTTTTGCCTTGTAAATTCTCGAGTGCATCGCCTTGGGAAGTGGCTTGTAATTTTGATTTGTCAACAATGCTTCCTGCTTGAATGCTTGATTCTATCAGTTTTCCAACTCTAATGAAATCCGAGAAGTCATGTAGTCGAGCGCATAGCAACTTTTCATAGTATATGCCTTTTTGCATTACGATGAAGGTAGAAATCAACCCATTCTCGGGCAATTGAGGGCGTATTTTTGAAGCCTTCAATCTCCATCGCATGGCATATTCTGCAAAAGACTCGTATTTCATTCTTTCTACTTCACGCATATCACAAAGCGTTGGACTATCTCCAATATTAAACTTATATTGTTCTACAAAACCGCGGTCCATGTCCTCCCACGTGTACCATTTGCTAAAATCTTGTTGAGTGTACCAATCAAGCGCTAGCCCTGATAGACTCTGAATGAACAGCTTCATTCGAATGATTTCATTATGTCCAATCCTCACTAATCTGCTGCAGTAGTCTTTCAAATGAGAAATGGGATTTCCTTTCCCATTGAAAGTATTAAATTTTTGAATTTTGAATCCTGGCGAAAGCTCAATATTTGGATGAATGCACAAACTTTCATATCTTAAACTCTGAATATTTCTTGCACGCATTTCTTCCTCCATGATATTTCTTAGGTTGTGGAACTGTCTATCTGGATCATCCCAGCTAGTCGTCTTAATTTCCTTTCCTAGTATTTTGTATGGATATAGCGCCAGTTGATTTTGTTGGCTTTCTGTGACTGATGTTGCAGGTGCAGACTATTGGGCATTGGTCATCATGATGACTGGCAAAGCCTCTGTTTTGATAGTAAATTTTGGCGGTATCGGTGGAGGACTTATGTAAATAGTTGTTGGATGAGGAGATATGGTCAAAGAGACATTTCAGGTTGAGCTGAAAGCAGAATTTGGGTTGGGGAGAAGATTGAAAGTATTTCCCAGATTGACCAAAATGTTCCTTCGTACAACATTTGTCTCCTCATCATCAGTCTCAACTTGCAACAAACCTTTACCGGTACTGAGTGCTCCAAATCGGTTTGCCATTATAGTTGCGTCCTTGATGCAGATTCGTAGCCAAAGCAGTGTTTTATGCTAGGCAACCTTTAAAGAAAAATAAAATTTTTACAAACAAAATAAAGTGTTAGCACATTCGTCATAACAAATAAATGCACTAAAATAATAAAATATATGATTAGATAGATTAATCCATGATATGGTTAAGAAGGAGCCCTAAACTAGAAACATTTGCAAAATGGATGGACGAGAATAACTTGTTATCTAGAAGGCTCTAACGCACAAGACTTGTTGAAATGGAAGCGAATTGATTTAAAGTTTTGTGAAAGGTTGACTCATGTCAAACATCAAAGCTTTAGCTCTAGCATAGTCCATTTCCTTGTATGACTTTGGAATTTTCCAAAAATTACCCCAATCTTTTAGAAGGTTCTGATGAATACTTCATGGCATGATGTCCTTTTCGAGCAGACTCAATATGTGTGCCAAGAATCTGCCCATGTTTCTTTGCTATAATGAGACTAAGCCTTACAAAGGTTGCTTGTGCATCGTAAATAAGAGAAGGTGGGTGGGGAATGATAATCTTTCAAATTTTGTGATCTTGTTAATCATGCTTCTTCTTCATACACATTGTTGGCAGTTTAGAATGCCCTTTCTAGCAAGACAGAGTGCAGATTTTTTAAAACTGGCATTACACTCATAAGTGGGAGGTGAAGCTGTGCGAAATGGAGAGTAATCTTTTTCATTGGACAAGTTCTTAAGATCAGCTATCACTTCCTTGACGCCATCAATTTCTTGATCCATTTGTGCTACTTTGCTTCAAGCTTAGCAATCGTATCTTGATATGATTCTGTTTCCTCGCCAGCAACTTCGTCTTCAACTAAGTCAATCGCTACGATTTGGTCAGCCATATCATCATTGAAGTTTTCTTTGCTTTGATGTTCAACTCAAATTAACCTCTTTTGGGAAAAGATATCCCTAGCCACTATGGAGTAGATAAATATTAAAGGCTAAGGGTAGAACGCTTGGGAATGCGTACCTAAGAAACCAACGGGATCAGGTCTTGTAATATTACAATGTTTAATAGAGGCTAAAGATGTGTGATTTTGATATTAGAAAATAATTTGTTGGTATTTGGATATAGACAAGCTCGAGATCAAAATAATTGATAAGGAAATGGTAGTCAATGAAAAGATTCTAAAATCTATTTTTTTAGGTTTGGCAAAGCGTAAAGTTGTTGAGGGTTGGAATACGGTATCAATCATTTTGAGACTTATGGGATAGTACCTCGACTCACGTGCCAACACTTAGAATTAACGGGTGCGTGAAGATTAATCTCGACGGCCCGAAATAAGACGATGCAGACACTTGAATTGAATAGGTAAAAAATTTTAGAATAATTTGACAATATGAATTGACCAAATAATGGCCTTTTATTGCTCGGTAGAAATGTGTGTTGACACGAAGGTTGAAGTTCTAAGAGATATGAAGGTATGAGACGAATATTGGAGATATAAGATTACGTCGGAATTGGAAAAATTAAGAAAGAATTTAAAATTATATAAGGCACGAGTAGAAATACTTTTTTAAAAAAAAATGAAAAATATGTAACTACATTTTTGAGAAAAGAACACGAATAAAATCAACTCACGAAATTAGATGGGCAAAATATTTTCATATTATAAAAGATTACGCTAGTTTTTAAAAAAGTGGGAATGCTATCTTGCTATAGGGAGTAAGATGTTCATTGTTGTATAAAGAAAATTCTTAAGGCTAGTTTAAGGCATGAATATTGAGGAATTTCATGACAAACCGAGCTTGTTGAAGAGTTTGCGGGCAAAACGTCCTACCTTATAAAATAGAAAATCATGCCCAGAGACTAAGAATTGGAGTAGACCTAAGATAAGTTTGGACCTAACTGGTGCTTTAGAGTCGTTAAGAGCGCGCAATGATTGGTGATGATCATTATTATTAATTCAGGAAAATGATATAACATTAAGCAGAAGAAAAAAAATAATACATGAGCAAATAATATATATATATATATATATATATATATATATATATATAAAGAGATGTAAACGAGTTGGATAGTCAATACTTTTTCTTTCTGAAAAACAACAAATGATGTTAGTAAAAATAATAAAATCAAGTAAACAACATAAAAAGTAAGAAAATAAGCAAGCAAAGCATGTGACAGATTCCAAAGCAGATAATAGTGCGTCCTAATACGTGAGGGCCTCTTTATGCCAAAGGTAGGCCTAACGTTTATTTGAAAGATAAATATGCCATTATGTATCATCCTATTGCTATAAATTAATTAAACAATTTTACTTTTTTTAAGAAGAAAATAAAGTACATAAATTGTTTAAACCTCTTCTTTTTAAAAATAAAAGATCAAAAGAAAGATATTTTCGTCGTGTCTAAGCTTCTATTAATTGTGTAATTTGAAAGTTTTCATACATATAAAAAGTTGGCCATACTCCTATAATTAGGATTTAACTAATTCAGCGCAAATGGTCCACATAATTGACATGTTCACCCTTCAAATAATGTACATATACGTGATAAGGTGTCACTTGGGATTTAAAACCCACTTCGACATTTAGGTAAGGTCAACTAATGGATTTAATACACCTCAGGTATTAAGCCACCTAAGTTAAAATGATGCATGCTCTTAAATGGGTTTTGGTTTAGCTCTATCTTAGGTTGACTAAGAGTGAATTTTCTAGACCGGTCTGCACCCAAGTGGACAACTTGAGAGTGGAAAGCCCATGACTGTTGACTGCACCGCTGATCGACTTACCCACGAACTTTCCCCTAAAAGGTATTTTGAGTAGTGCACGGCCGCAAACCGCGTAACCGTTAGGTGTGTGCTTTGTGTGAATTTTTCAGAAATGGAGGAAGTTAAATGGGAATGACAATTTGTATAAAGCAATAAGAATAGACGAACAATTCGTAAAATACAGTTTATCATATAACGGCAATTCAAATAAGCATCATAACAATCAAAAAACACACAAATTAATTTTTATTATTAACCTAAGTTTGTTGTGGTTTAGAACCTAGTATCCCCAGCAGAGTCGCCAATCTGTTATACCCCATTTTGACACGGATCAAATTAGAGTATAACATATTGGAAAGATCGATGTTTAATTAATTAAAGAGTTGCCACCTAATTAATTTAAAGAGGAATTAGGACACCAATTTTAGCTAAGTAGTGCTTAAATTTGACTCTATTTTACGGTCTGCTTAACCTTAGAAATTTTAGGTAAGGGTTCTAATTAATCCTATAGGGAAAGTTGTTGAAGCACCCTATATGATCCGTTAATTACGGTTAACCGGCCAAACTTAGATTAATTAATTTTAAAACTAAGTGGTAAATATTTGTAAAGAAAAACGACTGTCAATTAGAAAATACATGTATAATAATGTTATGTTTAAGAAGTGAGTCATAACAAAACTATAAGTTCATAAAATCGGAACACTTGTACAGCTGTAGCATAAAATATTTACTATATAATAAATCTCCAAGGTAGCTAATCTTGAAAAGCTGTAGTATACTTGGATAATTCCATATTTACCTCAACATGGAAGATTCCAAAACAAGGTCAGTTCCACTTAAGCGGCAACTCTCAAATGTAAAAAAAAATTCCAGTCTTGAGGTAAATCCAAAGCACACAAATAACTTAACAATCATAAAAACATTAGATAAGAATAGAGTGGCAAAGAGATTAAAAGAAGAAGGACGCCGTAGGCATCCCCAAGCGTTTCGCTTGTTTCTTGCTATCCGGCACATTCTAAGGAAAATGAGTTGTGTTGACTCCAAACGTGGATAAAGAAAATCTCGCATTAAGACTCCATATGCTCCAAAGTATACATGTAAAAGAAGAGAGAAATAAACAATTAGCAAAATAACTTAAGAGTTTAATTAACATATATATGCAAGGATAAGAAGGATTACTAAGTGGAACTTGATTTTTAACAATATATCAAGATCAAGATATGCAAAGAGGTCGTAGTGTCAGATTATTTTATGAAATTCCAGCCATATTTCTTATCATCAAACAAACACACAACAATCTGGACAAAATGCCGGAGATAAATACTTCCAGCTATTTAGACTAGTATCAAACTCTTAAGGGTAATGACTGAAATATAAACTTCCAATGATAATCACATAGCAACATGGACATATTTTATCAAGACATAAATGTCATCTTAATAAAGTTCGTCTACACTTTCAAATCCATTTACTAACCGGCACAAAGAAATAGAGCATAGGATTTCTATAGCCATGTTTCCTAAAGAAAAGAATTTTGGATAACTAATAACAATAAGTTCAAAACTTCGGCGAAAGCATATCAAGTCTTCGCTTAACGGTATGCATTTAGATAAATCTATTTTTAAACAAGTTGTTCGGAATCATAAGCACGATGTTTAGGCGAAAAGGTGCTAAATCACAATAGAAAATTAATCTTTTGCAAGGCAACTAGCTCATGGAAAAAATCCTTCTTAAAATCATGGCATCTAATAGAAAAGTATTCAAAAGGAGATAGGTATTTTCTGTTGGACTGGAAATCAACAACCTGGCCCCTAAATCAAGAGCTGGTCGACATAGAGCAGCTGCAATCGAAGAAGAAGATGAAGAAGAGATGAAAGCAGAAGTGTCTCAAATGACCTATAGAATGGAAGACCAGCACATATAATTCAGAGGCTATCGGGCTCAAACAAGAAACTGGGCCAATATAACATATTGGTCCAAATAAACAAAATACTGGAAGCCCAAATATGTCATAAGGTCTAGCCCAATTTATTAACACATCCAATCCATTTTTGTAGCATAGTGGATACAGCTGGAAGGCACTTGTTCCTTCCAGAACATCAATATCCAAATGCAATTATAGATGCACATGTCATAGTGCAAACAATGAGTAGGATAACATATTAAAGAATGGCACACTTGTACTTAGTATAGCTGTAATTGTCCATAGTCATCATTCCTATTTTTTAGGTGTATAAATTTGCATTCTGTACAGCATATGTGGGATAATAAGAAAAAGAAATTTTCCTAAATCTCTACTTGGTATCAGAGCAGTAGATAACTGAAGCTTTTTTTTTCTTTCTCTTTTATTGAAATGGCACCAAACTCCATAGATGACTCCTCAAATATTTCTGCAGCTAGAACAATTAACCAACCAGCTGCTATCATCATCGATTCCACTCACCTCAATTACCTTCATTCATCTGATTCATCAGGAATGGTTCTTGTCAACTCAGTTTTTGATGGGAAAGGATATGGAGGATGGTGTAGAGCCATAATTATTGCATTTTCTGCCAAGAACAAACTTGGTTTCATCGATGGAACATTTTATCAACCAGATGCGACTTCCACTGATTTCAAGCATTGGAATCGCTGCAATGATATGGTTATATCATGGATTTTGAACTCTCTATCTAAGGACATAGCTGAAAGTGTCCTTTATTCTAAAATTGCAAATGAGATTTGGAAAGAACTTGAAGTTAGATTTGGGCAATGTAATGGAGCTCAACTTTATCAGTTACAAAAGGAGTTGAGTGATATAGTACAGGGAACCTCTGATATAGCAGGTTACTATACATAGGTGAAAAGGATTTGGGATGAGTTAGATACCTTGAATACTTGTGTGCATTGTACATATGAATGCAACTGTAGAGGAAAATCAAAGACTTTCAAATCCTTTCAAGATGGTGTGAGCACGTGATTTTTGCCCTATATGAATTATTCCAACAAATTCAAAACAAAATAATTTCTTTCAGTGTCTGCAATTTTGTTGGATTTCGTGGCATTTTCTGTTAATTATTTGCATTTGTCTGTGCACGCTTATTTTATTTAATTCATGAAAAATACAAAAAATATGTTGCATCTACATTTAGGATTTAATTTCAATATTTTTAGATTAATTAGCAAATTAATTTGTTTTATAAAAAATAAATATCACAAAAATAATTCATTTTGCATTTTTACTTTTTAATTTTGAATTGTATAATTTTGCTTTAAATTTAGGATTTAATTAATTATTGTAAATACCATGTTGAGTGATTAATCTAATTGGGTAGGTTAATTTAGTTTAAAAATTATTATTAATTAATTTAGGTTTTATTTGAATTTTGGAAAAAGAAAAGAATTGTGAAATTGAAAAAGGAAAAAGAAAGAATGAAAGAAATCCAAATCTGGGCTCAAACCCAATTTAATTGTCCCAGCCCAAATGAAAATTACCCAATACCCGGCCCAAACCACCCTAACCCGGTCCGGTTCCCCCCCCCCCCAAAACCAAAACGACGTCGTTTCACGGGCAACAGATCAGGATCGTCGAGGTTTCTTGATCGGACGGTCCAGAAGCCCAGGTCCCTTAGTATTTAAATGTCCAAACCTGCCCCCACCCCTCACTCATCTCCCTCACAACCCGCCCCTGCCAAACCCTAACGACGCCGCCCCTAAATCCCCCACCGTCGGAGGCGGCGCCACCACAAACCGACCTCAGATTAACACCAAATACCCTCCTCAACTCCCTCAGTCCAAATCTACAAGCACCTTCCATCGAACAAGCCCAGAACGTCTCGAATCTTGATTTGAAAGAAAACCCTAGCGCCTCCCTGTGTTCTCCGATGGCGGCGGCGCCTCGGTTCGACCCCAAAATCACACCCCTGAACCCCCGTCTCTCCCTCACCCTAAATCCCCACTTAGATTCCCTTGAATCACCCTAGAACTCTCCGAATGTTAAATCTGAGTTCGAACCCTAAAAATTCCGTCAAAGTTGTGGCATGTATGACCTTAAGCCTCCGATTTGCTCGAGTTTGAAGTCTGATTCAACATGAATTGATGCTGCTCATTTGTTCTTGACAATGAACAAGTGATTAGTGTCAGTTCCGCTGAAATCAAGGTGTCCGACGCCACTTCAGGTTTGCTAGGTTAAGTTTCCTTCCCTTCTATCCGAGTTTACCTTCTGTTCCTCTTCTTTTCTTCTAACTTTTTTTATGTTTTTTACCTTGACTGAGATTTGAACAAAGTTCTAAACCTAGGTTCTCTTAAGATTGATTTTGCGTTCGTATCTGTGTCATTGGCTTTTCAACTTTCTTTTTGAAGTTTATGGTCTGGTTAATTTTTTATTAGTGCCACGCTCAAATTTCTCATTTTTGTCTTTGTTTTGGTCACTGAGCTTAATTAGTTAGCTTAATTAGTTCCTCGTTTGTTTGTGATTGTTAATTAGTTGATTTGTTTGGTTTTTAATTTTTCTGAGTTCGTTTGGGTTTCGTCTTTGGGCTCTGAGGTCAGTCTAAGATCTCATGTTAAAGGCATTCTGTTTGGCCTGGTCTTGGAGGCCCCTTCGGAAATAAGGAGTATGTCTCGTTGTTTTCGTTTGTCCTGGGCCTCTTCTTGAGCCTAAAGGTTTATTTGTTGTTGATGTTAATCTAATGCTCCTCCCCCTTTCCCTAATAGTTGCATACCTCGGCCTTAAATCGGGTTAGTTCAATTATTTGTGGTAATTAATTTGAGGCAAGCCATAATTAGACACTTAGTAACAAATGGCTCTTGTGTTAATTTCATAATATAGATGTAAAATAACAAATGTTCGTAGAGAAACCTTTAGGACCGTTTAAAAATACTATCATGGTTGTGGACACGTTCGCGTGATATAATTACGGTTTCTAAAAATAAAATTGGAATATGCGTTCGCGCAACTTCAAACAATTTCCTTTAACAATAGAAATAGTTGCTAATAGGCCTCTAGTCAATTTTACGAGTTTTGAAGCATGCCATCTACAATTTAGTTATTCATGGCCCTCATGTTAATAATCTAGATAAAAAATATGATAAATGTTGGTATTTTGCTCTAGGCACATTTAACACACTATCGTGATTGTGTATACGTCCGCGTAACTTCGGCCAAACTTTTGGCAATAATAAAACATTATTAATTATGGACACGGTCGCGTGACATGATTTTTTGACGCGCCAAACAAATGGGTACACGTACGTGTGACCCGTTTCAAGATTTTTTTTATTTAAAAGCGGTTAAGAGGTGAAAGCACATAGGTTCCAAAATGAGAAAATAAACAATTTCGCAAGCCAAGTATAATCAAAAGCAACCGTACTAGAACCACGGAACTCGGGAATGTCTAATACATTCTTCCGGGTTAACAGAATTCCTTACCCGAATTTCTGTGTTCGCGGACCATAAATAAGAGTCAACTTCCTCGATTTGGGATTTCAACCAGTGACTTGGGACACCCTAAATTAACCCAAGTGGCGACTCTGATTTTTAATAAATAAACAATCCCGTTTCGATTGTTCTTTAATTGGAAAAACTCCCTTATATTTATACCCTTTACGAGTGTAGGTAAAAAGGAGTTGTGGCAGATGGCAGGCTCATCCAATTCCTCATGGGACTTAATGATATCTATTCAGCTGTAAGGAGTAACATTCTAATGCTTACCCCTCTGCCTAGTGTCAATCAAGCCTACTCTCTTTTCATTCAAGATGAGAAACAAAGGGAAATTCATGTTGCACAACACCCTGTTGAAACTGCTTTTCTGGAAGGAAATCAGCAAACCTATTTTCAAAAGTATGCTAATAGGGAAGGAAAATTCAAAGCAAACCTTGAAGAAAAGAAGAGTAACCTGATGTGCAACTATTGCAAGAAACCTGGTCATTCTATTGATAAATGTTATGGAATCATTGGTTTTCCCTCCACTTTGAAGTTCACCAAATCCAGAAAATATCATGGAGGAACTCACAGCAATGCAGCAATCATGCATGAAGAAAACACAGCTTTGTCAGCAAACACAATGGTAGAAAATACAGCAGGTAAAGTCATAACTCAAGAACAGTTCAGTTAGCTTTATCAACTTCTTCAACAAGGTACAACAGGGTGAGCAGAGTTCTGATGCAAATTCTAGTGCCAACTATGCTGGTAAAACCATCAATGCCCCTAATCTATATTGTCTTTCCTGTTTTCCTTACATGAATTCTACCTCCTGGATAATAGATTCAGGAGCTTCAAAACATATGACTTTGATCTTTCCATTTTATTTAATATAAAGCCTCTAACCAAATCTCTATACGTCAATCTGCCGAATTCATATAAGGTTAAGGTCAGTCAAGTTGGTAGTGTCCATGTTCTGCCAGATTTAATCCTAAATAATGTGTTGTATGTTCCAGATTTCAAGTTTAATCTAATTTCAGTTCACAAACTCACTAAACAACTCATGTGTACCTTGATTTTCTCATCTTTTCGTACATTCTTGCAGAGGTAGTTGGTGAAGTGAAGGAAGGTCTATATCTACTTAATCCAGTTTCTCTAAGTTCCGGACTAGTTCATGGAAATCAATCATTTTTTCAGTCTTTTTTTTCTTGCAACAACTTTAAGAAGCACATTGTGTCTCATTCAGTTTCTTGTTCAGCTAGAATCAACTCTAATGTAAGCCTATGGAACAAAAGATTGGGGCACATGCCCATATCTAGCATGCAAAATCTATCAAGTTTTCATTTTCCTTCTCTTACCACATTTAATCATTCTTGTGATGTATGTTCTCAAGCTAGGCAGGCAAAGTTGCCTTTTCATTCAAGTCATATAAATTCAAATTCCATTTTTCAACTAATTCATGTTGATACTAGCTTGAGAATTTGTATGCTAGAATAAAAAGTAATGCTTTTTCAGTTTTAAAATCTTTTCTAATAATGGTAGGAAGACAGTTTTCCACAAAAATTAAAATCATTCGTTCTGATAATGTTTTGGAATTAGGATCAGGATCTATTCTTTCAAAAAAAAATCCTCTAATGGAATTGTTCATCAAACCTCTTGTGTTTCCACACCACAACAAAATGGAGTGGTTGAGCGAAAACACAAACATCTTTTAGAGACATGCAGGGCTCTATTATTTCAATCTAATCTCCCCACCATGTATTGGGGTGATTGTTTGTTAACTGCTACTTTTCTAATAAATCGATTTCCCTCTAGAGTTCTTAATTTCAAACACCTTTAGAAATTCTTTTTGGAAAAGTTCCATCTTATGATTTTCTCAAATGTTTTGGTTGTCTAGGTTATGCATCTACTTTACCTCATCACAAAGCAAAACTTGAATCTAGATCTGTAAAGTGTGTTTTTATAGGTTATTCTTTTGGAAAGAAAGGCTACAAATTGTTGGATCTTCAATCTAAAGCCATTTTTATTTCACGAGATGTTATTTTTTATGAGGACATATTTCCATTATTGTCTCCTTCATCTGAACAACCAATTTTTCCTAAAGAAGTTTCTACTATTCAAGACCCGAATCACTCTTTCTCTCCGTCTAATATACATTTATCCACAGAGTCAGATTTTAACTCCCCTATACAACCTTCCATAACTTCACCTCACAACACTCCTACCTCATCTCCTATCTCCAAGGGTATTTCCTCTCCATCTTCCCTACCCCTTCCACTAAACTAAGGCGGTCTACTAGGGACCACAATCCACCATCATATCTGGCAGATTATGTGTGCAATGTTGTGTACTTGACTGATCTAACCAAATTTTGTCTTGCAGCACCAATCTCACCTACTACTATGAATTTCACGGATGTCTCTCCTACAAACCAGTCTTTTTTAACTCTATCTCTCACATCACTGCAATCGCAGAAGAAGATGAAGAAGAGATGAAAGCAGAAGTGTCTCAAATGACCTAGAGAATGGAAGACCAATACATATGATTCAGGGGCTCAAACACGAAACTGGGCCAATATAACATATTGGTCCAAATAAACAAAATACTGGAATCCCAAATATGTCATAAGGTCTGGCCCAATTTATTAACACATCCAGTCTATTTTTGTAGAACATCAATATCCAAATGCAATTATAGATGCAAATGTCATAGTGGAAACAATGAGTAGGATAACATATTAAAGAATGACACACTTGTACTTAATATAGTTGTAATTGTCCATAGTCATCATTCCTATTTTTTAGGTGTATAAATTTGCATTCTGTACAGCATATTTGGGATAATAAGAAAAGAAAATTTTCCTAAATCTCTACTTTTTCATGTGAGCATTTCATCAAATATCAGTCAAGCATGCTTCTAACACTACATACCAGAACATGATATCCTTAAAGGATTATTGCTAACAACTTTAGTCATAGATCATTCCCTTAAATAAACATTTATTAGAGCTATTTTTATAGCACCAAACATAAAAGCTTCATAGAAACTAATAGCCCTCGCAGCAAACACACATCATGCATCAAACGTGCCCTAATCAAAATCAAAATGAGAGCGAGATGGGAAGATACAGACCTTTTGCAGGGCAGCGAACTGAGGCGGGTCTTAGATGTACTATCGAACTTCGATCTCGACCTTACTCCTTCCTCTCGGGCAAAAGCAGATTCAACTAAAATAAATAAAGGATAACCAAAATTTCTGCTATGTAAATACCAAATAGAAACAGTAGAGGTGTTGAAGTTAAAACTTTTACTTAAGGAGATAGCTAATAGGAAATAGTGAATTTTAGTGAGGAGAAGATAGCATCCAAAAGTCCTCCACAATATTTCCCTATTGCAAGCATTTATAGAAGAAACTTAGGGCCCTTTGGGTGGGATTTTACCTCTAACCCTTTTGAAATTTGAACCTTGGTAGAGGCAAAAGAAAAGAGGAAGAATCGGAGAGGCAGGATTCAAAAGAGATTTGCCTTGGATTCTTCCCGGAAATAGCAAGACCTTTGCCTGATTTTGTGAGAGCCATTGTGCCATTATGCCAGAAAGAGGAAAGATGGCAAGGAAGCTATTTGAACTGTAACAGATACGAAGAGGGAGAGGGGTGGGGTAAGAGGCATTGGACTTGCGAAGAAAATTCATTAACAATTAAATGGAATTTTTGAAATCCAAAAAGAGAGATATTTTTGTGAAAAAATCTAGAAAAGAATTGAGACATGGGCTAATATTTTTGGGCTGATTTAAAGATTTACTTAGGCTATCTTGTTTGGAGTGATTTGGGCAGCTAGAATTAATAGAAAAATATTGGGCTAGTAACTAGGCCACATTTCCTTTCTTCCTACCAAATTCTTCGGGCTTCTAATAATAACAATATTAATGCTAAAAAAATCAAGTAACTAACCTATTTATTATACCTAATCATAATTTCTAATATTTAAATAAAATACTAATCATATTTACCGCAAGATTTATTAAATATAATTTCGTAATATTTAAAAGTTATTGCAAAAAATATTCTCGCTTAATGAGATAAAAGACATAAAAAATACTTTTCGTAAAAGGTAAGAATACATCCAATTAAGGTATGAATGATAAAGAAGACAGCTATATAATTAATAATAATTATTATTATTATTATTATAATAATAATAATAGTTTTAATAATAATAACAAATAGGCATAGTTTGTATAAATAATATAGTAGAATAACTACCTTATATTATTAGTGATATTAGAAGCTTAATGAAATAATTGGAAGAAAGGAGGGACAAAATTGGATGTCAACACTTGTAAGACCCATTGTCGTCTACTCCGAGGACGCGGTACGGTCCTTCCCAATTTTGGCCTAGCTTTCCTTCATTGGGGTTTCGGGTGTTAAGGGTGACTTTCCTTAGAATCAAGTCCCCAACTCCGAAATGTCGGAGGTATGTTCTCCTGTTATAATATCTTTCGATCCTTTGATTTTGGGCGGCCATTCGGACCAGCGAGGCTTCTCGTTTTTCATCTAGTAGTTTGAGGGCCGTTGTCATGGCCTCGTTGTTCGAGCTCTCGGTCGTGTGTCGGAATCTGGCGCTCGGCTCCCCGACCTCTACTGGTATCAAGCCTCGGTGTCGTATACTAGAGAGAAAGGTGTTTCCCCTGTGCTTGATTTTGAAGTTGTTCGGTATGCCCAAAGTACTTCGGGCAACATTTCTCTCCACTTTCCCTTGGCGCTTTCCAGCTTCTTTTTTAAGTTTTGGATGATGGTTTTGTTTGTGGTCTCGGTCTGGCCGTTTGCACACGGGTGGTAAGGCGTAGATAGGATTCTCTTGATTTTGTGATCCTTGAGGAATTGTGTTACCTTGCTCCTGATAAACTGCCTCCCGTTATTGCATGTTATCTCGGAAAGAAACCCAAATCGGCACATAATGTGGTCCTAGATGAAGTTAATGACTTCTTTTTCTCTTACCTTCTCAAAGGCCTACGCTTCCACCCATTTTAAGAAATGGTCAATCATAATAAAAAAATTTAGCTTTACTTGGTGCCGTCGGCAGGGGCCCGACAATGTCCATCCCCCATTTCATGAATGGCCATGGCGATAAGACCGAATGTAGTTGTTCACCGGGTTTGTGAATCATAAGGGCAAATCTCTGGCATTTATCGCATTTTTGGATGAATTCCTTAGTATCCTTTTTTATGTTGTCCCAGTAGTAGCCTACCCTGATTATCTTTCGGACCAAGGAATCGGCGCCGAAGTGATTTTCGCAAGTACCCTCATGAATTTCTCGGAGTACATAATCTGTATCCCCCGGCCCCAGACATACTGCTAGGGGGCCATCAAAAGTTCTTCTTTACAGAGTCTTGTTTTCATCGAGCGAGAACCGGGCAGCCTTGGTTCGCAGGGCCCTCGATTCCTTTGGATCCGTGGTCAACTTTCCGTCTTTCAGCTAATCAATATATTTATTTCTCCAGTCCCATGTTAGGCTGGTGGAATTAATCTTCGCATGACCTTCCTCGATCACTGATTTAGATAGCTTAATAATAGCCCTGGGGAGTAGGTCATCTTCTTCAACAGATTATCCCAAGTTTGCGAGGGCATCGGCCTCGCTATTCTTCTCTCGATGTACATAGATTAAAGTCCATTCTTTGAAGTGACGTAATGCGATTTGGATCTTGTCCAAATACCTCTGCATCATTTCCTCTCAGATCTCGTATCTCCCATTCACCTGGTTCACTACCAGGAGTTAATCGCATTTTGCTTCGATGGTCTTTGCTCCCAGGTTTTTGGCCAGTTCTAGACCTGCAATCATAGCCTTGTACTTGGCTTCATTGTTAGTCAATTTTGTAGTTTTTATAGATTGTTTGATCACGCCGCCCGTAGGTGGCTTTAGGACTAGACCGAATCCGAAACCTCTCACATTTGTGACGCCGTCAATAAAAAGGGTCCATAACCCGGAAGACATACCTGATTTCAGTAAAAGTTCCTTTTCTACCTCGGGCATAAGGGAGGGCGAGAAATCGGCCACGAAGTCCGCCATAATCTGGGACTTGATGGCCGTTCGAGGTTGATATTTGATATCATATCCCCCGAGTTTGATGGCCCTTTTGTCCAATCGACCCGATAATTCAAGTTTGTGCAATATGCTCCTAAGGGGTATGTTGTTAGAACGCAAATATGGTGGCATTGAAAATAGGGTTTCAATTTTTGCGATGCGCTTATTAACGCAATAGCTAATTTTTCAAGGTGTGGATACCTAGTTTCAGCATCCCCTAGGGTCCGGCTTAAATAATAAACAGGGAATTGCGTACCTTGCTGTTCTCGAACTAGCACTCTGCTTACCGCTATCTCAGATACAGCCAAGTATAGATATAGTGTTTCATCCTCCTTTGGCGTGTAGAGCAGAGGTGGGCTAGTCAGATATCGCTTCAGCTCTTCTAAGGCGTGCTGGCATTCTGGAGTCCATTTGAAGTTGTTTTTCCTTTTGAGTAAAGAGAAGAAATGATGGCTCATGTCGGATGACCTTGATATGAATCTGCCTAGAGCCACTATTCGCCCTGTTAGCCGTTGCACGGCCTTTACATTGTTTACCACCGTGATTTCTTCAATGGTTTTGATTTTATTGGGGTTAATCTCGATCCCCCTGTTTGATACCATGAAGCCTAAGAATTTGACTGAACCCACTCCGAAGGCACATTTCTCGGGGTTGAGCTTCATGTTGTAACTTCTGAGGATGCCGAATGTTTCTAGCAAATACGTTAAATGGTCCTCTGCGAGTAGGGACTTAACTAGCATGTCATCAATATAAACTTCCATGGATTTACCAACTTGATTCTCAAACATTTTATTAACTAGACGCTAGTATGTAGCCCCTGCATTTTTTAGTCCGAAGGGCACTACATTGTAACAGTAGGTACCATACTTTGTGATGAATGAGGTCTTCTCTGTCTTTGAGGTTCATCTGAATTTGATTGTACCCCGAGTAGGCATCGAGAAAGGTGAGGGTCTCGTGGCCAGCCGTAGCATCGATCAGACGATCGATGTTAGGCAATGAGAACGAATCCGTGGGACACGCCTTATTTAAGTTTTTATAGTCTACGCATATTCTTAGCTTATTTCCCTTTTTGGATACCACTACTACGTTGGCCAGCCATTCGGGGTACTTTACCTCTCTAATGGACCCTAGTTTAAGGAGTTTTGTTACCTCATCCTTGATGAATACGTGTTTTATCTCAGACTGGGGTCTTATTTTTTGCTTCACCAGTTTAAACCTGGGGTCGACACTCAGTCGGTGGGAGGTTATTTCCGGTGGGATACCTATCATATCTAAGTGGGACCATGCGAAACAGTCAATATTATTGATAAGAAATAGAATGAATTTTTTCCTGATTTCGGGGGTTAATCCCGTTCCTAGGCATATCTTACGATCGGTGAGGTATTCGATCAAAACAACTTGCTCCGGATCTTCAATTGTTGATTTCATTGCATCCGACTCTTCGAGGGCAGCGAAAGTTCGAGGAGTGAGGAAATCCTCCTTGTCATCCTCGGGGGTTTGTATGCTCTTAGGCACATCTGAGGTCGGGAGTGCGGGGGTCGACTCCTCCTGGTAAACCACGAACATTTCTTTCACTGCATGTTGTTCTCCATATATAAGCCATTATGTGAAAATCTGTGAAAAACGATAAATTTTTCTTTTAAAATGAATTTAGATTGATTTCGGTCAATATTTTGGGTAAACGAACCCGGACCATGATTTGACAGTCCCGGAGGGTCCGTAGGAAAATATGGGACTTGGGCATATGCTTGGAATTGAATTCCAAGGTCCCAAGCCCGGGAAATAAATTTTTTAAGAAAATTATTTAATTGAAAATTTTAGAGTTTTTGGAAAGTTGAACGTAATTAAAATTGATGGTATCGGGCCCGTATTTTGGTCCTGGAGCCCGGTACAGGTCTTTTTATATGATTTATATTGAGCCTGTAAAATTTGGTAAGAATCGGACCCTCGGTTGTGAAATTTGAAACTTAAGTGTTCTTGAGAGTTTCCTTTTATTTTGATGCTAAATTCATTGTTAAAGATGTATTGGTGATTTGATTGCACAAATAAGTCCATATGATATTTTCGGGTTAGTATGCATGTTTGGTTTGGAGCCCCGAGGGCTCGGGTGAGTTTCCAAAGGGTGTCGGGAAGTTTTTAAATTTTGAAAAATTACAAATTTTGCTGTCTTAGGTGCACAGAGGTTTTGTTTTTCGCGTTCGCGTGGTTCCACTCGCAAACGCGCAAGGCAAACTTCCTCAGGTGCCTGTTTGTTCTTCGTGAACGGAGCTTAGGATGTGAACGCAAAGCAATGGGGGGGAATACCCTTCGCGAGCGCGTTCAAACACTCGCGAACACGTAAGGTTAATGGCTTGGGGGAGGGATTTCACATTTGTTCTACGCGAACGCGGCCATCTAACCGCAAGCGCGAAGGCTCTAGGAGCTGAAGCTCTGCGAATGCGAGCCGTCGAATGCGAACGCGATGGTCAGCTGGGCCTGACCCATCGCGAACGCAACAGGCCTATCGTGAATGCGATGAAGGCCTGCCTAGTCATTTTTAAAACAGAAGCAAAAATGGGCAGAACCCATTTACTTCATATTTTAAAAATTTGGGAGCATTGAGGCGATTTTCAAAGAACAAGTTCTTCCCCAAAGCATTGGTATATGATTCTAAACCTTTTTCATTCAATTTCCCATTGCATTTCCTCAATTTTCATCCTAAAATCTAGGGTTTTTATGGTAGAAATTAGGAATTTGGGTAGAGTTAGGGCTTTTTGATTAATCGGAATTTAGATCACGTTTTGGGGTCGGATTTCGAAACTAATTTCATATTTGGGCTCGTGGGTGAATGGGTGATCGGGTTTGGATCGAACCTCAAATTTTGACTAAGTGGGCCCGGGGTCAATTTTTGACTTTTTGGGAAAAATGATAGAAAACCTATAAATAAGCATTTGGTATGAATTCTTTAGCATTTATTGATGTTGTTAAATTAATTTCGGCTAGATACAATTTATTTGGAGGCGAATTCTAATGGAAAAGTGGTATTTGAGGCTTGAATTGTGTTCGTGGCATCAAGGTAAGTGTTTGGTCTAACCTTAGCTTGAGGGATTATGAGTTGTGTCTTATTTGCTATGTGTTAATTGTGGAGTACGACGTATAGGCATGGTGACAAGTATCTATACTTTGGTGTCAAGCATGCCCGTGAGTCTTGTATTATAATTGTTGTGACTCCGTTGTAGTTATTCGTGCTTTATATGAGGATTATCATTATTTTTTACCTTGCCGGGATGTTGTCGATATATTATTGTTCCTTTGCCGGGATTCTTTTTTGATTGGTGTTGATAAATGAAATAGGAGCGGGTTACACGCCTGCAATGGTACTATATGAAATGGGATCTGGTTGCACGCCTGCAACGGTATTACATGTGTACTTATTTTTTATTTCCTTATATTTTGCTGGTAATTGATTTATAACGTTCCTCGCATTTCTCTATTGGTATTTTGTTGTTATCTGTTACTCCCCGTAGCATGTTTCCCTCGCCCAACTTCAGCTGTAATTATCTGCTTTTATTTTTCGTTGTATATGATTTAACTGCACAGGTTTATTTGGTAGTCTGGTCCTAGCCTTGTCACTACTTTGCCGAGGTTAGGCTAGGCACTTACCAGCACATGAGGTCAGTTGTGCTGATGCTACACTATGTATTATGTGCAGATACTGATAACGGAGAATTTGGACCGCAGTGAGGGTGTTGTCTTCAGTCCACTCAGGCGACCCGAGGTAGTCCTGCAGACGTCTGCGGGCCTTGGCGTCTCCTCCTATCATTTCTCTTTCTGTTTTTACTTATTCAGAGATAGATTTTTGTATTTTTATTTAGACCTTATTTGTAGTATTCTTAGATAGTCCATGACTTGTGACACCAAATTTTGGGTATTATTGTACTTCAAATTATGTAGCAATGTTTGGTTAACGATTAACTTTTCGTCTTCCGCATTTCTGGTTATTTAATTTATTCCGCTGATTAATCACTTATTACTTTGAATTATTGAACATGCTTAATAAAAAGGGTAATGATCTTATAATACTCGGCTTGCCTAGTTTTCACGAGTAGACACCGTCACGATTCCCGAGGGTGGGAAATCCGGGCCGTAACACGATGATGGGGGCAAGTTTTCATCCGAGAATGAAACCGAAGAGTCTATGCATGTCACTACGCTCCTTAACGCACGAGCCTAAACTGCAAGTTATAATGCTCCTCAATGCACGAGCCTAAACTGGATGTTACAACGCTCCTTAACGCACGAGCCTAAACTGCAAGTTATAATGCTCCTCAATGCACGAGCCTAAACTGTATGTTACAATGCTCCTCAATGCACGAGCCTAAATTGCATGTTACAATGCTCCTTAGCGCATGAGCCTAAACTACAAGTTATAATGCTCCTCAATGCACGAGCCTAAACTGTATGTTACAACGCTCTTCAATGCACGAGATTAAACTGCATGTTACAACGCTCCTTAACGCATGAGCCTAAACTGCAAGTTGTAATGCTCCTCAACGCACGAGCCTAAACTGCAAGTTATAATGCTCCTCAATGCACGAGCCTAAACTGTAGGTTATAATGCTTCTTGGTACATGAGCCTACATTATATGTCACGAAACTCCCCAAATTTGAACTAAATCTTTATGATTTTAAATATCTTCAAATTCGAGAAAAGTCTTCAAGTTGTAAGACTCTTTAAATTCAAGCAAAGTGCAAAGTGTTCAAGTTGCAAACCTCTTCAAATTCAAGCAAAGGCCAAGTCAAAAACTCTTCAAAGTCGAGCAAACACGTCAAGTCACAAAGCTTTTCAAATTCAGCAAAGACTCAAGTCGAAAGCTCTTCAAAATCGAGCAAAGATTTCAAGTCGCAAAGCTCTTCAAATTCAAGCCGAACTTCAAGTTGTGAAGCCCTTAAAATTTGAGCTTTCTTCAAATTACTATACTCCTGGACTCACGAGCGCTAAATTGCATGTCATGAAGCTCTTCAAATTTGAGCAAAATCTTCAAGTCGTAAAGCTCTTAAAATTTAAGCAAAATCTTCAAGTTACAAAGCTCCTCAAAATACCAGCTTAAACCACAAGTCGCTAACCTCCTGGATGTACGAGCTAATATAATTGAATTAACTATTTAAGTCCAATAAAATTGACTAGGCTAACCCATTTAATTGGGCTGTGAATGATGAGCCCACTTCATTTGGCCCACTATGCCATCTTCCTATAGGCTCAGTTTGGTGCCACGTGTCATATGACGTGGCATGCCAAGTCAAACGGAAGAGCCAATAGGATCATGCCACATGTCAAAATGACAAGGCATGCCAAGTCAAATTAAAAGGCCAATGAAATCGCACCACATGTGCAAGTGACATGTTCTGGCCAATCAAATGCGGCCTTGTCACACTTTAGTTTGATTGGTCGGAAAGAGTTTGTTCTTATTATAATTCCTCCCTTCCACAACTATTAATAAGGGTCTTCATAACTCAGAAAAGGGACCAGAAATTATAACAAGAAGCAAGAGAGAGCTCGTGGATCAAACGCCGTAAATTTCTCTACAAGTTTCAGGCTTCAAGCAACCAAGTTCAAGTTCAAGTTCAAGAACGAAGAACAAATCAAGTTCAAGCTCAAGAACGAAGAACAATTCAAGTATTCAGGATCAAGAACGAAGTCAAATCAAATACAAGGCGTTCAAGATCAAGGCTACTTGTTCGTGATACAATTCGTGGCAACAATCAAAGTGTTCGCGACGAATAAATCGAATTAAAGTTCAAGATCAAGCTCAAAGGCCTTTGAATTTATATTGAAAAGTAGAATCAGAGGAATCATAGAGTTTGTAACACTCAATTATTTGAAATAAAATACTACGATTATTGCAACATTTTCGATTTTGAATTTATTTTCTCGACACAATTTTATTGTCTACAAAAATCATGAAGCGCAGCTGCCCCTGATTCACCTTTTTTTTTTTTTTTTTTTTTTTTGTAACCAGCAAAAGTACTGTATAAGGATATCAAAAGCAATACAAGAATATTTGAATATTGTCGTGTGAGGACAAGAGCTCTTTTAGAGGATTCGGTATTCAAAACTTACAAGCCCGACAAAGAGGTTAAAATATCCTCCAACCAAGTAATTTTCCTCTCTCAGAATTCCAATCGAAGACTTATAATTGATGGTGGAAGTTTGAACTATCCAACTATTTCAGCAAGTGTATGTAGAACCACTTCAGAACAGGTTTTGATACCAAGAAAAAGTTGAGAAAAGTTAAGTAATTAGAAAAAAACAAAGAACTTATTGGGAAACCAATAATTTAATCCATTCCTTTCTTTCCTCCAATTATAAATTAGAGTTTATGAGAAAACCAGAAATTAGACGTGATCTCTGTTGTTGGTGAATTAGTGTTTGTCTTATAGGCTGACTTCAGGACAAATTATAATGTCTACTTTATTATTGCGTTGGTAGACTGAGATAATTCTTACACATTTCGTCCGTCCACCAAAATAAATTTGATGCAACTTCTATTTGGATCGTCTTTTTCCTTAAATTTTTTTATTTTCTTTCTATGACTTTTTAGATGTATTTCGTGAGTTACAATTTCACTTCTAATGTTTTTTTAAAATATGGATTAATTCTAAAATTTTAAAAATACATGTAATATATTGTCTTTAATTCGAAAAATTAGATGCCTATTCACGCCTTTAAAACACACACACACACACACACACACACACACACACACACATATATATATATGTAGTACAATTGAATTTATATGTGATTTCTAGACAAGTGAATTAATCTAACTGAAGAAATATATATACAATACTTAGCCTTAGAATATAGATGAAATAGCAGAGTTGATGAATCTGGGAACAAGGTTTTCAGGCACAACAATAATGAGATCAAAAGCAAGAAAGTAAAATTATATTATGCTTGTCTATATATAGAGAGAGAGATTTGATACTTACTTTCTTGTCATTTAACTTGTGTTATGCTCATTTTATCATAATTTTGGTAATGTGAGGCAACATAGAGCTATTGCACCACTATCCTTTTCTTTAAAAATATTTATTTACCCGTAAAATAGTACAATTGAATTTATACGTGGTTTCTAGACAAGTGAGTTAATCTAACTGAATAAATATATATACAATACTTAGCCTTAGAATGTAGATGAAAGAGCAGAGTTGATGAATCCGGGAACAAGGTTTCCGGGCACAGCAATGATGAGATCAAAAGCAAGAAAGTAAAAATATATTAAGCTTTGTACAGAACGTAGTATAAATTAGCCAGGAAATTCATCTTGTTTACAATGATAACCGAGTATAGCTGTGTAATTGAAAGGAGGTCCTAGGATCATGTCCTCCATTAATGTCAATTACAAGGGGCATTGATCAAGATATAACGGTGGACATAAATGTCAAGTTTCTTGTAACGGGCCGTCGCCCTTAATGCTGCAGAATATTCTTTATTAAATGCTACCTGGCGCAGAGCATTTAATACATCTTTATGATCGTTATTCTTTCCGGTGACAAGAGGAATAGCAGCGCTCGGTGGCCATTTCCGTTTTGGGTTCCGCGTGTTCTTCCTTTAGATGACCACGTGTCATATCGTATTTTATCCTATACAGATAGTCCCCCCTGCTTTCCGCTGGTAAAACTTTAATTTGTGTTACCGAAATTTTGGTAGCAATACTCTTTTTGTGGGAATTACTATAACTACCTCTGTAGTCCTCTGACGGTTTATTAGACCCACGTCTATCCATATTTAATGCCCCGAATATACGTCATCCCATGATTTAGAACAGCTTTTGCCGATTATCAAGGTAATCATGGCCATGAATTTTGCCGCCAAAAATTTACTTATACGTATCATCCTTCTCTTATGCACTTTATAAACCATAAAATTTCATTCTTGAACGGGTCATTCTCGTTATTGAGACCGGATCCTCTTCCCTCAGCCCCGTTGGAGGCGACTTCACCACTGGAAGTGTTGTTGTTGACTCTACGCGTTGTTTGGTTTACGGGGTCACCGGGAGGAATTGGATCTCGCCTATTTGCATTATTTGAAGCCCCTGATAGTGTCTGCTTCAGCTCCATTATAACCTTGTCTTGCCGAGTGAGATGGCCTATGATGATAGCCTGTTGCTCTTGTAAGACCCTTACCGCATCAATGACGTGCTCCTCATCATCATCATCATCAGGAATTGTCTCCCGAACCTATCAAGGATACTGCATGTCATGCACCGATGTAGCGTCATTCCTCTCGTTGTAGGTGTCACTGATTGAATTCTCGAAATACGGTTGATCCCCTCGAATTTCAGGATTGTACGTGTTGTTAACAGTGTTATCTACCATTTCTTGTGATTTTATCTAAGACAAAACAATCAAAGTACATTAGTAAAAAAGACAGGGATCAATTTAATTGCATGTTTTCTAGGCCCTACGGTGGGTGCCAAACTGTTTACCCGTAAAACGGTACAATTGAATTTATACGTGGTTTCTAGACAAATGAACTAATTTGATCCTGAAATAAAGAAATAATTGAGAAATATACAATTCTTCGTCTTAGAATGTCGATGAAATAGTAAAGTTGACGAATCCGGGAACAAAGTTTCCGAGCACATCAATGATGAGATCAAAAACATGAAAGTAAAATTATATTAAACTTTATATAGAATGTAGTATAAATTAGCCAGAAAATTAGTGTCATTTACCATGATAACTGAGCTCTCTATTTATAGTTGTGTCTAGGTGTCACGACCTGATCTAGATAAGCCAATCATTTAACTACTAATTTCATTACTCAGTTATTTCTTTAAAACAAATATAAGACGATAACATGAAAACAGCGGAACTTTAAATAATTAAGCGAAAGTTAACAACTAAATATCTGAAATCTGCATCTATTACAACTCTTAAAACCTAAAACACCCAAAACCTAGTGTCACAGTGTCACAAACGGTCTAAGATTTACTACATACAAAGTCTGAAGAAAATGACAATACACTGTTTCTAAATAAAAGGAAAATGAAACAGGAAATAGGAATAGAGGAGACGCCAGGGCTTGCGAATGCCTGCAGGTCTACCTTAGATCTCCGCGTAGACTGAAGGTAGCCTCCACACTAAGGTCCGAAAGTTTCTCCGGGATCTACACATAGTGTAGTGTGTAGTATCAGCACAACCGACCCCATGTACTGGTAAGTATCTAGCCTAACCTCGGCGAAGTAGTGACGAGGCTAGGACCAGACTACCAAATAACCTATGCAGTTCAAATACATATACAGCGGAATGAAATACTGAAATAACCAGTCAATATGGTAGGGTGAGCATGCTGTGGGGAGATAACAATTCCGAATAGAAAGACATCAAGTAATGAAAGAAACAATATAACTCGGATATCAACAAAGAATCAGAAATTAACAAATGCACGGCAGCACACTTCGTGCTTTTACTCTCGTCCTCACCAAAGAAATCATATAATAAAACAGTGCATGGCATCACCCTTCATGCTTTTACTCTCTTTCCTCACCATATAATCAATAAAATCAGCACAGAATGGTACATCGTGCGGCACGGCATCACCCTTCGTGCTTTACAATCTTTCCTCACAATAATACATGGCATCACCCTTCGTACTTTACATTCTTTCCTCATAAAATAAACAATGCACGGCATCATCCTTCATGCTTTAACACTCTTCCTCACCTAAACAACAATCACAAACAATAGGGCAAGGAAACAAAGAAAATTTGCAATAAGAATCCCGGCAAGGGAGAAACAAGTCAACAATTAAATCCCAGCAAGGGAACAACATCAATAACATCAATATCCCGGCAAGGGAGATAACAAATAAATCAACAATAGCCCGACAAGGGTGACAACATAATGACCTCTTCTCTTTCTCAATTTTACTTCACAATTCACTTCACAACTCGAGCCAATGCTCTAGAAGTTCAATTATCACTTATACCTTCATAATTCATTTCACAACTCGAGCCAATGTTCTAAAGGTTCCATTGTCACTTATACTTTCACAATTCGTTATACAACTTGAGCCAGCGCTCCTCAATGTTCATAGGTCACAATTCTTTTCACAAACTTTATACAACAATTAGAAACCATCACCAAGGCATGAAAGATACAACAAAGTCATGATAATCACAATATAAAGACTCACTGGCATGCTAGACACCAACGTATAGATACTCGTCACCATGCCTATACGTCGTACTCAACAATTACCATATAGCAAGTAAGACTCAACTCCTAATCCCTCAAGCTAAGGTTAGACCAAACACTTACCTCGATGCCATGAACACAATTCATGATTCATTTATAGCTTTACCCCTTGATTACAAGTTACATAATTACATCAATAAACACTAAATGAATCAGTTGGAATGCATGAAAATGAGTTTTCTAAAGTTTTACCCAAGAAGTCAACAATCTCCCCCAGGCCCACATGGTCAAAACCCGAGGTTTTAACCAAAATCCGTTTACCCATTCCTCCACGAACTCAAATGTATAATTTATTTTGAAATCCCCAATTTTTTAAAAAACCTAGGTTCTACCAAAAAAACCCAATTTCTCCCATGAAAATCATAGATTTTGAGTTGAAATCATGTTAAAAGATGTTAAGGAGTGAAGAAAATGAGTTAGAAATCACTTACCAACGTTTTGGAGAAGAAAGGTTGTTTGAAAAATCGCTTCTTATGTTTTTGGGGTTTTGAAAAATGAAAAATAACTGAAAATCCCATTTAAATATACTCCTCTGAGACTCCCTGTGCGGACCGCACAAAATCAACTGCGGCCGAACAGTCACCAGTGAATCTGTGCGGACTGCACAAGATCTACTGCGGCCGCACAGCCACCAGTGCAGATAGCACAAAACTAGTGCGGACCGCACTAGCAGGTTCAGAGAGTTGTAGTTTTCTGAACCTCCAATAGCCATGTTTAAGCCTAAGACACCCCGGAACCTACCCGAAACTCACCCGAGCCCTCGGGGCTCCAAACCAAATATACACACAACCTCAAAAACATCCCACGGACTTATTCATACGATCACATCATCAAAATAACATGTAAAATCATGAATTAAACCTTAAAACTCAACATTTTCAACAAGAACTCTCAAAGTTCATAACTCTTCAACCGGAAGTCCAACTCACGTCAAATAAACTCCGTTTTCACCAAACTTTACAGTTATCTTTCAAATACTATAACAAGTTTGTACCGGGCTCCGGAACTAAAATATGGGCCCGATAACATTGGTTTCAAACATTAATTCTTTTCTTTATTTCTTAGATAATTCAGTAAAACAATTTCTTTCAAAAATTAATTTCTAAGGCTTGAGACCTTGGAATTCATTTCCGGGCATACGCCCAAGTCCCATATTTTACTGCGGACCTCCCGGGATTGTCGGAACACAGATCCGGGTCCGTTTGCTCAAAATGTTGACCAAAGTCATCCATAATCAAGTTTTTAACTTTAAAACTTCTATTTCTCATATTTTCACATAGAAGGCTTTCCGGATATAGGTCCGGACCACGCACGTAAGTCAAGGTGGGGTAAAAGGAGATTTTTAGGCCTCGGAACACTAAATTCACTTGCAACACAAGTGATGACCTTTTGGGTCATCTCACTAGGGAAGGAGGTCCTAGGATCGTGCCCTCCTTTAACAAATTATGAGGACAAATCCCTTGTAATGGACCGTTGCCCTTAATGCTGCAGAATAATCTTTATTAAATGCTACCTGGCGCAGCGCATTTAATACATCTTTATGATCGTTATTCTTTCCGGACACAAGCGAAATTGCTGTGTTCGGTGACCATCTCTGTTTTGGGTTCCACATGTCCTTTCTTTAGATGACCACGTGTCATATAATATTTTACCATAAACAATAACCTAATTAAATAACTAAAGAAAAAGATAAGGTGAATATACAACTCCATCAATTGTCGTTCTGCATTAATCGGAATCAATATAAATATGTAATACTCCTATAGAATAATGTTTATTACACTAACATTCCTTTTAATTTCTTTCTTCCTTTATGGACGAAATCATCACATTATCCACCTCTAAAACAACCGTTCGTCCTCGAACGAACATAAGAAAGAAGTACCTGAGTCGGGAAAAAAATGGGGATAACGGCTCTGCATATCAGACTCGGACTCCCAGGTCGATGCCTCGACGGGCTGACCTTTCCACTAAACACGAACAGAAGAAAAACTCTTCGATCTCAACTGACAAACATGCTGGTCTAGAATAGCTACCGGCTCCTCCTCATAAGACAAGTCCTTCTCCAACTAGACAGTGCTGAAATCTAACACGTGGGATGGATCGCCGTGATACTTCTGAAGCATGGACATATAAAACACTGGATGCACGGCTGACAAGCTAGGCGGCAATGCAGGTCTATAAGCCACCTCTCCCACTCGATCAAGAATCTCAAACGAGCCAATGAACCCAGGGCTAAGCTTGCCCTTCTTCCCAAATCTTGTCACGCCCTTCATAGGCGACACTCGAAGCAATACCCGCTCACCGACCATGAATGCCAAATCAGGAACCTTGCGATCGTCATAACCCTTTTGCCAGGACTGAGCTGTACGAAGCCTATCCTGAATAATCCTGACCTTGTCCAAGGCATCCTGAACCAGATCTGTACCCAACAACCGAGCCTCTCCTGGCTCAAACCATCCAACCGGAGACCGACACCGCCTACCATATAAAGCCTCATATGGAGCCATCTGAATACTCGACTGGTAGTTGTTGTTGTAGGCTAACTCTGCTAAGGGAAAAATTGATCCTATGAGCCTCCAAAGTCAATGACACAAGCTCGAAGCATATCCTCCAAAATCTGAATAGTCCGCTCAGACTGCCCGCCCGTCTGAGGATGAAATGTTATGCTCAACTCAACTCGCGTGCCCAACTCTCACTGAACTACTCTCCATAAATGGGAGGTAAATTGCGTACCTCGATCCGAGATGATAGACTCGGGCACACCATGAAGATGAACAATCTCTCGGATATAGATCTCAGCTAACCTCTCGGAAGAGTAGGATACTACCACAGGAATGAAATGCGCTGACTTGGTCAGCCTATCAACAATAACCCACACTGCATCGAACTTCCTCTAAGTCCGTGGGAGACCAACAACGAAGTCCATAGTGATACGCTCCCATTTCCACTCAGGAATCTCAATCTTTTGAAATGAACCACTAGGACTTTGATGCTCGTACTTAACCTGCTGACAATTCGAACACCGAGACACATATGCAACGATATCCTTCGTTATTCTCCGCCACCAGTAATGCTGCCGCAAATCCTGATACATCTTCGCGGTGCCCGGATGAATAGAGTGCTGGGAACTATGGGCCTCCTCTAAAATCAACTCTCGAAGCCCGTCCAAATTAGGCACACAAACTCGACCTGCAATCTCAAAACACCATCATCACCTAAGGTAACTTGCTTGGCACCTCCGTGCTGCAACGTGTCTCTAAGGACACACAAATGGGAATCATCATACTGCCGATCTCGCATACGCTCCAATAATGAAGAGCGAGTGACTGTGCAAGCTAACACACGACTGGGCTCAGAAACATCCAACCTCACGAACTGATTGGCCAAAGCCTAAACATACAAAGCAAGCGGTCTCTCACCGACCAAAATATTAGCAAGACTGCCCATACTGGCTGACTTCCTACTCAAAGCATCGGCCACCACATTGGCCTTCCCCGGATGATATAAGATAGTGATATCATAATCTTTCAGCAATTCCAACCTCCTCGTCTACCTCAAATTCAACTCCTTTTGCTTGAACAAATACTGAAGACTCTTATGATCTGTGAACACCTCACATGCCACCCCATACAGATAATGCCTCCAAATCTTCAATGCGTGAAAAATGGCTGCCAACTCCAAATCATGAATTAGATAGTTCTTCTCATGAATTTTTAACTGCCGCAAAGCATAGGCAATGACCTTGCCACCTGCATCAACATTACACCAAGCCCAATACGAGATGCATCACAATAAACTGTATAAAGCCCTGAACTTGTGGGCGAACCAACACTGGTGCCGTAGTTAGAGCTATCTTGAGCTTCTGAAAGCTCACCTCACACTCGTCCAACCATCTGAACTAGGCACCCTTCTGGGTCAACCTGGTCATCGGGGTTGCAATAGATGAAAACCCCTCCATGAATCGACGATAGTAGCCTGCCAATCCCAAGAAACTCCGAATCTCTATAGTTGATGCTGGTCTAGGCCAGTTCTTTACTGCCTCAATCTTCTTCGGATCAACCTAAATACCCTCCGGTGAGACAACATGACCTAGGAATGCAATTGAGCTCAATCAGAACTCATACTTTGAGAACTTAGCATATAACTGACTATCCGTCAAGGTTTGAAGAACCACTCTAAGATGCTGCTCGTGCTCCTCCCGGCTGCGGGAATAAATCAAAATATCATCAATAAAGACTATCACGAACGAATCCAAATAAGGCCTGAACACTCGGTTCATCAAATCCATAAAAGTTGTTGGGGCATTTGTCAACCCGAATAACATCACTAAGAACTCATAATGCCCGTACCGAGTTCGGTAAGCTGTCTTAGGGACATCGGATGCCCTAATCTTGAATTGATGGTAGCCAGATCTCAAGTCAATCTTCGAAAATACCTTGGCACCCTGAAGCTGATCAAAGAAATCATCAATCCTCGGCAATGGATACTTATTCTTGATTGTAACCTTGTTCAACTGCCGATAATCAATATAAATTCTCATCGATCCGTCCTTCTTCTTAACAAACAACACTGGCGCACCCCAAGGTGAAACACTCGGCCTAATGAAACCCTTCTCAAGCAAGTCTTGCAACTGCTCCTTCAACTCTTTCAACTTAGGCGGGGCCATACGATACGGCGGGATAGAAATGGGTTGCGTTCCTGGAGCCAAATCAATGCAAAAGTCAATATCACTATCGGGTGGCATACCCGGCAGGTCTGAAGGAAATACCTCAGGAACCTCACGAACAACGGGCACAGAATCAATAGAAGGAACCTCAGCACTAGAATCACGAACATATGCCAAATAGGCCAAACACCCCTTCTCGACCATATACCGAGCCTTCACATAAGAGATCATACTACGAGTAGAATGACCAGGAGTCCTTCTCCACTCTAAATGAGGTAAACCCAGTAAGGCTAAGGTCAGAGTCTTAGTATGACGGTCCAATATAGCATGGTAAGGTGATAACCAATCCATCCCTAATATGATATCAAAATCAACCATGTCCGAAAGAAGTAAATCTACACGAGTCTCAAGACCCCCAATCACGACTATACATGAATGATGGACTCGATCTACCACAATATAATCACCCACCGGTGTAGACACATAAACAGGATCACTCAAAGAATCACTAGGCATGACCAGATACGGTGCAAAATACGAGGACATATACGAGTACGTAGACCCTGGATCAAATAACACTGAAGCATCTCTATCACAAACCAGAACCCTACCTGTAATAACTCCATATGAAGCCTCGACCTCTGCCCTAGCTGGAAGCGTATAACATCAGGGCTGGGCCCCACCACCCTGAGCTACATCTCTAGGATGGCCTGCTGCTGGCTGGCCTCCACCTGTAGCGGCCTGAGCTCTACCTCTAATACCTCTACCTCCACCTCTAGAACCTCTACCCCCACCTCTAGCTGGCTGGGCGGGCTATGGGACACCTGGTGCCTGAACCGTGGCACAGGAACCCTGATGTTGAGAGCTACTCGGTGCTTGAGGGTAAAACCTAGCAATATGACCCATATTACCACAAGTGTAGCAAGCCCTCGGCTACTGAGACTGCTGGCCCTGACGACCTGAATGACCACCTTGAAAACTCTGAAGCGGCGGTGCACTGATAGGAGCTAGTGGTGCACTGTAAGACTGCTGATTAAAATACTGCATCTGAGGACCACGACTACCTGGAGTACCGTGAGAAGCCTGAAGTGCTGACTGAAAAAGTCTAGGAGGATGGCCTCTACCATATGAATCCCTACCTCCAGACGAGGTACCATTGAATCGGCCTGAATGACGGGGCCTCTTGTCCGACCCATGACCACCCCTCTGTGACAAAACCATCTTAACTCTCCGGGCCACATTTGCCGCCTCCTGAAAAGTAATCTCACTCCCAGCCTCCCTAGCCATCTGAAGACAAATCGGCTGAATAAGACCATCAATAAACCTCCTCACCCTCTCTCTCGGTGGGAAGTATGACAACGGCATGACGAGCCAAGTCGATGAACCTAGTCTCATACTGGGTAACAGTTACAGAACCCTGCTAGAGACGCTCAAACTGCCTCCGATAGGCCTCTCTCTGAGTAATGGGGAGAACTTCTCCAGAAATAGCTGCGTAAACTGCTTCCAAGTCAAGGCTGGTGATCCAGCTGGTTTACCTAAGCAATAATCTCTCTACCAAGTCTTGGCAGATCTAGATAAGCGAAAAGTAGCAAAATTGACCCCATTGGTCTCAACTATCCCCATGTTCCTAAGAACCTCGTGACAGCTGTCTAGATAATCCTGGGGATCCTCAGTAGATGCACCGCTGAAAGTAGTAGTGAAGAGCTTGGTTAACCTATCCAACCTCCACAAAGAATCAGCATACATAGATGCTCTATCACCGGTCTGAGCTACCACACCCGGCTAAACTGCTCCAACTGGCTGAATTGCTAGAGTCTAAATCTGGGGAGCTACCTGCTCCTTAGTGCGAGTAGCAGGAGTCTAGGCTCCTCCTCCAGCCTAAGAGATGGCTGGTGCTACAGGAAGTAAGCCTGCTCGAGTGACACTCTCCATGAGGCCCACTAGACGGACCAGAGCATCTTGAAGAACTGGGGTAGCAATAAACCCCTCTGGGACCTGAGTTAGGCCTACCAGAACTGCTGGGGCCAGAACCTCGCCATCAAAGTCAACCTGAGGCTCCGCCACTAGTGTTGTTGCTCGAGGCTGAGCTCTGCCCCTACCTCGGCCTCTAGCACGACCTCGGCCTCGCCCTCTGCTCCTCGTAGGAGCTGCTACTGGGGGCTCAGGCTGCTGGTCAGTGGATGAGGAAGCACGTGTTCTCGCCATCTACGGAAGAACAGAGTAGAAATTCAATTAGCATTGAGAAACCAATCCGCATGACAAGAGAGAATAAATGTGAAGTTGTTCCTAACTCTGTAGCCTCTAGGGGATAAATACAGACGTCTCCGTATTAATCCCTCAGACTCTACTAAGCTTGTCTGTGAACTGTGAGACCCATGTAACCTAGAGCTCTGATACCAACTTGTCACGACACGAATTTCCTACCCTCGGGAGTCGTGATGGTGCCTACTAATGTGAGCTAGGCAAGCCAATCATTTAACTACTTATTTCATTACTCAATTATTTCTTTAAAAGAAATATAAGACGATAACATGAAAACAGCGGAACTTTAAATAATTAAGAGGAAGATAACAACTAAACATCTGAAATCTGCATCTATTACAACTCTTAAAACCTAAAGCACCCAAAATCTGGTGTCACAGTGTCACAGACGGTCTAAGATTTACTACATACAAAATCTAAAGAAAATAAAAATACACTATTTCTAAATAAAAGGAAAATGAAACGGGAAATAGGAATAGAGAAGACGGCAGGGCCTGCGGACGCCTGTAGGTCTACCTTGGATCTCTGCATGGACTGAAGATAGCCTCCACACTACGGTTCAAAAGCTGCTCCAGGATCTGTACATAGTGCAGATGTAGTATCAGCACAACCGAACCTATGTGCTGGTAAGTGTCTAGCCTAACCTCGGCGAAGTAGTGACGAGGCTAGGACCAGACTACCAAATAACCTGTGCAGTTCAAATACATATACAGTGGAAAGAAATATAGAAATAACCAGTCAATATGAGAGGGTGAGCATGATGTGGGGAGATAACAATTTCGAATAGAAAGACATCAAGTAATGAAAGAAACAATATTACTCGGATATCAACAAAGAATCAGAAATCAACAAATGCACGACATCACCCTTCGTGCTTTTACTCTCATCCTCACCAAAGCAATCATACAATAAAAATGTGCACGACATCACCCTTCGTGCTTTTACTCTCTTTCATTATCATATAATCAATAAAATCAGCACGGAATGATACATCGTACGGCACGGCATCACCCTTCGTGCTTTACACTCTTTCCTCACAATAATACACGGCATCACGCTTCGTGCTTTACACTCTTTCCTCACAAAATAAACAATGCATGGCATCACCCTTCATGCTTTAACTCTCTTCCTCACCCAAACAACAATCACAAACAATAGGGCAAGGAAATAAAGAAAATTTGCAATAAGAATCCCGGCAAAGGAGCAACAAGTCAACAATTAAATCTCGGCAAGGGAACAACATCAATAACATCCACATCCCGGCAAGGGAGATAACAAATAAATCAACAATAGCCCGGCAAGGGTGACAACATAATGACATCTTCTCTTTCTCACTTTTACTTCACTATTCACTTCACAACTCGAGCCAATGCTCTAAAGGTTCAATTATCACTTATACCTTCACAATTCATTTCACAACTCGAGCCAATGCTCTAAAGGTTCAATTGTCACTTATACTTTCACAATTCGTTATACAACTTGAGCCAACGCTCCTCAATGTTCATAGGTCACAATTCTTTCCACAAACTTTATACAACAATTAGAAACCATCACCAAGGCATGAAAGATACAACAAAGTCATGATAATCACAATATAAAGACTCACGGGCATGCTAGACACCAACGTATAGATACTTGTCACCATGCCTATACGTCGTACTCAACAATTACCACATAGCAAGTAAGACTTAACTCCTAATCCCTCAAGCTAAGGTTAGATCAAACGCTTATCTCGATGCCACGAACACAATTCATGATTCAATTATAGCTTTACCCCTTGATTCCACCACCAATTCGCTTGTATCTAGTCACAAGTTACTTAATTACATCAATAAACACTAAATGAATCAGTTGGAATGCATGAAAATGAGTTTTCTAAAGTTTTACACAAGAAGTCAACCCCCTGGCCCACATGGGCAAAACCCAAGGTTCGAACAAAAACCCGTTTACCCATTCCCCCATGAACTCAAATGTATAATTTTTTTTTAAATCGCACCTCAAATCGAGGTCCAAATCCCCAATCTTTAAAAAAAACCTAGGTTCTACCCAAAATACCTAATTTCCCCCATGAAAATCATTGATTTTGAGTTGAAATAATGTAAAAGATGTTAAGGAGTGAAGAAAATGAGTTAGAAATCACTTACCTACGTTTTGGAGAAGAAAGGTTGTTTGAAAAATAGCCTCTTATGTTTTTGGGGTTTTGAAAAATGAAAAATAACTGAAAATCCCGTCAAAACATACTCCTCTCAGACTCCCTGTGCGGACCGCACAAAATCAACTGCGGCCGCACAGCCTCTCAGACTCACTGTGCGGACCGCACAAAATCAACTGCGGCCGCACAGTCACTAGTGAACCTGTGCGGACCACACAAGATCCACTGCGGCCGCACAGCCACCAGTGCGGACAACACAAAACCAGTGCGGACCGCACTAGCAGGTTCAAAGAGCTGCAGTTTTCTGAACCTCCAATAGCCATGTTTAAGCCTAAGACACCCCGGAACCTACCCGAAACTCACCTGAGCCCTCGGGGCTCTAAACCAAATATACACACAACCTCAAAAACATACGGACTTATTCGTACGATCACATCATCAAAATAACATGTAAAATCATGAATTAAACCTCAAAACTCAACATTTTCATCAAGAACCCTCAAAGTTCATAACTCTCCAACCGGAAGTCCAACTCATGTCAAATAAACTCCGTTTTTCACCAAATTTTACAGTTATCTTTCAAATACTATAACAAGTTTGTACCGGACTCCAGAACCAAAATATGGGCCCGATAACAATGGTTTCAAATATTAATTCTTTTCTTTATTTCTTATTCAGTAAAACAATTTCTTTCAAAAATTAATTTCTAAGGCTTGGGACCTCGAAATTCATTTTCGGACATATGCCCAAGTCCCATATTTTACTACGGACCTCCATGGATCGTTAGAACACAGATTCGGGTTCGTTTGCTCAAAATATTGACCAAAGTCAACCATAACCATAGTCAGCTTAACAGAAGGGTCCAAAGGAGTCACAACGGCAGAAAAATGATTGCACTTGAACTCAGCCAGAAGATCAGAAGCATATTTGTGTTGACTCATGACATAACCCTAAGGAGTTTTGGAGATCTCCAAACCTAAGAAACAGTGGACTGAACCCAAGTTCTTAATCTTGAATTGATCATCCAAAAAAGACTTCAAAGATTGCATTTCAGCAAGATCATCTCCAGCCAATAGTATATCATCAACATAGATAGTCAAAACCACTAGAGAACCAGAATAAGATTTGGTGAATATAGAGTAATCATTGATTCTAGAGATGTAGCCCCTGGAGAGCAAAGCTTCAGACAATTTGGAAAACCATTGTCTGGAAGCTTGCCTAAGGCCATATAAAGATTTCTTGAGTTTGCAGACTAGAGGATCTAAAGAAGAGGCATAGCAGACATCAAGGCTAGGAGGAATTTCATATAGACCTCCTCATGAAGATCACCATGGAGGAAGGCATTATTAACATCCAGCTGGTACACAGTCCAACCTTTCTTGATGGCAAGTGTCAGGAGACATTTGATGGTAGTAAGTTTGATGACAGGGGGGAAGGTCTCAATAAAATCTATACCTTCCCTCTGTCTATCACCTCTAATAACCAACCTAGCTTTGTATCTTTCAATAGACCCATCTACCCTCTGCTTAATCTTGTAAACTCATTTGCAGGGAATAGCCTTTTTATGTTGGGGAAGAGGGATGTCCCAAGTCTAATTAGCCTCAAGTGCATGGAATTCCTTTAGCATGGCCTCTTGCCAAGCAGGATTACCTGCAGCCTGCTGGTAGAACTGAGGTTCATACATGTGAGCTTCACTGGAAGAAATTTTGGACTGTGGAGGAACAGAGTTGGAAAGGACAAAGGAATAAACAAAATCCTTAAGATAAGAGGGTTGGATGACAGTTCTAGTGGACTTTCTTAAGGGAGGAGGATCAGGAATAATGGTGGTGGAAGGAGGAGAAGAAGAAAATGAAACGGGAGGAGGACTGGGGAGAGTATCAAGATGCTTAGTAGAAGGAGTAACTACAGAAGGGGGAACTGGGACATCCACAAAAGTAGGAGGTAACACATTAAAATGAGAAGAAGAAGAAGAAGAAGAAGAAGAATAGGGAAAATTGTGTTCATGGAACACCACATCCCTATAATGACAAATAGAAGAGTTAGATAAATTGAGTAATTTGTAACCTTTCTTGACACAGGGAGAACCTAGGAATATACATGCAATGGCTCTAGATTGAAATTTATCTCTGCCTACCTTAGGAGAGGTAGCAAAACAGAGACACCCAAAGGATCTCAAATGGTCATAGGAAGGTGGATACCCATGCAATTTTTCAAAAGGAGAAAGTTTAAGGAGAAATGGTGAAGGCATCCTATTGATAAGGTATGTGGCAGTGAGAACACAATCCTCCCAAAATTTCAGTGGTAGTTTGGATTGAAACAGATGTTTATGTTTTCTCTCCACAACACCATTTTGTTGTGGAGTATAGGGAATGGAAGTTTGATGTAAAATGCTCTGAGAAGCAAAAAAACTAATGGCTTCAGAACTACTCCCAAGTTCAAAAGCATTATCTTATCTAAAAGTATGTATTGAAAAGTTGAAGTGAACATTCACCATAGAGGTGAAAACCTTAAGGATTGACAAAGCATTACTTTTGGAAGAAAGAAGACGAGTCCAAGTGACTCTAGTAAAATAATCAACTAAGGTGAGAAAATACCTAAAACCATTATAAGTTTTAGTGTTATAAGGCCCCCAAAGGTTAATGTGAACAAGTTGGAAAGGTTTACTAGAATGAATGGTACTATCATGGAAAGGGAGTCTTTGTTGTCTAGCCATTGGACAAATTGAACATATAAAAGGTTGTTTGGCAGAACATTATCAGATAGAAAAGAAATAGACTGCATCTTATGAAAAGGCATGTGACCCAATCTTTGATGCCAAAGTAGATCCATCTTATTGACAAGTGAAGTCTGATTCCAACTAGATGAAACATCAAGATCTAAAGGTCCAGACTTAGTACATGGAATTGAACCTACATTAAAAACAGCCTCATTACGAGTAGTAGCAACAACAGAAGATATAGAAGAACTTGTAGTGGGAAATAAATCTCCATCAGGATGAAGATAGTAGAGCCTACCAGCAGCCTTACCAATTACCAGTGGCCTCTTCAGAGAAGGGCCCTGTAGAGAACAATAGAATTTGGTAAGTACTGCTATACAATCAAGCTGAGTAATGAGTTTGTAAGAGCGTAATTTTTGACCCGCGCAACTTTTAAAAGTAGTATTTTTAAAAATATTTACTTATTTTTATTTTAATAGGATTTAGCCTATTTTTCACTTTTAGTCTAATAGTAGAACATAAATTTCGAAAATACAAAAATATTTTCAATTTTATCTTTTATTTTTCTATTTAAGTTAAGGCCATTAGTCTTTTGTAGTAATATTAATCTAAGTTTGCTATCATTCTAATTAACTTTTCTTTGCTTCCATTTTAATATATAATTTTTGAAAAATGATGGTTTATATCAATATAAATTTTTGTTAGTTAAAGTCAATTACTAGTATTCTAGTAGTATTTTGCTATTTATTTTTATCTTTAGAAATGTGAGTGAATTTTGGTTTTATCTTGTCTTATTTTAATTAGAGGAATCAATTTTCAGCTCATATAGGTTGTCCAGCCCATAGGATTTGAGCCCAAAAATAATTGACCCAAAACCACCCTAACCATACCTTCTTCTTCTTTTTAACCAAAAGATCTCTAACCTTAAGAGGGCCAGTCGTCCCCTCTTCTTCTTCAACCAAGACAACAAAAAAACCCTAATCCCCTTAACCAAATACACAGCCGCCACCGCCACCTCCTAAAACCAGTAACAGTTGGTCGGTCGCCAGCCTCCCCACGTCGTCATACCACTCTAACCACCCCAGAAGACCCTTCAGCTCCATCCCTAAAACACCAGCCAACGCCCACCCACAAACGACCACGCCATCTCCACCTCTTTCTGCCGCCCAAACCTAAGACACACAACACCAGCGACTGAACCTATCCATCGACAGACCCCAACAGCCGCACCATCTTATTCAGCCTTATGTTGCTCCGCCCCAAAAATTAGCCGCGCTCCACCATTAACACCAAGAGGCAAAACTCGTTTTTACTACCATTTTTGGGTCAAGAGTTCAGAGAGCTCAAAGTTTCAGACTTTCAAAACTGATTTCGAGTTCAATTTCTAGCCAAGGAAAGGTCAGTTTGAGGTCATCGTTCGGGTTTTGGTCGAGGTTTTAGACTACCTTTTTAATCTTTATTTTGAGTCCGAGTCCTATTTTTGGTATATGTATTATTCTCCCTTTGACCTTATGTTGGAAGATGTTGTATTAATCAAATTTTGAATGGCAAATTGCTCACTATACGATAGATTTTGTGTTTCAAATGTTGCACATGAAGATTTGGTTATATAGCTTTGTGTTTGAGCTTTCACCGAATTAAACTTGCTAGTTCAATCTCTACCGTTAAGCTCGTATTGGATTTTTAAATCGGAGCGTGCTTGAGTTTGTTAGATCGTGGTTGTTTCGGTTAAGTTCGAGGAGCACGTTCAGCGTAGATCTAATTAACGTCGAAAGGGTCCTTGCTCTAACTAAGGTTCAATTCTTCAATCCCCTACTCATTTTATTATAGCCTAATGTTAATTCTTTGTTTGGTGATTTGATCTTGTGATTTGTTTAATCATTGTCTATGGTTTTGAATCTGTTCATTTGGTTACCTGCTCGTATATTACTCGAATTGGGTTATAGTTAAACATGATTTTATCACAGTATAGAAATTAGGTTGTTGGGTAAAAATTAAAAGAAGATTTAGGTTCAAGATAATAATTATTGTTTTTTTATTCTTGTTTAGTTACTTTTCGAGTGGGAGCATGCTTAGGCCGTCATCACCTTGGTAGGCAAATTTTAGGATTTTTGTTGGTTTTGAGGCGAGAGGTCATTCTTTTAGTTAAATTCATCCGGGGAATGCCCCGAAGGATTTGTATATATTTTATTCCGGGGAATGACCCGTAGTATTCTGTAATTGGAGGCAAAAAGTAGAACTTGTAGTGTTTTATTATTGTTTTATTTTTCTTTATTAGGTAGGGACGACCTCGAGCCTCTTATGTGTTAATTTTCCTTTTCCCGTGTTTTTTTACCTCAATTTGAATATTTTGAAAGCCAGCTAGATCGGGTACGCAACCGTGATCTTCACGGGACTTGGGGAGTGCCTAACACCTTCTCTCCGAGTCAAATGAACCCCCTTACCCGAATCTCTAGTGCAGACTTAGTTTTGGTGTCTATAGTGCTTTAAAAGGAAAAATTATTAAAAAAAATGGTGACCTTGCACACCGAAACCAATGTCAGGTGGCAACTCTGAAAAATCCTTTTGAACACATTTTTTGTCACCTTTTAATTAAAAACCCTTTTCAGCTTTACAAATCCTTTTATTATTTTTAAGAGGGTTAGTGAGTTTTAAAAAAAAGGGTGTGACGTCTCTGGCGACTCTGCTGGGGAGTTGCAGGTTCGAGCTGGTACTTGATCTTATTGGCTTTTAGGATATTCAGTTGAGGTGTTTGTTTTTTTATTTTGCTTTGTTTATCTAGTTTGTTTGTCTTATTTTCTTGTTTTGTTGGTTATTTGTTTATTGCTTTTCTTTATGTGCTACTGCTTTATAAACTGTCATCATTTGCATAACTATGGTTCTTCTTTCTGCAACAAGTATTCCGGAGTACGTTTGAGCGTACACGGCCTTTTTGTAAGTCACTCATGTCTTTAGGGGGTGGCGTGGGAGCGTGGAGTGGGCGGACAGCTAGAGCAGCCGCCATCGACCACGTGCCGCCCCGAATTGCCTTGTCTAGGGAACCCCAAACTTAGGTCAGCCTTTAGATCATGCTTATTTGCATTATGTCATTTACACTTAGTAGGGCTCGGTCCCAGGTACCGTGTCCCTTTGTAGGAGGCCTATCCAAATTTTGTCAAAATGGGCTCGTGGCCCTAAAAGACATTCAATCATCCCTATGCAATACATGTTGCATCTTTGAGGCTAAAAAGGTCATTTGGTGGACTGATATTTGGGAAAGAAGGGTGAAAAATGAAGCGAGTTAGGCCTAGTTATATTTTTCTTTCACAACTTTTTCAAGAAAAAAACAAAAAAATAAAAATGAAAAATCCAAAAAGATTTTGCATTTTCCTATCATTTTCCAAAAATCAAAAAAAAAGAGAAAGAAAATCCAAAAAGATTTTACATTTTTCATCATTTTTTCAAAAAGACAAAAAAATATGTAGTTTTTTTTTCAAATTAGATGCATTTTTTAAATTATATCCTATATTTAATCTTCCCGAACTATGCATACCTAATTCTCGTCTATCGGGGCGGGATACGTAGGCAACCCACATAGGGTTCGGTCTTCCTAGTGAGTATTAGGTTCTTGGCTTTGCAGGGTCTTAGCCAAATTTTGCATGTCTAGCCACTTTTGGCCATACCGGCCTTGTTGCAAAATAGGGCTATTTTGCGAAGTGGTTGTTGAACCGTGTCTGGAGAGTCTAGAATCCACAATTAGATGTCTCCTCTTTGTTTAAGGTCTATTCCTATTGAATTTGCATGCTTAACCATTTTTGGCCACATAGGCCATTTCTGCAAAATGGTGTCATTTTTGCAAAGTAACTTTAGAGGTTATAATTCATTGATGTTTAGGGCCATTAGACCTTTTTGAGGTGTTTCCTTATTGAGTTTTGCACTTTCAGTCACTTTTGGCTACGCAAGCCTTTTTGCAAAAATAAAATTATTTGTGACTTGCATGTGTCCAATAGGATGTGTTGTGGCCTCACATAGTGTCTTGAGTCATTTAATCTGTTTGGTCTTATTTTTTTCATTCAGGTATGGATCAGTATACCGGTGATCGAGCATGACAAATACCCCAGGACCACTGCATTCAGGGGTTGCTTGAAGATACTTTTATGTTTTGAGTCTATCGTTTATGTTGTCTTTTACTTTCTAGTGTTGTACAGTAATATCGAGTCTTTTATATTACTTCCCATTTTGTATTTGAAAACCCAAAAAAAATTATAAACAAAAAATCCAAAAAGATTTTTGTTTCTTAGTTTATTTTGTCCATTACTTTTCCAAAACTACGCTTGATCTAATTCATGAGGGACATGATACGTAGACAACCTACATAGGGTTCGATCGAATCATTATTAAAAAAAGAAAGAAAAAAAAAGAAGGAAAAACAAAAAAGAAAGGTTGTGGGATGTGAGAAATGAGAGGAAAGAAAAGAGTGTTTATCAAAAAGAAGAAAGAGGAAGAAAAATGAGCAAACCAAGAAGTGCTAGAAAAGAAAGAAAAGAGAAAATTGAAATGAACAAAATTGGGATGATGCAAATGACCTCGTGACCCTCGAAACCATTCTAGAACCGTTAATTGTTGCTAGGGGCATTGCACACAATGTGATATTTCTATATGATAAATGCCCCAACGTTAACATGTTGGCTTTGTTTTGCTCTTCTTTGTTACTTTCATTGTTATCATAACAGAGGGTGGTTAGTTTGTGGCACTTTGGCGATTCGTCCATACAACACAAGGTCAAAGAGAAAGTAGCCATGGCTAGCAAAGAAATAGACACTAGGGTTGTAGACCCATCAAGGGAGTTTGTGGAGTCGAAGTCTGAATTGAAAGAGGAGGTCCAAAGGTTGAAACAACAGATGGCAGAAACATATCCGTCTTGGATCAGGGGGCATCCTCCATCTTCATTCCCCACTAACTATACTGAAAACCCTCCAACTATCCCACCACTATCACTAACCTAGGTTCCTACTGCTACTGCTATCTCCTCACAACCTTTTTACATTCCACCCCTCAATAGTACATCATATCCCGCTCCTTCGACCACTCGTGTTTTTGTAGCTCATCCACTAGCTACTCTTCCTCGATTTTCCAGCGAGACTGTGTTCCAAGCTCCAGATGTCCAACACTATGCTCCAGAACCAATTTTCAAGGTCTCGGGTCCATACTCTTACGCTCCTCATTTTGAGCCTCCCGGTGAAACTACAAATCCTGCTAAAACGGTGGAGCAGGATGAGATATCCAGAAAGCTGAAAGGGTCTAAAATGCCAAAGCTTAATTTATATGATGGGCGTGGATATCCAGTAGCCCATCTGAGGGGTTATTGCAGTGAAATGAGAAGTGTTTGCAGGAAAGATAAAGTATTGATGGCGTATTTCACTCAGAGTCTGAGTGGGGCAGCTCTGGAGTGGTACAACCGCCAAGACGCTAATAAGTGGCATGTATGGGGTGACATGGCTCAAGATTTTGTTCGGCACTATCAGTACAATGTAGACATTATCCCAGACCACTCCTCCCTATCTCAGATGGAAAAGAAACCCAAGGAAGGCTTTAGGGAGTTTTGGTTTAGATGGAACAAATAAGTTGCACGGATCAGTTCTCTAATTGGTAGAAAAGATATTGCTGAGCCCCGCCAACGACAGAATCCAGTGAGCATTCCTGCTAAATGCTTTCAACCTCAATATCGACCCCATAAATATTCTCATACTCCAGATAATCCTCCCCAATGCTACTTTCCTCCACAGAATCCCCAAAGTCATACATCACCTCCCTAGTACTCTATCCACAATGCACCGCCATATGCTCCACACACACGAAGCCCGCAACAGCTTGCAATGCCTCCATAAATGTCTTACCTACCTCTACAAGCATATCAACCCCTACCCGAAAAAGGTTCCAACCAAGGCCGGAGTACAAAATGAGAAGGCAGCGGCAAAGAGAAAAGTCTTTCACTCCTATTAGAGAATCATATGCTAGTCTATTCTAAAGGCTGAGGCAATTGGACATGTTGAAACCGATTCAGATAAATATGCCGAAACGCTTTCCAAAGAATTTTGATTTTTCTCAAAGGTGCGCATATTGCTCTAATGCCCCGGGGCACAGCATAGAAAAGTTTTGGCATCTAAAAAGAGCAGTCCAGAAGCTTATTGATGCAAGTGACATTACCGTGCAAAATCCAAATACAGCGGATACTAGCCAAAGTCCATTGCATGTTCATAATGAGACGCATATGGTAAACATGATTTGTGTGGAAAGGGAATATGAGAACTGTCCTAAATCCCTTGGAGGGCCACTTACCGCAAAGTTTTCAACTCTATCAGTCTCGGTTCCAGAGGTGGATCTTAAGGACGAGTTGGATAAAGGGACCCAAAAGCTATTTGTTATGGTCAGCGTGATGGGAATTGGTGAAGTTCCTAGTAATCTTGATGTGAAACCTAGTGGCTAAGATTTCGAGCTTGGTAATTGTAAAGAAATTCCTTTCTTGGCTAGCCATGGAGGAGTTTTGGCGGTTTATTTTGCTGTTATTTTTGTTTGTCCGGGTTATTTCAGAGTTGTAATCCGGATTTTATCTTGTGGCTCAAACTCTTCTTCTTCTCATTTTGTCTAGTTCGTTTAGTTGTAGTAACTCGTCTAGTGTTATTTAGGACTGTTCCAGGGTTGTAACCCATGTCTATTTTGCTTGTCTTGTTCAAACCCTTTTTATCATCTGTCTAATGCAATCTCCTATTTTCTGTTAGTTCTAATCAGTTTTTGTTTAGGTCATTTTTCCTTTTATAGTTATTTTCATGCTGACTCTAGTGACATGACATGCACGCATAATTCTCAGCATGATCTTGAAAGTTAGTCTAACCATGAAGCAATGGCACAGTTTTGAATATGATAAAAGGATGCGTTTGAGAAAACAATTAAAGATTCACGCATTCTGAGATGACCTGAACTTTGAATTGAGTGAAACTGAGGCAGTAAGTTTGGGAAATCAAATGGCTGATAAGAGCATACAACAAGGAAATGTCTCTCAAACAGTTTGAGGTAAATCAGTCAGTGCTGAAATGCATTCTTCCACATCAAGATAAGGTTGGGTCAAGTCTGCTTCGAACTGGCAATGGTCATTCATTGGGACAAAGGTATTGCCCATTGACACTTTTTGTTTGTGTTGATACCAGATACTATGTGTGATTTGTTTGCTTATATTCAATTGCATGTTTGTACTTGACATTTTTAAGTTTGGTATGACGAAGACATTTCATTCTGTTACCCAAACACTTTTACCCTTTGCTACCCATTTTGAGCCCTAATTTTTTCTTTCATACCCCTCTTTTGGAATTAGACATAGAGTTAGGAACTAGAAAAGGAAAAGAAAAAGAGAAAAAGAAGAAGAAAAAAAAGGGAAAAAAGAAAAAGAAAAAAGGATAAAAGAAAAAAAAGGAAAAAGAAAAAAAAAAGAGAAAAGGAAAAGAAAAAAAACAACTTTGTCTTTTGAACTACGTTTGTCCTGATTCTTGTCACCTCAAGATACGTAGGCAGCCTTACGGTTCGGTCACACCAAATAAAATATTTCATAATCCCCCGAAGTCGAGAGTGGGGCAAATTTTCTTAGAAATCCCATCAAAAAAAATCCCCAAACTCTAGAAACTGGGGTAGAAGGTTTAATTTTGCCAAAAGATCTTATTCCAAATGTTGCAATTTTGAACTCTTTCATCTTAAATTATTTTGAGCCTTTATGCCACCCTTTCTTTCCAGCCTTGTCCAAAAGCCTACATTACGGTCCAAAGAAAGACCTCCCGACCAATATTTGAGGATGTCAAATCAAGTGCATGGTGAAAGTATGATCTTCCTACATCATGGGTAATACCTTGTTTTCATCGCAAAGAGAGAAAATGATAAATGAGAGAGTCTTATCGATGAAAACCCTTATGGGCACCGTAAGGCGACGGTGAGTTGAGAAAAAGAGCAAAATGAGAGAGGCTTGATGGTAAAAACCCTTCAAGGCACTACAGGTCGACTGAGGATTATGGATCAAATGGGACAATTGGAGTGTCGAAGCCTAGTTTCATAGCTTAGAGGCACAACAACAGTTGAATATTAGATTTGCTTAACATATTAGGCCACTTTAATCCAAAATACATGTCACGGTCACTAGAGTTGGTATCTACATCTGACAAGTTTCTACTTGGTGATTTTCTTGTTAGATGTCATTGTTTTATGTTGTCCCCTTAACTCTGTTCTTCTTGCTTTGTTTAAGTCCCCTGGAGTCTGTTTTGTTAGAACAACTAAAGAAATGACTTCAAAATCTGCTACTAGTTTTCCAATTGCACATAGCGGATTCTGGCTAGCACATCAAAATGGTATAAGTCAGGAAAGAACAGTATGCGCGCTGAGTTGATAATAATTAACATGCTTTGGGATTCATGTGAAATGCAAAGGTTCGGTAAATGTCAATTCATGAGCAAAATGTAATAGATAGAGGATATTGGGATCGAATGGAGTGGAGGTGTTTTCTGTGATAAGGGTTGAAAGAAAATGGGTAGTCGATAACAATCAAGGTCTTCCAAGTAGAAATCAAAGTTATCTTGGCAAGTGCAGAAGTAGCAGCCTTCAAGGTCAAGGCCACAAACTAACCACCGTATTTTAAACTCATAATTTTTCTTTGTCTGAAACAGGGATGAAGACTATGTTCATAACAAAGCTTGAATTTTTCAGGTGTAATTCCCAATTCTTCTTGCGCAAAGGCTATTGAGAAGATCACACATCACCCCTAGGAGAAGCACTTCCTAGTCTGGGCCTTTCAAGTTATACTTTTGGTTTAGGAGACACACTTCCTAAATTGAGATTTCACCCCTAGGAGACGCACTTCCTAGTCTGGGTCTTTCAGGTTATATTTTTGTTTTAGGAGACGCACTTCCTAAATTGAGATTTTACCCCTAGGAGACGCACTTCCTAGTTTTGGGTCACTTAAGTTCATTCATAGGAGACGCACTTCCTAGTTTGAGTCATTGGAGTTTCACCCCTAGGAGACGCACTTCCTAGTCTGGGTCTTTCAGGATATACCTTTAGGAGACACACTTTCTAAATTAAGAGTTCATTCCTAGGAGACGCACTTTCTAGTTTGAGTCATTGATGTTTCACCCCTAGGAGACGCACTTCCTAGTCTGGGTCTTTAAAGTTAAATTTTGTTTTAGGAGACACACTTCCTAAATTGAGATTTCACCCCTAGGAGACGCACTTCCTAGTTTGGGTCATTTAAGTTTATCCCTAGGAGACGCACATCCTAGTTGTAGTCATTGAAGTTTTACCCGTTAGGAGACGCACTTCCTAGTAGAGGTCTTTCAGATTATACTTGCTAGGAGACGCACTTCCTAGTTTTTGGTCATTTAAGTTCATTCCTAGGAGATGTACTTCCTAGTTTGAGTCATTGAAGTTTCACCTCTAGGAGATGAACTTCCTAGTCTAGGTTTTTCAGGTTATACTGTTTAGGAGACGCACTTCCTAAATTGAGATTTTCCCCCTAGGAGATGCACTTCCTAGTTTTGGGTCATTTAAGTTCATTCCTAGGAGACACACTTCCTAGTTTGAGCCATTAAAGTTTTACCCCTAGGAGACGCACTTCCTAGTCTGGGTCTTTCAGGTGATAGTTTTGTTTTAGGAGACGCACTTCCTAAATTGAGATTTTACCCCTAGGAGACGCACTTCCTAGTTTTGGGTCATTTAAATTCATTCATAGGAGACGTACTTCATAGTTTGAGTCATTAAAGTTTTACCCCTAGGAGACACACTTCCTAGTCTGGGTATTTCAGGTGATATTTTTGTTTTAGGAGACGCACTTCCTAAATTGAGATTTTCCCCTTAGGAGACGCACTTTCTAGTTTGAGTCATTCAAGATTTACCCCTAGGAGACGCACCTCCTAGTTTTGGTTCATTCAAGTTTCATCCCAAGGAGACGCACTTCCTAGTTTCAATCATTTGAGTTTTATCCTAGGAGACACACTTCCTAGTTTGGTTCATTCAAGTTTCTTCCCTAGGAGACACACTTCCTAGTTTGAGTCATTTGAGTTCATCTCTAGGAGACTCACATCCTAGTCGAGTCTTTAGTTTTACTCTCATCATTGCATCAATAGCATAGGTGATTTACATTTCATTCAAGTTTGTTTTGTTGTTTTGATTACAGGCACCCACCTGGAGAACGAGGGAATTTGTTTCAGAATTATTTCAAACTTCAAGTCGGCAGCAGGCACCCACCTGAAGAATGAGGGAAGTCATTTCAAAATTCAATTCAAGTTAGAAGTAGCAGAAGCTCGCCTCAAGAATGCAAGTCAACAGTCTGAGATGACTGCTCAAGACATGGATGAAGTTACGAGCACTGCATGTCTGGTCTCAATTCGAAGAAGTCGTGGAAGGATGTATCAGTACCTGCAGCTAGCAAGCATCAAGGTTCAAATCAATGTCTGCATGAAGAACCATTCAAGACTCAAGATCAAACTTCAGTAGACTTATAGATAAGAATCTTGTAACTCATAGCTGATAGGCTTGCTTAGTTCTTTTAGATTTTGTTTTGATGTAATAACAGGACCACGAACCGGAACCTCGACGACACCTCAATCGACTCCACCTCGGTAAATTCCATCACTGCTCCTACTTTTGAACTACATGTGGCCCGATTCCTTTATAGCCAAGGATAAGTAGGCAGCTCAGATACCAGGGCTCGGTCACAATCTCTTGTTCATCTTTATTTCGTTTTGAATAAGCGTCATGTCATAAATCAATTACGTTGCTTATTGTTCTTTACTCCGAAAACTCTTCGTGTTTCCAAGCAAAGAAGGGCAGGTGTAAGCACGTAATTTTTGACCCGTGCAACTTTTAAAAGTAGTATTTTTAAAAATATTTACCTATTTTTATTTTAATAGGATTTAGCCTATTTTCACTTTTAGTCTAATAGTAGAACATAAAATTCAAAAATACAAAAATATTTTCAATTTTATCTTTTATCTTTCTATTTAAGTTAAGGCCATTAGTCTTTTGTAGTAGTATTAATCTAAGTTTGCTATCATTCTAATTAACTTTTCTTTGCTTTCATTTTAATATATAATCTTTGAAAAATGATGGTTTTATATCAATATAAATTTTTGTTAGTTAAAGTCAATTACTAGTATTCTAGTAGTATTTTGCTATTTATTTTTATCTTTGGAAATATGAGTGAATTTTGGTTTTATCTTGTCTTATTTTATTTGAGGAATCAATTTTCAGCTCATTTAGGTTGTCCAGCCCATAGGATTTGATCCCCAAAATAACTTACCCAAAACCACTCTAACCCTACCTTCTTCTTCTTTTTAACCAGAAGATCCCTAACCTTAAGAGGGCCAGCCGTCCCCTCTTCTTCTTCAACCAAGACAACATAAAAAAACCCTAATCCCTTAACCAAATACACAGCTGCCGCCGCCACCTCCTAAAACCAGCAACAACTGGATGGCCGCCGGTCTCCCCACGTCGTCACACCACTCTAACCACCTCGGAAAACCCTTCTCCTCCATCCCTAAAACACCAACCAGCGCCCACCCACAAATGACCACCCCATCTCCACCTCTTTCCACCGCCAAAACCTAACACACACAACACCAGCGATTGAACCTCTCTATCGACAGACCCCAGTAGCCGCACCATCTTATTCAACCTCACTGTCGCCATCCCCTCCACCAAAGCTCGCCGCAAACCACCATTGCTCAGCCACGAAAATTAGTCGTGCTCCACTATTAACACCAAGAGGCAAAACTCGTTTTTACTACCATTTTTGGGTCAAAAGTTCAGAGAGCTCAAAGTTTCAGACTTTCAAAACTGATTTCGAGTTCAATTTCTATCCAAGGAAAGGTCTGTTTGAGGTCATCGTTCGGGTTTTGGTCGAGGTTTTAGACCGCCACTTTAATCCTCATTTTGAGTCCGAGTCCTAATTTTGATATATGTATTTTTTGCTCTATTTGACCTTCTGTTGGAAGATGATGTATTAATCAAACTTTGAAAGGAAAATTGCTCACTATACGATAGATTTTGTGTTTCAAATATTGCACATGAAGATTTGTTTATATAGCTTTGTGTTTGAGCTTTCAACGAATTAAACTCACTAGTTCAATCTCTACCGTTAAGCTCGTATTGGATTTTTAAATCGGAGCGTGCTTGAGTTTGTTAGATCATGGCAGTTTCGGTTAAGTTCATGGAGCACGTTCAGCTTAGATCTAATTAACGCCGAAAGGTTCCTTGCTCTAACTGAGGTTCAATTCTTCAATCCCCTACTCATTTTATTCTAGCCTAATGTTAATTGTTTGTTTGGTGATTTGATCTTGTGATTTGTTTAACCATTGTCTGTGGCTTTGAATTTGTTCATTTGGTTAACTGCTCATATGTTACTCGAATTGGGTTATAGTTGAATATGATTTTATCACAGTATAGAAATTGGGTTGTTGGGTAAAATTTAAAAGAAGATTTAGGTTCAAGATAATAATTATTGTTTTTTTATTCTTGTTTAGTTACTTTTCGAGTAAGAGCATTCTTAGGCCGTCATCACTTAGGTAGGCAAACTTTAGGATTTTTGTTAGTTTTGAGGCGAGAGGTCGTTCCTTTAGTTAAATTCATCCGGGGAATGCCCCGAAGGATTTGTATATATTTTTTTCCGGGGAATGCCCCGTAGTATTCTGTAATTGGAGGCCAAAAGTAGAACTTGTAGTGTTTTATTCTTGTTTTATTTTTATTTATTAGGTGGGGATGTGCTCGAGCCTCTTATGTGTTAATTTTCCCCTTTCCTGTGTTTTTTTACCTCGATTTGAATATTTTGAAAGCCAACTAGATCGAGTACGCAACCGTGATCTTCACGGGACTTGGGGAGTGCCTAACACCTTCTCCCCGAGTCAAATGAACTCCCTTACCCGAATCTTTGGTGGAGACTTAGTTTTGGAGTCTATAGTGTTTTAAAAGAAAAAATTATTTTAAAAAAAATGGTGACCAGGCACAACGAAACCAATGTTAGGTGGAAACTCTGAAAAATCCTTTTGAACACATCTCTTTTGTCACTTTTTAATTAAAACCCCTTTTGAGCTTTACAAATCCTTTTATTATTTTTAAGAAGGTTAGTGAGTTTTAAAAAAAAGGTGCGACAAATGAAAAGATGGAACTAGAAGGACATTAAGTAAAGTTATATCATGTCTTAGATGCAAGGAGCTAGTTGATATAACTTTAACTTTGTATCCATTAGGTAAGGTGACAAGAAATGGTTTAGGTAAAGGTACAACATTGTGAAGCAAATGTTTGTGTGGAGTCATGTGATTAGTGACCCCTGAATCCAAGATCCAAGGGTTTGGATTTAATTGTGAAGAAGCACACACATGAGAATCTACAGATTCTACAACATAGGCAGTAAACAAACCTGCAAAGTGTGCAAAAGCAGAATCCTCATCTGATTGGATAGATGGTGTAGCAGCAGGAGAGATCTGAATTTGTTCGAATAAAGTGAGGAGATGTTCATATAGTTCCTTTGTAAACCCATGAGCTGAAGTAGAGTTACCAGGAGACTGATTGGACCCAAAAGATGGTTGAGGATAGAGAACCTCACCTTGGACACAAGAAGCCGACTTCTTACCCTTAGTAAACTTGAAGTCAGGGGGAAAACCATGCAGCCTATAGCATTTTTTCACTGTGTGTCCAGGTTTCTTGTAGTATTTAAATGATACTGTGGACATATTCTTTTTGGGTTCAAAATTGACTCTCTGGGTAAAAAATTTATTGTTGTTATGGTGAGCAGGAGTTACAGAAAAAGAAGCAGAGTCCCCAGAAAAGTTAGAAACATTGGAGAGGGATTCCTTTTGACTCTCATCCTGTTGGAGGAGTGAGTAAGCCTTGCTTATGGGAGGGAGAGGATTCATCATCATTATGGCACTCTTAACAGTAGAATAGGATTTATTCAGACCATTTAAGAACTGGAACAACTGTTGATCTTCTATAAATTTTGGAAGTGCCCCACAAGAACACACTGGACCAACATAAGAGGAGTTCAGTTCATCCCACATGCTCCTAAGCTTAGTGAAGTAAGTAGAAATGTCTGATTAACCTTGGCTTATGATACTAATTTCTCTTTGGATTTGAAGGTACTTTGAACCATTTGACTGACCAAATCTCTCATTAATATCTTTCTAGACTTCTCTTGCAGTTTCAAGACACATGGCACTGGTAGCAATTTCTCTAGACACAGAATTAGTTATCCATGCTTTCACCATGTCATTGCACCTTTCCCAATATGGGTAATAGGGAGAATCAGGTGTTGGTTAAGGGATCCTACCATCTAGGAGGCCTAATTTGTTCTTTGCAGATAAGGAGGTAAGCATACTGCTCCTCCATAGAACAAAACCACAACCATTAAAAGGTACGGACACTAGTTTACTACCAGGACTATCAGCGGATGCACATATAAAGGATGAGATGGATCAATCGTAAAAGGAGTAAAACCTTGAGAGGTTGTACTACTAGGTGAACCTAAGTTTTCCATAATACTACCCATACAGTGAAAAAAAATCAACTTCAGCAAGATGGGAAAAAACTACTATCAATTGGATCAATGTAATTTCTATAGGAATATGCTGCAACAATATCAGATCTATACAAATTCGGAGTTGAACAGGAAAGGTATTACCAGCCTTCATCTCAAACTCGAAGAAGAAAAGTCTTCTCTGAACATGCAAACCTAGAAATCGAATATGAAGAAATCACTGAAGCAGACCTCGGAGAAACAAAACTTCTACGAGATACCAGGTGCTTGAAAGAGAAAATGAAGAAATCCCCAAGTTTTGATGGCAAAATCGTCGATTTGGCAGTAATCTTCGATCATCCAGAAATGCACATGAAATTCTCCAAAACTTCAAGCAAGGGTAACATCGGATTGAAGCTGATGCAGCGAGGAATCATAATTCCCGCTCTGATACCATGTTAGATTGAAGAATGAGCAGCTATGGCGGAAAAGGATTTGAGAAAACCCTAACTAGGGTTGGAGAGAAGAGAGAACATGAGTCAGTCAAAATCAGGACCAATTCTCTTTTTTTTCATTATTGTTAAATGTACATAATAGCCGTGTATTTATATTTACACCACTAAATGTGTAAAAAATAAAAGAAATGAAAGAATGAAAAAATACAAGTGGGCCAAGTGGGCCGGGTACTTCAAGTATCATTGTTGTTGGGCTGGGCCCTTTCCTTTAGTTGAGCAGTCCATATCAGTGTTAACAGTTCATGATCCTTATAACCCTTTTACTAGCACCAGCACTGTTGGTGAACTTGCTACAGATTATGTCTCACTCCAATCGACCAATGGCTCGAATCCAGGCCGATTTATTTCAGCTTCTGGAATTATTTTTGGCTGTAGCAGTACCTTTATGCTAGAGAAACTTGCCAGAGGAGTTAAAGGGATAGCTGGATTAGGAAATGGCTTTGTTGGACTTCCTTACCAAATAGCTAGTGCTTTACGTTTGTCCCGAAAATTCGCTATCTGCTTGAGTTCTTCCGCTACTTCTAAAGGAGTTATCTTCTTTGGAAATAGTCCTTATGTTTTTCTTCCTGATGTTTCAAAAAGACTTCTTTATACGGCTCTTCTTAAGAACCCTGTTAGTACTGCTGGGACTTATATTAAAGGGGAACCTTCGATGGAATATTTCATTGGAGTCAAATCCATCAAAGTAAATGGTAATGTTGTGCCAATTAACACAACATTGTTGACAATCGCCAAAAATGGTATTGGAGGAAACAAAATCAGCACGTTGATCCTTACACGAAATTGGGGACTTCGATTTACCATGCTTTTACAAAGGCGTTTGTAAAATCGCTTGCTAAGGTTCCAAGGGTGAAAGCTGTAGCTCCTTTTAAAGTGTGTTATAAGAGGACAAGTTTTGTAAGTACTGGTGTTGGTTCTAGTGTTCCACCTATTGAACTTGTATTGGGAAGCAAAAATGCTACATCTTCTTGGACTATTTTTGGTGCAAATTCAATGGTTGCTGTGAATAATGAGGTGCTCTGTCTTGGATTTGTGGATGGTGGAGTTGATCCGACCACCTCTATAGTCATCGGAGCGCATCAAATTGAAGACAATCTTTTGCAATTTGACATTGCTAAGAAAAGGTTGGGGTTCAGTTCTTCACTATTTTTTAGTCAAACAAATTGTGCCAACTTCAATTTTACATCCAAGGCCTGATGGGTTTTTCTGTTTGTTTTTCTCTTTGTGGTTTTATTTTTATTTCTTTTCTTTCCTTTTGGGGCTTTTAAAAGGGGCAGACAATAAATAATTTGTACATCATTACTGTTTCATGATGGAGTGATCAATTGCTTATTAGTGTATCTGCATTCCCAGAGCTTAGCTGGTTGTAGTGTGATTCAGAATCCTATAATTCTTGGCGTGACTTCAACTTGTTAACATTGTAACTTCTCATTCTTTCTGAATTGCATATAAGCATTAAGTTTTGTGCAAGTAAGAGAAAATAGCATAACAACACATCGAACATTGTTATATCCTTCTCTCTTGTATTGGTGGTGAAAAAGAACTACATGTGGAATATTAAACTACTACATGGCATAAGGTGTGGAAAATTAATGTAGCGACACGTGACAATCTTATTAGATAGAAAAAGAAAAGACACGGGAAGAAATACCCACGAGACGGTAACGGGCCTAATAGTTGGCAAGGAATGAACAAATAGTAAAAAGAAGGAAAGATACATGAACCGGAAGGAAATAAGGAAGGGAAATCGGAACACATATAAGGCATTTATAGCAATAAATGTGTCGGTTATGAGAATCCAAAATAATGAGCAATCAATATCGTTAATGCCCATAATTAGCTCAAATTATGGGGGGGAAACCGTTACTATTGTATATTCCTATATAAGGGCACAAAATTCTATTTGTAAGGAGACATCAGAGACAATATTGAAATATACATTTTACTTTTCTGCTTTCTCGAAATTCTCTTCTTTGACTTTGCAATCAATTATTTCCTTAGTTATTCTTGTTATTTTCCTTTGATACCGTTGAGAAAGTGAAACAAAACTTAGTTATCAATAATATGTTTTCTTTTAAAATTAGACTTTGATCTAAAGATATATTTTTGGTTAAATTATCTCTCTCGCTCTTTTTTTGAAAGTGGTTATTTTTCCATCAAATTGAGGCCAATTTTTAACCGTAAAAATGTGGGTGGAGAGCACTATCTTTTCCTTTATTTATTAATCTCTATCGCATGTATAGGTCGCTTAAATGAAATTCTATAAAGAGGAATTGGGGGAACATAGTCCTTTTAATTGGAATAAAGAATATAACACTGGAAGGATCTCTTGTTTATTAATATCCAGATCAATTATATATAAAAAAAAAAAAATTCTTGAAAGGATATAAGATTAAAAATAAAATCATAAAAAGCTACAAAATCAATTGTTCTCAGAGGACATATCCCAAAATCTTCATAAAATAGGTATCAAAAGGAAAAAAAAAGTGGTATTTAATTAAAATTTTAATTTGCCCTCTCATGTGCCGGCTTTTGTTTTGTTTTTTTAAATTTTATGGCCTAAGGTGATTTTTTGTTTAATAATGATTAATCGAAAGACTAAATTCAAAATTTTAGATACCATATTGAATTATGTGACAATCTCAATAGAAATTTTAAGGCGTCATCGTATGACAACCTTTTCAATTACAGGGATCACGTTCTATTTTCATTTGAACATGACAGCTCTGCTTCCTAGAGTCTTGTCCAATCTTATTGAAATCCTAAAATTTTCACGTTCTTACTGCTAAATCTGGTGAGGTTACTTTAATGTTAATCTAAACTTTTGTCGAGTTCAGAAGGTAATACAAAAATATAAACACTTCTCTCAACGTGCTGATTTTGAAATCATTACATAAGTTTATTACTTTAATCTCTTTCGAACTCTTTTCTTTTATATATGTTTGGAGGTATTTTAAGTCGAAATTCAAAGCTTTCAAAACTTTATAAGGAGATTGATGAACCTAAATTGGGGAGATTTTGGACGGCAATTGACACGAGATGCATATCCCCCCCTTTTTTTTTGTGAAGTATCAAAAGATTTTATTCAACCAGTATAGTTAATTACAGCTCCTCTTGCTCCTGTGGACTAAGAGCTATCAAGAAAACAAAACTGCTATGTACATTTCAATAGTCCCTCTAATACTTCTACTATCAATTGATAACTAGTCATAGAGGAAAGCTATTCAATCCTTCTAAGAACTTCCACTTAGCCTTTTGTTATCCTTTGATATGAAGTTGGAGGACAACATCTCGAATTCTCTGTTAGTATCAGTCTTTTGCCCCTGAAATCTTCGCATATTCCTCTCTATCCATGTATGATAAATCACAGCTACAAATAGGAATGCCAATATGCTATTTAGTAAAATATTAATATGCGGGAAAAGCAAAGCGCTGGTTAATAAGTGGAGGATGGTGAGTGACCATGTAAGTTCTGCATTTTTGTTCTTCTTTTCCTTCTCTATTAATTTTTATGTTATTTTTGCACAAGTGCTCCCAATTAGCTCAATCAGTACTACTCAACTATATATTAAATTCAACATGATTCTGTGTGCTCCAGTGGAAATATGAGATTGATTGAACTGCTAAACAGCAAGATACTATATTCATCAGATGGATCAACCACCCCTCCCCCCCCCCACCCCCCACCCCCGCACTTTTTTATTTGTCAAAATCAATTAAGATGGAAACTGCAAAAATGATAATTGTGGAGGGGGTGGTGTTGTTAGAGATAAGGAAGGGCATTCTCTTTAGTCTTTGACTCCAAGCTGCTTGTTGATTGCGTTAATAGATAGGATACAGTTCTTTGATTAGCGATGAACACCCTATTTATCCACACACACCACATGTATTTACCTCATCTCATTTTTGTATTATTGTTACCTTTCAAGAGAAATTAAGGTTGTTGTTACTAGAACAGCTCCTTCAATTCAACTGTAAACTTTTTAAGAGATGAATAAAATGATATGTTGGTATTAAACAACAAAATCCATAAACATGTACCTTGGCCATTTCTGGCACTCCACACTATAAGTTTATTGTTCAACACCACCAATTAATATTCTCAACAAGAAATTGTAGTGGCCTTCATCAGCAAAGTAAATCTACTCAAGACAACAGTAAACATTCATTTGGCGATTGACCATTAGACACACAGCAACCAAAGCAACAAAAGGATTTATTTTGGATCGAATCATATATTTTGGACACACTCGATCGATCCACCCTTTGACAGAAGACTAAATACTCGTAGTACTTATTAAATCAAAAATTCCCAAATGGCGCACTTGTTTTTGGAAAGATCATCAAGCCTTGGATGTAAAATTGAAGTTGGCACTTGTTGTTCGGCTAAACAAGAGTGAAGAACTAAAGCCCATCCTTTTGTTAGCAATGTCAAATTGCAAAAGGTTGTCTTCAATTTGATGAGCTCCAATGACTATAGAGGTGGTAGGTTCAAATCTGCCATCGACAAATCCAAGACAGAGCACCTCATTATTCACAGCCACTATTGAATTCACACCCCAAATAGTCCAAGATGCCGCATTTTTGTTTCCCAACACCAGTTCAATGGGTGGAACACCAGGACCAACGCGAGTGCTTCCCAATCTTGTGCTATTATAACACACTCTAAAAGGAGCCACGGGTTTTACCCTTGGAACCTTAGCAAGCGATTTTACAAATGCCTTTATAAAAGCATTGTAAATGGAAGTCTCCAATTTCGTGTAAGGATCAACGGTGCTGATTTTGGTTCCTCGAATACCATTTTTGGCGATTGTCAACAATGTAATGTTAATTGGAACAACATTACCAATAATTTTAATGGATTTCACTCCAATAAAGTACTCCATCGAAGGTTCCCCTCTAAAATAAGACCCTGAAGTACTAACAGGGTTCTTAAAGAAAGGCGTATATACAAGTTGTTGAGAATTTTACGATGGAAAAGTCTTAAAAAGAGGGTGAATGGATAATGGAGGGAAATGAAATTTTTAAGTAAAAATTTTAAGTTTCCCTCTTTTGAAACATTGTCCCATATTGGGAGAGGAAAAGGATTTTGGTGGGTATATATACAATTGCTCTTCTTGTAGCTCTTAAAGAGTTAAAAAGAAGGCAAGCCTCGCGCCGTCGTCGTCGTCGCTCGGCTCGGCTACGGCTACGACAAATGATTGATTGATTAATTTTTTTGACCAAATTTATTTGTTAATAGTGAATATTAACGTAGTATTATCCGTGTTTGAAATGGATGTTTTCCAATCCGTGGATAGAATCCAAGTGTCCCACCAGTTCGGCCAAGTGCATGCTCCATTGTCCATTGGCAGCCTAGTGCTCCATAAGCAAGTGCTCCTTCCACCATGTCAAGTGCTTCCTCCATAACAACCTAGTGATTGCTCCACCATCAGTGGTGGCTGGTCATTCTCTTAATAGCTAACTGCACTATAAATATGTGCAGTAGCTGTTAGAGCAAGGACACACAACACAAAACGGAATAAGAGCAGTTAGGAGAACGCACAGGCAGAAACGAATTTGAGAGCTTGGCTGTCGTTGATATCCTCTTCAGTAAGAACTCAACATCGGCTATAAATTGCATACCTTCCTCTCAGAATTTCCATTCGACTTCTGAGTTCTCCTCCTTTGTTGTGCATTGTTTTCAACTACAAACAAAGCAACCGTAAGTGTGATTTGCTGCCGAACTTTGTGTTCGCTGAAACACTGGGGTTTGAAGTACCACTACACCATTGTGTAATTCGTTCTATCCTGAGAGAAAATAATCCATAACCTTGGGTACTAGGAGTGAATTAAATTCCTTAAGGAAACTCTATGAATTCAGTGGGCTCGAATTAATTATTGTTTCATTTATATTTATGTTTATACGCTAACGTTCTTTTCTCCGGAATTATTATTTACAAATACAACAAGTAAGAAGATAGGAACCAACAAGCTTAAGGAATTTAATATCTTTATTTCTGTATTTGTGGTATACTTACTGTTTTGGAGATTAAAGCCTTTGTGGCGTTTTGTTGGAGAACTTACAGTTCTGACGACTAAAACCTTTGTGGTTTTGTCTACTCCAGTTTTGGAAATTAAAGCCTTTGTGGCCGTTTGTTAGAGATTAAAATCTATGTGATTTTTTTCCCTCCAAGTTTAAACGTTTGTTTGTGTCATTCCTTTAAAGAAAAAAATGGCAAATGACAATGGAAATCAAATTGTTCCGATGATGACTGCCAACGCATCGACAAGCCGAACACCGGCAGAAAAACCCGAAAAATTTTCCGGGATTTATTTCAAGCACTGGCAGCAGAAGATGTTCTTCTACTTGACTACGTTATGTCTACAGAAGTTCATCAAGGAAGATGTTCCTGATCTATCCGATGAAACTCCAGAGAATGAATGCTTTTTCGTGATTGAGGCGTGGAAGCATTCTGACTTTTTGTGCAAGAATTACATTCTTAGCGGACTAGAGGATAATCTGTATAACGTCTACAGTAATGTAGAGACGTCAAAAGAACTGTGGATTGCGCTTGAAAGAAAATACAAAACTGAAGATGCCGGCATGAAGAAATTTGTTACCGCAAATTTTTTGGACTACAAAATGATAGATAGCAAGTCTGTTATTACCCAAGTCCAGGAATTACAAGTGATTATTCATGATCTACTTGCTGAAGGTATATATAAAATAAATACTGATGTTGAAAGTAAAAATTTTAGTATTTTTACTAACAGAATTTTCATTGAAGGTCTTGTCATCAATGAAGCATTCCAAGTTGCAGCAATTATTGAGAAGCTGCCTCCTTTGTAGAAGGATTTCAAGAACTACTTGAAACAAAAAATGAAAGGAGATATCCCTTGAAGATCTCATTGTTCGGTTGAGAATCGAAGAGGACAACAAAGCAGCTGAAAAGAAAGGCCGTGGAAACTTAACAATAATGGGAGCAAATATTGTTGAGGCTACTTCTCAAATTAAGAGAAAGAGGAAGCAAACTTCTGGGCCAAGAAATAACCCAAGTAAGAAGCGGTTCAATAGAAATTGCTACAACTGTGAAAAAACTAGACACAGATCTGTAGAGTGTCGTGCTCCAAAGAAAGACAAGAAGAAGGGTCAAGCAAACATTGTTGAAAAGCACGAAGATATTGATGACTTGTGTGCTATACTCTCTGAATGCAACCTGGTAAGAAATCCTAAGGAGTGGTGGATTGATTCTGGAGCCACTCGCCATGTTTGTGCTGTGAGGGAAACATTTTCTACATATGCTTCTGTTGGACCTGAAGAGACGCTCTCTATGGAAAATGCTGCTACATCAAAAATTGAAGGATATGGGAAGATATTTCTCAAGATGACTTCTGGCCAGGTCATGACTTTGAACAACGTCCTCCATGTTCCCGAAATTAGGAAGAACTTAGTCTCTACTGGACTTCTTGTAAAACACGGTTTCAAGTGCGCTTTTGTATCTGTCAAGGTTTGATAAGTAAGAATGAAATATTTGTAGGAAAAGGTTACCTTACTGAGGGCCTTTTCAAGCTGAATGTAATAGTTGTCGAAGCTAATAATAAAACTTCAGCTTCTTCTTACTTACTTGAGTCAAATGATTTATGGCATGTACGTTTGGGTCATGTCAATTATAAAACCTTGCGGAAAATGATTAACTTGGAAGTATTGCCTAAGTTTGAATGCGAAAAATCAAAATGTCAAATATGTGTGAAATCTAAGTATGTTAAACATCCTTATAAGTCGGTTGAAAAGAATTCAAATCCTTTAGACTTAATTCACACAGATATTTGTGATATGAAGTCAATACCATCTCATGGTGGAAAGAAGTATTTCATAACTTTTATTGACAACAGTACTCGATATTGCTGTGTTTACTTATTTAATAGTAAACATGAAACAATAGACGCATTCAGGCAATATAAAAATGATGTTGAAACACAACTTAACAAGAAAGTCAAAATGATAAGAAGTGATAGGGGTGGTGAATATGAATCTCCTTTTGAAGAGATATGTCTAGAATATGAAATTATTTATCAAACAACAGCCCCTTACACGCCTCAATCCAATGGGATTGCGGAAAGAAAGAATCGTTCATTAAAGGAGATGATGAACGCATTGTTGATAAGTTTTGGTTTGCCACCAAACTTGTGGGGGAAGCCGTTCTTACAGCTAACCGGATACTAAATCGAGTACCCCATAGCAAAACACAATCCATTCCATATGAAAAATGGAAAGGAAGGAAGCCCAACTTGAATTATTTGAAAGTGTGGGGATGTTTGGTAAAAGTGCAAGTTCCTTAACCCAAAAGGGTAAAAATAGGATCGAACAGTTGATTGTGTTTTCATAAGATATGCGACCAATAGTAAAGCATATCGATTTCTGGTTCATAAATCAGAAAATCCCAACATTCATAATAATACGGTTATAGAATCAGATAATGCTGAGTTCTTTGAAAATGTATATCCGTATAAAAAGGAATGCGAGTCAATTGGTGAAGGATCTAAATGACCTCGGGAAGAAACAAAAGAAAGTACATTTAATCAGGGGATCCAAGACGTAGTAAACGTCAAAGAACGTCTAATTCGTTTGGACCAGATCTTGTGACTTTCTTATTGGAAAATGAGCCTCGAACATTTAAAGAAGCTATGTCTTCTTCAGAATCATTGTTCTGGAAAGAGGCAGTCAATAGTGAAATAGAATCCATATTGAACAACCATACATGGGAATTGGTTGATCTTCTTACTAGAAATAAACCTTTGGGTTGTAAATGGATTTTTAAAAGAAAAATGAAAGATGATGGCACTATTGATAAATTTAAGGCAATACTTGTTGTCAAAGGGTATAGACAACGAGGAGGTCTTGACTACTTTGATACATATTCTCCAGTGACGAGAATTACGTCCACACGAATGCTAGTAGCTATAGCTGCAGTTTATGGTCTTGAAATTCATCAAATAACGTAAAGACAACATTCTTAAATGGAGAATTGGAGGAAGAAATCTACATGGAACAACCTGAAGGGTTTGTGGTTCCAGGTAAAGAAAAGAAGGTATGTAGACTTGTTAAGTCCCTCTACGGACTAAAACAAGCACCCAAATAATGGCATACAAAATTTGACCAAATAATATTGTCAAATAGTTTTAAGATAAATGAATGTGATAAATGTGTGTACGTTAAAAATGTTCCAAATCATATAGTCATTGTTTGCCTATATGTGGATGATATGCTGATAATGAGTAATGACATTGCCAACATAAATGCGACTAAGCGTATGCTAACTAGCAAATTTTATATGAAGGACTTGGGAGTTGCGGATTTAATTCTGGGGATTAAGATCCAAAAGACTCCTCAAGGTCTGACATTATCACAATCTCATTATATTAAGACAGTACTTGAAAAATTCAAGCCCTTAGGGTTTAAAGCTGCAAAGACTCCAATTGACGTGAATCTTGCATTAGCAAAGAACAAAGGCCAAAACATATCACACTTGGATTATGCTCGTGTGTTGGGATGCTTATTGTACATCATGAATTGTACACGACCAGATATAGCTTGTGCTATAAGTAAACTGAGTCGATACACGAGCAATCTAGGTCAATCTCATTGGATGAAAATGAAACGAGTTTTGGGATATTTAGAACATACCCAAAACTTTGATTTCACGATAGTAAATATACTGTAGTGATTGAAGGATATTGTGATGCAAATTAGATCACCGGTTCAACTGATTCGAAGTCCACAAATGGATATGTATTCACTATTTGGTGGAGGAACGGTATCTTGGAAGTCGTTCAAACAAACTTGTATTGCCCGCATACAATGGAGGCCGAGTTCATAGCCTTAGATAAAGCCGGTGAAGAAGTTGAATGGCTCCGGAATTTCTTGGAAGACATTCCATTTTGGCCCAAACCGTTGGCACCAATATGCATACATTGCGATAGCCAAGTGGCAATTGGAAGGGCTGGAAGCATTATGTATAATAGTAAATCTCGTCATATATGACAAAGACATAAAACCGTTAGGCAACTACTCTCTAGAGGAATTATCATTATTGACTATGTAAAGTCAAGTGATAATGTGTCGGATCCACTTAAAAAGGCCTAACTAGAGAAGTAGTTGAGAAATCATCGAGGGGAATGAGACTATGGCCGAGAACAAGTCATTGTGGCGGTAACTCTACCTAGAAGACTGGAGATCTCAAGATCTAGGTTCCAGGAGATAAAACAAAGTCACTAATGACGGTTCAACATTGTCAACAAATATTTTGATCCATTCTCGTAATGAGACAATGTTCAATACCAAGGATAAAGCATTAAGGCTTTTTAATGATTTCTAAATTTGATACGGGGTATATCAAATAGTGTATCTATGGGATGACACGTTTAGGAATCACCTATATAAGTGTGAAGTGTTAGCCGCTTCAAGGAGAAATTTGCAAGGCCAATTCTCTATGCACTTATGAAACCAGGCGGTGTTCATGGCTGAAACGAACACAACAATGAGAACCAAAGACGGTTAAGGGTTGATTGTGTGACTTATGATTTCTAGGTATACACTAAAGTTCGACGGTTCAAAGATATCAAATCTACCGATTGACCAAGTATATCTGACATAAGTTCACTACGGAAAGTTTAAAGGGAAACCTACTTATCCAGATGTAATTAATCCTTGCTTGCAAATCACACAAGTTTTTCATGCATACTTCCGTGATATAGTCATTCCCCATACATGTGGTGGATTGTTGAGGATTTTAAGATGGATACGTCTTAAAAAGAGGGTGAATGGGAAATGGAGGGAAAATGAAAATTTTGAGTAAAATTTTAAGTTTCCCTCTCTTGAAACATTGTCCCATATTGGAAGAGGAAAAGGATTTTGGTGGGTATATATACAATTGCTCTTCTTGTAGATCTTAAATAGTTAAGAAGAAAGCAAGCCTCACGTCGTCGTCGTCGTCGCTCGCTCGGCTCGGCTTCGGCTACAGCTACGGCTTCGACTTCGGCTTCAGATTTGGATTTGGATTTGGTCAAATGATTGATTGATTGATTAATTATTTGGACCAAATTTATTTGTTAATAGTGAATATTAACATAATATTATCAGTGTTTGAAACGGATATTTTCCAATCCGTGGATAGAATCCAAGTGTCCCACCAGTTCGGCCAAGTGCATGCTCCATTGTCTATTGGCAGCCTAGTGCTCCATAAGCAAATGCTCCTTTCACCATGTCAAGTGCTTCCTCCATAACAGCCTAGTGATTGCTCCACCATGAGTGGTGGCTGGTCATTCTCTTAATAGCTAACTGCACTATAAATATGTGCAGTAGCTGTTAGAGCAAGGACACACAACACAAAACGGAATAAGAGTTGTTAGGAGAAGACACATGCAGAAACGAATTTGAGAGCTTGGCTGTCGTTGATATCCTCTTCAGTAAGAACTCAACATCGACTATAAATTGCATACCTTTCTCTCAGAATTTTCATTCGACTTCTGAGTTCTCCTCATTTGTTGTGCATTGTTTTAAACTACAAACAAAACAACCGTAAGTGTGATTTGCTGCCGAACTTTGTGTTCGCTGAAACATTGGGGTTTGAAGTACCATTACACCAGTGTGTAATTCGTTCTATCCTGGGAGAAAATAATCTATAACCTTGGGTACTAGGAGGGGATTAAATTTCTTAAGAAAACACTGTAAATTCAGTGGGCTCGAATTAATTACTATTTCATTTATATTTATGTTTATACACTAACGTTCTTTTTTCCATATTATTATTTACAAATACAACAAGTAAGAAGATAGGAACCAACACAAGTCTCTTGGAAACATCAATACCTGGGAGAAAACATAAGGACTGTTTCCGAAAAATATAACTCCTTTAGAAGTTGTCGAAGAACTCAAGCAAATAGCAAATTTTGGGTCAAGTTGGAAAGCGGCAGCGAGTTGAGAAGGAAGTCCAATGAAGCCATTTCCAAGTCCGGCTATCCCTTTGACTCCATTGGCAAGGCCTTCTAATAGAAACGTAGCGCCACAACCGAAAACTACTCCTGGCCGCGCTGAACGAATAAAACGGCCAGGATTCGAGCCATCGGTTGATTGGAGTGAAACAACATCTTGAGCAAGTTCACCACCAGTGCTGGTGTGAATAAAAGGATTATAAGGGTCATGAACACAAGTACTATGATTGTTTCCCACCGCACATGCACCTGAAAAGGAACGTTTGCAAGGGGTAGAATCACAAGGGACGGGCTTATAGGATGAGCTTACATATCCCTTTTCGCAGTCAACCCATAAAAATCTTTGGCCAAGATCTACAGTTAGTTTGACAGGGACAAGAGGAGTTCTTTGGCGAATGACGGTGACATATTGTTTAGTGGTTGCATCTTTGGTCACTTGAAGAAGAAGAGCTCGAGGTCTTGAAGGAGTCTTGGCTGTGGATGAGGAGAATAAGAGGAGTAAAGAGAGAAAGAATAAAGCACTGATGGAAGAAACGTCCATTGTTATTGAGAAATGAGAGCTAAGAATTAACGAGTGAGTGGAATTGAAGAGTTTGCTTTTGGATTTATAGTACAGGAAAGCTTCTGTGACTCCTGTTGTTTATCATGAATACCCACAATATTACTACTAGTAATATTTTATGAGCGAAGGTACGATACAAAATTTAAAGAACGCAGGAAGGAAAATATTTTATTATAAATCTTTGAATCTACAATTCTTTATTTTCTCCACATATAAAATAAGGTATCAATACCCCTATTTATAATAGTATGAAACCTATTTCAACTAGAAACAGGAAAGCTTATTCCTATATTTATTCTAACTGCAAATCTTATTTAGAAATGAATTAAATAAACCAAATCCTAAATAACTAAGGTTTCCTACTACAACTTTGAATTAGTTTTCCAACATTCTCCCGTAATTCAAAGTTGTATACATTTGACTTGTTCATTTTGCAGTTATGTTGGATCATTTCTCTCCAACTTTCACTTTTGATGAAACATATGTCTCCATCCCTCAACTTTGCTGAAGCACCTGTCTCCAACTCACGTTGATGCACTTTGTCACCAACAGTCGATGCACTTTGTCGGCAACACTTAATTTTGTTGAAACCCCTGTCTCCAACTCACGTTGATGCACTTTGTCACCAACCATTGATGCACTTTGTCATCAACACCCAATTTTGTTGAAGCCCCTGTCTCCAATTCACGTTGATGCACTTTGTCACCAACCGTTGATGCACTTTGTCATGAACACCCAATTTTGTTGAAGCCCATGTCTCCAACTCACGTTGATGCACTTTGTCACAAACCGTTGATGCACTTTGTCACAAACCGTTGATGCACTTTATCACAAACCGTTGATGTACTTTGTCAGTCACCAATACCCAATTTTGTTGAAATACATAATCAACTTCCAACTTTTTAAAACCTCTCTCCAACTTTTAGAGAAGAGTTTCTTCATCTTGTACCATATTTGTTTGCACCTCTTTAAACTTGTTTTTTTCTTGAATCTATCTTGAAACTTTTCATCAAATAATCTAATTTTGTTGACAACTATCTATGATTTTGCCATCATATTTTTGGCCTGACGGGTGGCACACTTTGTCTAGTGCCTCCCGCCGGCAATGGAGGCTATTTGATTCTCTCCCAAGATCGTAGAAGCTCTTATACCAATATGAAGGAAAATATTTTATTATAAATCTTTGAATGATCTCTACAATTTTTTATTTCCTCCATACATAAAATAAGGTATCAATACCCCTATTTATAATAGTATGAAACTTATTTCAACTAGAAACATGAAAGCATATTCCTATATTTATTCTAACTGCAAATCTTATTTAGAAATAAATGAAATAAACCAAATCCTAAATAACTATAGTTTTCTCCTACAACTTTGAATTAGTTTCCAACACATACTCAATTTAGTAATGCAACTTGCCATATTTAATAGTACAATGAGTCTTTCGAGAAGTTCTCCAATTCTATGACTTACTATAACGGTAACAAAAATACTCTCCTCAATCTGCGAGATCATAAAAAAATTAAAATAAATTTAAACATATAATTTTTTAAAAGAAAACCACACTCTATAATAATCAGTTAAACTTGCTATTATATAAAAACATTGTTTATTTATCCCTTAGATATAACTTGATCAATAATCAACTAAGCATCTTAAAAGAAAAAAACACTATTTAAATTATGATCCACATAGAGCTCATGCACCAAATTCCTAATATATATTCTTGTGACTACAATTTAAACTTAGAATTCACACTTCATCCCTTGTACGTACTAAAAGGACAAAACTGATAGTAAATGCGACATGAAATATTTGCATAAAAAAATAAAAAATAAACCATTACAGTGAAAGGAAGAAATGACAAAAAAGAAATTATGAAACGTCTCTAGCATCTTCATAATGTTTATTCCACCACCATCTTCCCACAACATGATAGTGATACTAGTTTTATAAAACCATTTTAGAAAATAGCAAATGAAGAGGTGAACCAATTCTCAAATTGCTCATATACAATATAATAACTTGCTCTAATGTCCTTTGAACATGTCACTATGTTCTTCTTCTAAAAGAATTTGCTAAAGACTATATGGATGAATAAAATCGGATAAAGTAACTTCATAGAACTCAGAGTTCTTGTAGAAGCCAGGATCACTCTAGCTATCAAATTTCATCCACAACTTGATCAAGATTCCTATTTGGTTTCATAACCTAGAAACAGAAAAATAGAGAAATCATGCCAAATGTTGACAATTAAAGTAGAGTAGGGGAGATCAAAAGTTTATTCAAAAAACAATATACCACATTATCAAATATAATGTACATTATATATCCAATATTAGAGTAGTAAAAGAGACTTTACAATAAAGATAATTATTATAACATTAGTATATTACCGTGATTATTAGCTTTGCAACATTATAAATGATCTTGACTCTTTCTCTTATCTTGTATTAGTCACTGTTAGATTATTTGGATAAGGTAATAACAAAATAAGAAAAATGCAATCAAAAGAAAAAAAAAGAGAGATAGAAAAGATCCAAAGTTTTTCTGGTCTAAAAAATGTGTCATTTCACTTCTCCTAAGAATATGATACATAAATATACGACTCCAGTGCCTTCTCCAGAAGTACATTAGTAACTTTTAGAGACTAAAAATTACAAAGTTTTAAAGCTTTTTATTCATTAAATGCTCAGACATAAAGGGAATAACAGTTAAGGAAGGTCAATGTTATGAAATATCAAATTAAAAGGGATAAAAAAAACTCAGAGAAATGTCTAAGTGAATGAAGCTACTATCCAATGAAGTTCGATCATTTTATTATGTGTTTATGAATTTCAAAATAAGAACTTAGCAACCTCCTCGGGGCATTGCCTATGCTAATTCTTCCCCTATTGAGTTTGAAGTTTGAAGAAGGAAGTTGTTCATACATACTATTAAAATGTTCTCCAAAGTACATGAATTTTTACTCGAAAACACATGGATTTATGATCTTATTTAAATTGCTGCACTAATTTTTTTATCCTTAATTTTTTCTATTTAGCTTCTTCTTATTTCTTATATGAATTAGCCAATACACTATTTGTACAGTGAATTAAAATTGAGATCAGCAACATTGAACTTAAATGTCTTCTAATATCCAATATCTGAAATATTTATAAAATATATAAATAAATAAAGATCAAATAAATAGTACCTTTTGTTTGGATGAAATATTGATACGGCTTTCAGTCAATTTTTATTCTAAAAATATTGAAGCAAAATTAAGAAAAATAGTACCTTGATTAAACGAATTCTCGAAAATCCTTTTAATCAACAGCTAAAACTCGAAACTGCATTATGTAAGTCATCCATTGTTTCGACAAATTCTACTTGCTAATCTTCTTCCACTGAAACAAACAAAACAAAAAGAAAGTACTTGGAGATTAGGTATGGAACATGAATGCCCCAGGTTTCATGGATAATTTATATAGACAGATGTAACTCCCGTATTTAGATTGATAATATTGGATGTTATTGTATAGATAAGAGTTACATAGTTTACATTTTAAATTCAGAATGAATATATCACGTTTATGATTCATTGAATTCAATCAATTGAATACTACATTCATCCACAATGAAATGGTTACTTGATTTAAATTGATAGACTTCCTCAGTAAACCGTTAAAATGAAACGGTTACTTGATTGAAATTGAATTCTATGCAAGAGAAAGAGACCACTAGATTTCCTCAATAAGTGGGTTTGGTGCATTTTCAATTAATGAGGTAAAGAATTATAATAGAAGAAAAATCCAAAAAAGGAGAAAAAAGATAAATACAATTCCTAGCTAATGAGAGATGCCACATCACTTTTCTCATCCCCCCCACACATATATATATATATAGAGAAAGAGAGAGATTGTATACGGTGGAAATCGGGGCTACCCGATTTCGTTCTCCAATGGAAAAGTGATACCACGTCGAGAGGTTAGGATGCCAAGCTCGGGGTAGAGACTCCTTTCCAATATCGAGGTCGAGGTCGATAACTTTAATTCGAGGTTGGAAGAAGGCCCATTTAGAGATAGTACAGTTATGGTTCAATAACAGAAAGAGTGAGATTCCAGCAACGACCCGAAGATCACAGCATACGTTCCGGAATTGATTCCTCCTTGGTGGTTAGACAACTGTCCAATTAGATTCCATATTATAATTAGAAATGTACCTTATTTAGGATTCTCCTATTATATAAAGGAGAGATCATTCATTTGTAATGGGCAATTCATTAACAAGAGAATATCCATTCATCACTTTCTTGCTTACTGTTCATCAGAGTTGCTTTATATCTTATTGTTCTTACTAGCCCACCTCGAGACTGTCATAGCCCGAGGTCGAGACTTGGCGTGCATACTGGTTTCACTTTCTTTATTCTTCAATTTATATATTTAACTCCTTGTTTATCAACTAGTACTCGAATTTTAGGGTAAGCAACTTTGGCGACCACTATGAGGTTAAAGATAATAGTGATTGTTTCAGTACTGATTCTGATAACACACGTTATTTTCACACTTGTTCTTGTCAAGAATTTTTGTTCTCAGATTAAAACATATCAAAATCACAAAATGCACCCGTACATGGTAATGATGGTCTTGTATTCTACGGGGAAAACGATCCAGGGTGATACCAATTAACCCTGGGGAAGTGCCGATTGTCGACCTAGTCGATGTCACTTCGCACATTGCTTTGAACGTAGACCTGGCGTGGACCCCAAAGGGAGTGTGCACAGGGAAGGCCAATCTGGTGGCAACGGAACACAAGGCATAGGTGATGGGGGAGTTAGTCTCCAGGTAATATTCGAGATGCTACAAGCTCAACAGGTCATCATTGCTTAGCTTCAGAGTCAACATAGAACTCTGAGTGTTTTCGAGCCAGAAATCACTCGTCGTACCAAGCTAGTACCAGAAAGGACAAATGGTAATGGATCAGGGACTGATCCTACAATTATGAAAATGCTCGAGGAGCTCACCAAAAGAATTGAGTCGGGAGAAAAGAAAATCAAGGATAATGACAAAAAAGTGGAAACGTACAACTCCCGAGTTGATAAGATACCGGGGGCACCCTCGATCTTAAAAGGTTTGGATTCAAAAATGTTCGTGCAGAAGCCTTTTCCTCAGAGTGCAGCTCCGAAGCCTATTCCTAAGAAGTCTCGTATGCCGGATATACCAAAATACAATGGGACCATCGATCCTAATGAACATATCACTTCGTACACATGCAGGATAAAGGGATATGACTTAGAAGACGATGAGATCGAGTCTGTTTTGTTAAAATTTTTTGGAGAAAATCTATCAAAGGGAGCGATGATCTGGTATTACAACTTGCCGCCGAATTCCATCGACTCATTTGCCATGTTAGCATATTCTTTTGTGAAGGCCCTCGCTGGGGCCATAAAGGTCGCAACAAAAAAATTGGACGTTTTCAAGATAAGACAAAGGGATAACGAAATGCTGAGGGAGTTTGTGTCCCGATTTCAAATGAAACGCATGGAGTTACCATCGGTCATAGATGATTGGGCCGTTCAAGTTTTCACCTAAGGGTTGAACGAGCGGAGTTCGATAGCATCATGATAGTTGAAGCAAAATTTGGTCGAGTATCCAGCTGTAACTTGGGCAGATGTGCACAATCAATATCAATCAAAGATCATGGTCGAGGACGACCAATTAATAGCCTCATCCATTTTGGTACATCCAAACAGGTTGGCAGTTAAAGCCCTGAGGGATATTGATAGGGAGACAAGGTCGAACAGAAAACGATATCAGCCATATATCACAAATCGAATAAATAGTGGCCAGGGCGCAATCCTGCTCGGAATGATCGAAGGAACGATAGAGGACAAAATCCTTGGGGACTTATGAGCAAAAGTGGTTTTGATAAACACGTCGATCCCGTAGAGGCACCCCGTTATCGGAGTATAACTTCAACATCGATGCATCAGGCATTGTCTCGGCAATCGGAAAGATCAAAGTTACTAGATAGCCCATACCTATACAAACCAATCTTTTCCAAAGAAATCCAAATTTGATGTGCAAGTATCATGGAATGCATAGTCACAAGACCGAGGATTTCACGTAATTAAGAGAGGAGGTAGCCCGATTCAACGAGGACCACCTTCAAGATTTCCTTAGCGATCGAGCCAAGAATCATTTCAGGGATAGAGACGCAATAGGAAAAATGAAAAGGAAGAACCACACCATGTCATTCATATGATCGTTGGCGGGGTCGATGTTCCACAAGGGCCCATATTCAAACGCACAAAGGTATTTATTACTAGGTAAAAGCGGACCCGAGATTATGTGCCCGAGGGCTCCTTATCATTCAACAAAGAAGAAGTAGAAGGCATTTCTCAATCACACAATGACGTTCTGGTAATTTTTATCTTATTAAATAAAGTTCAAGTTAAGCGTGTTTTATTGGATCCAGGTAGTTCGGCGAATATCATCCGATCGAGGGTCGTGGAGAAACTCGGCCGACAAGATCAAATCGTGCCCATAGCTCGGGTCTTAAATGGCTTCAATATGGCTAGTGAAACAACTAAAGGTGAGATTACTCTACCAGTAAACATGTCCGGAACCATTCAAGATACCAAGTTCCACGTGATCGAGGGTGGCATAAGGTACAATGCCCTGCTTGGGAGGACTTGGATTTACAACATGAGGGCAGTTCCTTCGACTCTTCACCAAATAATGAAATATCCGACGTCGGACGACGTGAAAATAGTGTATGGAAAATAGTATACTACAAAGGAAATGTTTGTAGTTGGCGAGGTAATACCGGTATCAATGTTATCAACCTCGGAATGGTCAAGCATCAAAGGTAAACAGGAAATTGAATAGCAATCATAGCCACCAGCCTCGACCGAACCAGGAAATCAAGAAATAGAAGAAGAAGAAGAAAGGGAGGATTTTTTGACCCCTCGAACCTTTGTTGTACCTAAAGAATCCGATGCCACCAAATCAACGGCCAAGGAGCTGGAGCAGGTTATATTGATTGAGTACCTTCCCGAGTGAAAGGTATACCTAGGAACGGGGTTAACCCCTGAACTTAGGAAAAAGCTTATTCAATTTCTTACCAATAACATAAACTGTTTTGCTTGGTCCCATTTAGACATGACAGGGATCCCACCGGAGATAACAACGCATCGGCTAAGCCTTAACCCCAGGTTCAGACAAGTGAAACAAAAGAGAAGGCCCCAGTCCAAGGTAAAGCATGCATTCATAAAGGACGAGGTAACTAAACTTCTAAAAATAGGGTCTATTCGGGAGGTAAAATACCCCGAACGGTTAGCCAATGTAGTCGTAATCCCTAAAAAGTGAACAAACTTAGAATGTGTGTAGGTTGCAAGGATTTGAACAAGGCATGCCCTAAAAACTCTTTTCCACTACCCAACATCGACCGCATGATCGATGCCATAGCTGGCCACGAGATCCTTACCTTTCTCGACGCCTATTCCGGGTACAATCAAATTCACATGAACCTAGAAGACCAGGAGAAGACCTCGTTTATCACCCCAAGAATGGAACATATTGTTACAATGTAATGCCCTTCGGGCTAAAAAATGCAGGAGCTACTTACCAATGCCTAGTAAATAAGATGTTCGAAGAACAAATAGGTAAGTTAATGGAAGTTTATATTGATGACATGCTAGTTAAGTCCCTGCGCACAGAGGACTATTTGGCTCATTTGCAGGAAACATTCTAGATTTTGAGGAAATACAACATGAAACTCAACCTCGAGAAATGTGCTTCCGGGGTAGGCTCAGGAAAGTTCCTAGGCTTCATGGTGTCAAATCGGGAGATCGAGATCAACCCCGATAAAATCAAGGTCATCGAAGATATCACGTCATGGACAGCATAAAAGCCGTACAGAGGCTAATTGGGCGGATAATTTCTTTAGGCCGATTTATCTCGAGGTCATCGGATCGAAGCCACAGAATTTTCTCTTTACTCAAGAAGAAGAATGATTTCACCTGGACCCCAGAGTGTCAACAACCATCAGAGGAATTAAAACGGTATCTATCGAGCCCACTGTTGCTTCACCTCCCGAAAGAAGATGAGTACTCTTATACTTGGCAGTGTCAAAAATCGCGGTAAGTGGTGTCCTAGTTCGAGAAGACCAAGGTACAAAATTTCCCGTTTACTATGTAAGTCAAACCTTAGGGGAAGCAGAAACTAGATATCCATACATAGAGAAACTAGCACTTGCACTAATAAGCGCTTCTAGAAAATTGAAACCATACTTTCAATTTCATCCAATATGTGTGCTAACCACTTACCCACTTCATAATATTATGCACAAAATCAAACTTTCGGGTCGATTGGCCAAATGGGCCGTCGAACTTCGTGGGTACGATATCGAGTATCAACCCCAAACAACCATCAAGTCTTAAATTTTAGCGAACTTCGTGGCCGATTTCAGACCAACCCTCATACCCGAAGTTGAAAAGGAACTCTTGTTAAAATCGGGTACACCATCGGGGATATGGACCCTTTTCACAGATGGTGCTTCTAATGTGAACGGGTCCGGGCTAGGCATCATTTTGAAGCTACCCACAAGTAGCACTATCAGGCAATCTATCAAAACTTCTAGGTTGACTAACAATGAGGCCGAGTACGAGGCCATGATTGCAGGTCTCGAGCTAGCTAAAAGCTTGGGGGCAGAAGTCATTGAAGCTAAGTGAGACACTTTATTGGTGGTGAACCAAGTAAACAAGAGCTTCGAAGTTCGAGAGGATAGAATGCAAAGGTATTTGGACAAGCTATAGGTGACTTTGCACTGCTTTAATGAGTGGACTCTAGATCATGTACCTCGAGAACAAAAAAGCTAGGTCGATGCACTTGCAAATTTTGGATCTTCAGTTGAGGAAGATGATACTATCTTAGCGAATGTCGTCCAGTTATCGAGATCTGTGGTCGAGGAGGGTCATGCCGAGATAAACTCTATAAGCTTGACCTGGGATTGGGGGAATAAATATATTGAATATCTAAAGAACAAAAAGCTCTTATCGGACCCTAAAGAGTCGAGGGCACTATTAATCAAAGTTGCCCGATTCACATTAGATGAAGATGGAACATATACAGAAGGACGTTTGATGGACCATTAGTGGTATGTTTAGGGACAAGGGACACCGATTATGCTTTACGAGAGATCCATGAAGGCACTTGTGAGACCCACTCCGGCGCCGAATATTTGACTCATAAAATCATTAGAGCAGGGTACTACTGGGATAGCATGGAAAAAGATACTAAGGAGTTTGTTCAAAAATGTGATAAGTGTCAAAGGTTTGCACCGATGATCCATCCTCCCGGAGAGCAACTTCATTCAGTCTTATCCCCATGGCCATTCATGAAATGGGGAATAGACATAGTTATCCCTCTACCAACGGCCCCAGCTAAAGTTAAATTCATTTTGTTTATGACTGATGACTTTTCTAAATGGGTAGAATTACAGTACTTCGAGAAGGTCAAAGAAAAAGAAGTTATAGACTTAATTTGGGACCCATTCGTGTGTTGATTCGGTATACCTGCTGAAATCGTATGCGGCAACAGAAAGCAATTTATCGACATCAAGGTAACGAAGATCATCGAAGAACATAAAATAAAAAGGATCTTATCGATGCCGTATCACCCAAGCTGAAATGGACAAGCCAAATCAACGAACAAGACTATCATTCAAAACTTAAAGAAATGGCTGAACGACGCCAAAGGGAAATGGAGAGAAGTTCTACCCGAAGTTCTTTGGGCATATCGAACAACATCGAAGTCCAGCAGGGGGGCAACCCCGTTCTTCTTAGTATATGGCTCCAAGGCCTTAATTCCAGTCGAGGTCGGGGAACCTACCACCAAATTTCAATATGCAACGGAGGAATCAAATCATGAGGCCATGAATACTAGCCTCAAACTATTGGATGAAAAATGAGAAGCTGCGCTTGTTCGGATGGATGCCAATCTTTGCCATTTCAGAATCAGGGACTTAGTTATAAGGAAAATCACCCTCAATACTCGAGACCCAAACGAAGGGAAACTAGGCCCGAATTGGTAAGGACCATATCGAGTCATCGGAAAAGGATCTTACAAACTTGGCACGATGGAGGGCGAATAATTGCCAAACAATTGGAATGTATCGCTACTCAAACGATATTATTGCTGAGGTATGACCTTCTCCTTTTTCCATTTGTATTTGATACTAACTTATTGCAGGTGTTCGATCGAGGCTTCAAGAAAACTCTTCAACACGAAGATCTTAGGTTTTAAAGCACGTGTTGCACTCTTTTTCCCTCAGATCAATTTTTATCCCGAATGGGGTTTTTCCAGCAAGGTTTTTAATGAGGCAACAATTATGTGCTACCTGAGAAAAATTCAACAGTATCCAAGACTTATATTCAATCAACCTCGAATATTGGGGGGTATCACCCTCGGAGGTTATATTTTAGAGGAAAATACTTCATACCAAAGGGTCTTGATAGGGAAACCTTGTCATGGGCCAAACGATCCAGTGATCCGTGTCCATATAGATTAGTCGAGCCTCGACGGCAAAACATGTACGCATGTATAAATTATTCAAAGAAGCATTCTTTCTATATCAAACACTTTGTGCCTCAAATAAAATTTGCTACTATACAAGCTCTATACTTATGATTTTGAGAGAAATGGCTCAAGGGCCAAGCGCAAATACACCTCGAACACTCGGGGACTATCATCGACAGTCAGCACATTCAGGCTACCTAAACTCGAATTCATAAGACCTCAAAGAGGCACCCCTCGACATAAAGGCCAAGGCCATTGTACTCGAGGACTGACATTTCGAACAAGTTTAAAATATTATCGAGAAATAAATCCAAGAGGCACACCTGAAGGCTATGACCGAAATAATGCGGCTCTGAGACATCTAAATTCCGCAATAAGTAATAGGCCTTAAAATACTTTGAAAAAATCGGTTAAGAGGCTATCCCTAGTAAAATGATTAAGAAATAGCTTCGATAAAATCAGCACTCAAAGAACCTTAAGAGGTATCAAATTATCTTAACACAAACGTGCTAAGGCACAAAAAGAAAAAAGGGGTCTCAATCGGCATCGAACCCTCAAAAACCCCAATGGATTAAAAATACATGCTAAGGCATGAAGAAATAATAGATATCTTTTAAAGGCCATATCGGCCCGATCTAAAAGAGACTAAGGGCCAATACGTTTAGAGTTCGAGAACCTGTTCTCACTCAACCCAAACCCATGAGTTCAACTATCTCGAGCCCATATAAACAATAACTTGATTATGGCCCGGGGACCCGCCGTTATCCGATACAAGCCCTTAAGGGTCTATGCCTTAAAGTTTGAACCTTGTTTGAACTCGACCATGGTAACATCGAGGAAGCCACCTAAGACAAAGTCTCGAATATATCGTTCAAGGCATAAGATTGTGCTAAAATTTTACAAGGCAAAAAACATATTTATAAACATGAGGAAGGCATTCAAAAGAAATTTTCTTATATATATTTGAAAATAAGATATGTACCAGAGACCTACAGAGCTCTTACAAAAGGAAAAAGAAAAATCGTCACTATGCTCAGGGCCGGTTTCTCCCTCGGGAGCAGTTTCCTCTTCAGGCCCCTCTGAAAGTATAAGAGGTGGGGTGAATTGTAAATATTTAAACTTAATCGCTTATTAGTTGACTAGTTAATCGAGTAGTCGACTAGATATAATAACTTAACAGTTATAATGATAGAAAATAAGATGTAGAAAGTAAAAGCAAAAATTAAAGACACCAGGATTTTATACTGGTTCGGATTCAATGCGAATCCTAGTCCAGTCCCCTTGGGTTGCAAGGGAGTTCTCTTTAGTAAATGTGTTTCTCCGAGTACTGTTGAAGTGAATTGACATCACAATTTCTCTAGCACTCATTTCTTTTTGATACAATGCCTCACCAATATTATACTCTTTTTTTTTCTCTGACTTGTTACACAGCACATCTTAGTGAACTACAATGTTTTGTTTGTAGTAGAACAAGTAGAGGAATTTTTGGTTCGATCAATGTATGTCTAACTAAGGCTTAGGGCTGGGGTATAAATACTTTGATGAAGGTCGAGGCTTGACAACCCAAGATATTTGATCCTTGGAAAGATATTGACTCTTTCCAAGAATAAAATAGCTAGCCGTTGCTTTTCCTTGATTTCCTTCTTTCAGCAGATGTATGAAATAAAGACTTGCTCCTTGATTGTTGGTTCTTCCGAAATTAGTCGCGTATCAAACTTTACAGGATCTTCGATCTTCCGGGATGTTGGCCTTGATTCATGCCTTAAGTTTAGGCTTGCTTGATTCTCTCCATCGCAACTGGCCGTTACTCTTTACTGATTGATTTGCTGATTGAGTTCTTTCCTTAGTTATCCAGATTTGCGAGTTCTTTCCTTAGGCATCCAGATTTGCTTATTGGATTGTAATCTTTGCTGATTGATTTCTTTCCTTAGGCATCAAGTTTGACTCCAGCAATCTTGTAGTATCTTCTTGATTCCTTGTAATTGATTTTCTGCATATGTATATTATTTACATCATTAAAACTGGATCTAACAATCTCCCCCTTTTTGATGATGACAAAATAATATATAAACGTAAACACTAGTTGACTTCCCTATGTTTTACTCCCCCTCAATGTATGCAGTTGACTAGTCCATGATACTCTTTCTCAATATATGCAGTTAACTGGTCTATGGTAGAGTCGACTCCTGCCACAAACTATACTTGTACAGATATAACATATACTCCTTCTCCCCCTTTTTGGCATCAGCAAAGAGGGAACAAGCCAAGAACTAAATAGAATATATAGCATTTAAATAGGAGAGTTATAGGAATCATCCAACGGCTGAGAACACAGTCCACCAAAACAGCACAACAAAAAAATATAAATTATCCAAAGGCTAAAAACACAGTCCAAAACCAGCAGAGCAAAAGAAATTGTCTTAAAATAACCACACTAACAGCGCAGAAAGTAAGTAAGGATATGGCAGATGGCCTCCTTCAACTGTTCAAAGCTTGCATTGGCTAAGATGCTCACTCCATCCAACCTATCATGAATCTCCCTAAAGGCTTTGACAGCATTCTCCCTAACTCTGAGAACAACAACTCTAATTTTGGACACATCAGACCCTGTTTCTTTGGAAATGACATGAATGTCACCAACAGTAGACTGAGTGGCTATGAGAAGACTTTTGATTTCAGAGAGTTGAGAGTCAATAGCACGAAGCTTGTCACCAAGATCAGGGCTGTCAAGACTGGGATGAGGGACAGAGGGTGAAGGTTTGGGCTCTACAGGGGCATGCTTCGCTTCACTATCGAGCTTCTTAACCCATGAGCCTTTTTACACTCACATATCCCATACTAGCAAAGGCTCTAGAATTTTAAGACTTAGAGACAGCGATGAAGGGATAGTTGGACAGGGAAATTTGATGAGCTTCCAGAATGTGAGTGATTGCCATGCCATAGGGTAGACTGGTGGGACCTTCAGCACTCTCGATCATGAAATTAATAACCCAGGAGGAAAGCTTGATTTTGAGTTTGGTCACGAGGAAATAGACGAAGAAGGTGTCTTTTGAGAGAAGGTTGAAAAGGAACCAGTACGAGGAAGCAAAGTAGTTTCTACAATGTGGGCCAGAACCCAAGTTTTGAAACTGACATCACTGGGACCTAACTGGTTTGGAAGGGAGTCAGTGGGACACTCAGCAATACACTGTTTGGCTTGGTCAAAGGAAATTTCAAAGTCATCAGGCCAGGTGTTTTTAAACAGCATAGGAAAACCAGAACAACGACACTGAAAGAGCGAATAAAATAGGGCACAGTCAAGAACAATGTGCTTACCTAACACTAAAGATTCCAACCTATCAGGTAATAGAACGAAGATTTGCATAAAATATTTTTACCAGAGGTTCATATACCTTAGGCGGAGGAATAGAGAAGAACTTAACCCAACCTTGATGAACGAAAAGGTCTTTGACCTTGCAATTGAGGGCTTCCATGTCGTCAAGGTCGACAACCCTTCCATGAGCAATGAGCTTGTCTTTCAGAGCAATGAAGAAATCCCTATTTGGGGAATCCCAGAAATTGAGGTCAGATTCAAGAGAGGAAAAGAAATCAACCTTGGATTTCTTTGGGATGGATGAAATAGGGGGTTCTTCCATGGGTCGCTTACCTAAAGCTTTTTCTCCTAGGAGTTGAGAATGTTCAGAGAAATCTCCCTGAGAAGAGGAGAAACCCTCAGAGTGATCGGACCCTAGGTCTACTTGTTCTGGGGGCATAGAAGTGGGTTTTGCTTTGGAACTGTTGTTTTTTCTAGTGGAGGCAAAGGGATTTTTGGGATGTTTGGCCATTGTAGAGAAGGGGTTTGATCGGATCTTTTGGAGAAGAGATAAAGATGAGAGTGATTGAAAATGGTTCTTCGCCTTAAGAAGAGGGTTTCTGACGGTTGAGTATAGAAAATGAAAAGTTGTCAGTTGAAAAGACGTGATAATTGGCTTTCCTACCTTGAATGACGAACTGATGTGAAAGAAGAGAAAAAAGAGGAAAAAACAGAGGCGTAATTAATGCATTGGTAAAGGACAATATTTGCGGAAAAAAATTGACAGTACACATAGGTCCTAAGGGTTATTAGTAATGCAAGTAATACTAAGTAATTTTCTTAAATCACAAAATCTCTCTTCTAATAAAGGTTTAGTAAAAATATCAGCTAACTGATCAGCCGTTCCAACAAAAGATATTTCTATGTCTCCCTTAAGAACATGATCTCTAATAAAATAATGCTTGATATCTATATGCTTTGCTCTAGAATGTTACACATGATTTTTGGAAAGACAAATAGCACTAGAGTTGTCACAAAAAATTTGTATAGGCTTAAACGAAAGTTCATAGTCACCCAATTGATGAGACATCCACAGTAGTTGTGCACAACATTGTTCAATAGCCATGTATTCAGCTTCAGTAGTAGACAATGCGACTGATGCTTGTTCTAGGATATCAATGTCTTTCCCAGTAATTAACATGTACCACTTGTGCTTTTTCTATCAATCTTATCACCTGCAAGGTCAGCATCTGAAAAACCTTCTAATTTAAAAGAGTTAGAGCAAGGGTACCATAGTCCATGAGATATATTCCCAATGAGATATCGAATGATTCTTTTTATGGCAGTCAAATGTGATTCCTTGGGAGCTGACTGAAACCTGGCACATTTACATACGCTGAACATAATATCCGTTCGACTTGCTGTTAGATACAACAACGATCCAATCATTCCACGATATTTAGTTTCATCAACAAGAATACCCTATTTGTCTTTGTCTAGATTTGTGGAAGGGCTCATTGGTGAGCCAATAGATTTTGCATTGCTCATACCAAATTTTTGAATCAGCTCTTTTGTGTATTTGGTCTGACTTATAAAGGTTACTTCTTCAGATTGTTGAATTTGTAATCCAAGGAAGAACGTTAGCTCACTCATCATACTCATTTCGAATTCGCTTTGCATAAGATTTGAAAATTCCTTGCACATGAGAGGGTTAGCACTACCAAATATAATATCATCGACATAAATTTGAATAATGAGGTTACCTTCCGATGATCTTTTAATGAACAAGGTAGTATCTATTTTACCTCTTGTGAATCCATGATCAACAAGAAAGGAACTCAGTCTATCATACCAAGCACGTGGAGCTTGTTTTAGCCTGTACATCGCCTTAGTGATCTTGTATACATGGTGTGGGAATTTTGAATCTATAAATCCTGGATGTTGTTTCACATATACTTCTTCTTCGATAAATCCATTCAAAAAGGCACTTTTAACATCCATTTGAAAAAGCCTGAATCCTTTAAATGATGTGTATGCCTGAAGAATTCGTATTGATTCCAAACGAGCTACTGGGGCGAAAGTTTCATCATAGTCGACTCCTTCATGTTGTGAGTAGCCCTGAGCAACTAGTCTGGCTTTATTTCTTACGACCTTTCCATCCTCGTTCAATTTATTTCTAAAAACCCACTTTGTTCTGATTACAGACACATTATCAACTTTGGGTATCAGATTCCACACTTGATTCTTACTAGACTGATCAAACTCTTCCTGCATAACTTGCACCCAACTTGAATCTTTTAGTGCTTCCTCTATCTTTTTTGGGTCAATCTGAGAGATCAGTGCAATATTTGCTTTCTTTTTTTAGAGCTCCCCTGGTTTTTATTCCTTCATTTGGATCCCTTATAATGAATTTCTGAGGATATTCAGGCTCGCTTCTTCATTCATTTGGACGAACTACATTCATAGTTGACTCGATTGGTTGATCTGGTACATTGCTGCTGTCTTCACCAGTTGACTCTGTTGCAGCAGATGTATCAGTCGACTCTTGAGATTTTCTTGTCTCCTGAGTTTCTTGAGCTTGATTTTCATCACCTGCAGTAATTCCTTTCTCGACCAAGGGATTATTTTCATCGAATATAACATGTACAGATTCTTCCACCCATAATGTGCGTTTATTATAGACACTAAAAGATCTACTATTTAATGAGTAGCCAGAAAAATACCTTCATCACTTATTGGATCAAACTTTCCAAGATTATTTTTACCGTTATTATGGATAAAACATTTACTTTCGAAAGGATGGAAGTAACTAATATTAGGACGTTTACCTTTCCATAATTTATATGGAGTCTTCTTCAGAATAGGCCTTATGAGGCAACAGTTGAGAATCTGACATGATGTACTTACACCTTCTGCCTAGAAGTGATTTGTCAGAGAATGTTCTAGTAATATGGTTCTTGCCATATCTTGGAGGGTTCTGTTCTTTATTTCTACAACACCATTTTGTTATAGTGAGCATGGTGCAGAGAAATTATGGGTGTATCTCTGATCATTACAAAAATCTTCAAATGCTCTGCTTTCAAATTCTCCTCCATAGTCACTCTGAAATATTGAAATCAGATATCCCTTTTCTCTTTCAACCTTTTTGCAGAAAACTTCAAAATTACTTAATGCTTCATCCTTATGAGATAAGAAAATTACCCAAGTGAAACATGAATAATCATCAACAATAATAAAGGCATTCATTTTTCCTCCTATACTAGCAGTTCTAGTAGGCCCAAATAAATCCATATGAAGTAATTGTAAAGGTTTTGAAGTAGATACTATATCTTTATATTTGAAAGAGTTTCTGGTCTGCTTACCCATTTGACATGCATCACAAATATGAGTTCTAGAAAAATTTAGTTTGGGTAGACCAACAACTAACTCATGTTTGGACAATAATTCTATCAAATGCATGCTAGTATTACCAAGTTTCCTATGCCACAACCATGGATCATCAGACATAGAGGATAAGAAAATATCACCATCTATCTTTTCAAAATTGTCAAGGATATAAACATTTCCATACCTTTTTCCAGTAAGAACTATTTTACCTGATTCATCTTCAATATATAGCACATCCTGTTTTCTTAAAATTTACCTCATATCCTGAGTCGCAGAGTTGACTTATGCTCAAATTATTGTAGTTGAGGCCATCGACAAGATAAACTTCAGTGATTTCACAATTGTTATTGAAGGGAATTGTTTCAGTACCAATTATTTTGCCTTTTGAATCATCCCCAAACTTAACACTTCCTCTATCAATTTTGGTAACTTCTTTGAACAGGTTTTTGTCACCTGTCATATGACTGGAACACGAACTGTCTAGATACCATTTTCCTTTGAGGTCAGTTTCAAGAGAGGTAGAGAAATCAACCTTGGATTTCTTTGGGGTGGATGAAACAAGGGGTTCTTCTATGGGTCGCTTACCTAAAGCTTTTTCTCTTAGGAGTTGAGAATGTTCAGAGAAATCTCCCTGAGAAGAGGCGAAACCCTTAGAGTGATCGGACCCTAGGTCTACTTGTTGTGGGGGCATAGAAGGGGGTTTTGCTTTGGAACGGGTGCTTTTTCTGGTGGAGGCAGAGGGATTTCTGGGATATTTGTCCATTTTAGAGAAGGGGTTTGATCGGAGATTTTGGAGAAGAGATAAAGATGAGAGTGATTGAAAAGGGTTCTCTGCCTTAAGAAAGGGATTTATGATGGTTACATAAAGAAAAGGAAAAGTTGTCAATTGAAGAGACATGATGATTCGCTTTCCTACTTTGAACGATGAACTGATGTGAAAGAAGAGAAAAGAGAGGGAAAAACAGAGGCATAATTAATGCATTGGTAAAGGACAATATTTTCGAAAAAAGAATTGACAGTACACATAGGTCCTAAGGGTTATTAGTAATGCATGTAATACCAAGTAATTTTTTTAAATCACAAAATCTCTATTCTAATAAAGGTTTAGTAAAAATATCAGCTAACTGATCAGCGGTTCCACCAAAAGATATTTCTATGTCTCCCTTAAGAACATGATCTCTAATAAAATGATGCTTGATATCTATATGCTTTGTTCTATAATGATGCACAGGATTTTTGGAAAGACAAATAACACTAGAGTTGTCACAAAAAATTTGTATAGGCTTAAACGAAAGTTCATAGTCACCCAATTGATGAGACATCCACAGTAGTTGTGCGCAACATTGTCCAATAGAAATGTATTCAGCTTCAGTAGTAGACAATGCGACTGATGCTTGTTCCAGGATATCAATGCCTTTCCTAACAATTGACATGTACCACTTGTGCTTTTTCTATCGTCCTTATCACCTGCAAGGTCAGCATCTGAAAAACCTTCTAATTTAAAAGAGTTAGAGAGAGGGTACCATAGTCCATGAGATATAGTCCCAATGAGATATCGAATGATTCTTTTTACAGCAGTCAAAGGTAATTCCTTGGGAGCTGACTGAAACCTGGCACATTTACATACGCTGAACATAATATCTGGTCGACTTGCTGTCAGATACAACAATGATCCAATCATTCCACGATATTTAGTTTCATCAACAGAAATTCCCTGTTTGTCTTTGTCTAGATTTGTGGAAGGGCTCATTGGTGTGCCAATGGACTTTGCATTTCTCATACCAAATTTTTGAATCAGCTCTTTTGTTTATTTGGTCTGACATATAAAGGTTCCTTCTTTAGATTTTTGAATTTGTAATCCAAGGAAGAACGTTAGCTCACCCATCATACTTCTTTTGAATTCGTTTCGCATAAGATTTGAAAATTCCTTGCACATGAGAGGGTTAGCACTACCAAATATAATATCATCGACATAAATTTGAATAATGAGGTTACGTCCCGATGATCTTTTAATGAACAAGGTAGTATCTATTTTACCTCTTGTGAAGCCATAATCAACAAGAAAGGAACTCAGTCTATCATACCAAGCACGTGGAGCGTGTTTTAGCCCGTACAACGCCTTAGTGAGCTTGTATACATGGTATGGGAATTTTGAATCTTCAAATCCTGGAGGTTGTTTCACATATACTTCTTCTTCGATAAATCCATTCAAAAAGACACTTTATCATCCATTTGAAAAAACCTGAATCCTTTAAATGATGAGTATGCCATAAGAATTCGTATTGATTCAAAACGAGCTGCTAGGGCGAAAGTTTCATCATAGTCGACTCCTTCATGTTGTGAGTATCCCTGAGCAACTAGTCTGGATTTATTTATTGCGACCTTTCCATCCTCGTTCTATTTATTTCTAAAAACCCACTTTGTTCCGATTACAGACACATTACCAGGTTTAGGTATCAGTTTCCACACTTGATTCTTACTGGAATGATCTAACTCTTCCTGCATAGCTTGCACCTAGCTTGAATCATTTAGTGCTTCCTCTATTTTTTTTGTCTCAATTTGAGAGATCAATGCAATATTTGCTTTCTTTTTTTAGAGCTCCCATAGTTTTTATTCCTTCATTTGGATCCCTTATAATGAATTTCTGAGGATATTCAGGCTCACTTCTCCATTCATTTGGACGAACTACATTCGTAGTTGACTCGATTGGTTGATCTGGTACATTGCTGTTGTCTTCACCAGTTGACTCTGTTGCAGCAGATGTATCAGTCGACTCTTAAGATTTGCTTTTCTCATGAGTTTCTTGAGCTTGATCTTCATCACCTGCAGTAATTCCTTTCTCGACCAAAGGATTATTTTCATCGAATATAACATGTACAGATTCTTCCACACATAATGTGCATTTATTATAGACTCGAAAAGATCTACTATTTAATGAGTATCCCAAAAAAGTACCTTCATCACTTATTGGATCAAACTTTTCAAGATTATCCTTACCGTTATTGTGGATAAAATATTTACTTCTAAAAGGATGGAAGTAACTAATATTGGGACGTTTACCTTTCCATAATTCATATGGAGTCTTCTTCAGAATTGGCCTTATGAGGCAACGGTTGAGAATGTTACATGTTGTACTTACACCTTCTGCCCAGAAGGGGTTTGGTAGAGAATGTTCTAGTAACATGGTTCTTGCCATATCTTGGAGAGTTCTGTTCTTTCTTTCTACAACCCCATTTTGTTGTGGTGAGCATGGTGCAGAGAAATTATGGGTGTATCCCTGATCATTACAAAAATCATCAAATCCTCTGCTTTCAAATTCTCCTCCATGGTCACTCTGAATTGTTGAAATCAGATGTCCCTTTTCTCTTTCAACCTTTTTGCAGAAAACTTCAAAATTTCTTAATGCTTCATCCTTATGAAATAAGAAAATTACCCAAGTGAAACATGAATAATCATCAACAATAATAAAAGCATACATTTTTCCTCCTATACTAGCAGTTCTAGTAGGCCCAAATAAATCCATATGAAGTAATTGCAAAGGTTTTGAAGTAGATACTATATCTTTGTTTTTGAAAGAGTTTCTGGTTTGCTTACCCATTTGACATGCATCACAAATATGAGTTCTAGAAAAATTCAGTTTGGGTAGACCAACGTCTAACTCATGTTTGGACAATTTTTCTATCTAATGCATGCTAGCATGACCAAGTTTCCTATGCCACAACCATGGATCATCAGACATAGAGGATAAGCAAATATGACCATCTATCTTTTCAAAACTGTCAATGATATAAACATTTTCATACCATTTTCCAGGAAGAACTATTTTACCTGATTCATCTTCAATATATACCACATCATGTTTTCTTAAAATTTACCTCATATCCTGAGTCGCAGAGTTGACTTATGCTCAAAAGATTGTAGTTGAGGCCATCGACAAGATAAACTTCAGTGATGTCACAATTGTTATTGAAGGGAATTGTTCCAGTACCAATTATTTTGCCTTTTGAATCATCCCCAAACTTAACACTTCCTCCATCAATTTTGGTAACTTCTTTGAACAGGTTTTTGTCACCTGTCATATGAATGAAACACGCACTGTCTAGGTACCATTTTCCTTTGCGGCTTATTCTGCGGTGTTCATACAAAACAAGATTATTACTTTCTTTTAGGTACCCAAGCTTGCCTAGGTCCTAGAGGGTTAGTGTTACCAGGTTCAGAATTTTTTGGTTTCCAAACCCATCCTGAAACGTTTATTTTACGAAAACGACAAAATAAATATTTGTGCCCATTTTTGTTACAATAATGACACATAACTTCTAACCTACTTTTAGGTCTTTCATTGGTGTTAGTACTAGTCGACTTGGTTCTGGCTGGTTCTTTTCCAGTTGACTTGTAAGTCGTCTGGTTTGACCTAACATAACTGTGACTGGTGGACTTGCGCATGCCATTGAGTTGCATTTGCAATTCCTCAAACTCTTCTTGAATTACTTCCTTTTCGATTTCCCATACTTCATGTTTGAGTTTCCGGTCTTTAACTTCCTTAGTGAGTCTCTTAAGCTCATTCATCATTTTTTGAGACTCTTTTAAAGTTAAATCAATAATATCCTGCAATTCATTGTATCTTTCACAGTTATAAGATCTCACCTTACTGGTTTAACCTCGTGCCATGAAACAATTTTCATTTTCATCATCTGAAATGTCTTCGTCTGTCCAGCATCCTGAGGATTTGTTCATTTCGTTTTCCAGAATTGTCATGAAGCAGAGATTTTCTATCTCTTCGTGGTCTGAATTATCCCCATCGCTCCAGCTTCCTAAGGATTTGTTCTTGTTGAAGCCTCTAGAGTTCTTCCTCTTCAGTTCTGGGCACTTAGCTTGAATATGCCCAAATCTTCCACATTCATAGCACTTTCCATCATTCTTATCATGTTCGTTGTATTGCCTGGACCGTCTTGGTGGAATTCTTCCTTTCTTTGTGTTTCTGTATCTTCTCATCAATCCATCCATATTTATTGATAGCATAGCAATCTCTTCTTGCAAAGCTTCAGGACCATCATCAATTTCAATTTTAACTATTTCAGTAGAGGTTTTGAATGAAACTATTTTCTTTTTCTCTTCTTGATTGGTCTTCTTGAGATGCGTCTTTTCAAAAGCAATGAGTTCTCCTAAGAGTTCATCATAGGATAATTTGTTTAGATCTTGAGATTCCAGTGTGACTACTTTGGTCTGCCAAGTGGTTTGCAAACTCCTAAGAATTTTTCTAACATGATCACCACTGGTGTAAGGCTTGCCAAATGCCTTTAGATCGCTAATTATTTTGCTAAACCTGGAAAACATATCTTCAATAGATTCTCCTTCTTTCATTGAGAAGAGTTCATAATCATGGACCAGCATGTTGATATATGTTTCCTTTACTTTGCTGGTTCCTTCATAAGTGACCTCAAGCTTGTCCCACATTTCTTTGGCTATATCACAGCTTGAGATTTTCTCATATTTTTCACCACTTATAGCGTTATGAAGCAGATTTCTCGTTTTGTTGTTAACTTGTACCACTTCCATTTGCTCTTTTGTATATGAATCTATATCTTTAGGATCAACTAGTGGTGGAGTGGCAGCTGGTAAGGGATAGTTTCCCTTTTTGATGACTCTCCAGACTTTGACGTCATAAGCTTTGGCAAAGATTTTCATTCGCACTTTCCAATGGGGGAAATGTTGTCCATTGAAGTATGGTGGTCTAACTTGTGAAGTTCCTTCCTGAAAGAGAGCTCCTATAATAACTTGATTTGCCATGATCTTTTCTCACAAGCTGTTAAGCAAAAGTAAAATGTGAGCCTTGCTCTGATACCAATTGAAAGTACAAGAGGGGGGTGAATTGTAAATATTTAAACTTAATCGCTTATTAGTTGACTAGTTAATCGAGTAGTCGACTAGATATAATAACTTAACAGTTATAATGACAGAAAGTAAGATGCAGAAAGTAAAAGCAGGAATTAAAGACACCAGGATTTTATACTGGTTCAGATTCAATGTGAATCCTAGTCCATTCCCCTTGGGTTGCAAGGGAGTTCTCTTTAGTAAATGTGTTTCTCCGAGTACAGTTGAAGTGAATTGACAACACAGTTTCTCTAGCACTCGTTTCTTTTTGATACAATGCCTCACCAATGTTATACTCTCTTTTTTTCTCTAACTTGTTACACAACAGATCTTAGTGAACTACAATGTTCGTTTGTAGTAGAACAAAGAGAGGGATTTTTGGTTCGATCAAAGTATGTCTAACTAAGGTTTAAGGCTGGGTATAAATACTTTGATGAAGGTCGAGGCTGAACCCAAGAGATTTGATCCTTGGAAAGATATTGATTATTTCCAAGAATAAGATAGCTAGCCGTTGATTTTCCTTGATTTCCTTCTTTTAGCAAAGTATGAAATGAAGACTTGCTCCTTGATTGATGGTTCTTCCGAAATTAGTCACGTATCAAACTTTACAGGATCTTCGATCTTCCAGAATGCTGGCCTTGATTCATGCCTAAAGTTTAGGCTTGTTTGATTCTCTCCATTGCAACTGGTCGTTACTCTTTACTGATTGATTTGCTGATTGAGTTCTTTCCTTAGTTATCCAGATTTGCGAGTTCTTTCGTTAGGCATCCAGATTTGCTGATTGGATTGTAATCTTTGTTGATTGATTTCTCTCCTTAGGCATCAAGTTTGACTCCAACAATCTTGTAGTATCTTCTTGAATCCTTGTGATTGATTTCCTGCATATGTATATTATTTACATCATTAAAACTGGATCTAACACCCTCATCATTGTCAGACCCACCTTAGCTTCCCTCATTATCATCATCGTCGGAGGAGGAGATGAGAAATCTGGCATCAACTTCGAGCACCTTTGCATGAGATATCTCTTTAAAAAGGTCGAAACCTCGAGCGTGGATTTCCTCGAGGGTCTCCCTCCCGGATTGGCACTTGGCCAAATCATTTCTCCGTCGCTCTTGGCCAGAGGCTTCCATTAGCTACGTTTGAATAGCCTAAGCATACCTTAAGTATACAGAAACGGTTTTGTCATCCTTGACCTTCGTATTCTCGACCTCAGCCCTAGCCTTAGCAAGCTTGACCTCGAGCCCGTCGATCCTTTTTGCATGGACCAAAATTTTCTCTTTAGCACCCCGGAGTTGGGCCTCAACCAATGCCATTTTAGCTAAAGCAGCCTCCTTCTCCGTAGCAAGGCAGAACATATTCTTCTTCCACCAATTGCAGTCGGCCTTAATTTGATTGACCTCGCTCGAAGCAGCTCAATCCTCTCCAACTTTTGCTGCAGCTGAGACACTAAAGTATTAGCCTCCACAATTGGGTCGAGTAGACCGTACTCTTTCAAAATGACAGTTACCTGCTTGTCTAGCTTGGCCTCATCCTTATGAGCCTTGGACAAGTCTGCTCGAAGGTCCCTAAGCTCCTCCTCCTTTTGACTGCAAAGGAGCTTCAAAGCGTTTTTTTTCATCCGAGATCTTGTAGAGCTCGTCCTCGCATTGGCTCAGGTTGTCCCTAAACTTGGTGAAAGCCTACATAGAAAGAAGGATACAAGTTAAGGTAAAGGGAGAAGAAGAAAAAGAAAAAATTCCAACGACAGGAATTAATGCTTACTCGAGAGAAAAGGTGTTGAGCCTCTTCAAAGAGGGTAGATGTGTTGTTCAGATCGGTGGTATCATCGATCCCGGTAAAGCAATCCAAGAAGGGATCCTCTTCGCTTGGGACTCCTCCCAAGTCAGGTGTCTATAGAGTCCGAGCCTCCCTTATGGCTTCTTTAGAATAAGCCGGTAAAGAGGGAGAGTGACCCATTGTCATGGCCCCGAGTGCATTACTCGGGGCGTTTTGTTCAGTACTGGGGATTTCGAAACCCGCCCACTCCGATGTGCTTGATTATGGTCGAGGAAAATCTTGACCTCGGTGAATCAGGGGCCTTACCTGCATCTTTCTTTGAAGCCTCTTCATCACGAGGCAAAGTTTTCGGTTCGAAGGTCTTGGAAACTTCAACCAGCTTCCTAGTTCAAACCACCAGTGCCGAGTCTTCACCCTCATCTTCTTCTTTATCATCCAGCTAGTTGACTAAGTCTATATCCACAGGAATGTGATTCCTCCTGCGTCTTTAAGCTAGAGCCCTTTTGTCTTGGGGTTCTTTGGGCTTCGAGACCCTTTTACTTTTATTATCTTTCCCCGATATTGGAATAGAGGACTCGGTTTCTTCCCCAGGCAGGGTCAGCCTCAATTTAATGACGTCTCTGATGCCTGCACGATAGAGAATTAGATATGATTTAAGAAACGTCTCTAATAATGAGGAAAGTATCAGAAGCTTAAAAGATGAACTTACCATGATGTTTGGATTCCCATTTGCCCCTTGCCAAGTCACGCCAACGACGTTCGTTATACGAGGAGACCGCGGTTACTTTTTGGACCTAATGTTCAAAGTCGGTGACCGCATAGGGAATGCAAGCAACAACTGCAAAAAAGATGAAGGCATCACACAATGTAAAAATGGAATACGAAAGTGCTATCGGAAAAAAACTTCACTTACGCTTGGGGTTCCACTTCTCCGAGAATGAAATTTTCTCCTATGGGATTATGTTGCAGGTCCTTACTCGAATGAACCAGATTATCCAACCCCGATCTTTGTCCTCATAGTTGCTATCAAAGAAGGCCTTGGTCGACCGGCATTGGAGCTTAATCAACCCTCGGAAAATCTGAGGCCGATACAATCATATAAAATGGTTAAGGGTGAACTCTAGCCCCTCGGCCTTGGTGGAGAAATAACAGATCATGCTCACTATGCGCTAGAAAAAAGGGTGGATCTGGCCAAGGGTGACTTGGTACCTCTTGCAGAAGTCGATGACGACTGGGTCGATGGGCCCAGTGTGAAGAGGTAAGTATAGACACTCAGGAATCCCTCCACATGAGTAGTGATATTCTTCTCGGGGGCGGGGATCTGTACCACGATGTTGTCCTCTCAGCTTCGAGCGCCTTTGCTTGAGCTATCTCTTCAGAAAGGTCAAAACCTCGAGCGTGGATTTCCTTGAGGGTCTCCCTCCGGGATTGACACTTGGACAAATCATTGCTTCGTCGCTCTTGGTCGAAGGCTTCCATTAGCTACGTTTGAGCAATCTCAGCATCCCTTAAGTATACAACAACGGTTTTTTCATCCTTGACCTTCGTCTTCTCGACCTCAGCCCTAGCCTCATCAAGCTTGACCTCGAGCTCATCGATCCTTTTGGCCTAGGCCGAACTTTTCTCTTTAGCACCCCGGAGTTGGGCCTCAGCCGATGCTAGTTTGGCTAGAGCAGCCTCCTTCTTCGCAGTAAGGTAGTCCATATTCTCCTTCCGTCAATTGCAGTAGGCCTTAATTTGATCGATGTCGCCTCGAAGTAGCTTAATATTCTCTAGCTTTTGCTCTAGTTGAGACACTGAAGTATTAGCCTCCACAGTTGGGTCAAGTAGATCGTACTCTTTCAAAATGACAGTTAACTACTTTTCTAGCTCGGCCTCATCCTTACGAGCTTTGGCAAAGTCTGCCCGAAAGTCCCTTAGCTCCTCCTTCTTTTGACTACAAAGGAACTTCAAAGGGTTACTTTCATCCGAGGTCTTTTGGAGCTCGGCCTCGCATTGGCTCAGGTTAGCCCTAAACTTGGTGAAAGCCTACACAAAAAGAAGGATACAAGCTAGGGTAAAGGGAGAAGAAGAAAAAGAAAAAGAAAAAATTAATGCTTACTAGAGAGAAAAGGCATTGAGCCGCTTCGAAGAGGGTAGATGCGTTGATGAGATCGGCGGCATCATCGATCCCGGTAAAGCAATCCTAGAAGGGATACTTTTCGTTGGGGACTTTACCCAAGTCAGGTGTCTACAAAGCCCGAGCCTCCCTTATGGCTTCTTCAAAATAAGCCGGTAGAGTGGGAGAGTGACCTATTGTCATGTCCCCAAGCATATCACTCGGGGAGTTCTGTTCAGTACTGGGGATTTCGGAACTCGCCCCCTCCGGTGTGCTTGTTGATGGCCGAGGAACAATCTCGACCTCGGCGAATTAGGTGTCTTTCCTGCATCTTTCTTCGAAGCCCCTTCATCACGAGGCAAAATATTTGGCTCGGAGGGCTTGGCAACTTCAACCGGCTTCCTGGTTCGAACCACCAGCTCCGAGTCTTCGCCCTCATCTTCTTCTTCATTATCCAGCTGGTGGACTGTGTCTATATCCATAGGAATGAGATTCCTCCTGCGTCTTCAAGCTGGAGCCCTTTTGTCTTGGGGTTATTTGGGATTTGAGACCCTTTTCCTTTTATTATCTTTCTTCGACTTAGTTTCTTCCCCAGGCAGAGCCGGCCTCATTTTAGAGATGTCTCCGATGCCTGCACGAAGGAGAATTATATATGAGTAAAGAAACGTATCTGATAAAGAGGAAAGTATCAGAAACTTACAAGATGAACTTACCATGATATTTGGCTTCCCATCTGCCCCTCGCCAAGTTACACCAATGGCGTTCGTTACAAGAGGAGGTCGCAGCTACTTTTCAGACCCAGTCGTCAAGGTCGGTGACCGCATGGGGCATCCAAGCGACAACTACAAAAAAGACGACGGCATCACGCAATGTAAAAATGGAATACGAAATGGCTACTGGAAAAGAACTTCACTTACATTTGGGGTTCCACTTCTCCGGGAACGACATTTTCTCCTTTGGGACTATGTCGCAGGTCCTCACTCGAATGAACCGGCTCATCTAATCCCGATCATTGTCCTCGTAGTTGCTAGCAAAGAAGGCCTTGGTCGACCGGCGTTGGAGCTTGATCAACCCTCAAAAAAGCTGAGGCCGATACAATCGTATGAGATAGTTAAGGGTGAACTCTAGCTCCTCGGCCTTAGTGGAGAAGTAACGGAGCATGATCACTATGCGTCAGAAAGAAGGGTGGATCTGGCCGAGGGTGACTTGGTACCTCTTGCAGAAGTTGATGACGACTGGGTCGATAGGACCCAATGTGAAGGGGTAAGTATAGACACTCAGGAATCCCTCCACATGAGTAGTGATAATCTCCTCGGGGGAAGGGATCTGTACCACTACCTCGTCCCCTCAGCTTCGAGCACCTTTGCTTGAGCTATCTCTTCAGAAAGGTCAAAACCTCGAGCGTGGATTTCCTCGAGGGTCTCCCTCTGGGATTGGCACTTGGCCGAATCATTTCTTCATCGCTCTTGGTCGGAGGCTTCCATTATCTGCGTTTGAGCAATCTTAGCATCCCTTAAGTATACAACAACAGTTTTGTCATCCTTGACCTTCGTCTTTTTGACCTCAGCCCTGGCCTCATCAAGCTTGACCTCGAGCTTGTCGATCCTTTTGTCCTAGGCCGAACTTTTCTCTTTAGCACCCCAGAGTTGGGCCTTAGCCGATTCCAATTTGGCTAGAGCAGCCTCCTTCTCCGCAATAAGGCAGTCCATATTCTCCTTCCACCAATTGCAGTCGGCCTTGATTTGATCGACCTCGCCTCGAAGCCGCTCAATCCTCTCTAGCTTTTGCTCCAGCTGAGACAGTGAAGTATTATCCTCCACAGTTGGGTCGAGTAGACCGTACTCTTTCAAAATAACAGTTACTTGCTTGTCTGGCTCGGCCTCATCCTTACGAGCCCTGGCCATGTCTGCCCGAAGATCTTTGAGCTCCTAATCCTTTTGACTGTAAAGGAGCTTCAAAGCGTTCCTTTCATCCGAGGTCTTTTGGAGCTCGGCCTTGCATTGGCTCAGGTTGGCCTTAAACTTGGTGAAATCCTAGACAGAAAGAAGGATACTAGTTAGGGTAAAGGGAGAAGAAGAAAAAGAAAAAATTACAACGATAAGAATTAATGCTTACTCGAGAGAAAAGGCGTTGAGCCGCTTCGAAGAGGGTAGATGCGTTGTTGAGATCGACGACATCATTGATCCCAGTAAAGCAATCCTAGAAGGGATCCTTTTCGTTGGGGACTCCACCTAAGTCAGGTATCTATAGAGCCCGAGCCTCCCTTATGGCTTCTTCAGAATAAGCCAGTAGAGAGGGAGAGTGACCCATTGTCATGGCCCCGAGCGCATCACTCGGGGAGTTCTGTTCAGTACTGGGGATTTAGGAACCCACCCCCTTTGGTGTGCTTGTTGATAGCTGAGGAACAATCTCGACCTCGACGAATCAGGGGTCTTACCCACATCTTTCTTCGAAGCCTCTTCATCACGAGGCAAAATTTTCGTCTCTGATGGCTTGGCAACTTTAACCGGCTTCCTTGTTCAAACCACCAGCGCCGAGTCTTTGCCCTCGTCTTCTTCTTCATCATCCAGCTGGTGGACTCAGTCTATATCCACAGGAATGAGATTCCTCCTGCGTCTTCGAGCTATGCCCTTTTGTCTTGGGGTTATTTGGGCTTCGAGACCCTTTTCCTTTTATTATCTTTCCCCGATATCGAAATCGGTGACTCGGTTTCTTCCCCAGGCAGGTCCGGCCTCACTTAAGAGATGTCTCTAATGCCTGCACGAAGGAGAATTGGATATGAGTAAAGAAACGTCTCCGATAAAGAGGAAAGTATCATAAGCTTACAAGATGAACTTACCATGATGTTTGGATTCCCATCTGCCCCTCGCCAAGTCACGCCAATGACGTTCGTTATAGAGGAGGTCGCGGCTAGTTTTCGGATCCATTCTTCAAGGTTGGTGACCGCATGAGGCATCCAGACGACAACTGGAAAAAAGACGAAAACATCACGATGTAAAAATGGAATACGAAAGGGATACCGGAAAAACAAATTCACTTACGCTTGGGAATTCACCTCTCCGGGAACGACATTTTCTCCTCTGGGATGATGTTACGGGTCCTCACTCGAATGAACTGTCTCATCTAACCCCGATCTTTGTCCTCGTCATTGCTAGCAAAAAATGCCTTGGTCGACCGACGTTGGAGCTTAATCAACCCACGAAAAAGCTGAGACTGATACAATCGGATAAGATGGTTAAGGGTGAACTCTAGCCCCTCGACCTTGGTGGAGAAGTAACGGAGCATGATCATTATGCGCCTGAAAGAAGGGTGGATCTGGCCGAGGGTGACCTGGTACCTCTTCCAGAAGTCGATGACAACTAGGTCGATGAGACCCAGTGTGAAGGGTAAGTATAAACACTCAGTAATCTATCCACATGAGTAGTGATACTCTTCTCAAGGGCGGGGATTTGTACCACGATCTCGTCCCCCCCAGCCACAATCTGTCTTCATGAACTCGAGGTGTTTCTCCATTTTCAAGCAAATATATATCGACACATGCTCACACCGGCTAGGAATTGCTGGGGGATTCTTGACTTTGAAGTCGTTCTTTGTGACACATGGGCCGGGGACAATCTCGTAAAGGGCTAGCGCTTTATCGCCGGCCAGCCGGGAAGAAGAAGAGGAATCTTTCTCCTTTTAAGGAATGGATTTGGAGGTTTTCACCATCGTTTCAGGTTAGAGGAAGCGAAAAGAGGTGGAGTTTGATCTCTTTTGGTGCTAAAAGGGTGGGAGCAGCAAGTAGTGAAAGAGAGAGGTGAAGAGAGGGAGAGATCAGGGAAGTTTGAGGTTGGGAGCAAAGTTCTTGATTTAAATAGAAGCCCTATATTTATAGGAACACGGTGACGGTTCGGCAGTGCTGGTGGCCGACTGCCATTGGCAAGCATTAAATGTTTTCGAAAAGCGAACCGACGGGACGTTTCGCTTACCTCGAGCGCTTACATCACGGGATGACATCATCATCAAGGACTCCGGAAAATCGAGGCTCAAGTTATTTCTTATCATTTTATTCTAAGAAAAGAGAGGACTATCTGTATATTGTGGAAATCGAGGCTACCCGATTTCGTTCTCCAATGGAAAAATGATACCATATGGAGAGGTCAGGACGTCGAGTTGGGGGTCAAGCCTCCTTTCCATTATCGAAGTTGAGGTCGATAACTTAAATTCGAGATCGGAAGAAGGCCCATTTCGAGATAACACCGTTATGGTTCAATAACAGAAAGAGCAAAATTCCCGCAACGATCCGAAGATCACAGCGTAAATTCTGGAATTGATTCGTCCTTGGCGGTTAGACAACTGTCCAATTAGATTCCATACTATAATTAGAAGTATATCTTATTTAGGATTCTCCTATTATATAAAGGGGAACTCATTCATTTGTAACGGACGATTCATTAACAAAAGAATATACATTCATCACTTTCTTACTTACTGTTCATTAGAGTTGCCTTATAATTTATTGTTCTTACTAGCCCACCCCGAGACTGTCATAGCTCGAGGTCGAGACTTGGCTCGCATACTGGTTTGACTTGCTTTATTCTTCAATTTATAAATTTAACTCCTTGTTTATCAATTGGTTTTGGATTAAATCACATATCTTTAAAACCGCAATATAAGTTTAATTGTTACTCGGATTTTAGAGTAAACAAGTATATTTCAAAAGACATGATATATCTATTTATATTAAATACATTTTTTTCCATAACTTTCATACCTTGTCAGACAACTCTATATAAAATGAGAGGCGGGTCTAGCATTTTGACACTGAGTTCAATTGAATTCATAATTTTTGATACGAGACATAAATTTATGTATAAAAATTCATTGAAATTGCAACAAATAGTGGATATAAACCCATAATTTTAGAAATACAATAAATTCAATAGTGAAAACCTTCAAAGCTAAATTCTAAATTTATAGAGTTTAAATCCTGTATCCGCCTCTGTATAAAATGATAGGAAGTACGGTAGCAATATTTTATCTAGGAACGAACAATGCAACGGGAAAAAAAAGGGTTGAGCGAGGTCATTATCCTTTAGTTTACAAATACAAAGTGCACCGTGGGTCTCGAGATTTTACGTTTTATACAGTTGATTTGACTTAAAGATTACTTTACGCTACCTTTTATTTAAATCATTTTTCAAAAGAAGTAAAATCCTGATTTTGTTAGTTGAATACGTAGCATTTTCTCGAATAGTTTAACGTTTCGAGTTTTGACGGACAGCATTCTAGTATATATAACAATACCAAGGTATTTAATACTGTTTGGAGAATATAAAAAATATTTTACAGTTAAAATATTTTCATGGGCAGTAATTTAATCAGCTTAATTAATACTATTGTAATTAGGACGCAATTCAAAAGATATTGCTGATCACTGAATAATCATAAACAAGTTAAATTGAAGCGGAAAAAAAAAAGAAACTCGAGGATATTAGGAACCAATTAAGAATCAAAAGCTACATGTATACAATGCTTCAAAATTACTATCTAGTTGGGACGTTTATATTTTTTTAATTTTTTGTTGATGTCAATGTTGTAAAACCATGGCTTTAGGAAATGATGAAGGTGACAATAAAGATTGGAGGAGGATGTTCCCATGAAACGACATTTTTTTCCCTTCCTTTTTTAAGTTAAATCTAGCTCATGGTGTAAGTTCCAATTATTGTCAAACCAATCTGTTGATCTTTAAGTAGAATTTGGACTAACTTTTAAATTAAAAGAACTGTTTATCGTGAAAATGATAATAACAATTAAATTTGATTTAAAGGTTCTAAAAATACGTGATCTATTTTTATGCTAGTTGTTAATCAAAGCGAATCGCTGTCTATCGGGGCCTCGAGCTTGCCTATCCGAGGGCCTCGAGGTGATTCTGAAGCTCGATTGGGAGCTATCGAAGGCAGTCGATCGCGAATAACAATTATAAATAGATCAAGGGCGGCTCTTTATGGCCAATAATAAGCAATAAATGACGAACAATGTGTAGAATCACAATAAATGTGAGCAATAAATGAAGTAAATGAAGTGATAAGATCAAGAGAATATGTTAGAGAGCAGAGAGAATTTTCTTGTATATTTAGTATGGAGCAACAAATGTTTACAAAATGATAAGGATCCCCTTTATATAAGAGGGAGAATCCCAACATAGTATAAGTGCATTTATTACAAAGATATAGAGATGGAACATCTAACTGATGCCAAGATACGAGCTCAGACTAGCCTGACAGATCTTGTCGGTTCCAGCCTCACGCCTTGGGAACTCCCCATTTTCTTCCCGTAACCGTCGGCCTCATACGGTCCCGAGGTCGAGCGTCGATGGCCCTCAAGGGACGAAACTCGACCGTGATTTCGAGCCTTCGGGGTGTCCTCACGATGGAAAATTGGACTCTCCGATTTTACTGTAAACAGATAGTCCCCGCGTTTCTTATAGTAGAACGACAAGAAACAACCTTGATAACCATCTTTCCGAATTTCCCATGATAATGTTATACTGATGACATTACACTCATGACATAGGCTTTTGTGGCAACCGAGGCGTTCCGCTGACTTGTCTTTTCAACGCCTTTCAATGTGCAGTCGATCCTCGTTCTTCTAGGCGATAATACCGCTTTCGATTCAGTTCCTAAAAATGCATTAATTGTGCCTGCCGATACGCCTTTCAAGGATGTTGATGGCGCCGTCAGTTGCGTTTTTCAAAAGAGTATTGATTGTGCCCGCCGGTTACTCTGCCCCTTTTCTATAAATGGGGACTTTCCCGAACCAATTCCTTACTCAAGTGTTCTTAAATCAGCCTTTCTCCCATTTCTTCCTTCCATCCCTATACACTATTGTTTCCCATGTCTGAGGCCCGCGACCTTAAAGTTGGCTGGTGGCGCTCTTAACAGTTGTACCGTGGCCTTTCCCCGGAGTCCCTCCTTGTGGAGCAAGATTACACCAACTTCTTGTTGTTGTTGATGTTGTTGTTGTTATTGCTGTCGCTGTTGGCTCAAGATGTGGAGATAGGGAGGCCGATCTCTTCCGTCTTGGGAAGGTATTTGGACTATACACCGCTGCTCACGAGGATGTTCGGACTATACACTACTACTCACCTTCCCTCCCCGGCCTGGTGTGGCAGTTCATCCCTTTTGCTCTCCGTGGGGTGAAGTGGTACCTTTGGCCGGTAGCTTGCACAACGCAATGTCCTAAGCAGTGGACTCAAAGTAGTCGTGCAAGTGAGGCCGACGCCCGCCAAGTCTTCTACTGGGTCGTGATCCTCCTGGCCTGGTGAAAGTCGTTGCTTTTTGGCGGGCTATGGTGTTTTTTCATCCCTTTCTGCCCCTTCACTTTCCTCTTCTTCATCTTTTCCTTTTCCTCTTCTTCGTCTTCTCCCTTGGAGATTCCCTTTTGGGGGATCGAGATGAGCCCCTCGAGGAGGTGGCGGTCGAAGATGTTGCCCCTGAGGATGCATACCCGAGGAAATGGCGCTCGAAGATACTATCGCAGAGGATGAACCTCCGAGCAGAGATTAGACTCTAGGATTTTCTTGCATATGTACCTTTTTTGCTTCTTTATTTCTGTGTAAGGACCCCTAGTGGGCTTTTGTAATCGAATGTTTGTGAATGAAAAATGTTCCTTTAGTTTGTCTCTGATACACACTATTTTCTCTTTATCTATGCTTGTGTATAATCCAAGTGCATGACCCCATCGGTCGATGCAAATATCGAGCCCGAGTTGGACTGATAAAATCGGGTCGTCGGAACCCTGACTTCAAGTTGAATGAGAGTAGGGCTTCGAACCCCTAAATCGAGATTTAGCCTTTAGACCCTGCAATAACCTTCAAGGGGGAATTTGCTCGGAAGCTCGAGGATGGAGACTACCTTCAGGCTTTCGAGAGCGGTCCCCGAGTGAGGATTAACTCGGACCATCTGGAAACTTATCTTGAACTTAGTGTTCATAACTTAAGGAATTGTAGATAGATCCCGGATGAGGGACTGCCCGGGTTTAGATGGTATCCTGAGGCCAAGCCCATACGAACAGAGTTTTAAGTTCTTGTTTTTCTCCTTGAGAGGAGCCTTCGAAACCGGGTACCATCTCGAGTCTTATAATGACATCGACTGCCCCTTAGAGAGATCCTTGAGATCGGGTACCACCTTGGGTTTGGCGGCGATGCTAAGAGGCTTCATGGAGTCTAGCCTCTTTTTGATGGATGTCCTCGAGATTGGGTACCATCTCGAGACTGGTGATGATATCAAAGGCTTCCTAGAGCCTAGCTTCTTTTTTATGGAGGTCCTCGAGGTCGGGTACGACCTTGGGATCGGCGATGATGCCAAAGGCTTTATGGAGCCTAACTTCTTTTTGATGGAGGTCCTCGAGGTCGGGTACCACCTCGGGACTAGCGATGATGCCAAAGGCTTCATGGAGCCTAACTTCTTTTTAATGGAGGTCCTTGAGGTCGGGTACCACCTCGGGAGCAATGATGATACCAAAGGCTTTATAGAGCCTAACTTCTTTTTGATGGAGGTCCTCGAGGTCGGGTACCACCTCGGGACTAGCGATGATGCCAAAGGCTTCATGGAGCCTAACTTCTTTTTGATGGAGGTCCTCGAGGTCGGGTACCACCTCGGGGCCGGCGATGATGCCAAAGGCTTCATGGAGCCTAACCTCTTTTTTATGGAGGTCCTCGAGGTCAGGTACCACCTCGGAACTTGTTTGGTGCGGGGGGTCTCCGACCATGAAACATCGTACGACGCTTGTCAAATTGGCGACATGGCTGTAAGGTGACCAAGGTGGTCCCGCCGGTGCATCTTCCCAAAGCGATTCCAGCCAGCATTTAAATATGCCTTTGGGGCAGGTGGATCGCTGTCATTTTTTCCATATATAGGGATACTTCCACCCTTTTGGAGATTCCCTCATTCTGACAAGTTACCCTTTTTTCCTACATTAGGATTTTCATTATTTCAGTATTGATGCTCTGGTCTAAATTCCTGCTCCAGCTCTCCAATTTAGTTGTAGTTATGACTGCTACAACAGGATCCATTTGGCAGGGAGGAGAGAGTTCCGCCCCCAGTCCTCTCGTTTTGGCTCGGAGCATTCTGGTTCGAGGAGGGACTTTTCACCAGAAAAGTACCCCGATTCTCGGGACCAACAGGAGCATATCTTGGAGTTTACTTCTTCGATAGGAGAGGAACACCTTGAGTCGATGAGGAAAGAATGTGGATGGGGGGAAGAGGTGGTACTGCAGGTACCTTCCCCGGATAAGAGTATTACGGACCGTGCCGAGGGATTTCTGAATGTGTTCACGTACCCCTTCACGTTGGGCCCCCTTGACAGGGTTGTGCTTGACTTCTGTCTAAAATATCGGGTTACCTTGGCCCAGATTCACCCGTCATTTTGGTAGATAGTGTTGATGGTGAAGTTCTTTGTGGAGAAGGCAAGGCTTGAATTTACGCTTAGCCATCTTATCAGACTATACCGACACTTTCATCATCGAGGTCTAATAACCTTACGATGCCGGTCGGCCAGGCCTTTCGTTGTCAATGATGAAGAAGACGGGGGTCGGGAGAGGATGAGTTGATTCATTCGAGTACGAACTGCAGATATTATCCCCGTGGAGTTTATGCCATTCCCTGAGGAATGGAATTATACACGTAAGTGGTACACTCATGCCTCCACAATTCTTCAATTATGGCGAAGGGGTGTGCCGTAAGTGTGCCTTCTTTTCTTTTTCTGCAATGATTTCTGGATGTCGGGCGAGGTTCCCGATATGCCGAATTGGGTTCGGAAGTTGGCGACCCACTTGTCTCACAACGAGCGTATGTGGTGAGCTTTATATATAGATAGGTGGGAGGCAACATACCCCAGTATGTGCCATGCGATCTGTTCCCTTCTTTTAGTTGAAAAAACACTTTCTCTTTCTGCGTGCTAACCCTGTTATTATAGGCATCAGGGAGCCTTCCGAGGCGAGGCCATGTCCCCTTGGGGGAGGAGGGAAGAAGGATCGCTAGCTTTTGGACTAGAGAATGATAACAATTAGGAAGGGATACCTTTGCACGACGATGTTGCTCGGGGAAAGGCGAACCTGGGTCAGGTGCCCGGAGTGGAAGTATTGATTGAGCCCACCGCGCCCGTGATTTCTGGTTTTTGAGAGGGGGTTTATCCTCTGTTGTCACCTTCTTTTTTCGTTAGGAGTACTTCGAGGGATACTCGAAACCCAGGATCATATGCACCGAGTGATATTGTCTCGGCCGGGGTTGACTTTTTTGGAGCTGAGGGAACTAGGTTAGGAGATGTGTACTCGACCTTCGAGGAAGCACAACGGCTTTACTATGTGGTGAGCTTTTGGCACATGCCTTTCGAGTTTTGCGCCTTCCATTCCTTACTGAATTTTCTTTTGCAGGCCTTCGACAAGCTTAAGTCCGAGCTGCTTCATCGTGAGGCCAGGCTGCGGAAAGCTCTGGATACGAAGAAATACCTGAGGCTCCTTTAGGATGAAAGGGAAGTCGAATTGTCATACTTACGGTATGAGGCGAGTTGGAGCTCGAATTATGAGAGCTACTTGAAGGAGCAGGTAGCTTTTGTCCCGAGCAAGCGGGCGTTCCTCCTTCTAGCTCCCGGAGCTAATGCTTTGTTTATTTCAGTTGCAGAAAAAGGTGGAGGGCTTGGAGCGCCTTCGAGACGAGGTTGGTCGAGCCAAGCGCAAGTATGATGAGTTAAAGGCTTTGGTGGATGCTTAGGCTTCGACGGAGGAGGGTGCTCTGGCTAAGGCTTCCGCCCTTGAGGTTCAACTTTGCTTAGCTCATGAGAATAGCATGGTTTGAAAAGATAGGATTGCAAATCTCGAGACCGAGCTCTCGAAGATAAGGGCCGAGATTGTGGATGCCTAAGCTAAAGCTGTAATGAGACGAACTAAGGCTGACTAGAAAGTGGTGGCCTATTTAAAGTACGCTGCCGATGCTCAAGCTAAGCTGATAAAGATCCTTGACTGCGAAGATAGGAGCAAAGAATATGCTCGGTGTAAGTTTCAGAGGAAAACCCTCAAGGAGATCCGTGTTAGGGGTTTTGATCTCTCGGAAGAGATGTCACAAGAGAGTTCGGACGAGCGTCATGCTTGGTTGCTTCTGTCTGACGCTGAGGATAGCAAAAATAGGCCGACGAGCCATAGCCCCTAGGGGGATGCAGATTTTGCTTTCTGATTCTGTACATAGTACTTTTGAAGTATGTTGTAAATGGAGCTTATATTTTTTCGCATGTATGTATAAAGAGGAAAACCTCGCGGTTTTGTTTCCCCTACATTTCTTTTTGTTTTGATTTTAGATAGATGAACTGGTCTTTGAATTGAAGGGAATCCTTAAATTCACAGTAGGGCTTTGAGGCTCATTGCGCTGGCCAGTAGGCTCTTACGCGCTTTTGCCTTAAGCATATTTAGTTAACTGTTTTGGGTTCAGTCTCCGAATCGGGTTACGACCCGAGCTCATTTGACCCTCAAGTTTTTAAATTGCAAGCCGGCCCTTAGGCTCTTACACGTTAGGTCGGTACGACCTTTTATATATGTGGGCTAGCGACAATGGCTCTTATGCTTTTGCCCTTAGGCATTTTTAGTTAACTGTTTTGGGTTCAGACTCCGAATGGGTTACGACTCGAGCTCATTCGACCCTCAAGTTTTTGCAAGTTGGCCCTTAGGCTTTTACGCGTTGGGTCGATACAACCTTTTATATATGTGGGTTATCGATAGTGTCTCTTACGTCTTGGGTCGATGCAACCTTTTATGTAGCCTTTATTTTTCACTTGATAAGGATTTTTGAAATAGTGTTTGCCTAACTCTTCAATGGTTTAATAAAAAACCCTTGATTGTGAGACGTTATATGGCGATGATCGAGCACCTTGGGAGGTTTGGCTCAGAGGCTGAGTATCTCACAGCTGGTGTTTAGGAGCAGACATGGTCAAAACGCTTTTGCCTGTATCGAGGGTAACTTGTTTAACTAGTTCTTTCCGAAGTATATTCGGAGTAGTTTAAGGCCTGTGATTTATATCGACAGTCGGGCGTCCCTGAATCGTGTTAGTTTGGCTGGTATAGCCTTATGACTGGAGTCATTTGTGTTTGGCCAGAGCCTTTTAAGTCCCAAGTGAAGTAGTTTCGGCATCTATATCGAGGGTATGCCTTTTTAGGTGTATTACAAGTTCGATATATAACCGAAACTTTGAGATCGGGTTTATGCCTTTAGTAAGGTCTTACAAGTTTTTCATGCCTTTGAGGTCTTACAGTTTTGGATACTTGGTACAAGTATGCTTCATGCATTGCTTGAGGTCTTACAGATATTGTTGTTGCCTTATATAGGTCTTACGAGACTGAGGCTGCCCGCATGTAGCCTTACGGCCTCGGGTTTAGATAAGTCGATCGAGATGGCTCTTGATTGTAGTCCTCGAGTAGTCGAAAGTTTCTTGACTCGGGAGCCATTACTTGTAAACATGGTATTGCCTTATTGAGGGCTTACAATTTCAGAATTTCTGACCCGGAGGTCATTTGAGTTTTTTACGCCAGTCCCCGAGTGTTTGGGTCGTCTTTCGGCTTTGGAGCCATTTTGTGATCTGTTGTTGCCTTATTGATGGCTTACGGGCTCGAAGCTCCGACTCGGGGGTCGTGTTGTTATGAGTTGTTGACGCCAATCCCCGAGTATTCGGGTTGTCTTTTGGCTTTGGAGCCGTTTTTTGCAAACAATGTCGAGCTTTCTTGACATGCAAAATGCTTTTGTGAATTATTTTTTGATTACTTGGTGTAAGTATACATATCTTTGCTATTTGAGGGCTCGGTTGTTCTATACGAACACGGTTCGTTTCACCGTTTGGCCCAGTACATTATATTCCCATCGAGACCCCACTTGATACGTCTTGGCTTTCTCCGTGGAGGTGACCTCCCGGGGAGATGCCACCCAGTATTCGAGGTTGATTGCAAAGGAAGACTTGAATACTTGTTGAGTCTTCCTTAGGTAGCATATAGATGTTTGTTAAAAATTGTGCCGGTAAAACCCTTTTTGGGATAAAAACCTGGTTGAAGGAAAAGAGTGCAACGCATGCTTTTGAAACCTAAGGCCTTCGAGTTAGAGAGTTCTTTGGCCGTTTTGATCGGGTACCTGCACTCGAGTCAATGTAGAATATAATTGAAAGAGGAAGGAAACGGTCATACCTTAGTGTACGATGCGCCGGCGATGTTTCGAGCCCTGATATGTTTTAGTTGCTTGTGACGAGGACGCGGTACAGTCCCCTACTTTGTTTAGTCAGGATAGCTGGTAGTGTAGTTCGTTATTGTTATTTTGTTGTTTGCTTATCCTTCGATTCCCTCGAAGGTGGAGGTGCCAGTGTCCGGGCCACATTGTGTACCGCAAATAGTTCTTTTGCCGCATACTGTTCCCCGTAGACGGTCTTAATCTCATCCTTTGTGAGGAATTTCATCATTTGATGGAGGGTGGAATGTACTGCTCTTATGTAGTGTATCTATGGACTTTCGAGCAAGGCGTTGTACCTCGTGTCTCCCTCGATGACATGGAATTTGGCATTTTGGATTGTGCCGGCCACGTTGACTGGAAGGGTGATTTCCTTTTTTGTTGTTTCACTTGCCATATTGAATCCTTTGAGGACTCGAAAGGCGGATACAATTTGGTCAAGCAGTCTGAGCTGCTTTACCACCCTCGACCTAATAATGTTGGCCGAGGTACATGGATTCACAAGTACACGTTTAATCTGAAATGTATTTACAAGAAAAGAGATTTCCAGTGCGTTATTGTGGGGCTGAGACAAGGTCTCGATGTCCTTGTCGCTGAATGTGAGGGCATCCTCAGGTATGTAATTCCGAGTTCGCTTTTCTCTGGTGATGGATATTTTTGTTCTTCTTATCATGGTCTCTTGTGGAGCATCGATGCCTCCCAAGATCATGTAGATGATGTGTTGTGTCTCATTCGCTTCATTCTTCTTGGCCGCTTCTCTTTCCCGGAACTAGTTTTTGGCCCAGTCGTTGAGGAATTCTCAGAGGTGACCTTTATTGAGTAGTCTGGCCACTTCCTCTCGAAGCCGGTGGCAGTCCTCGCTCATGTGGTCATGCGTGTTGTGAAACTTACAAACTATGTTATGATTTCTTTGCGAAGGATCTAATTGCCTAGGCTTGGGCCACCTGGCGTCTCTAATTTTACTGATGGCGAACACGATGTCTGATACATCTACATTGAAGTTGTATTCTGACAAGCGAGGTGCCTCCGTTGGCCCCGTGTTCCTGTCGAATCTGTCTTTATTGATGAATCCCCAAGGGTTTTGACCTTGGTCTATCATTCGGTCATTGCGAGGTATGTTATGCCTCTGGGCATTTCTCTTGTCTTCGGGGTATGGTTGGTACCTTTCTTTGTTTAGTTTTGGCTCCTTAGCCAAAAGCCTGTTTGGGTATACCGAGCCCGAGGGGGCTCCTAGTTGGTCGTCTTCGGCCCTAATTTTTGATTGGTATCGATTATGAACGTTCGACCAGGTCACGACGGGATATTCGACCAGGTTATGTTTTCGTTGCTTCGATGCCACCGAGCTTTGCTTATTCAGACCTTGAGTGAAAGCCTATACTGCCCAATCGTCGGAGACTGGCGGTAGTTCCATCCGTTCCATTTGAAAGCGATATACGAACTCTCGTAGCATTTCATTCTCCCTCTGCTTGATCTTGAAGATGTCAGATTTCCTTGTTGATACTTTGATGGCACCGGCATGTGCCTTTATGAAAGAATCTACCAGCATGGCAAATGAGTCTATGGATTTAGGAGCTAGGTTGTGATACCACATCATGGCCCCCTTTGAGAGTGTTTCCCCGAACTTCTTTTATAAGACAGACTCGATCTCGTCGTCCTTTATGTCGTTGCCCTTCACTACGCAAGTGTAAGCAGTAACATACTCATTGGGGTCTGAGGTCCCATTATATTTTGGAAGGTCTAGCATTCTGAACTTCTTTGTAATGGGTTTTGGAGCCGCTTCCTCTGGGAACGGCCTTTGTATGAACTTCTTCGAATCCACACCTTTCTGGATCGGGGGTGCGCGCGGGATTTGGTCGACCCTGGAGTTGTAGGTCTCGACCTTTTTGTCGTTGGCTTCTATCTTCTTCTCGCCTGATTTAATCCTCTTTGTGAGATCCTTGAGCATCTTTATGATTGGGGGGGGGCGGCTGCCGACCCTTTGATGCTTGACCTCCTCGGTACCTGTTCGGCCGAGGGAGCCGTCCCCGGAGGTACCATGCTGGGAGTTTTCTGGTGAATTTGCAGCTAAGAAATCGCTAGTTGTTCTGCCTGCAACATTTCAAAAATAACATGAAGGCTCACATCCCGTTCTTCCCTAGCCGGGGTATTCCGGGCTTCTTGTTGGTCTCCTTAGTGCACGCTTCTATCCGTGTAGGAGCTTACATCAACATGTTGAGCATCACATGAGACCGCGTCCACGGGGATCAGTTCTGGCGCGTTCTCAGGGTTTTGCAGCGGTACACCAGCACCTGGAACGTCTACGTCATTTCTCTGTGGTTCTCAAGATTATTGTTCATTGAGTCGAACGTTTTTTCCTGGAATCAAAGATCTTGGACAAGAAAAAGCATGAAAGATAACTTTCGTTATGTAGTTAAACCAGCAAGAAAATAATCCTATTATTTTTAGCCCCACGGTGGGCGCCAAACTATTTACCGTGAAAATGGTAATAACAATTAAATTTGATTTAGTGGTTCTAAAAATATGTGATCTATTTTTATGCTAGTTGTTAGGCAGTTGATGCTATGTAAAAGACTTATAAACGAAATAAGAACTTCAGAACGAGGTGTTAATTAAACTGAATCGCTATCTATCGGGGCCTCGAGCTTGCCTATCCGAGGACCTCGAGGTCGATTCTAAAGCTTGATTGGGAGTTATCGAAGGCGAGCGATGGCGAATAATAGTTATAAATAGATCAAGGGCGACTCTTTATGGCAAATAATAAGCAATGTATAACGAACAATGAGTAGAATCACAATAAATGCGAGCAATAAATGAAGTAAATGAAGTGATAAGATCAAGAGAATATGTTAGAGAGCAGAGAGAATGTTCTTGTATATTTAGTATGGAGCAACAAATGTTTACAAAATTATAAGGATCCCCTTTATATAAGAGGGGGAATCCCAACATAGTACAAATGCATTTATTACAAAGATATGGAGATGGGACATCTAACTGATGCCAAAATACGGGCTCAGACTAGCCTGATAGATCTTGTCGGTTCCAGCTTCACTCCTTGGGAACTCCCCATTTTCTTCCCGTAATCGTCGGCCTCATACGATCCCGAGGTCGAGCGTCCATGGCCCTCGAGGGACAAAACTCGACCGTGATTTAGATCCTTTGGGATGTTGTCACGATGGAAAATTGGACCCTCTAATTTTACCGTATATAAGAAACATAAGCCATAATCGATAGGAACCAAAAGACCAAAAAAAGAGAGTGAGAGAGATGTTGTGTGTGATAATGTTGTTCCTCAGAATTTGCAATAAAAGTTAAATTCAACCATAAAGTGAAAGAAAAAAACCTAGTGATACTTTTTTTAACTTCTAGTACCAACATTAAGATTATTATACGGGTATAGAACCCATTCTACTAACTGTGAAGCTGACAACTTTGCTTCCACGAAGGCCTGTCATTAAATTGAAACTCCCAAACTTTAGCGTGATTTGTACTATATCTAAGGTTATCCTAATTTCTAAGGCATATGCATGAAACAGTATTGTTTAACCCAAAAGTAGTTTTTGTGGTCACAGTAAATAAAAGAATAATTCGGACTTCCAATAACTAATTTTAATTTACTTTTCCTAATATAAAAGTAAAAAAATAATGAAAAGTAAGACTGAGAGAAAAAAAAAGTAATCTTATTGATAATCGAAGCTTCCTTCCAAAAGGGAAGAACAAGATCTTCCAATGACAAAGAATAATAAGAATATTGACAATTGATAGTGTTACTTTGTGATTTTCTTGATGGGGATACAAGATATTGTAAGGGGATTTATATAATAATATAATTTGTAACTGCTTCGCTCTATTTAATTCTTGCTCGTTACTAACATTTATTACATTGATTATCCATTACATGGGTGATTCGTAATGGTTAAGGTAATACCAATCAATCACGCATAATCAGAGATTATGCTTATTTCTTTTCACAATTATGGTTGTTAATGAACCTTCCATCTTCGTGTCTTTTAGTATTCTTAGTTATCCACTCCGTACATGTTTCCTCTTTCCCAAATAATAGGTATGGTATCCTTGTATATGATCCCGTGGGTGTTACTTATGCCTTCTCTGTTCTTCATTCTTCTTTATTGCTTTTATACTTATGCCACTTGTCAGCATATCATTGGTCCATGTGGTGAATTTATTTTCCACCAATACAAATAGCCCCCCTCCCCTTTCTGAATTTTCTCAATTGAGTATTAAAGAAGTGAAAAGTTTATTTATAACAGAAATGTCTTGCCGCCTCTTCCTGAAAATTTCCACAAAGGTTCATTCCTTGCTTTCCATATGGTAGACCAAAGTTGCTAGTATTCTAAGCACAAATGCGTTGCAAAGTCTCCCTTCAGTTGTTCTTGCCGTAGCGTGCCACATCCCCGGAAGTCAACACATTGCCTTTCCATCTTTAACCATTGTGGAGTATTTTCTAAACAAATTTTGTAAAAGAACACTGGAAGTAGAGATGTTCCATTGATTCATTGTAATACCCATACATGAGGCATGTACTAGCTGTTAAGAATCTGTATTTTTGCAAAGTAATTCTGAAAACAAAATAACGTAAAAACAAAAGTGTTGAAGAAGCAGATATTAACCCGAGCCCACTGAATTCACACTGTTTGCTTAAGGAATTTAATCCCCTCCTAGTACCCGAGGTTATGGATTATTTCCTCCCAAAATAGAACAGATTATACACTGGTGTAGCGGTACTTCAAACTCCAATATTTCAGTGAACACAAATGATTGGTAGCAAATCACAATTATTGTTGCTTTCTATCAATTAAAACAATGCAAAAGAAAGAAGGAGAATTCAGAATTTTCATAAGGAAAATCTGAAGGAATGACCTGCTATTTATAGCCTACAGGTTGGTTTTTGGATTAAAATAATATTATGTTAATTTTAATATTAAAAAATAAATTTTTTCTAAAAAATTAATCAATCAATCAAATCATTTGACCAAATCCGAATCCGAATCCGAAGCCGAAGCCAAGCAACGACGACGATGACGACGACTATGCGAGACTTGCTTTTTTCTCAAATCTTTAAGAGCTAGAAGAAGCGTAATTGTATATATACCCATCAAAACTCTTTTCCTCCTCCAATATGGTACAATGTCCCTTTGCAATGAGGGAAATTCAAAAAAATTATTTTGCCTCCATTGTCCATTCACTCTATTTTATGATCTAACAAGCTTAAACCCAAACAATCCCCCACATGAATGGGGAATGACTATATCACGAAAATAAGCATGAAAATCTGTATTTTTTACAATGAAGGATTAATCGCATTTAGATAAGGTTCCTTTGAACTTTCCTTAGTCAACTTATGTCGGATATACTACGGTAGATTTGATATATTTGAACCGTCGAACTTTGGTGTATACCTAAACAACCATAAGTCACACAATCAATCCTTACCGTCTTTGGTTAAGGGTATGATAATATTGGGTATGTTGTTATTGTTGTTGTGTTCGTTTCAGCCATGAACACTGCATGGTTTCATAAGTGTGTAAAGAACTAGCATTAAAAAATTCTCCTTGAAGCGGCTAACACTTCACACTTACATAGGTGATTCCTAAATGTGTCATCCCATAGATACACTATTTGATATACCCCGTATCAAATTTAGAAACCATTAAAAAACCTTAATGCTTTATACTTGGTACTGAACATTGTCTCATCACGAGAATGGACCAAACTTTTAGTTGACAATGTTGAACTGTCATTAATGACTTTATTTGATCTTCTTTAACCTAGATCTTGGGATCTCTAGTCTTCCAGGTAGAGTTACCACCACAATGACTTGTCCTTGGCCATAGTCCCATTCCCGTCAATGATTTCTCAACTACTTCTCTAGCTAGGCCTTTCATAAGTGGATCTGACACATTATCGCTTGACTTTACGTAGTCAATCATGATAATTCATCTAGAGAGTAATTGCCTAACGATTTTATGTCTTCTTCATATAGAACGAGATTTACCATTATACATAATGCTCCCAATCCTTCCAATTGCCACTTAACTATCGCAATGTATGCATATTGGGGCCAATGATTTGGGCCAAAATGGAATATCTTCCAACAAATTTCAGAGCAATTTAGCTTATTCACCGGCTTTATCTAAGGCTATGAACTCAGTATCTATTGTAGAGCGGGCAATACAAGTTTATTAAGACGACTTCCAAGATACCGCTACTCCACTTATAGTGAATACGTATTCACTTGTGGACTTAGAATAATTTGAACCGATGATCCAATATGCATCACAGTATCCCTCAATTATCGCATGATATTTAGTGTAATGCAAAGCAAAGTCCTGGGTATGTATTAAATATCCCAAAACTCGTTTCATTGCCATCTAATGAGATTGACCTGGATTACACATGTATCGACTCAATTTACTTATAGTACAAGCTATATCTAGTCGTGTTGTCACACCCCAAGCTCGGGGAGCGCGATCGGTGCTCAACTGAGTGAACCCGGTCGAGCAAGCCTATTAGACACATTCTACTCGACTCACTTAAGATCAAGAGAAGACATGATTTCATCAATTAGACAATAGAAGATCATACAAGTACAATACTAAGCTGATTCATTAGGTACCTCATTTTTAAGTTTAAGGTATATACACCTTACGATTTAGTAAAACAGAAATCCAAAGTACAACATAATTCATTGACCTTCCGAACACCCATATACAACTGAAATCAATGTCTACGGAGCCTCTAAGTAGATACAAAAGAAAGTTCTACAAAAGTGCCTACGACAAGGCCCAGCTATACCTCAAAATATGATAAGAAGGTGAATATGAGATACAAGAGATATAGGATGCCGAAATGATGTGGGGCTCACCAAGTCAGCTGGAAAGAGGGCACACCACTAGCTGCGATCAACATTGTCTGCTATAGAACCACTTACATCGATTTAAAGATGTAGCGCCTCGGGCAAAAATGACGTTAGTACTGTCGAATAGTACTAGTATGTAAAGCTAAACACCAATCTTAATAAAACGAACAATCAAACAAAAGAGGAAGCAGTCATAATGTATAATAAGAGCTTCAAACAAATGCAAAAACATCAAGTAAGGATCATATAGTTTTCGGTTCAATTTCCATCTTATTAGATTGATGATCTTAGTGTCGCGTGCCATAATCCACAATACCACCGTGTTCCTACAGGGAGTCTGATCTCGACCCGATCGACTAGGTTATATCATTTGAGACATCAACCATATCCACAATTTCAATCAATCAATCCAACACAATTACCCCCATGTATGCGGCATGGTGTCCGATCACGGCCCGATCGGCTAGGCGATCTCACTTGAGACATCATCCTTTCAATTTTTCAACTCAATTCACATTTGCTTCCCATCTTTCATTACATGGCATGAGTAGCCTCATTTATTAAGTTGTTCTTGGCACTTGGCCATATCTTATAATTCAAATCTTTCCCCTTTTATACATTCAAATAACAGTATCATCCACATCAATAAGTCCTATCATATAAAGCATTGCACACATATGGGAAAAATCTTAATCACACGGAGGCTTTTCAGACAAATTAGGTTAGCAAGCTTTATTTAACTCTTGACACGAATTCTTAACCTTTCTCAACGCATATTCCTCATTTCAAACATATTCTCAAATAGCATGATGACACAATAATCATTTAGAATAATTATTTAACGTAAATATTTTAAAACAGCACATTAAAGAAGCCAATTCTAGTATGATCAACTGAGGAACTTACACCAATACTCGAACACCAGGGGTTCGATTCTAAGTAGAAGAGAGTTTAGCCATATCTACCTCAATTGAGCTTCCGTAAACTCTACTATGTTCCGGACTTCTTAGCAACCTCAATCTTTTTTAAAAATATAACAATTTGAAACAAAATTAGGATGATAATCGTGATTTTAGCTCATTTAGGCATTCTATCAAACACTAGGTGTGTGTTAAGTCTCTAAGGTCCTTTTATAGAAGATTTTATCAACCCATAACCCATCCTTCACCATTTTTGGCTCAACAATGTTCCTACACCCGTTGATAACACATGCAAGCAAGGTAACAACTCCAATACCCATGAACTTTCTTAATAATTGCCCATCTTTTATCTAGAATTCTAAATTAAGGATTAGGGTGTAGAATATTACATCAAGGATGAAGATCTAGTGTGTTTTCCTTGTTAATCGTTAAAGATTTTTGTAAGAATTGAAGGATGATTTTATGAAGATCACTTTATCACTCTAGAGCTCCTTCTCTCACTCTAAAGTATCAGGTTTCTGCTCAAAAAATGACCCAATGCGTGTATTTAACGAAGTTATATCGGGTTATAGTGATAGAAGAATGGATACTCTGAAGTTCCTGTCCGGGCTACAAACCTGGCCTCTCCAAGCTAAAGCCTAGTCTAGCATGCTACAAACCTGGCCTCGCCAGGCTAAAGCCTAGTCTAGCGTGCTACAGACCTGGCCTTGTCAGGCTAAAGCCTGGTCTAGCGTGCTAAAGACCTGGCCTCGCCAGGCTAAAGCCTTATCTAGCGTGCTACAGACCAGGCCTCGCCAAGATGTAAAATTTCAACTTCCCAACAAACTGTTCAACATAAAAACTCCGAAAATACAATATATTAGCCTACCTTGGTACCACAAAACCTTAATTGACTTAGCAAAATTTTTTCGGGGCCTTACATTCTTCCCCGCTTAGGATCTTCCACCCTCTAATGAGAAGTAGAGTCCTCCCCAAACTCTTACCATAACTTATCTCTTTTCTTACACACCTCAAACTCCCAAAATTTGACTAACTCCTACACTTTTCAGAAATTTCGGTAGAGTTTCCTTTGTAATTCAGCCTATCCACCTGTCAGAGAATCATCAAAACCACCCTAATGTCACACCCTAATCACATATATATGATCAAATGACGTAACATAACACAAAACAACACCAAACGTGGCCTCATAAGCAACATATAAGTAACTTCATAGAACATCTTTACATTAACTGAACAAGTGATACAAAATCTATAGGAAGTAACTTCATAGAAACTTCAACATGGCTATTCGAACAAATGAGGGTACTTCTTTTTTATTTCTTCCTCGGCTTCCCAAGTAGCTTCTTCAACCTGCTGGCTCCGCCATAGCACCTTTATAGAGGTAATTTCTTCATTTCTCAACTTCCGGACATGCCTATCAAGAATGTCAACTGGAACTTCTTGGTATGACAGCTCTTTGTTAACCTCAATGGTCACAAATGGCACAATGGCTGATGGATCTCCACTACCTTCTTCAACATAGATACATGGAATACTGGGTGTACCAATGACATCTCGAGTGGTAGCTCGAGCTTGTATGCCACTTGACCGATCCTTTGAATAATTCGATACGGCCCGACATACCTTGGACTCAATTTTCCTTTCTTTCCAAACCCCATAATACCTTTCATGGGGGAGACGTTCAAAAACACCCAATCATCTTCTTTGAACTCTAAGTCTCTATGAAGAACATCCGAATAGGATTTTTGATGACTCTGAGCAGTTTTCAACCGTTCCTTTATGATCTTAACCTTTTCCATAGCTTGACACACGACGTCTGGTCCTATCAATTCAGCTTCTCCAACTTCGAACTACCCAATAAGAGATCTATACCTCTTCCCATATAATGCCTCGAATGGTTCCATCTGTATGAACGCTGTTGTTATAAGAAAACTCTATGAGTGGTACATGATCATCCCAGCTTCCTTTGAAATCAAGAATACAAGCACGCAACATGTCCTCAAGTGTCTGAATAGTCCGCTTTGCTTGCTCGTCGGTCTGTGGATGAAAGGCTATGCTAAGATTTACCTGTATACCAAAACCTTGTTGAAATTTCTTCTAAATATTTTCTGTGAAATGAGCCCCTCGATCGGAAATGGTGGAAACTGGAGTGCCATGAAGCCTGACTATTTCTTTGATATATAATTGAGCATATTGTTCCTCTATGTTGGTAGATTTGACCGGCAAGAAATGTGCTGATTTTGTGAGTCGGTCCACAATAACCCAAATTGAGTCAAACTTACGCGGAGTGTGCGGTAACCCTACCACAAAATCCATGTTAATCATCTCCCATTTCCATATTGGAATTTATATGCTTTGCGCTAACCACCAGGACGTTGATTTTCGGCCTTCACTTGCTGACAATTCAGACACCTTGCCACAAAGGTCGCCATATTCATTTTCATGTCATTCCACCAATAGATTTCCTTGAGTTCATGATACATTTTTGTAGAACCTGGGTGCATGGAATACCTGGATGTGTTAGCTTCCGCCGTGATTCTTTCCCGAAGACCAGCAATATCTGGAACACACAGCCGCCCTTGGTACCTTAGCGTACCATCATTTATGCCAAGAGAAAAAGCTATAGTCTTATGTTTGTGAATCCCCTCCTTTAGCTATGCCAACAATGGATCATTATATTGTTTCTCCTTGACCTCTACCACAAGCTATGATTCAGACATATTCTACGCAATCATCCCTCCATCCTTAGAGTCCACAAGGCGAACTCCCAAACTAGCCACTTGGTGAACTTCCCTAGCCAACGGTCTTTGATACGCCTCCAAGTGAGCCAAACTTCCCATAGATTTCCGGCTAAGATCATCCGCCACAACATTGGCTTTCTCTGGGTGATATAAAATATTTATGTCGTAGTCCTTGAGTAACTCCAGCCATCTTCTCTGCCTCAAATTCAGTTCCTTCTGTTTGAAAATATATTGAAAGGTCTTGTGGTCCGAAATTACATCCACATGGACCCCATACAAATAATGACACCAAATCATCATTGCGAAAACCACCGCCGCAAGTTCTAAGTCATGTGTTGGGTAGTTCTTTTCATGATTCTTGAGTTGTCTAGAAGCATAAGCTATGGACTTGCCATCTTGTATCAACACACACCCAAGCCCGATCCTTAAAGCATCACAATATACCACGAACCCCTCTATACCCTCTGGTAGGGTCAACATTGGCACAGTAGTCGATCTTGACTTCAATTCTTGGAAGCTCCTTTCACAAGCATCGGACCTTTGGAACTAGATTGCTTTCTACGTCAATTTAGTTAACGGAGAGGCAAGAGTAGAGAACTGTTGATACCCAATTTTTTCCTATATATTTTTTATATGAATGAATACCTTTGAAATAGCATATATATGCATATATAAGCATGCACAAGGATCTTATAATTTTTTCATAATTTTAAGGATTTAAATTGATTTACTTCCTCCCCTTTTTTATTCATAAAATCCTAATAATTATTCCCTAAATTATTATTATTATGATTTATTCATTTAATTTCTATCCCTAAATAATTATTCCCTAAATTAATAATAAAAATATGTTTAATATATTTTTTATGCATTTTTATAATTGCATTTGGTATTTTTTAAACTACATTGCATATAATTGCAATGTTAGCCCATTTAGTGTATAATTACATTTTATATGCGTAAAATTGGTCACTATATTTTTAAAATGATAACTACATATTTTAAATTATTTTGGAAAATAAAATTATTTTTAGAAAACTATTTATTATTTATTATAAATTAAATAGGAAAAGGGCTATTTAAATTATAGCCGGATTTGGCATTTCAATTGCAACACAAATTGGACCTAACCCCAACCCAATTTCTTATTAAAATACCCGACCCAGACCCTATATATACTTACTCGACCCAGATCCTGTTAGATCATGGTCGTTGATCTGAAAGATCAACAACCCACATTGTTTCTTTCCTTTTTTAATCCTAATACCCCCTAACCCTAGTCATTCTTTACAACCCGCCGCCTCTCAATCATATCGTCTCCTATCTTCCATCAACCTAACCCTAAATCCTTTTCAACCACCTCCCTTCTCCGGTCTTCTCCGGCGACCACTCTTCAACCCCAAGCCTCCAATGGCTCCTCAATTGCCTTGCTCATCCTCTCTGAGGCCTTCAAGAGCCCTGATCCATGCCGACTTGCATCTAGGGTTGCAGTTTTTGCTGTTCATGGCTTCTTCGGTGTGATTATGGGCAAAGTCACACTATATTTGTTACGATCTTTGAAGTTTTAAACAGGTTCTTCCATCTCTATTTGGGTTTCTTTTGAAACCCTAATTTTCTTCTGTATCACTTAGATCTAGGCCATTTTTAAATGATTCGAGTCTGTTCCTTCTAAGTTTTACACTATTCTCGAACCTCTTTTGAAAAATCATTGACTTCAAGCTATTTTTACTTTCTTTAAAGTTAGGGTTTCTCGGAGTTTCTTCTGCACTTATTTAAACCAATTTTTTTTTTATGTTTAAGCCTCTATCCTTTTCATATCTCGACTGATTCTGTGTTTTTACTCCCTTTTCAACTCGTCTATGTTGAAAACTCTAGTTCTTAGTCTTAGCCCTGGGTTCTGAGTCTGTATTTGATGATCTGTTTATTTAATCTATATGATTAATTGTTTCTCATGAATCCCTGAGTTTTCTATGATTTTACCCTACTATGCCCATTAAGGTTTCTAATTTTTTTTTCTTCTTCCGCCTATAGTGTGTTTATTCTGTTAAACTCCTCTAATCAGTACTATGTTCTATGTGAATCCCTGATCTTGTGTGATTTTTACCCTGCTATCTATTAGGGTTTCTGATTTTTGCCTCTTCTTGCTTATTGTGTGTTTATTTCATTTGTTCACAAAAATTTATGGTAATTCCCCCCTAAATCAGTACTATTGTCCATCAGAATCCTTCATTCCCTGTGATTGATATCCTTCTAATCTCTTGTAATATTCTATACTGATTTTCAACCTCTAAATTATTTTCCTTGCCTTATTTTACGGTCGACTATGTTGTCAACCGACTCTTATGTTATTTCGTTTATTGGGATATTATGTACTTAGCCTTAATTATATGTTCTATACTTGCACTATGATGAAACTATTTCCTTGTATGATTATATTCCAGTCTTATGCGATCTCTTTCCTTATTTGTCTTTACCGTTTGAAATTAACTCCCTTAATTAAGGAAGTACTTCTACTAATTTTATACTAATTGATACTTAGTTCCATAATTACTGCTTGACTTTGATTCTTACCTTATTATTCTACCTAGTTTCAAACTATATATATGCTCTCTCATTAACACACACAGACACGAACTCTTGATTCAAAACTATCTCTCATACTAAAAAACTTCTGCTCTTTCTCTTGTGCTACTTGCTACTACTCTAAGTTAGCCGGCTGCAAGCCAAGGCTAACCATTTGTGTTCTCTTGTTCTTTCATTTTTCTCACTATCCTCTTTACTGGTATGTCCTAGTTTCAATTCAAAGTTCCAACAACAATATGATTCTCTTATTGTTTCAGTTTATCTTGTTTCTGGTTTACTTCTATTTGGGGTTTTGTTGTGAAACTTGTAGTTGAGGGTTACATTATTAGCATGTTTTCATGCCTTCCCCTCCTTTGAGATTAGTATATTTCCCCTTCTGTTTGTTTCTGAGCATGTCTACACCAATCATCTCTTGTTATATGTTTACCACCATGAATTCCCCAAATCTCTATACCTCTGCATGTGAGTCTGTTCTTTATGTCTGATTTTGTGACAATGTCTAGTTTGCTGCTTCTGGGCATGACTATACTAATTCCCAGGTCTTTGCTTAATGATGTGTCCTATGTATTCCCAAACCCCTTTACCCCCGTTTGTGACTACCAAACCTGCCTTGATGCTGTGACTCCTGGCTGTGTATGAACCTATCCTAAGGTGCTTTGACTATTAAATTTTCCAGATGATAAGAAATCGAAGAAAATTAGAAAGGAACTAAAGAAACTATACATAGAATATAAATACTTAAGTATCACAAAAATAAACAAAGCTAGGCTATCTAAATTAATCGATATAATATCTAAAACAGAATATAAATATATTTGCTATCTTAAAAATAAAAGATGAATAAAGAAGAGTTCGCACTAGAAGCGAAAACATATGAAAATCCAGAAGGATTAAAAATAACAATAATATTTTCCAACTTAGGAAGAAGATACAAGAAAATAGGAAATAACCTGAACTTAATGTTAGAAAAAGAAACTGTAAAACTAGAAGATAGTTTAACCGCAATGGTTAGAATAACAAAAGAAAACGAAGAAATAGACAGAAAAAGAGAAATAAAAGAAATACAACAACAAGCTAAAGAAAAAATACAACAGATAGAAGAAGTAAAAAACACTAAGATAACAGAATTAGAAAAAGAATTAGAAATGCTAAAACAGCTATACGCTAATAAACTAAAAGAAAAAGAAAAACGTAAAGAAGAAGAACAAGAGCTAAAACTGACAAATGAGATAGAAAAGTTCAAATTACAGTTAGAAGAAGTACAAGATAATCCACCAAAAATAAGCATAAACGAAATAAATGACCAAAGTGATAACGACACAAATTTAGGAGAAGACTATTCAGAAACAAGTGAAACATACACAGAACTAATAGAAAAAACGGAAAAGATGAAAACAAATCCAGAAATAAATACAGGAGATATGATCGAAGATAAACCAAGCACATCAGGAGTAAAAAATCCAAGACAACTAAACCCAACCTATTACAGAGTAAGTTATGATTCCTATGATAGAAATAAAACATTATGGGATAGAAGGCTAAATAGGAAATGGACACCAAGACAGATAACTGAACAATGTAATTTTTTAGATCTAGATTGTGTAGCAAATATAAATAAAACAATCCAATTATGGATAGGGTACATCTCCAAACAACTAATAGATAATAAAATTGCAATAGCTGAAACACCAGGATATATAGAAAGAACACTTATAGGAACAGTAAAACTATGGTTACAAAATTTATCAAGTGAAAGCCTAGATACATTAAGAAGTAATAAAAAACTTGATGGAACAACAGCAACAACAGTGACAGATATATTGAATAAATATGAAATAGCAATAAGAAATGAGTTTAGTAGTATGACAACAGAAGTAGAAGAACAAAATAAAGAAAAAACTACAAATAGAAATTTGATGACAAAATTAGCAATATGTAATATGTGTTATATAGACGAATATACTTGTGCATTTAGAGACTATTATTATAAAGGAACATATAGTCCAGATGAAAGTAAGGAAATAAGAAAATTATATTTTACAAAATTACCAGAACCCTTTAGCTCGAAAATAATAAAAAATTGGAATGAAGCAGACCTAGCAGATACTCTAGGAGCTCGAATAACCTCTAGGACCATTAAAAAGGGACGGGTAGCAGCACGCAATAGAAATAGTTGACCAAACATTCGCTTGCATGACCGCTAAGGGGATGGGAAGGGTAGATATGGGATATGATGACTACGCGTTAATGTCACGTGTAGCCCCTCATTGAGGAGTGTTTACCGGACATTGTGTGGGGTGATCCTATAGGATAACCAACCTAGGATTCCTCTTTACCAAATTCCTTTTTTATTTAAACCTTTGTTTTACAACTTGTCCAAATCTATACTACTTGAGTTATCCTAACGTGCTTTGCTTGCGACCTATTTGATTCAATTGTTTACGTGTAATGGACTAATTTGTGAATACAAGTTCGGTCGGGAGTCACAGTTGTGGACCAAGAGGGGTGTCTAACACCTTACCCTCGAGGTTACTTCGATACCTTACCCTAATCCCTAGTAATGCAAACCAACCCAAGAGTTAGTCGCTCTAGGTGCCCTAACGCACCATAATTCGTTAGGTGGCAACTCTTTAAATACCCAATTCCCAAAAGGAAAGGAGTCATTGCACCCCATGAATGTCAAAACCCGGACTTCCCCGTCGAAAACAGAAAAAAGGGGCGCGACAAGAACCCCTCCACAAATTTTCCGTAATACCCAGCCAAGCCTAAGAAACTATGAATTTCTTTTAGAGTTATAGGTCTAGGCCAATTCTTCACCGCCGCAATCTTTTGATGATCAACCTTTATTCCTTCTCAGGAGACGACATGACCCAAGAATGTAACAGATTCAAGCCAAAATTTACATTTTGAGAACTTTGCATACAATTGGTGTTGATGATGAGTCTGCAGAACTGCCCTAAGATAATCGGCATGGTCCTCTCGACTTCATGAATATACAAGAATGTCGTCAATGAAAACTATCTCAAAAGAGTCAAGAAAAAGGCCTGGAGACTCTATTTATAAGATCCATGAAAGCTGTCAGGGCATTTGTTAGCCCAAAAGACATTACCAGAAACTCAAAGTGCCCATACGGGGTCTTGAAAGCTATTTTCGGAATATCCTGCTCTCTTATCTTCAATTGGTGATACCCGTACCGTAAGTCAATCTTAGAGAAGTACGTAGCACCTTGTAATTGTCAAACAAATCATCTATCCTTGGTAGCGGGTACTTATTTTTGATTGTGACTTTGTTGAGTTGTTGGTAGTCAATACACATCCGTAGCGACCCATATTTCTTTCTTACAAACAAAACATGTGCACCCCACGGCAATACACTCGGTCGGATGAAGCCCTTCTCTAATAAATCCTTCAATTGTTCCTTCAATTCTATCGGTGCCATTCTATAAGGCGGAATTGATATAGGCTGCGTGCCTGGTATCATATGGATACCAAAATCAAACACCCTATCTGGTGGGATCCCAGGGAGCTCATTTGGAAAGACCTCCGGGAAATCATTCACAATTGGCATAGACTCAAGTGTAGGTGCCTCAGCATCAGTGTGTGTAACCCGGAGCAAATGGTAGATACACCCCTTGTTAATCATTTTCGCGACCTTAAGGTAAGACATAAACCTACCTTTTGGCACCACATTATCCCCCCTCCATTCAATAGCTGGCTCATTAGGAAATTCAATCCTCATAGTTCTAGTTTGGCAGTCGAGCTTGGCGAAACATGAGTAAAGCCAATCCATCCCCATAAGTACATCAAAGTCGACCATCCCCAATTTAATGAGATCGGCCATGGTATCTCCACCACGTACCGTGACAATAAAATCGCTATAAACTCGCGCGGTCGTAATAGACTCACCAACCGAAGTAGATACATAGAATGGCTCATGAAGCTATTCCGCTTCTATCCCGAGCTCCATTGCAACATAAGGAGTAACATAGGACAGAGTGGAACCGGGATCAATAAGGGCATACACATCATAAGATTGGACAGTCAGAATACCTGTGACAACATCTGGAGAAGCCTCTGCACTCTGGCGACCACTCATAGCATAGAGACAGTTGGGTCCTCCTAAACTTTGAGCACCACCCCTGACTGCACCACGCCCTGCTGGTGCTGGAGAGCCTCGAGATGGAGGGGGTGCTAAAGATGTAGAACCTACAAAACCAGATGGTTGTGCTATGCCCCTGCTCACACCCTGGAGGGATACATGACACTCCCTCCGAGTATGGCCTCTCATCCCGTACCCATAACACACTTCAAGTCCATGTACCATATCCCTAAATGTACCCTCCCACACTTGAGGCATGGGGGACTCCGCTGCTGCTGGAATATCCCTCTAGATCGGCCTTGCTAGTAGGATACCCTGCTGCCCTGATTGGGCCTGAGAAAACTCCTATGCTACTGACTATGCCCTACTGGCAGTGCACTGGGTGAAGACTAAGCATAGTTTTGAGATGGCCCTGACGATCCTCCCCTAAAGATTGACCTTCCCCCACCAAATGAATCACAAGGATGGCCTGCGGATCGGGCCTTGCTGCTACCTTCTTTCTCCATCCTGTTCTTCAACTTGCGGGTCTTCGTAGCTTTAGAAAAAGCCACCATCTTTCCATAGTTCATATAAGAATTTAAAGCAGTTGTGGAAGCCTCATTAATAACCAAAGGGCTAAGGCCCTACACAAATCAATGCACTCTGGCCTCCATGGAGGGCATCATGTAAATGGCATATTTTGACAGGCGCACGAACTCCATGTGATACTCCTACACACTACTACTACCCTGTTTAAGGTTCTCAAACTCCGCAGCACGGGCTGCCTTAGTCTCGGTAGGCAAGGAATGGTCTATGAAGCATCTGCAAACTCACTCCACCTCGTCGGAGGGCTCCCCTCATCACGAAAATCCTCATACATCTCAAAACCATGAATATGTCACCCCTTTCAGGCGATAACCGATCAACTCTACTCCCTCTGTCTTGGTAGCGCGCATAACCCAGAGAGTCTTATGCATCTCATCAATGAAATCCTAAGGAGGCACCTCTGGATCAGTACCTGTGAACACCGGCGGATCTAACTGGAGAAATTTGTTCACCCTAGAACTCGTAGAATCCCCTTGTTGGCTAGAAGATGTGGGTGCAACATTCGACCTTTGGGCCTGATAAGCCACTAACTGGGTCAACATCTGGATAGCTCCCTTAAGACCCCTATTGGAAATACCAGAACCGAAAGCTGGGGCTGGAGGTGGAACAGGAATATCAGTGGGAGGGATAGTTGCACCCTCAGTAGATGTAAGGGCTGGGGCAGTCTGTTCTAGTGTAGAAGAATCAGGTAGTGAAATAGTCGGGGGACTATCCTCTCTCGCATAATCAAGTAGAGAATCAACAACCACTTTTGGGGTGGCATTAGCTTTTTGGCCAATTCTTGCTTTCTTCTTAGGTGCCATTTACTAAAAGTTATAACAATGCACGAGTTATAGGAGAACAGCCTCGCATTGAGTTCTATCGCACGATATAGATCAACAAAGAAGGGTATTATTCCTAAGTGTCCAAGTAGCTCCCTAATTATAGATGTGGTCGACAACACACTGATAAGAAGGGTTCTACTAGACATGGCTCCGAGACATCCTAGAACACTTTAAAACCTTAGGCTCTGATACCAAGGTTGTTATGCCCCAAGCTCGGGGAGAGCGACCGATGCTCAACCGAGTGAACCCGAGCGAGCAAGCCTATTAGACACATTCTACCGGACTCACTTACAATCAAGAGAAGACTTGATTTTATCAATTAGATTATAGGAGATAATACAAGTACAATACTAAGCCGATTCACTAGGTACCTCATTGTTAAGTTTAAAGGTAAATACACCTTATGATTTAGTGAAATAAAAATCCAAAGAACAATATAATCCATTAACTTTCTAAATACCCATATACAATCCGCATTAATGTCTATGGAGCCTCTAAGTAGATACAAAAGAAATTGCTACAAAACTGCCGGCGACAAGGCCCCGGCTATAACTCAAAATATGATAAGAAGGTGAACATTAGATACAAAAGATATAGGACCCCGAAATAATGTGGGGCTCACCAAGTCAGCTGGAAAGAGGGCGCGCCACTAGCTACGATCAACGCTGTCTGCTATGGAACCACCTACATCCATTTAAAGATGTAGTTCCCCCGGTAACAGGGACGTTAGTATTGTTGAATAGTACTAGTATGTAAAGCTAAACACCAATCTTAATATAACGAACAATGAAATAAAAGTGGAAGCAATCATAATGTACAATAAGAGCTTACAAATGCAAAAACATCAAGTAAGGATCACATAGTTTCCGGTTCAATGTCCATCTTATTAAATTGATGATCTTAGTGTTATGTGCCACAATCCACAATACCACCGTGTTCCTACACAGAGTCCGATCTCGACCCGATCGTCTAGGTCATCTTATTTGAGACATCAGCCATATCCACAATTTCAATTAATCAATACAGCAAAATTACAACCATGTGTGCAGCATGGTGTCCGATCAAGTCCCGATCGGCTAGGCCATCTCACTTGAGACATTATACTTTCAATTGTTCAACTCAATTTACATTTCCTTCCCATCTTTCATCACATGGCACGAGTAGACTCATCTATTAAGTCGTTCTTGGCACTTGGCTGTATCTTACAATTCAAATATTTCCCTTTTTATACATTCTAATAACAGTACCATCCACGTCAATAAGTCCAATCATATAAGGCATTGCACACATGAGGGAGAAAGCTTGGAAAATCTTAATCACACGGAGGATTTTCATACAAATTACGTTAGCAAGCTTTATTCGGCTCTTGACACAAATTCTTAACCTTTCTCAACACATATTCCTCATTTCAAACACATTCTCAAATAGCATGATGGCACGATAAATATTTAGAACAATTATTTAACGTAAATCTTTCAACACAATATGTTAAAGCAGCCAATTCTAGTTTGATCAAGTTAGGAACTTGCACCAAATACTCGAACACTAGGGGTTAGATTTTAAGAAAAGAAAGTTTAGCCATACATACCCCAATTTAGCTTCCTTAAACTCTACTATGATCCGAATTCTTAGCAACCCCAATCTATTTTGGAAATATAAAAATTTGAAATAAAATTAGGAAGATGATCTTGATTCTAGCTCATTTGAGCATTCTATCAAACACTAGGTGTGCATTAAGTCTCTAAGGTGCTTTTATAGAGGATTTCATCAACCCACAATCCATCCTTCACCATTTTTGGCTCAACAATATTCCTACACCCGTTGATAACATATACAAGCAAGATAACAACTCCAATACCCATGAACTTTCTTAATAATTGCCCATCTTTTTGCTAGAATTCGAAATTAAGTGTTAGGGTGTAGAATCTCACCTCAAGGATGAAGATCTAGTGTATTTTCCTTGTTAATCTTCAAAGATTTGTGTAAGAATTGAAGAATGATTTGGTGAAGATTACTTTCTCACTCTAAGGCTCCTTCTCTCACTCTAAAGCATCAGGTTTCTGCTAAAAATGACTCATTGCGTGTATTTAACGAAGTTGGGTCGGGTTATAGTGATAGAGGAATGGATACTCCGAAGTTCTAGACCAGGCTACAAACCTGGCCTCGCCAGGCTAAAGCCTGGTCAAGCATGCTACAGACCTGGCCTCGCCACGCTAAAGCTTGGTCAAGCGTGCTACAGACTAGACCTAGCCAGGCCGAAAATTTTTAACTTCCCAACGCACTGTTCGACCCAAAAACTTTGAAAATACAATATATTAGTCTACCTTGGTACCACAAAACCTTAATTTACTTAGCGATATTTGTTTGGGGCCTTACATGTGTACAATTCATGATATGCATTAAACATCCAAATCCACGAGCAGAATCTAATTGTGATATGCTTTGGCCTTTGTTCTTTGCTAGTGCAAGATTCACGTCAATTGGTGTCTTTGCAACTTTAAAATCTAAGTGCTTGAATTTTTCAAGTACTGTTTTAATGTAATGAGACTGTGAAAATGCATACCTTGAGGAGTCTTATAGATCTTAATAGCCAGAATTAAATCGCAAACTCCCAAGTCTTTCATATCAAACTTTCTAGTTAGCATATGCTTAGTCGCATTTATGTTCACAATGTCATTACTAATTGTTGGCATATCATCCACATATAAGCAAATAATGACTATGTTATTTGGAATTTTTTTAGTGTACATACGTTTGTCACATTCATTTATCTTAAAACCATTTGACAACATTGTTTGATCAAATTTTGCATGCCATTGTTTGACTGCTTGTTTTAGTCCGTAAAGTGACTTAACAGGTCTACATACCTTCTTTTCGTTACCTGGGACCACAAACCTTTCAGGTTATTCCATGTAAGTTTCTTCCTTCAAATCTTCATTTAAGAATGCCATTTTAACGTCCATTTGATGAATTTCAAGACCATATACCGCAGCTAATGCTACTAACTTTCATACCGATGTAATTCTTATAACTGGAGAGTATGTATAAAATTAGTCAAGACCTTCTTGTTGTCTATACCCTTTGACTACAAGTCTTGCCTTATATTTATCAATAGTGCTATCATCTTTCATTTTTCTCTTAAAAATCCATTTAGAACCCAACAACTTATTTCCAAGAGGAAGATCAACCAACTCTCACGTAATGTTATTCAATATGAATTCTATTTTACTATTGATTACCTCATTCCAAAATAATAATTCCGAATAAGACAGCTTCTTTAAATGTATGAGGCTCATTTTCCAATAAAAATTTCACAAAATTTGGTCCAAATGAAGTAGACGTTCTTTGATGTTTTCTATGTCTTGGATCCTCCTGATTAGATGCACTTTCTTTTGTTTCTTCCCGAGGTCCTTTAGATTTTTCACCAATCGACTCACATTCCTTTTTATATGAATATATATTTTTAAAGAATTCAACATTATCTGATTCTATAACTGTATTATTATGAATGTCGGGATTTTTTTGATTTATGAATTAAAAATCGATATGCTTTACTATTGGTTGCATATCCTATAAAACACAGTCAACGGTTTTCGGTCATATCTTTACCCTTTTGGGTTTAGGAACTTGAGCTTTTGCCAAATATCTTCACAATTTAAAATAATTCAAGTTGAATTTCCTTCCTTCCTATTTTTCATATGGAATGGATTGCGTTTTGCTATGGTGTACTCGGTATAGTATCGGGTTAGCCGTAAGAATGACTTCCCCCACAAGTTTTGTAGCAAACAAGAACTTATCAACAAAGCGTTCATCATCTCCTTTAATGATCGATTCTTTCTTTTTGCAATCCCATTGGATTGGGGCGTGTAATTGTAAAGCCCCAGAAAATTTTGCTTAGTAATTTAAGATTTCATGGTGCCAAGTTAGGCTAATTATTTTATCTTGCATGCAAATGAGGATTAATGATATTGTGGATATCATTTGGATATGGTAATAAGTGTATAAGTCATATTATAATTGATTTAGGGTCTAAGGAGAAGCCTAAGTCTAAGGCAAGTTGGAAAATTACCCAATAGACTAAAGTTGTAAATGAGTACGCACAAGACCTCACTTTGGACAGGTATATCTCTATTTATACGAGGTTTGTGAGATGCACAACATATAAAATGAAAGGTCTTTGAGTCTAGTTTCCAAGACATCAAACCATTCGTCATTCCAACACACATACCAGAAGTTATGACCAAATTACCAAAAGCAGCGCAGAATTTTACACTACCGCGATGCCCCATGAGGTGCCCTATGTGGCGCGCCTGCGGGGAGGTAAAGAGAGCATCCAAAAACATTTTCTGAGCACTGTTTTCACAAGAGCAGTGCCCCACGCGGTGCGGCTATACAAAATCGGGTTTTTTGTTATAAAACAACCTCATTTCGTCAAATAGATGGAAGGGACCATTTCTTGAGCAAAAATCAAATACTTTTAGAGAGAGTGAATGCCCTAGAGTGGGAAAGTGTTCCTCATCAATTCTTCTACAACTCTTGCTCAAATCTTGAAGGATGAACAAGGAAAATCACACTAGGTCTTCATCCTTGAGGTAAGATTCTATACCTTAACCCTTAATTTCGAATTTTAGCTAAAGGCGGGTATTTATCAAGAAAGTTTGTGGGTATTGGAGTTGTTATCTTGTTTGCATATGTTGTCAAAAGGTGTAGGAACATGTTTGAGCTAGAAATGGAAAAGTATGGGTTGTGGGTTGATGAAATCCTCTATAAAAGGACCATAAAGATTTAACGCTCATATGGTGTTTGATAAAGTGCTCAAATGAGCTAGAATTATGAATATCTTCCTAATTTGTGTTCAATTTTATTACGTCTCAAAGTAGATGGGCATTGCTAGAATTTCCAGAATGTTGTAGTAACTTAAGGAAAAGCTCTTTGAGGTTTGTATGGCTAAAACCTCCATTTATTAGAAATTGAGCTCCGTTGGCGTTTATGAAAGTGTGGTAAGATTTGAATTGGTTAATGTATTGATTGTTATTGTGCATTAATTGATTTGCAATTAACTACACATATACGTGAAGGATGTGCCTCAATGTGAGTAATGTATCATTCTTGATAATTAGAGGAGTATGAAGAATACAATTATGTGTTGAAATGCTTAGGCTATAAGCCAAGATAGAAACTGAGAATTATTCATGCTAGCTATGTGCCCACTTACCTGTACTGCAATTGAATTACTTTTGTATATGCCTATGATCACAACCTGCAAGATGAATACTGAAAATGGAAAACGATGTGATAATGGTGACCCTGAGTGCCAAGGAATTGATATGATATATATATATATATATGAAATAAAGATTCAGATGTGACGACTAACAAGAAAGGAACAACGCCTAGATAAGGTGGCCTAGCCGATCAGGTCGTGATCGGACACCATGCCTCACATATGGTGGTAATGTGCTGATATTGAATTCCGGAAAAGGGAAATGAAATAGTGATTGAGATATATGCCTCCAATGAGGCAACCTAGCTGGTCGGGTCGTGATCGGACTCCGCTCAAGATAGCGGTCGTATTGAGAACAGTGATGAAGATATGAAAGAAATGCCCCAAACTAAGTTTTGGAAATTATATGAAGGATTGAATGAATTGCATATTTAATTTACTCATGTGATTTACTTGTACTTGCTTGATAGTTCTTTCTAGTAAAATTGTGTTTAGTTATACCTACTAGTGCTAACGTTCCTTTTGTTGGGGGCGCTACATTTTTTTTATGAATGTAGGTGGCTCCATTGCGGATAGTGCCGATCGCGCATAGCAGAGTAGCTTCTTCTCAAAGTCTTGGTGAGCCCCTTTCTCCTTCAAGGGGTTACATTATACATCTTCTTATTTTGGACTTTCACTTTTGAGGTATAGCCGGGGCCTTGTTGCCGGCATTGTTATCGCGTCTTTTGTATCCTTAGAGGGTCTGTAGACGTTTGTGTGGGTTATGTATGGGTATTGTATAGGTCAATGGACCATGTTTTAACCTTGTACTCTTGCTTTCTTCTACACTATAACTTGTATGGAACCTTGGAAGTTTAACCACGTTTTAAATGTTGTGATATAAAGTGAACTAAGATGTTGAATGTACTATCTTTCCTAGTTTAAATAAAGGTAAGCATGACTTCTTTATTCCTATCGAATAAGGTAGATAGCGGTTGATAATGCTTGCTTAGTTGGGTTCACTCGATTGAGCGCCAGTCGCGCCTCCCGAAGTTGGGGCGTGACAAACTTGGTATTAGAGCCTAAGGTTTTAAAGTGTCCTAGGATGTCTCGGAGCCATGTCTAGTAGAGTCCTTCTTATCGGTGTGTTGTCGACCACATCTATAATTTGGAGGCTACATGGACATTTAGGAATGTTACCCTTCTTCAACACTCCAGATCGTGCGATAAAGCTTGACTATAAGATTGTCTTCTAACTCATGCGTTGAGATTCGAGATAAGTTTAAACACTCTTTCGTCTATTTCAAGTAATATTGTCTTATGGAATGACCAATGGGAAAAGCCTGAATATTAATGAGATGGCATGTGTATCATGTTGAACAAATTGTACGGATATATGAGATACGTACATAGTACCAGAAGCATACTTTATATGAGAAAAATGTTTAAATTGATCACCCACCTCCAAAGAGACATTGACTTGATAAATGAGATTCGAGCTTATATGTCACATGTTGATAGTGTGGGAAGCATGTATGTGATCTTAAGGTGTAAAAGAAAAATTTGTTATATAAGCATGTGATATATGTAAGGCATGACCAAGAGAGTAATGACAAACATGTAGGTCTCTCACGGGAGAAAAGAAGTCATGAAATGAGAGTCAATTGAACCTATAATGAGAAGACCCTTATGCTATGAATGTTATAAGAATACCATAAGTGTATGAAGTTGTGTTACACTCCTAAAGGATATTGACATGAGGAATTGGAATCCCAAGTCCGTATGGCTGAGTAAGAGTAGAGAACTTATGAGGTTAATACAATGCTAACTTCAATCTCCCTAACATATATGTGAGGGATAGAGATGTGAAACATATGTCCATGAAGTTGCTAAATTCAAGACTTGTGTCAAAATCCGGGGCATTCGCCCTAAGTGGGGAAGGAAGGGCCATAGTAAGGCCACTTAAATACAATGAAACAAGAGTAAGACCATGTAGCTATGATGTTTGAATATTTTGTTGAAGACATGCGTAGTCTAGAAAGGTGATAATGGATAACGTGATTATCTAAGGATATGCTAATGATAGACCACTAGTACCCCCAAAAAAATGGAAGGTTAAGGAAGGTAAATTTTTCATATATGGCAATGTGAATGATAGGGTCAACGATCCTAGAAACTAAGAGTATGTTTATAACGGGATTTTATACTTATTAGAGGGTTAGGAACAATGGAACCTAAGGAAGTACTATAGGCCAAATATGGAAGATTGTGAGTTTTTGGAATGGGTTAATCATAGATCTGTGATTTAACAAAAGTACCAAGGTATTAAGAAAGGCGAAACGAGTGGGAGAAATAAATGTGATGCTATAATAACCCAAGAGGGTATTTGGGCTTGATGGAGAGCCTCTAAAGAATCTTACAATAAAAGAAGTGTTAAGTGATATGATGATGAACACACTTTCCCATGAATATCCTAACAAGAGTTAAGAGGTGAGCGAGTTAAAAAAAATTAAGGAAAAAGACCACGTAACATATGGAAGAGTGTGTGGCTATTCACTAGCTAGGAATAATTAGGCGAGAAAAAATAAGAAGAAAATTTATAAATTGAGATGTCCATGGTTATCGCAAAATAGTTCGTATCACAATGGTGGACTCTCCTGGAGCACAAGTGTTAATAGAAGGTATAAAGGACTAACCGTAATGTTACCGACTTGGGTAACACTAAATATCAACTAAAATATTTAGAGGGAGTTCATGTCTACATATTACAATGGAAAGTGAGACTACTGGTGGTGAAATAGTGGCATGATAAACTCAACAAACCAGACACAATGATACCATGAGTCCATGGGGTGCAGACAAGTGTGTGGCACAATAAGGCTATATACTATGTATTATAGCAAAATGGAATGGGAATGAATGTCCCAATCACAAAGAAAATATAGTAGTAATGTATTGGCTAGATCGAAAGGGAGAATAAAAAAGGCAAAACAACACAATCTACCCAAAGAACAAAGGGAAATGTTTGAAATGTAGTGAGAGAGGATGAACACTTGTTACGAATCAAACATGTTTAACATGATAGCTCTTAAGCCACAATACCAACAAACACTATTGGTAGCAACAATATTCGGAATAAGGTGAATTACTTATTGAGGATGGAGTAATTCTTACACTTAGAAGGAAAACAAGAAGTTTTTGTTGAAGAATTTAGGAAGATTTCAAGTTATTGTTCGGGCCAATGCTCTTTCTGAGTTGAATGTGTACTAAGGTTGTTGATACATGTTTTGGGAAGTGTTTAAAACTATGGAAGGATCATGAGAATGTTCACAAAGGAAGTGGAGTGGTTTCTTAAATCCTATAAGGCACACAAGGAGGAAAGAGGTTGACTAGGAAAGGTCTGAGCACAATGTTACATTACATTTGATGTAATGTCGTGCATGTTGATGATATTAAAGTGTGTGCACAGGCTAGAAGATGTATTCCTTTTAAATAGAGGGTTCTATAAGAAAACTCATCCAGTAATGTCTTTGTTGAAAATTTGGAAGAGCAAGTTGCAAGTACTCACATAAGATTGTAACCATATTAAGAAAATTATTGAAGAACTCAAATCCTAGGAGGTCATATGTAAGAGAAATGTGACATAGATGGTCCACTATTGATGCAACATGGCCAGGTGATCGCTTATGCTTCAAGGCAACCCAACAATCATGAAAGGAACTATTTGACACATGACTTAGAACTTGCGGCGGTAGTTTTGAATAAAGATTCAGCGACATTATGTGTATGGGGTCCACGTTGATGTATTTATGAACTACAAGAGCCTTTAATATATTCTTTTTAAACAAAAGGAGTTGAATCTAAGACATAGAGGATGGCTCGGGTTACACAAGGACTATGACATCGACATTCTCTATCACCCGAGAAAGGCTAATGTCGCGGCAGATGCACTTAGTCAAAAATCTATGGAGAGTTTGGCTCATTTGGGGGCATATCAGAGGCCATTAGCCAGGGAGGTTGTTGGCCAGTTTGGGAGTTCGCCTTGCGGACTCTAGTGAAGGAGAGGTAATTATACAGAATAGGGCCGAATCATATCTTGTAGCGGAGGTGAAGGAAAAGCAATTCAACGATCCATTGTTAGCACAATTGAAAGAGGGGATTCACAAACACAATACCACAACTTTTTCCTTTGGCATGAATGATGGTACTCTACGGTACCAAGACCGCCTATATGTTCCTGATATCGACGGTCTTTGAGAAAGGATCATGGCAGAAGCTCACACATCCAGGTATTCTGTGCACTCCGGTTCTACAAAAATGTATCATGATCTCAAGGAAATTTATTGGTGGAACAACATGAAGAGGGATGTGGCGGATTTTGTAGCAAAATGTCCAAATTGTCAACAAGTGAAGGCCGAACATCAAAGGCCCAGTGGATTGACTCAAAGCATAGAAATTCCAATGTGGAAATGGGATATGATCAATATGGATTTTGTAGTAGGGGTGTCGCGCACTCCGCGTAGGTTCGACTCAATTTGGGTGATCGTTGACCGACTCACAAAATCAGCGCACTTCTTGCTAGTTAAATCTACCGACATAGTGGAACAATATGCTTAGTTGTATATCAAAGAAATAGTAAGGTTGCATGGCACTCTAGTCTCAATCATTTCAGATCGAGGGGTTCAGTTCACAGCCAACTTTTGGAAGAAATTTCAGCAAGGTTTGGGTACGCAGGTAAACCTTAGCACAACTTTTCATCCACAAACCGATGGGCAAGCAGAGCGGACTATTCAGACGCTTGAAGACATGTTGTGTGCTTGTACTATTGATTTCAAGGTTAGTTGGGATGACCATTTTCCACTCATAGAATTTGCTTACAACAACAGCTTCCATGCTAGTATCCAGATGGCACCATTCGAGGCACTGTATGGTAGGAGATGCAGGTCTCCCATTGGGTGGGTCGAGGTTGGAGAAGCAGAATTGATAGGGCCGGATCTTATGTATAAGGCCATGGAGAAAGTCAAGATTATTAAGGAGAGGTTGAAAACTGCTCAGAGTGCCAAAAGTCTTATTCGGACATTCGTCGCAGAGATTTGGAGTTCAAAGAAGATGATTGGGTATTTTTGAAGGTTTCCCCATGAAGGGCATCATGCGATTCGAGAAGAAAGGGAAATTAAGTTCGAGGTATGTCGGACCGTACAAAATCATTCAGAGGATTGGTCAGGTGGCATACAAGCTCGAGCTGCCACCCGAGATGTCGTTGGTACATCTGGTCTTCCATGTGTCTATGTTGAAGAAGGTAGTGGGAGATCCGTCCGCTATTGTACCAATTGAAGCTATTGAGGTTAATGAAGAACTATCTTATGAAAAAATTCCAGTTACCATTCTTGATAGGCAAGTCCAAAAATTGAGAAATAAGGAAATTGCCTCTGTAAAAGTGTTATGGCGGAACCAGCAGGTTGAGTAAGCCACTAGGGAAGCCGAGGAAGAAATGAGAAAGAAGTACCCACATTTGTTTGAATAGTTATGTAATAGCTTTCATGCATTTGGTTCCTATGAACTCTTATCTTTTGATTTGATCTATGTTAAACTATTCCATTTTGGTTATATATGTTGCCTATGCGGCCATGGTTGGTATTGTACAAGTTATGTTATGTCTATGGAACATTTATATGTTGTTAAGATATGTATCCAGGGCCCTCTGACAGGTAGATAGTCCTAGTTACAAAGGAAACTCTGGCGAAATTTTCGGGAATTTAAAGAGTTAGCCCAATTCGAGGCTGTTGTTATATTTCATGATGTGAAAAAGCAGAAGTTACATAAGGATGGCTAATAAATGAACCTTGATCCTCATTTGAGGACAAATGGTCTTAAGCGGGGGAGAATTTAAAGCCCCAGAAAATTTTGCTTAGTAATTTGAGATTTCGTGGTGCCAAGGTAGGCTAATTATTTTATCTTGCATGCAAATGAGGATTAATGATATTGTGGATATCATTTGGATATGGTAATAAGTGTATAAGTGTACAAGTCTTATTATAATTGATCTAGAGTCTAAGGAGAAGCCTAAGTCTAAGACAAGTTGGAAAATTACCAAATAGACTAAAGTTTTAAATGAGTACGCACAAGACCTCACTTTGGACAAGTATATCTCTATTTATATAAGGTTTTGTGCGATGCACAACCTATAAAATGAAAGGTCTTTAAGTCTAGTTTCCAACACTTCAAACCATTCGTCATTCGGACACTCATACCAGAAGTTATGACCAAATTACCAAAAGCAACGCAGAATTTTACACTACCGCGGCGCTCAAGGCGGTGCCCCATGTGACGCGCCTGTGGGGAGGTACAGATAGCATCCAAAAATGTTTTCTGAGCACTTTTTTCACAACTGCGGCTCCCCACGCGGCGCGGCTATACAAAATCGGGTTTTTTGTTATAAAACAACCTCATTTCGTCAAATAAATGGAAGGGACCATTTCTTGAGCAAAAAACAGATACTTTTAGAGAGAGAGAATGCCCTAGAGTGGGAAAGTGTTCCTCATCAATTCTTCTAGAACTCTTGCTCAAATCTTGAAGGATTAACAAGGAAAACCACACCAGGTCTTCATCCTTGAGGTAAGATTCTATACCCTAACCCTTAATTTCGAATTTTAGCTAAAGGCGAGTATTTATCAAGAAAGTTTGTGGGTATTGGAGTTGTTATCTTGTTTGCATGTGTTGTCAAAAGGTGTAGGAACATGGTTGAGCTACAAATGGAAAAGTATGGGTTGTGGGTTGATGAAATCCTCTATAAAAGGACCATAAAGATTTAACGCTCATATGGTGTTTGATAAAGTGCTCAAATGAGATAGAATTATGAATATCTTCCTAATTTGTGTTCAATTTTATTACGTCTCGAAGTATATGGCCATTGCTAGAATTTCCATAATGTTATAGTAACTTAAGGAAAAGCTTTTTGAGGTATGTATGGCTAAAACCTCCTTTTATTAGAAATTGAGCTCCGTTGGCGTTTACGAAAGTGTGGTAAGATTTGAATTGGTTAATGTATTGATTGTTATTGCGCATTAATTGATTTGCAATTAACTACACATATACGTGAAGGATGTGCCTCAATGTGAGTAATGTACCATTCTTGATAATTAGAGGAGTATGAAGAATACAATTATGTGTTGAAATGCTTAGGCTATAAGCCAAGATAGAAACTGAGAATTATTCATGCTAGCTATGTGCCCACTTACCTATACTGCAACTTGAATTACTTTTTTATATGCCTATGATCACAACCTGCAAGATGAATACTGAAAATGGAAAACGATGTGATAATGGTGGCCCTGAGTGCCAAGGAATTGATATGATATATATATATGAAATAAAGATTCAGATGTGACGACTAACAAGAAAGGAACAACGCCTAGATAAGGTGGCCAAGCCGATCGGGTCGTGATCGGATACCATGCCGCACACATAGTGGTAATGTGATGATATTGAATTCCGGATAAGGGAAATGAAATAGTGATTGAGATATATGCCTCCAATGAGGCAACCTAGCTAGTCGGGTCGTGATTGGACTCCGCTCAAGATAGCGGTGGTATTGAGAACAGTGATGAAGATATGAAAGAAATGCCCCAAACTAAGTTTTGGAAATTATATGAAGGGTTGAATGAATTGCATATTTGATTTACTCATGTGATTTACTTGTACTTGCTTGATAGTTCTTTCTAGTAAAATTGTGTTTAGTTATACATACTAGTGCTATTCGATGGCACTAACGTCCCTTTTGCTGGGGGCGCTACATTTTTTTTATGAATGTAGGTGGCTCCATTGCGGATAGCGCCGATCGCGCATAGCGGAGTACCTTATTCTCAAAGTCTTGGTGAGCCCCTTTCTCCTTCAAGGGGTTATATTGTACATCTTCTTATTTTGGACTTTCACTTTTGAGGTATAGCCGGGGCCTTATTGCTGGCATTGTTATCACGTTTTTTGTATCCTTAGAGGCTCCGTAGACGTTTGTGTGGGTTATGTATGGGTATTGGATAGGTCAATGGACCATGTTGTAACCTTGTACTCTTGCTTTCTTCTACACTATAGCTTGTATAGAACCTTGGAAGTTTAACCACGTTTTAAATGTTGTGATATAAAATGAACTAAGATGTTGAGTATACTATATTTCCTAGTTTAAATAAAGGTAATCATGGCTTCCTTATTCCTATCGAGTTGGGTAGATAGCGGTTGATAAGGCTTGCTCAGTTGGGTTCACTCGATTGAGCGTCGGTCGCGCCTCCCGAAGTTGGGGCGTGACAGTAAAGGGCCATTGTTTGATGAATAATACCATATTTTAAACATATTCCTTCAAAAGGAGATTCATATTCACCACCCCTATCACTTCTTATCATTTTGATTTTCTTGTTAAGTTGTATTTCAACTTCATTTTCTTATTACTTGAACGCATCTATTGCTTCATCTTTACTACTAAGTAAGTAAACATAGAAATAGCATGTAGAGCCGTCAATAAAAGTTATGAAATACTTCTTTCCACCGCGAGATAGTATTAACTTCATGTCACAAATATCTGTGTGAGTTAAGTCTAAAGGATTTGAATTCCTTTCAACAGACTTATAAGGATGTCTAACATACTTAGATTCCACACATATTTGATATTTTTATTTGTCATTCAAAATTTGGCAATACTTTCAAATTAATTATTTTTCGTAAAGTTTTATAATTGACATGTCCAAAACGTATATGCCATAAATCATTTAACTCAAGTAAGTAAGAAGAAGCTGAAATTTTATTATTCTCAGCGTCCATTACATTCAGTTTGAAAAGGCGCTCAGTGAGTCAGTGAGGTAACCTTTTCCTACAAACATTTCGTTCTTACTTATTACAACCTTATCAGATACAAAAATGCACTTAAACTCGTTCTTGACGAGAAGTGCAGTAGAGATTAAATTCTTCCTAATTTCAGGAACATAAAAGACATTGTTCAGAGTCGCCACCATGCCAGAAATCATTTTCAGAAATATCTTTCCACATCCTTCAATCTTGGCCATTGCAGAATTTCCCATAGAAAGTGTCTCTTCGAGTCCAATGGGAGCATATATAGCAAAAGTTTCTCTAACAGCACAAACATGGCGAGTGTCTCCAGAATCAATCTACCATTCCTTGGGATTTCCCACCAGGTTGCATTCGGATAGCATAGCACACAAATCATCAATATCCTCATGCTTTTCAACCATGTTTCTTGATTCTTCTTCCTATATTTCTTTAGAGCTCGACAATCTGTAAATTTGTGTCCAGCTTTCCCGCAGTTGTAACAATTTTGTTTGAACTACTTCTTGCTTGGGTTACTTTTTGGTCCAGAAGGCTTCTTTCTCTTTTTATTATTTTGTGGAGCATCCTCAACAATGTTTGTTTCCATTATCATTGAGTTTCTATGGTCCTTCTTTTCAGCAACTTTGTTGTCCTCTTCGATCCTCAACCGAACAATAAGATCTTCGAGCGACATCTCCTTGCATTTGAGTTTCAAGTAATTTTTGAAGTTCATCCACAAAGGAGGCATTTTTGAAGTCCATCTACAAAGTAGGCAACTTCTTAATGATCGCTGCAACTTGGAATGCTTCATTGATGAAAAGACCTTCAATGAAAATTATATTAGTAATAATAATATAACTAATACTTTCAACAAAAGTATTAATTCAACTTATAGCTTCAACAAGGAGATCATAAATAATCATTTGCAATTCTTGGGCTTGGGTAATAACAGACTTGCTATCTACTATTTTGTAGTCCAAAAAATTTGCGGCAACAAATTTCTTCCACTCGGCATCCTCAATTTTTATTTCTTTTCAAGCGCAATCCACAGTTTTTTTTACGTCTCCATATTACTATAGACATTATAGAGGTCGTCATCTAGTCCGCTAAGAATATAATTCTTTCACAAAAATTAGAATGTTTCCGCGCCTCAATCACGAGGAAGCATCTATTCTCTGTAGTTTCGTCAGGCAAAACATGAACATCCTCCATAATGAACTTCTGTAGACTTAAAGTCGTCAAGTAGAAGAACATCTTCTACTGCCACCACTTGAAATCAATCACGAAATTTTTTTCGGGCTTTTTTACTGGTGTCAATGCCAATGTTGTTCGACTTATTGATGCATTGGCAGTCACCATAGGAACATATTGTTTCCGTTCTCATTCGTCATTTCTTTAAAAAGGATGACACAAAGAAATGTTTAATATATGGTACAACTTTATATCTTCAAACCGAATAAACTGAAGTAAAAAATTAAGTAGATTTTAATATCCAACAGAGTATAAAATCGCTAGAATTTTAATCTCCAAACGAAAAAAATATACGCTAAAATGTAGAAATCATAGTAGAAAACCACGAAGACTTTAATCTCCAGACTGGGAGTAGAAAACCAGATAGGTTTTAGTCTCCAGAACAGTGTATACGACACAAATAAAGAATATATATTAAGCTCCTTAAGCTTGTTAAGAATCTGTATTTCTAAAGTAAATCTGGAAATAAATTAACGTTAAAGAAGAAATGTAGAAGAAGTAGATATTAATATGAGCCCACTAAATTCACAATGTTTTCTTAAGGAACTTAATCCCATCCTAGTACCCGAGGTTATGGATTATTTTCTTCCGGGATAGAACGGATTACACACTAGTGTAGAGGTACTTCGAACTCCAATTATTCAGCGAACACAAATGATCGGTAGCAAATCACATTTACTGTTGCTTTCTTTCAGTTAAAACAATGCAGAAGAAAGAAGGAGAAGTCAGAATTTTCTTAAGGAAAATCTAAGGGAATGATCTGCTATTTATAGCCAACAGGTTGGGTTTAGATGAAGAGGTGCAACTCTTCAAGATGACCTTTCATATAAAAGGGCTATTACGTAAATAGCTATTTATGCAAAATAAAGTGGGAAATCAACACTAGCCTCACTAACTCTCATTCTTATTAGCCTTTCTCTGGTCAGCAACCTCCTCTGCACAGCTAGCAAGTTAGGTACTCCTTCTGTTTCAAAAATATTGGCACTATTTTCTTATTAGTTTGTTCTAAAAAGATTGACACCTTTCAATATTTTCGTAATAGGAAGCATTTATAGCCACACAAATACTACATTTATTTAAGACGATAAGTTTCAAAAGTTTTACAACCACACAAATATTATTGGTTATTTAAGACCACATATCTTAAAATTCTTGCCTCTTTATTAAAGTTTGTACCTAATTAAATTAAAACAATCTTTTTGAGACGGAGAAAAATATTTTATTTGTTCCATACCCATCCTCTCCATGGCAAAAGCCCCAGAATCCCCTTTCTATTCATATCCACTCTTTATTGAGTACTTTTCAGTCCTCGTGAGCCATCCATCATATATATATATATATATATATATATATATATATATATATATATATATATATACAGCTGCAGATTTAGTTTCGATCGAACAAATTCTCTTCCAATACCAACAACAGTTTTGAGGGGATCCATGAACTCCCTTTTGAGTACATATGGTTCACCCATTTCACCCATAGATTATCGGTTTTCTCTGTAATATTTCATACATATTTTGCTATAGCTGTCTAATTCCACACAACACAACCAGTTATACTCAGTCCTCTTCCCCCTCCTTCTTTGGTCTACAGGTTAAGACCCATGCCACCAATTGTGGCTTGTTTGTCACTATTTTACTATCCCAAAGGATTAAGAAAGTTCCTAGGAGCAGCTCTAATGATCTTCAGATGTTCTCTAGTTAAGATAAAAATAGAAGACCGGCATATATGAAAATGCATCAAAATAGAGTTCACCAATTGCACTTTACTTGTATAAGATAAATGTCTAGAGCCCCAACTTCTTATTCTTGCACTTATCTTCTCCACTAACATTTGACAATCAACCGATAGAGAGGTTTTGTAGAGATTTGAACTCTAAGGTATTTGAAATGCAGAATTCCTTTATTGTATCCTATGATTTCACATAAGTTATTTAAGCGTTGGGATCCAATGTTAGCAGAAAATATATTTGCTTTTGCAACATTTAATTAGATGATAGTGCTGATGTGTTTGAGAATGTTTATAGCCCCCTTAATATCCACATAATAGACTGAAATTCTCTTTTGCAAAACATTTGAATATCATTTGCAAAATAAAAGTGGTTTAGTTTGATGCTTCTATAGTTAGTGTAATACTCAAAATCTTCCTGAACAGCTACCTAATTTATGATTCTGGAGAAATACTCCATGCAAAATGACTAATATTAAAGGTGAAATGGTGTTACCCTAACTAAATCCCCTTTTTCGCTACTTACTCAAATGGTTAGCCCCTCTAAAGCATAGCACGTTGTCACGTTCTTAGTTGTGGCGGGTCATCACAATATAGTCTGTTTAATTTTTTACTTACATCGGTTAGCTTGGTCATATGCAAGAACTTCACATTTCTCTTATGGGACACACCAAAACAATTAAATTCAAATTCAAATTAAATAATTGTTACCGGACTCAAATTCCAAGGTCAAGCAACAACAAAATAGAGTTGACTTTTATATACCGACAATGTAAAAGATTCTTTATACTATCAAGTCATCTAAATAGAACGATAATAATAAATAATTTTTTTACAAACAGTAGATCAATAACCTAAAAAATAAGATAAGTTACTTGTTATTTTACATTAAAATACACCGATAACAAGGTCTTGCTAACCTGCTACATGGATTAGCAACCTACCCACTGTTGATTTCACTTAAATGTCCCTACCAATTAATCATAATGTCTTTTTTGTCCGTTGGCAGATCAATCTCCTAATCTCCTGTTTGGATATAGATTTTAGCTGCTTTTTTCTAAAAATCTTTTTTAAAATAATTATTTGTTCATGAAATTTGATCAGTTTTAGAAAAATTTTGAAGAAAATTTTTTCAAGTTTAAAAAACTAGTTTGAGACAGTTTTTGCGTGAAATTTTTTCTTCCATTCACAAAACTTACTTTTTTTTAAAAGTAAAATGCATGTACGAACACAATTTTAAACTTCCAAAAATTTATTTTTCAACACAACTTCAAAAACTATTTTTTAAAAAATTTCAGCCAAATCTATGTCCAAACAGTAGCTAAATTTCTAGACCAGATCTTCCTCTTTCTCTCTCGTCACCATCTCTATAGCTCCATTGGATTTCACCAAACAGAATCATTTTCAAATTCTTCCTTTGAATTTGAAGAGAACCTCTATTTATGGAGACCCATTTCGAATTTTCTTTACCAAAAGCAACTGCAAAATATTTATTATAACTCTTTTTGTCCCTCCAATAATAGCTATGTCACATAAAGGATATTATATTTTAACTCTTTCAAATATTTTAATTCATTGAGATTACAAAAATAAGTATCTTGATTTGATCTCAAAGGACTTGTTTAATTTTTGAAACAATCAGATGTGACAAAAAGAATAGTTGCTCAAGAAAAATTGAGTTGAATTAAAAGGTGTACTCGTTATAAACAAGAAAAACACACAGATGTATATAGAGGAGGAAAAATCAAAACCAAAAGGGGAGATAAACATACTACTATTTAACAAAAGATAAAAGCTTATGCGTAGCAATTTGCTTTCAACCAAGTTGCTATGCATAATTAATTTCAACCAAATTAATTCAGGAAATAAATAACATTTAAACCTTTTATCAATAAAACATATTTTACTACATATATCGGTACTTGATAAATTTTGGGGCCTCCAAATGAGGCCTAAAGCCGTGGTTTTAGTTGCCTTGCCATCTAGCCTGCCCTGGAGATTATACTAGTTCAGTAACAGCTTTAATGCTTTGCAATACGGATCATTTTGTGATTTTGAATAGCATATATGTATATTCTATCTTTCAAGTAAACATACCCGATAAACCGATCGATAACCCTTCCGAACCAACTGATGTCTATATGTTTGGATAGCGATTTAGTATATGTGAAAATCGATTAGCCGAATTATTAAACACAAATAGTGCCCGATAAGTACCCTAATAATGCCTTACGGTTTTTATGACTAATTAAGAGAACCAACATACAACTTGATGAATGCGCCTTTTGGTCAACAATTACTGTTCTCATATTTTAGAGATAATTCTCATAGGGAAAATAATATTCCAAATGCAAAAAGATGCAAGCCTCACGTGGATGATAAACCACGGACAGATGGATGCAAGCTGCCAAGAGATAATCCTAGAGATTAAACTTAGTTATGTGATTACGTGTAGTCTTTGAAGTAGAAGAGTAGGACTCTATGTTTGACTAGGAATATAAAATTAACTCTAGCTATTCTATAGCGGCTGCTGTTGTATTGCATAAATAGACGAAGTCCCGTTGATTAATACCATCAAGTTTTGCTGCATTAAAGGGGTCTCCCTCACGACCCAAAATCTCAAGTGCCATGATCCCGTTGATTATCATGATACTAGGCAAGCCGACAACTCACACATACCAACATCTCAAAATTTAAAATATACGGAAATAAGCTTAAGTAAGTAAAAGTCTCATAAAACTGAATAAAAACGTCACAACTCAATACAGAATTTTCCAAAAACCCGGGTGTCACCGAGTACATGAGCATCTATGCGAATACATAGTCTGATGTACTGTCTAAGAAAGTAGAACTGAATAAGTAAAACAGAGGGATTGGGAGGAGAGTCAAGGTCTACGGACGCCAAGGCAGCTGCCTCGATAATCTCCGAACGACTGAAAACTTTCAAAACCAGCAACCACCATTTTCCGAAACACCTCGATCTGCACAGGAAGTGCAGGGTGTAGCGTGAGTAAAACCAACTCAATAAATAACAAGTGTAACCTTTGGACTGAAAGTAGTGACGAGTCTCACAAGTACAATCCCATTACAGAAATAAAGTACAGAAAATGTAGACATCTTTTCAAGTTTAACAGTTAAACTTAGAACAAATAAAATATGTCAAGTCTGGATGATACGAGGAATACGACAACGCTATATCTACATGCCAATATGTATATCGTACGTGATGCAATATAATAAAATCCCCACGTACTCACACTCTCGGAGTACTCAACCTGACAATCTCAGTTCTCACTCTTCACATGCAATCACTCAGCACTGTACAGGGCAGATCTAGCCCGAATCAAATATCGTGTAGCAACTGCGCTCACTGTGGGTATACAGACTCCGGAGGGGCAGATCCAACTCAAGCGCTATAATAAGCTAAATCCTGGCATGAATCAATAAAGCCTATTGCTGCGTGCATCCTGATCCCATAATTATCACTCACAAATAGACCCTCGGCCTCACTCAGTCATCATTCTCTCCAGTCTCTCGGGCTCATAACACTCATGTTAGGCAACCCAAATCAATTATACAAGATGAGACAATATACGATAACAGAGACTGAGATATGATATGCAATGATGAATGCGACTGAGTACATAAATGCAATGAAGCAAATAACTCAACAACAAAGAAAGACCACTGTGGGTCCCAATAGTATCAGCACAAAGCCTAAACATGATTTCTAGCATAAATCACATCTAAATTGCTCTAACACATAGAGTACAATAATAATGTTCACATAAGATAGCTACACAGTTTCATAAAATCTAGTAAATCACAATTACTTTAGTGCACGCCCACACGCCCGTCACCTAGCATGCGCGTCACCTCCACACCAATCACATAACACGTAATTTCAGTGATTATACCCTTAGAACCAAGTTTAGAAGTGTTACTTACCTCAAACCATGCAAAACTCTACCCCAACAAGCCCTTGCCTTATGAATCGACCTCCGAATGCCTCCAATCTAGCCACAAACAATCACTACTAGAAATTGGAGCTATGGCAACGTTTTTATTGCCACGGATCTGTAACCGTTGCTATAGATGGTCTGTTGCAATGGTTTCGACCGTTGCGTAAGGTAATTGGTACTATCGGCACAGTTTAGCACCTAACCGTTGCATTAGTCCAAAAACCATTACAGTAGATTTTCTATGGCAACGTTTTTGGACGACCGTAGCAATAAGTCTGTCTATGGTAACGGTTATTTGCAATTTTAATGTAAGGCAACGGTTATGAATTCCCTCTATATAGAAGAGATCCCGCACTCTTCAGTTATATTATATATATATATTTAATAAAATAATAAAACCTAATAATAATACGCACACTACATCTCTGATATACTCAAACGCCACTCATCACAAAAAGCTTCCATACTCTCTCTCCCAAAAAGCCTTCATCGATCAGTTCGCCGGAGATAACGAGGAAGACAAACCACCATCGGCGGCACCGGTAAGCTACATTTTCCATTACGATTCCAACTGTATTCTACCATTTTTGTTTATTTTCTTTCAGATCTTAGTCATGCCTTCTGTTTTCCACACTACCTGCGCGCCGCTGGGCCTTCTGTTTTCCATTTTTAGGGTTTCATAGAAAATGAAGTTGAGCTCTATATTTGTCGAAAGATCACTTCTTTTGTCTCAATTTATTTAATTTGAGGTCTTGCTTTGCTTCCTGTTCTGTAAAAGATTGTTACTTTTTTTACCTGTGATTTGCTTCTTCTATCAACACTCATTACGTAAAGTGAGACTAAAAAAATAAGCTAATGAGTTTTGGATAAATTATTTATGAATTTATTACCTGCATAAATTAATTGCAGCAAAATGAGAAAGCATGCAACTCAAATGTGGAATTTTGGAGTTATGTTAATTACTAGTAAAGAGTGGTTGTGTTATCAATATGGAGTTTAGCTTTCTTGAAAGTTGACAAAATGTGGGTTATAAATGTGAGCACGTGATTTTTGTTTACGCGACAATCACTCCAAAAGAAATAAAATAATAGCAAATGGTCTTGTTGTACAATTTTGGATTTTTACGTGGCACTTTGTTAATTATTTGTGATTTTCGCCCATTTTTATTTTTTATTGAAAACAAAATACAAAAAATGTGTCGTGTATAGTTGAACCGTAATCCGGTTATTAAAAGGAAAAATCGCAAAAAATGCATCTTTCATTTTTGTCATTAAGTGATGTTATTTTAATTAAATGTTAATTATGTGTTAATTTTTGTTTTTATAGTATTATTTTTGACAAATTAATTAAGAGATTTAAGAAGAAGAGGGTTTTCGGATTGGGCCAATCCAATTTAAATAGGAACAAGCCCAAACCAAAATGACCCAGTCCAACCAGGCCCTCTGCAAGACGCCCCAAACGACGCCGTATAGGCATCATCTCTTTGAGTCGTTGATTGATTCAAAGGAACGGCCCAGATCAGGCCAATCCTTTACCCAAACGACGCCGTATAAGGCCGTCTAATCTCAACCGTTCAAACCAGGCCGATCTAACAGCCCTTGTCCCATCTCCTTTACCCGTTACCGGACCCGACCCAATGAAACCCGGTCTGATCCATCCCAGCATGAGAACAAACCACATCGTTTCTTTTAATGGAAAGATCACAGCCGTTGATCAGTGGCAATCCAACAGCCAATATCAGATCACTTACCCCGTATATAAACCTTCCCCCTTCACCCCGCGCCTAAGCCAAACCCCCCCTGCCTCAGTCATCCCCTTCACAAACCCAAAAACCCCGGAACCCTAGAGCCGCCCCCTTTCCCTTCACCATTAAACCCGGCGGCAAGGACGCCGGTGACCCCCACCTTAACACCCTAGGACCGCCTCACCGCCCTGAACATAGATCTGTTGTCCTTTTGTCTCGAATCAAACCCTAGGTTCTCGAATCTTCATTTGAAGATTCGAGCAAAATTCGATCTACACCGATCTACCCCAGGTTCATACCAGACACTCCCCTGACCTCCCCCGTGACTAAACCATGCTTGGTTTGGTCTGAATCTAACCAGGGAAACCCAAATCCCAAATCTGCCCTCTAGGAACCCTAGAAGTCCTCATGTTCGATCTGTGTCCGTTGAACCAGATGATTAGGGTCTAATGGACCTTAATTGAAGTGTTTTCGTTAGAGAACACTTCGATTAAAGTCCATTCAACCCCAAGAAAGGTCGATTTCAAATCCGAGCTGGGGTTTTCTGATTTTTCAAGGCTTTAAGGTAATTTTTGTTTTCTTTATCAGTTTATTTTGTCTGTTGTAATTGAATGTCTGTTCATATGTCCAAATGTTTTGTTTAATTTATGTTATTGAATTTTTGTCGACTGTTGTTGTCCACCTTGCCCGGACCTCTGTATTTGGCCAAGTTCTTTCCATTTACTGATCATGTGTATGTGTGTAAGCTGTACAATCAATTGAACTTAAATTTGATTGATTAATTAATTCCCCAGTACAACTTTTGCTTAGTCAGTACATTTGAATCGCATGTTGATACTGTTAGATTTCTGATCATTGGCTATTGGTTGTATATGTTATAACTAGTATAGTCGATTCGATACGTGTCGTCGATTGGTTTCAGCTGTTTGAACGATAACAATTTGATCTGTTTCTTGCTGAACTTTGTTTGAATCAAATTGAGAATCGAGTATAGCTACTTATAGTTGTTAATTTGAATCAAAAATTTAAGGATTTGGTTTGTTTAGCTGCAGTCTGAATTGGTGACATGTGCACTTGTGCACATCATGTGCATTAAGGCCCTTTTAGAGATTAAAAATAATTTGACAGCATGTGCTGTCAGGGCATATTCAGGCTGCCCACACCCTGAGTTGTTTAAGAAATATTAAACCATATCTAAGTAAAAGGCTGTCAGGGAATCTCATGGGAGAGTTTCTAATTTTAAATGTTTGAGTGGAAAAACAGCTGAAAAGGAATGGGTTCTGAGTTGTTTAACAGACTATAAAAGGGCTGATGCTGGGCTATAAAAGAGGCAGAACCTCCATTAGTTAGGACCAGATAGAGATTCAGAAAAAAAGAGAGAGATTGACTGAATTTTAAAAGAAGAGAGATACCACAAAAACAGGAATATACAGATACACAAGAGAGAAAAAAACATACAGACAACAATCAGAAACTGTTTCTTCCTATTGTTGTTTGGATTTCACTTATTTTTCAACCTGTTCAATCAATTCTTATTCTTCCAAGTCTTAACTAAGTTTACTGGTTGTGGGTTGCATTGGTTTATTTCCTAGATTTAGTCTGTCTGGAGTTCTGTTTCTACTACACTATTTGTTGCTGTTATTTTGGCTACTTTTTCCGTCGGCCATAACTGCATCTTACATTGGAACTTGTTCTGCTGCTATTTATCTGTTACTGCTGCTGTTCGTTTACACTACTGCTCTACTGACTCTGCTGTTTCTTCATTGTAAGCATTTTCCAGGTACAAATTTCGAACCCCCACATTGGTGTAACTGATTGTAACAATGAAAAGCATGAATTGAAAGATCTGAAGGAATTATAATCATCTGTTTGTTTTACTTATAGCCCTTTATAAATGTTGTTAAGTTATGTAAACTTTAGTCTGTAGTTCAATAGAGAATGTATTAGTAAGTTTGTACTTAATCGAAGCTTATATTGATCTAAAACCTCGATATGTGATTCATTTAGCGGTATACAGGAGGTGACTATATAATTCATGTAATGTGTAACCATTTAATGTTATCATTAATTCGAACTTTCCTTTAGTTGTATTGAGCATTTTAGGGCGAATTGGTTTTTTTTCAAATATTGTCGAAGACAACATAGTTTTAAATCTGGGAGTTTCGATTTCGGTAGGCAGTTCCTTTTAGGATGAGTTCCGAATATTATTGGTAGCACCATCTAATGAGTAACTTTATTAATCCTGTTTAAATAAGTTTAAAGTGTAGTATTTAAATCCTGTTTAACTCGAGGAGTATTTGGGGCTAAGTGTAGCGTTTCATCAATCTCGTATATAATTCTTCTATCAAATTAAAAGCATGTTCCATGAGGTATAACGCTTCTTCACTTTGTAAATAATTAATCAGATAATTAATAAGAATCCGGATTTGGCCAAAGCATATAATTGAATTAGCATGTATCTTTTTCTTCTATTTTTAGAGACAAACACATTAGAAATGTAATCGCTTTAGGATATCCTTTCTAAAATAATGAGACGAGCCTCGCCAAATTAAAAATGCAAATTGCGGGGCCCTCAATAATTAACCATAATAAATACTTAGAATTTGGGATGGACTGTTTAGTGAATTTCACAGCCTTCCCCAAAGATAATAACGCGTTAGACTCTTTAGGCGCGACTCAATTGAAATTACATTCTTAAATCCGGGTGCACATTGATGTGACCCAAATCCAAATCTCAACGGAGTCGAAATGTGTTAACAACTACGGGTGCATTGATTGTGACGTGGTTCGAGATGCATTTTCACGACGTTGCAATTCTCTAAAAAAATAAATGATAATAATAAAAGCGGTTTAAACTTAATAAAAGCACATAAGTCATGACATGTATTTAAATCAGATATTTAGCCATTATAACAATTTAAGCGACCGTGCTAGAACCACGGGATTCGAGGGTGCCTAACACCTTCCCTCGGGTCAACAAAATTCCTTACTTAGGAATTTCTGGTTCGCAGACTTCATTTGGAAAAGTCGAAAATTTCCTCGATCTGGGATTCAAGATAAACCGGTGACTTGGGACACCAAAAGCCAAACCTTTCCCAAGTGGCGACTCTGAATTAAATAAATAATCCCATTTCGAATATTGTCAATTAGATTGGAAAAACTCCCCTCGCGCATTTATCCTTTCGGGGCCAGGCGCGCAAAAAGGAGGTGTGACAGCTCTGGCGACTCTGCTGGGGAAAAAGTTCAACCCAGAACCACTGGTTCAGGGTTCAAGAATTCGAGCTTAGAATAATTGTTATATTTGGCTTTATTATCTGATATTTATTACATGTTTTAACATGCTAAATGTTGTCTTTTACCGCTTTGATATTATCTGAACTGTATATAAACTGTGTCGAAACCCTTCTCTCTTCACCTCCGGGGATGTTCTTACTGGTTGAGACTCCCTATTCTGTTAGTGTCAATACCTGAAATAAGAAAGATGACGGACAAGTTACGAAGCCGGATGGCCTTTTGGTTCCCGGTAAGTTGCCCCCTCCTCGACTCGAGTCGTCCGCTCGGGTACACAGTCTAGAACATATACCTAGGTTATAAACCTAGTATAACGAAACCTCATGCCGGATCCCTAGTAGGAACGATTATTTGCATCATGTTGCATTCGACATAGGGGACTCAACACAGGGGTTGGGTCCGTCTAGGACATGCAACCTGAAATGAAAAGACCATCCTGTTGCATCCCGTTTGTTTTTTGCGCATCTATTTGCTTCGGATCTTTTAGTTTTGATTTATTCCTTTTAATCACTTTCAAAATCCAAAATATATATATAAATAAAAAAAAGAGAAAAAAAAAATCAAAAAATGGTTTCATTTGTAGTATCTCTTTAAAAGATTTTCGAAATTTCAAAAAAGAAATGAAAAAAAAAAGAAGTTTAAATGTATAAATATTTCATTAGTCTCTTTTCAAAAAAAATATAAAATAAAATAAAAATATATATAAAATTCCAGAAAAATAGTTATTCCTCTTTTCTTTTAAAAGATTTTATTTGTTTCCCCTATTTCTGATCCGACCGAACTACGCCGGTTTGATTCTCACCTGATGTGAGATACGTATGCAACCCCCATCGGGTTTAACCCCACCTTTTGCTAAGATAGCCGAAACCAATAAAACAAAAAAAATGACAAAATGTCGCCACTTGTATAAAGAGTCGGGTGAGGTCGTTTTTTGTAAAAAACAGCCGAATGTTCCCAAGCGGGACGCCGGAAGGCTGACATTGCATAAACGGCCATCTTCGGTCATCATTTTTGATCGGTTGGTCCTCGCAGCCTTAAAGTCTTTATTCTCGAAGTACTAAAAGGCCGCATTTTGGAAATTGAGTTCGTCATTTTGAAAAAAAAAATAGTAGTAATAATAAAAAAACATCTTGAAAAAAATCTAGATAGTTTTATTTTGAGTCTAATAAAAGTCTTTTCATTGGCATAATCACCCTAATAAATGTGCATGATGAGCACGATACAAAACGAACCCTTTTCAATAATGACCAAGATCCCTTTTGAGTTGCGACTATGGTGGAACGACTTAGGCAAAGAGGGGCAAAACAAAGTAAGGAAATATCTGAAAGATCTCCCGGATTTACTAGACATTCAGCCTCGGGGTGATATTATCAGATCATTGGTCACTTGCTGGGATTCGGCGCACAATGTATTTCATTTCTCAGACTTTGAGCTCACCCCGATGTTGGAAGAAATAGCGGTATACATTGGAGGTGATGAAGCTCCGTTAAGGTTCAAATACTTGATTGCACCTAGAGCCGTCACGGTACACCGGTTTCTGGATTTCTTAAAAATACCCCGAACATTTCACCATCCAGATCTTGCCAAAGGTTTCTGCAGTCTCCACCTCATGTATGCTAGATACGGCCACGAGAGCGGGTTCAATAAGCCGGATTTCAAACTATGTAGTGGAGGCAACCGACGAAAGTGGGACGAACATAGGCTGTTAGCATTTATGACAGCCTTTTTGGGTCTTATAGTGTTTCCAAGGAAAAACGGAAACAATCTAAAAGTAACTGGGGTCGTCAGTACTTTGCTCACCCAAGATAAAAGTACTCTGGCACCTATGATTATGGCTGACATTTTCCGGGCTCTCACTGCTTGCCGAGCCAGGGCCGACTTTTTCGAAGGATGTAACCTACTGTTGCAAATGTGGATGACCGATCATTTATGCCACCGCTCCCCACTTTTGGGTTACGGTTCGCCCGAAAAAACTTGTATTGGAGAATTCTACACAAGAATCGAAAGGTTCAGTCTACCCGAGGGAGTCACAGCATGGACCTCATTTCTCCGAACTCTCACTGCCAACCAAATCTAGTGGACGCTCGGATGGTTACCCGTTGAGGAAATCTTATACATACCGGCAACCAGGCCCCACTTTCTGTTAATGGGACTTAAAAACATCCAACCCTATGCACCGTATCGGGTTTTGAGGCAACTTGGGAGGTATCAAGTAGTACCAAAAGATGAAGATCTGAGTACTCAAGTGATTGAAATCAGCCCAGACGGTCATTTCCCCAAAGAGGAAGTTCGCCAAATCTGGAGTGAGTGCCAACATCTGACAGCAAACACTTGTGTGATGGATACAGCAAAAGGGGAAGTTGCCCCAGGGTATCACGCTTGGTTCAGAGGTGACTTGTCTTGCGAGAGACCAGCTAAGAGACCTCATCTCAAAGATTTCGTTGAGTCGTCCCAAGGGCAATGGAACTGGTTAGCAAAAGAAAAGGGGTATCGGGCAGAGATCGGTGATTTGAAGCTACAAATTGACAGTCTGAAATTCAATAACAGCATACACATCGCTGCGGATCGAGGCAAAAGTAATAGATTGATCCAAGAGAATGAAGAATTTAAGGCCCAAATCCAAGAATTGAGATTGGCTCTTGATGAACAGCCCAGAAGTCGATCAGACAAGCAGTTGATAAAAGGTTTGAAAAGAGAAGTCAGGGAATGGCAAGATGGTTTAGAAGAATCTGAAAATGTCATGGCAGAACTCAAAGCACAGTGGGGTACAAGAACAGATAAGCATCATCGATACTTGAACCAACTGAAACGTAACCACGAGAAAACTGTCGCTAAAATGCAGAAAGAGATGGCTACGCTTGAGGTTAAAGCAGCTAAACAGGCCGAGGATTTCCAATTTGAGAGCAGATACTGTTACGACCTGTTGGCCCAAATGAAGACAGAAGTGCGGCAACTGAAGAATCAGCATATACAAGATTCTTAGGTTTTAAAAACGTGCAGTGATCAGATGAAACGCCTGCTTATAGAAAAGAAACAAACCAGAGATAGGATCAGGACCATTGCCCACGCCATCATCAGACGATGTCTACGTTGTGAGAACATGCCCAGCGTTACCATTCTCTCGGTAGTGATGAGTTATGTCAAGCAGACCATGCATGAGTTGGAGCGACTTGAAAGGGATCTCACACCTAGGACCGCGGCGAGGTCGAGAGATGCCCCGCGGGCACCAATTTTCAAAACCATAATGTAATCATAGGTCGAGTCTGTATCTTAACATCTTCTGTCTATCTTTTCGCATCAGGGTGTTTTAATCTGTTTGAGTCTATTTATTTTCAAGTTTTGTTTTTCCTTTTTCGAAATATTGCTTGTAAAAGATCATTTCGGTAATAAATTGTGTGTTTCTTTTACATTCATCTGTTTTTGAACTACGTAATGATCTGATTCGCGTGGCATCGTGATACGTAGGCAATCCTCATCGGATCTGGTCATATTTTAACCACAAAAAATTGAAAACAGTAACAAAGGAGAAAGAAAGAAAGAGAGACATAATAAAAAAAGGGAGAAAAAGGGGAATCCTAAAAGGAACCTGGAATGACGCATGCTTTCGTCGCAAACATGTAGGAATCCACTTAACTGTATAGGTGCATCATGCCCCAACGTGAGATTGCCTATCTGTTATTTGTTTCGAATTAACCGTTCGTTTGTCGTTGAGTTCTTCCAGGTTTTGGAAAAGGCGGTTGGTTTGGTGAAAGTCTGGCCTTACACTCATACTTCACGAGGTCGAAAAGGAGTGTTCAATTACCTGTTATTAAGTCAGGAGGCGGTGCTCATACTTATTTAAAAAGGTCCAAAGGAAGCATAGAAATGTCTTCAGAAATTCCTTTACCAACAGTTCCTGTTTCCGAGGAGAGTTCGATCTCGGCTGTCCTCATGCCCGAGTCCGCAACTGCGGAGGAAAATAGAATCCTGCGGCTCCGCATGTTGGAAATGTTGGACGACTGGAATAATGGAAAAGAGCCACCAAGCGTCGTCCCTGGATTCCCTGAGTTATTCTCCAGGACAAGCGGGACTTCTAATGTCCCCATAAGCTATCCTGCCACCCCATTCGGGTACCCAGCCATCTCGGCCTTCTCTGCTGGATCGCCCTCTGATTCTTATCCCCGAGTGTCAATAATGGATGTAAACACAAACATCTTTACTGCACCACCCTGCTCGATCACGGCACAACCTGCTGCATACAAGCCGAATTTTGACTCGTCCTCGTTTACATTCCAAGCACCATCTTTCTCAATGGAACCAACTAGGTTCGCCACCAGCACTCATCCTTCACAGCCTCAGTGCGAGCTTGCACCTGGGCAGGATCAGAACCCTAGAATTGCTGAACAAAATGAGATGGCCAAAAGAATGAGAAGCCTTGAACAGAGTTTGAAGAACATGCAAGGTTTGAGCGGACAGAAAAGCGTCTCTTACACCGACCTATGCATGTTCCCTCATGTGCACCTACCAGTGGGTTTCAAGACCCCAAAGTTTGAGAAGTACGACGGGCACGGTGACCCCATTGCTCATCTCAAGAAATATTACAACCAATTGCGGGGAGCCGGCGGAAAAGAAGAATTGATAATGGCATATTTCGGGGAAAGTCTGGTAGGAATAGCCTCGGAATGGTACATGGACCAGGACATGTCCCGATGGCATATATGGGATGATCTCACTAGAGATTTTGTGAGACAATTCCAGTACAACATCGACATCGCACCAGACCGAAATTCTCTGTCGAACTTGAAGAAGAAACCTTCAGAAAGCTTCAGAGAATATGCTATTAAGTGGCGCGAGCAAGTGTCGAGGGTGAAGCCTCCCATGGATGAGGTAGAAATGGTCACTACTTTTCTCCAGGCTCAAGAGTCTGACTATTTCCAAAACATGATGTCAGCCATGGGAAAGTCGTTTGCAGAAGCGATTAAGATTGGAGAGATGGTGAAGAATGGGCTGAAAACTGGCAGGATTTTGAGTCAAGCAGCCATAAGGGCAACCTCCCAAGCCGTCCAAAGCGGGTCCGGAGGAATGGCAAGAGGGAAGAAAAAGGAAGAAACGGCCATGGTAGCATCAGAAGCAAGGGAATATCGTAATCCCAGGCACCGTTTTCCAAAAAGGACCCCACAATACTACTATCCCCACCAAAACATGGCATATGCTCCTCAACCCTACATGGTTATGAACACCCAGCCTTATGTCCATCCGCCACAGCAAGCCAACCGAGGCCAAGCTCCACCTCCCAGAAATCAACATCCATACCGCAACCACTATAACCCACAGCCTCCTCAAAATAATTTCCGCCCTCAGGAACCACCTAGAAGGCGGACTTTCACGCCTATCGGTGAGTCATACTCTACTTTGTTCCCGAAGCTAGTCCAGTTGGGTTTCCTGCAGCCGGTCCCTCAGACAAGGCACAATCCGGCATCACCTTCTTACAAAGCCGGTGTTAGATGCGCCTATCATTCAGGAGCAGAAGGACACGATACAAATGACTGTTGGTCATTGAGAAGAGTGGTCGAGAATTTAATAGAGCAAGGGAAAATAGTGCTAAGGGACGAGGAGGTCCCAAATGTGACTAACAATCCATTACCTGCTCACAATAATGGGCCGCTGATCGGAATGATTTGCGAAGACAAAGAATTTGACCCTGCTTTGAAAGCTATAATCGCCATTGTCGACGCAGGGAAAAAGCCTGAAACAGCCCAGAAACCAGAAAAAGGGGAAAAGGCCAGTACTGTAAAGTGCGAGCCCGAAAAGAAGGTGGAGAAGAAGGTGGTTCCTGTGAAGAATGGAGTTCTTTACATCCCGCGAGGACGAGCAGAGAAGCCGAAGAGCTTCGAGGTCAAAAGGGAAAAACCTATGTACGTGCCAAAGGGGGCCTATGTGGTCCGGGGGACGATTCAACCACCTCGGATGAATGAGCCAGTGGTTATCGGACGCGTGCCACAAAAGCCGATGACAAACCTGTCCACAGTACCGTGGAACTATCAGAGGACGTTGGTAATGTAAAAAGGTAAAGAAGTCACGGGAGAACTTCCGGAAAATACTTTCATTGGAAGGTATTCGAACACCCAAGAGCTAAACAACGCCACACGGAGACGCTTCCCACCAAAGAAGCCTGTAAGCGTTGAAGAAGCGGAAGTTTTCTTCCAACAGATGAAAATGCCGGACTACGAAGTGGTAGATCAACTGCGCAAGTGCCCCGAGCAAGTGTCCATGCTATCATTGCTGATGAGGTCGGCCGAGCATCAAAAGATCCTACTCAAGGCCCTGAACGAAGCATACGTGCCAGTTGAAACCTCACTCGAACAACTGGAACGAATGACAGAAAGGTTCTTCGCTGTTAACCAGGTCTCTTTCAGCAAGAACGATTTACCCCCAGAGGGAGCGGCGCACAACAAAGCCTTGCATCTAACAGTTAAATGCGAAGACTACTACGTCAAGCGGGTAATGTTGGATGGGGGTTCAGGTGTTGACATTTGTCCGCTCTCCACGCTACAGAGAATGGAAATTGGGACCGGAAGAATCCGCCCCAATAATGTCTGCGTAAGGGCTTTTGACGGCATCAAGAGAGACACCTTTGGAGAAATAGACTTGACTTTGACCATAGGGCCAGTAGAGTTTGAGGTAACTTTCCAAGTGCTTGACATGGATACGTCCTACAATTTTCTCCTTGGAAGACCTTGGATTCATGCGGCAGGAGCTGTGCCTTCCACTCTTCACCAGATGGTGAAATTTGAGTACGAAGACCGAGAGATTGTGGTCCATGGAGAAGACGAGCATGCTATTTATCGGGACCCATCCATCCCATACCTTGAACCAAGAGAAGGGAGTGAACACACGGTCTATCAAGCTTTCGAGATTGTGTTAGCAGAGCAGCATGAAGAGGAAAGACCTTGCCCTCAACCTTTCTTGTCTAACGCCTCGGTTATGGTGGCTAAAGAGATGATCCGGCACGGATTCAGGCCAGGGAAAGGGCTCGGACGAACATTGCAGGGAATAACGGAACCCATCACCCTGCCTTCCGCTAAAAAACTTTTTGGGATAGGTTTTCAACCCACTCCAGAAGATGAAGAATGGGCAAAGAAAAGGAAGAATGGGGGGTGGAAACTGCCTCGGCCACTGCCGGATTTATATGAAACTTTCGTCGAACCAAAATACACTGAAGAAGAAGACGATGAGGTTTTCACGGCTGAGGAAATAGAGGAGATATGTGGGGCAATGAGAGAAATGCTCTACGAGGCTCACATGGTTCAACCAGGAGAAGGCACCAGCACCGCCGAAATACTATATATGGGGAAAAACGCCAAACTCTGAAACTGGGAGGCCACGCTATTCCCGACTAGGCGGAAGTCCGGGTAGACCTGTCCTGCCACCTTTCCTGCATCACAAGTTATCTCCAGGATATAACTTGGATGTTTTCTTTTTTTAATTGTTGTTTTGAATTCCTGAGTTTGTAAACATTGTTATCTTCCAAATTTCAAGAAGAAAAATAAAAAAAAATCATCATTGTTTTCCCATTTTTCCCTTTGTTCTGATTTTGTTATTTTCCTTTATCTTTTCTTTCAGTTATAATAATGCGGCTTTAAATATGACATGCTTGCGGACTTCATGCCCAGATCACAACGAGCTATTTAATAGTGAAATAATGAACCCAGAACCAGAATATGATGAAGAAGAGGCTTTTAGGGAAATAAACCGAGAGTTGGAACATTTTGAGAATAAACCTAAGCAAAATCTGAATGACACCGAACCGGTTAATTTAGGAACTCCTGAAGAAATCCGGGAGACCAAAATAAGCATTCACACGGACAAGAAAACGCGAGACGCGATAATTCAACTTCTTTTTGAATTTAAAGATGTGTTTGCTTGGTCATACGATGACATGCCGGGACTAGGTGTTGATCTAGTGGTTCATAAATTGCCAATTCACCCTGATTGTCATCCAGTTCAACAAAAGCAACGAAAGTTCACAACTGAGGTCAGTGACAAGATTAAAGAGGAGATCACCAACCAGCTGAAAACGGGAGTGATTCGGGTAGTCCAGTATACAACATGGTTGGCAAACGTGGTTCCAGTGCCGAAAAAGATGGGAAGACTCGGGTATGTGTGGACTATCGAGACCTGAATAGAGCGAGTCCCAAAGATAATTTCCCGTTACCCAACATCCACATCCTTGTTGATAATTGCGCCAAACATGAGATCCAGTCTTTCGTAGATTGTTACGCTGGGTATCATCAGGTATTAATGGATGAAGAAGACGCCGACAAGACTGCCTTCACCACGCCTTGGGGCACTTACTGTTATTGGGTTATGCCATTTGGTCAGAAAAATACTGGGGCAACTTACATGAGAGCCATGACTGCCATTTTTCATGACATGATGCATCAAGAAATAGAGGTGTACGTGGACGATGTGATAATCAAATCCAGGACGCAGGATAATCACATCCAAGACTTGAGGAAGTTCTTCGAGAGACTGAGGAAGTACGACTTGAAGCTGAACCCAGCCAAATGTGCTTTCGGAGTCCCATCGGGCAAGCTTTTGGGCTTCATAGTAAGCAGGAGAGGTATCGAATTAGATCCAACAAAGATAAAATCTATCAGAGATTTACCTCCCCCGAGAATAAAGAAAGACGTGATGAGTTTGTTGGGCAGACTAAACTATATCAGTCGATTCATTGCCCAGTTGACGAGCACGTGTGAGCCCATATTTAAGCTATTGAGGAAAGACGCGGCAATCAAATGGACGACTGAATGTCAAGAAGCTTTTGACAAAATCAAAGAATATCTTTCAAATCCCCCAGTTTTGGTCCCACCAGAGCCAGAAAGACCATTGTTCTTGTATTTGACAATCTTGGAAAATTCTTTCGGTTGCGTCCTCGGGCAACATGACATAACCGGAAAGAAAGAACAAGCAATCTACTACTTGAGCAAGAAATTCACCGGCTACGAGGCCAAGTACACTCTGCTGGAAAGAACATGTTGCGCTCTGACGTGGGTTGCTCAAAAGCTGAGACATTATCTCCAAGCTCACACTACTTTCCTCATAAGCAGGCTGGATCCTTTGAAGTATATATTTCAGAAACTGATGCCTACTGGAAGACTGGCCAAGTGGAAAATTTTGCTTACTGAATTCGACATAGTCTATGTCACTCGCACGACAATGAAAGCCCAGGCGCTAGCAGATCATTTGGCCGAAAATCCAGTCGATGAGGAATACCAGCCATTGAGTACCTATTTTCCAGATGAAGAAATAAACACCGTAGAAGTGGTCTCGGAGAACGCTCATGTTTGGAAGATGTTCTTTAACGGAGCCGTAAATGCCAAAAGTGTAGGAATCGGGGCAATTTTGATTTTGCCTTCCGGTCAGCATTATCCCGTCACAGCTAGACTGCGTTTCTTTTGCACAAACAATACAGCTGAGTATGAAGCCTGCATCATGGGAATGCATATGGCGATCGATCAGGATGTCGAAGACTTACTGATTATGGGAGATTCTGACCTGATTATTTGGCAAGCCCAAGGTGAATGGGAAACTCGGGATGTCAAGCTTATTCCTTACCGACAGCACGTGGAGGATCTTGGCAAGCGTTTTAAATCAATAGAGTTCAGGTATATCCCGCGATGTCACAATGAATTAGCGTATGCACTTGCTACCCTAGCTTCAATGCTACTCTACCCAGGCAACGCCCATGTCGATCCCTTGGAAATCCAAATCAGGGAGAGACACAGCTATTGCAACGCAATCGAGACAAGATCGAGTATACAGCCATGGTACCATGATATCAAGAGGTTCTTGAAAACACAAGAATACCCCAAGCATGCTACTGGAGATCAAAAGAGAACCATTAGGCGGCATGCAAGTGGTTTCTTTCTGAGCGGTGAGTTGTTGTATAAGAGGACCCCGGACCTCAATCTACTAAGATGTGTTGACACCGAGGAGGCAAGAAAGATCATGCACGAAGTACCCGCAAGAGTGTGCGGACCTCACATGAACGGGTATGTCTTAGCAAAGAAAATCCTTCGAGCAGGTTATTACTGGATAACCATGGAAAAGGACTGCTTTAGCTTCGTTCGGAAGTGTCATCAGTGTCAGGTGCACGGTGATTTGATTCATGCACCTCTCACGGAACTGCATCCCATGTCTGCACCTTGGCCATTTGTTGCCTGGGGCATGGACGTCATTGGTCCAATCGAGCCGAAGGCCTCAAATGGACATAGATTTATACTGGTTGCCATCGACTACTTCACAAAATGGGTAGAGGCTGTCACTCTCAAGTGGATCACCAAAAAAGCTGTAGTGGATTTTGTACACTCAAATCTTATCTGCCGTTTCGGCATTCCTGCAACTATCATCACAGATAACGCAGTGAACTTGAATAGTCACTTGATGGGAGATATATGCGAGCAGTTCAAAATAACGTACAGGAATTCTACTCATTATCGGCCCAAGGCCAATGGCGCTGTGGAAGCAGCAAACAATAACATCAAGAAGATTTTGAGGAAGACGATCCAGAGTTCCCGACAGTGGCATGAACAACTACCCTTTGCATTGTTGGGATATCGCACTATAGTATGCACGTCAGTAGGGGAAACCCCTTATCTCTTGGTTTATGGGACCGAAGCTGTGATACCAGCAAAGGTAGAAATTCCTTCGCTTCGAACCATTGTCGAAGCAGAGATCGAAGACAGCGAGTGGGTTAAGACTCGATTGGAGCAGTTGACTTTGATTGACGAGAAACGAATGGTTGCAGTTTGTCACGGGCAGTTGTACCAACGAAGAATGGCTCGTGCTTACAACAAGAAAGTCCGACCCAGGAATTTCGAAGTGGGTCAACTGGTATTGAGGCGCATTCTGCCACATCACCAAGAAGCAAAAGGGAAATTTGCTCCAAACTGGAAAGGCCCATACATCATCAGGAAGATCTTTCCAAGAGGAGCATTGTACCTGAGTGATATTGAAGGAAATGATCCCGAAACAGCGGTGAATGCGGATGCAGTCAAAAGATACTACGTTTGAGTGACACCCCAGCGATCCTGACGCATTTGAAATGATGGAGGTTTTATCCCCACTACCCCAAACACTATCAACTCTCTCTACAAGCCTTTAAGCCGGTTACAAAAAAAAAGAGAAAAAAAAACATAACAAACAAAACAAAACATTGATCGAGGCCTGAACTACGTCTGACTTGATTCCGAAAGGATACGTAGGCAGCCTCTCTCTGAGGTTCAGTCACACCAACAATAAAATCCCATTTACCTTGAAATTGAAACCGGGGCACGTCAAGCGGCTTAGAAGTCGTAGTATCATCTACTTTTCTTTGCCAAACACAAGCCTGTCAGATCAATTACCAAAGGTAGCGGGAAGCCAAGAAGCGTCACGAATGGAGACCGGTGCACTGTAAATTGAGAGAAATAAAATGAGAGAGTCTCGTCGGTGAAAACCTCCGGCCACCGCGAGGCGACGGGAGTAGAGAAACCAAAATGAGAGAGCTTGTGTAGTAAAAACTCGCAAAGAGTGGTATCAAGCGACAGCAAGGAGGGAAATGAGAGAGGACAGCTAGCGAAAACCCGCAAAGGGCGTTGTTGGCCGAAAGAACGACTCCACCCAAGGAGGTCTCGACAAAGTTTCCACCGGTTTGGAAACACAGATCCATTTTGGTTCGGGAGGAAATGCAAGTTCATTGAAGGTCAGGCGTCCAGTCCAAAGAGCATGTCATGTCCATTTAAAGTCAGCATTGTCTTTCTCAGATAAGTCTTTCTCGTCCCTAAAGGGACACTTCTTTTCTGAAGTTTGCTTTCTCCTTTCTTTGTTTTTCTTCGAATCCCTTTCATTTTTAACCCTAAGTTCCAGATATACCGGAAAGGACAGGTGGCAGGTTTGGTTTCACGGAATTCCGTTTCACGAAGGAAAATACCTCGTTTCGTTGGTACGTTTGTCCAAACCTGATGAATCATGATGTTTGACTGCATTTGAAGTAAAGTCACACACAAAAAAAAAAGAAAATTCCCCACAGAGCTTCCCTTGTACAAATCCCCACAGAGCCTCCCTTTGTAAAAATTCCCCAGCGAGCTTGCCCCAACAAATCCTGGCAAGTCCATTTTGCAACAAATCCCCAGCAAGTCCGCCTTGTACAAATCCCCACAGAAGTCCCCCTTGTATAAATCCCCACAGAGTTTCTCCTTGTACAAATCCCCACAGAGTTTCTCCTTGTACAAATCCCCACAGAGTCTCCCCAATAAAATCCTCGTTGAAAAATCCCCAAGCAAAACCGGATGGAAAAACCAAAGCCTTACAAGGCAAATCATCACAGAATCTGGAAACGCAGGCCTGAGCAATCTAAAGGGTTTTGCCATTTGAATCCAATCAATGGCAGAGTTTCTCAACAGAAATAAGGACGCAGCAAAGCAACTGGAACAATCAAGGTCACCGAACCAACCGCCATTTCCGAGCTAACAATTGTTCTTTGTTTGAAAAGTTGTAACAGGTATAATCCAAGACAACCGTGCAAGAAGCAGGTGTCACCCAAAGAAGAAAGTACATAAGTACAAGAAACAGTTTGGCAATAAGGAATCCACTCGAAAGGTAAGTTTCCATGAAATTCTCTTTTACCTTTTACTAAAACAAGAAAATTCAAAAAAAAAGAAGAGGGTCAGTTAGTAAACTGAAATTTTCCCTTTATTCAGCATTAGGGCTCCAACCCTAAACTGAACTTTTCCCTTTAGTCAGCATTAGGGCTCCAACCCTAAACTGAACTTTTCCCCATTTAGTCAGCATTAGGGCTCCAACCCTAAACTGAACTTTTTCCCCATTTAGTCAGCATTAGGGCTCTAACCCTAAACTGAACTTTATCCCCAGCTAGTCAGCATTAGGGCTCTAACCCTAAACTGAACTTTTTCCAGTTAGTCAGCAATAGGGCTCCAACCCTAAACTGAACTTCTTTCCATTTAGCCAGCATTAGGGTTTTCAACCCTGAACTGAGCATTTGTCCATTTAGTCAGCATTAGGGCTGCAACCCTAAACTGAACTTTTCCGTTTAGTCAGCATTAGGGCGCCAACCCTGAACTGAACTTTTTCATTTCCGCCAGCATTAGAACTCCAACCCTGAACTGAGCATTTGTCTTTTAGTCAGCATTAAGGCTCCAACCCTAAACTAAACTTTTCCCTATAGTCAGCATTAGGGCTCCAACCCTAAACTGAACTTTTCCGTTTAGTCAGCCTTAGGGCTCCAACCCTGAACTAAACTTTTTCATTTCCGCCAGCATTAGGGCACCAACCCTGAACTGAGCATTGTTCTGTTAGTCAGCATTAAGGCTCCGACCCTAAACTGAACTTTCCTAGCTAGTCAGCATTAGGGCTCCAACCCTAAACTGAAATTTTCCCTTTAGTCAGCATTAGGGCTTCGACCCTAAACTGAACTTTTCCCTATAGTCAGCATTAGGGCTTCGACCCTAAACTGAACATTTTCCTATAGTCAGCATTAGGGCTTCGACCCTAAACTGAGCATTGTTCTGTTAGTCAGCATTAGGGCTCCAATCCTAAACTGAACTTTTTCCCTATAGTTAGCATTAGGGCTCCAACCCTAAACTGAACTCTTCCCCAGTTAGTCAGCATTAGGGCTCCAACCCTAAACTGAACTTTTCCATTTAGTCAGCATTAGGGCTTCGACCCTAAACTGAACTTTTCCCTATAGTCAGCATTAGGGCTTCGACCCTAAACTGAACTTTTTCCCTTTAGTCAGCATTAGGGCTCCGACCCTAAACTGAACTTTCACAGCTAGTCAGCATTAGGGCTCCAACCCTAAACTGAACTTTTCCCTTTAGTCAGCATTAGGGCTTCGACCCTAAATTGAACTTTTCCCTTTAGTCAGCATTAAGGCTTCGACCCTAAACTGAACTTTTCCCTATAGTCAGCATTAGGGCTCCAACCCTAAACTGAACTCTTCCCCAGTTAGTCAGCATTAGGGCTCCAACCCTAAACTAAACTTTTCTCTTAAGTCAGCATTAGGGCTTCGACCCTAAACTGAACTTTTCCCTATAGTCAGCATTAGGGCTTCGACCCTAAACTGAACTTTTCCCCAACTAGTCAGCATTAGGGCTCCAACCCTAAACTGAACTTTTCCCCAACTAGTCAGCATTAGGGCTCCAACCCTAAACTGAACTTTTTCCCTTTAGTCAGCATTAGGGCTCCAACCCTAAACTGAACTTTTTCTGTTAGTCAGCATTGGGGTTCCTACCCTGAACTGAACTTTTCCATTCAGTCAGCATTAGGGCTCCAACCCTGAACTGAACTCTTTCCATTCAGTCAGCATTAGGGCTCCAACCCTGAACTGAACTCTTTCCATTCAGTCAGCATTGGGGTTCCAACCCTGAACTGAACTTTTTTCATTTAGTCAGCATTAGGGCTCCAACCCTAAACTGAACTTTTTCCCTTTAGTCAGCATTAGGGCTCCAACCCTGAACTGAACTTTTTCCGTTTAGCCAGCATTAGGGCTCCAACCCTAAACTGAGCATTCTTACCTTGTGGCAATATTAGTGATCCAATCCCGAAGTTGGCATTTTGTAGACTGAAATTTTCCAATTCCTTCATCAATTCTATAACTTCCTGGCAATTAACTCACGAAATTTTCCTAGTGAAACTGGGGCAGAAAATTTCGTTCGTTTGTTTTTCGCCGCAGGTCTAACCTCGAGGCGCATGGATCGAGATGACCCACGAGATGAGTCTCAACCCAGAATAAAGAAAAAAAAGAAGAAGATGTCCCGAGATACTGGAGAAAACGAAAGGCGGACCGCTCCAAGATTTGATCAAGGTCCCGAGCTCTGCCAATCCCGTCTCACTCAGTATCCCAGAAATAAACAGGCACCTACAACTTGCAAGCATCAAGATTCAGATCGAAGTCTACAAGCAAAATCAGCTAAGACCCAAGATCAAGTTGCAAAAGAATCATAGATAGGAATCTTGTAACTAGCAATTGACAAGCATAAGTAGTTAGTTCAGTTTCAATTTTCTTTTGGTTGTAATAAGGGAGTCGGTAAGCAGAAGCGGCAACGGCAACAGCAGTAACGGCAAGCATTGCAATCCTATGGTAGTCCCAGCTATCAGAGTTTCCCGAACTACATTGACCTGATTCCTGTTTAGCCCAGGATATGTAGGAAATCTTCGAAGCAAAGATTCGGTCAAATCTTTCAAAACATGCTTCACATGGAGTAGTCCAATAGGCAAAGTCGCTCATATCCGCTCACTTTATCTTTGCACGAAAACTCTTCGTGTTTCCGAACAAAGAGGAGCAGCTGTGAGCACGTGATTTTTGTTTACGCGACAATCACTCCAAAAGAAATAAAATAATAGCAAATGGTCTTGCTGTACAATTTTGGATTTTTACGTGGCACTTTGTTAATTATTTGTGATTTTCGCCCATTTTTATTTTTTATTGAAAACAAAATACAAAAAATGTGTCGTGTGTAGTTGAACCGTAATCCGGTTATTAAAAGGAAAAATCGCAAAAAATGCATCTTTCATTTTTGTCATTAAGTGATGTTATTTTAATTAAATGTTAATTATGTGTTAATTTTTGTTTTTATAGTATTTTTTTGACAAATTAATTAAGAGATTTAAGAAGAAGAGGGTTTTCGGATTGGGCCAATCCAATTTAAATAGGAACAAGCCCAAACCAAAACGACCCAGTCCAACCAGGCCCTCTGCAAGACGCCCCAAACGACGCCGTATAGGCATCATCTCTTTGAGCCATTGATTGATTCAAAGGAACGGCCCAGATCAGGCCAATCCTTTACCCAAACGACGTCGTATAAGGCCGTCTAATCTCAGTCGTTCAAACCAGGCCGATCTAACAGCCCTCGTCCCATCTCCTTTACCTGTTACCAGACCCGACCCAATGAAACCCGGTCTGATCCATCCCAGCATGAGAACAAACGACATCGTTTCTTTTAATGGAAAGATCACAGTCATTGATCAGTGGCAATCCAACGGCCAATATCAGATCACTTACCCCATATATAAACCTTCCCCCTTCACCCCGCGCCTAAGCCAAACCCCCTCTGCCTCAGTCATCCCCTTCACAAACCCAAAAACCCCGGAACCCTAGAGTCTCCCCCTTTCCCTTCACCATTAAACCCGACGGCAAGGACGCCGGTGACCCCCACCTTAACACTCTAGGACCGCCTCACCGCCCTGAACATAGATCTGTTGTCCTTTTGTCTCGAATCAAACCCTAGGTTCTCGAATCTTCATTTGAAGATTCGAGCAAAATTCGATCTATACCGATCTACCCCAGGTTCATACCAGATACTCCCTTGACCTCCCCCGTGACCAAACCATGCTTGGTTTGGTCCGAATCTAACCAGGGAAACCCAAATCCCAAATCTGCCCTCTAGGAACCCTAGAAGTCCTCATGTCCGACCTGTGTCCGTTGAACCAGATGATTAGGGTCTAATGGACCTTAATCGAAGTGTTTTCGTTAGAGAACACTTCGATTAAAGTCCATTCAACCCCAAGAAAGGTCGATTTCAAATCCGAGCTGGGGTTTTCTGATTTTTCAAGGCTTTAAGGTAATTTTTGTTTTCTTTATCAGTTTATTTTGTCTGTTGTAATTGAATGTCTGTTCATATGTCCAAATGTTTTGTTTAATTTATGCTATTGTATTTTTGTCGACTGTTGTTGTCCACCTTGCCCGGACCTCTGTATTTGGCCAAGTTCTTTCCATTTACTGATCATGTGTATGTGTGTAAGTTGTACAATCAATTGAACTTAAATTTGATTGATTAATTAATTCTCTAGTACAACTTTTGCTTAGTCAGTACAATTTGAATCGCATGTTGATACTGTTAGATTTCTGATCATTGTCTATTGGTTGTATATGTTATAACTAGTATAGTCGATTCGATACGTGTCGTCGATTGGTTTCAGCTGTTTGAACGATAACAATTTGATCTGTTTCTTGCTGAACTTTGTTTGAATCAAATTGAGAATCGGGTATAGCTACTTATAGTTGTTGATTTGAATCAGAAATTTAAGGATTTGGTTTGTTTAGCTGCATTCTGAATTGGTGGCATGTGCACTTGTGCACAACATGTGCATTAATGCCCTTTTAGAGATTAAAAATAATTTGACAGCATGTGCTGTCAGGGCATATTCAGGCTGCCCACACCCTGAGTTGTTTAAGAAATATTAAACCATATCTAAGTAAAAGGCTGTCAGGGAATCTCATGGGAGGGTTTCTAATTTTAAATGTTTGAGTGGAAAAACAGCTGAAAAGGAATGGGTTCTGAGTTGTTTAACAGACTATAAAAGGGCTGATGCTGGGCTATAAAAGAGGCAGAACCTTCATTAGTTAGGACCAGATAGAGATTCAGAAAAAAAGAGAGAGATTGACTAAATTTTAAAAGAAGAGAGATACCACAAAAACAGGAATATACAGATACACAAGAGAGAGAAAAACATATAGACAACAATTAGAAACTGTTTCTTCCTATTGTTGTTTGGATTTCACTTGTTTTTCAACCTGTTCAATCAATTCTGATTCTTCCAAGTCTTAACTAAGTTTACTGGGTGTGGGTTGCATTGGTTTATTTCCTGGATTTAGTCTGTCTGGAGTTCTGTTTCTACTACACTGTTTGCTGCTGTTATTTTGGCTACTTTTTCCCTCGGCCATAACCGCATCTTACACTGGAACTTGTTCTGCTGCTATTTATCTGTTACTGCTGTTGTTCGTTTACACTACTGCTCTACTGACTCTGCTGCTTCTTCATTGTAAGCATTTTCCAGGTACACATTTCGAACCCCCACATTGGTGTAACTGATTGTAACAATGAAAAACATGAATTGAAAGATCTGAAGGAATTATAATCATTTGTTTGTTTTACTTACAGCCCTTTATAAATGTTGTTAAGTTATGTAAACTTTAGTCTGTAGTTCAATAGAGAATGTATTAGTAAGTTTGTACTTAATCGAAGCTTATATTGATCTAAAACCTCGATATGTGATTCGTTTAGCGGTATACAGGAGGTGACTATATAATTCATGTAATGTGTAACCATTTAATGTTATCATTAATTCGAACTTTCCTTTAGTTGTATTGAGCATGTTAGGGCGAATTGGTTTTTTTTTCAAATATTGTCGAAGACAACACAATTTTAAATCTGGGAGTTTCGATTTCGGTAGGCAGTTCCTTTTAGGATGAGTTCCGAATATTATTGGTAGCACCATCTAATAATTAACTTTATTAATCCTGTTTAAATAAGTTTAAAGTGTAGTATTTAAATCCTGTTTAACTCGAGGAGTATTTGGGGTTAAGTGTAGCGTTTCATCAATCTCGTATATAATTCTTCTATCAAATTAAAAGCATGTTCCATGAGGTATAACGCTTCTTCACTTTGTAAATAATTAATCAGATAATTAATAAGAATCCGGATTTGGCCAAAGCATATAATTGAATTAGCATGTATCTTTTTCTTCTATTTTTAGAGACAAACACATTAGAAATGTAATCGCTTTAGGATATCCTTTCTAAAATAATGAGACGAGCCTCGCCAAATTAAAAATGCAAATTGCGGGGCCCTCAATAATTAACCATAATAAATACTTAGAATTTGGGATGGACTGTTTAGTGAATTTCATTGTCTTCCCCAAAGATAATAACGCGTTAGACTCTTTAGGCGCGACTCAATTGAAATTACATTCTTAAATCCGGGTGCACATTGATGTGACCCAAATCCAAATCTCAACGGAGTCGAAATGTGTTAACAACTACGGGTGCATTGATTGTGACGTGGTTCGAGATGCATTTTCACGACGTTGCAATTCTCTAAAAAAATAAATGATAATAATAAAAGCGGTTTAAACTTAATAAAAGCACATAAGTCATGACATGTATTTAAATCAGATATTTAGCCATTATAACAATTTAAGCGACCGTGCTAGAACCACGAGATTCGAGGGTGCCTAACACCTTCCCTCGGGTCAACAGAATTCCTTACTTGGAATTTCTGGTTCGCAGACTTCATTTGGAAAGTCGAAAATTTCCTCGATCTGGGATTCAAGATAAACCGGTGACTTGGGACACCAAAAGCCAAACCTTTCCCAAGTGGCGACTCTGAATTAAATAAATAATCCCATTTCGAATATTGTCACTTAGATTGGAAAAACTCCCCTCGCGCATTTATCCCTTCGGGGCCGGGCGCGCAAAAAGGAGGTGTGACAATAAAGATACTGTGATTTGTCCTATAAAAAATTAGTACAAGTATTTAATTTGGACATTTTTAATCATAATTAAGATTTCTGCAACTTTCAAGATTCTTCATCTAGCTGCTTTTGTCACCATCAGAACGAGATTATGTGATGTTACAACATAAATGTAGTATGGGCATTTTTTGATTTCGAATTCTGAAGTTGCCTTTCTTATTGATACCATAAGTTGTCAATGATAAGTGATATGTGAACAACTCTACAATATCTAATCTCTTTAAGTGAGACCTTGTGACCATTAGGCCATTTGTTATGCAGAGAAGATTAGTCAAGATTAGTCTTCTGCTATATACTATTACTACTTTTCTCTATTGGTAGATTCTAATGGAGATGGTATAATAACTGTGTTCCTCAAGCATGTTTAGGCATTTGTATGTCTATGTCTTTCTGATGTAACATAACATAATCTCATTTCCACATTTCCAATCCTATGGAGGAGACCCTGTTTCATACTCTTATTTGGTTCAGTATTTGATAATGTTTACTTTCTAGGTGACTTTGATTGTGCCCCTCTTTTCTGTTTCCGTCGAAAGCAAACTGAACCAACATCACTCATTTCCTCTTACTTCACTGATCAAACCTCTAGAAATGGAGCCAAAGGGCTCTATCTCTGACTCTGACTACTACTAGCTTATAATTAATGCACTAATTGAAATGGATAGAAGGCCTGTCCTGGTGCAAACATTGGAGCAGTTGTTAAGTACCAGAAGATCATTTAAGCCTTATTATATATATATATTGTCTTTTACACTATCAGCAATTAACTTTTCACATCAAATTAATATGATATGCTAACTAGGAAAATAGAGAACTAACATGCTACCAGACTGTATTAAAAGGGCAAAAAAAAAAAAAAAATCTTGGATCTTCTTTAGATGCTACTGATGAGATGATGCATCAGAAAATGGAGGAAATAGAAGAGAGGATGCAACAAAGAATGCAGAAAGTTGAACGAGCAAAAGGATGCTATGGAATAAAATATTATAATGAATGTCGTCGCACGACTTCCGCGTCTGAACCCAGATTTGCAACTTGATCCTCACATGTTAAGATTCAGTGCACGTTCACCTGTAGAAGCTTCCTCTGCACAACAAGTTGTTGTTCAACTAAACAGTCGACCATCTAATGGTAGTAACAATCAAGGTCAGTACATACCAAATGTTATACATCTTCTTCTATTTCTTCTTCTCCTCCTTCCTTGCTTGGGATTTTGCTTTGGTTCAAGGTAGAGTGGATATGGTAATATCCTTTTTTCTTCCTATAGATGTGCCTATTTCGGTATTATTGGTATCCAACTTCTTTTATAATAGCTTCCTTTTCTGTGTTGGTTGATTTTTATGTTATATACTGTCTTCTTTAGATTCTTGGTCATTTGTTGGAAATTGTTGCCCGGCTTAGTTATCCCCTACTTCTTTTGGCTACGTCTTTGCGGTCTATGGAGTCTTCCTAAAGGATTTTCTATGGTTTCCTTCTTACCCAACTCTGTATATGAGTCTTAGATATTTCAGTGGTTTCCTTTGGTAAAGGAGGAGAAATTCCAGCTAACGTGGTGGTTAAAATGTGTGGCCTGCCTGGAATTCCAGCTAACATGATTATTTTTATTTTCATTATGATATATCACTGTGGTTTAAAGTGCCTTTATGGTCAACTGTGATACTAGGACTGGTAATTTTGAACTCATGGCTAGTCTGAGTAATGATAAACTAGAAGTACAGTTATATAACTAAGGAAGGTTATTTCCCTCTGACCGGGAAATTGTATTGAAGTTGCTGCTTATTTGTATTGTCCAACCCTCTTCCCAGTTCCCGTTGTTGCAGCCATCTGCTACATAGAAGGTTCTGTATATGGTATCTTTTTCTCTTAGGGCCAGTATATCAAGCTTCTCTTTTACTGACGTGGTTTCGAATAGACTTTATGAGAATGTTCACAACTGATATTGTTTGTTATCTTCACAAACATTGGATTTAATAAAAAAGACTTCACTTAATTACCCAGAATATAAGCTGAAGCTTTTAGCGCAGTCTCTAGCTCTAGTTCAGTTTCATCATCTACCATTACAAAAGACTTTTCTTTCTTTTTCTTCTCATCCATTTCATACTGAACTTGATGTTCAATTTCATTGTTCTTGTTTTCATCAGTATCTGAACCAGTTGCTGATGTTTCTTCACCATTTTTTATGGTCAAACATGGCCAACTTGGAAGACTTGAACTTCTTGTCGTAGTTTCTTTTTGTTTTACAACTACTGTTGTTGGTTCTGGAGTTTTGTTGTATTTTTGGTCTTTTTGTATTGAGCTTTCTATATTTGCTTCACTTGCTTTTTTCTTCCTCAATTTGTAAACATAAAGAAAGACAATAGCAACAACACCAAGCTAAATCCAAATTCATATCTGAATATGATTTTGGGAACAATCCTTTTACTTGATGAGGCTTCACTGCTTCACGTGTGGTTTTAACATTTGGTTTCTCTTATGGGTTGGTCATGTGATAACAAATCATATAGGAGGTTGATTCTTATACTTTCTCCAAGCATTCTGAATTTTTTATGTTACCTTTTCATGTTCTTTTCTTTTTTCATGGCAATTTGTGCTATGAGTATTCTTAGACCGGATTCTCTTGAAGAGTAATGACTTTATTTATCCTCTTTTGTAGGTGGAGTAGATCAAAAAATGGATGATGAAGGCAGTGAAGAACTATACCTTAAGATGAATTTTGAATTGTTATAGATGAATGTTCTAGGAATCTTTTGTTATCAACATTTTTGAAACTTAACTCTTGAAATGTACTAAATTTATGCACTTTAGGTAGAACATTTGCTTTATGGATATTATTTGCTTGATGGATAATTTTATATTATTAATAGTTTCATTTTATGATGTATTTAAATTTTAGTGTAATTATAAATTATTATATATATAAATATTTATTTATAACAGGTGTTATATTTTGGTTTTAACTGAACTGATATAATAGCCTACCAGAACCGTTGCAATAGGACTCAAATGATGTTCCATTAGACAATGTAAATCGTTGCAATAGGTCCTATAAACTGTTTCAAAATGATCTACAAACCGTTCCAAATACAAATATAACCGTTACGATAGCTTAAAGAAACTATTGCTATATCCATACATAGCCGTAACAATAGCTTACATAAGTATTGCATTAAATAATATGGTAACGGTTAAGAACCGTTGTATAAACAATATAGTAACGGTTTTAATCCGTTCCAATTGAACAAAATAATCGTTTCAACAGAGAAAGGAAAAACCGTTGCGATAGATGTATCTATAGCCACGACAATGCAAACCGTTGCAAGAACTGTTCCTATAGACCTATGGGCACGGGGACTGATGTAAACCGTTCCAATATATCTATGGCAACAGTTTTACTGTCTATGGGAACGGTTTTTCATGCGTTACCGTAGACCAATTTTTCAGTAGTGAATTTGATACAATCAACTCAAGCTATAGGAATTAATTCTATATGAAAATTCTAAGTTCTTAATCAAAAGTCAACCCCCTGGCCCACGTCTTAGAATTCGATGAAAGTTACAAAGTTCGAACACCCATTCACAAGTTCAACGATACCAAAATTTCTTAAATCCGATACCAAAATCTCGCTCAAATCCCCAAAATTCGGCCTAAGAAGTTTTCTCTATTTTTCCCAAATGTTTCATCCCAAATCACTAATTAAATGATGAAATCAAAGATATAATCATGGAATTTAACCAAAACTAAGTAAGAATCATTTACCCCAATCACTTCTTTGAAAATCTCTCCAAGAATCGCCTCCTTCTGAGCTTCCAAAATCAAATTTGTGAAATAAACTCAAACCCTCATTTTTTAAATATTTAAGCCTGCCCAGATGTCCTTAATTGCGATTGCGGAGAAGGGATCGCAAAGCACAAACTCAGCTGCCCAAGAATTAACCCTACGCGATCTCCTAAAGACCCACGCGAACGCGATGGCTAGCCTCCATAGACCGATGTGATCGTAGACATAACAACGCAATCGCGAGTAACAACCATGCGGAATCGAGCTACCTCACTTCCTTTTCGTGAACACGACATAGCCCACGCGTTCGCGATGCATTAACTGCTCCAGCTACGCGATCGTAGACTACACCTCGCGATCGCATATAATAAATTTCCATCAATGAACAACAACCCTTAGCGATCGTGGTCCTATCCACGCGGTCGCATAGAAGGAAACTAGAACACCCCACACCAGCAGGGTTTAGCAATGCTCCATGTCCCATTTCACTCCGGTAACCATCCAAAATCCACTCGAGGCCCCCTAGAACCTCAACCAAATATACCAACAAGTCCTAAAATAACATACAAACTCGCTCGAAGAGTCAAATCACATCAAACAACGCTAAAACCACGAATCACTTATCGATTCAAGCCTAATGAACTTATGAACTTCTAACTTCTACATTTGATGCCGAAACCTATCAAATCAAGTCAGATTGATCTCAAATTTTGCACAAAATTCATAAATGACACAAAGGACCTACTCCATCTCCCGGAACCAAAATTCATACCCAGTAACTACAAAGTCACTTCTCGGTCAAACTTCTCAATTTTCAAAATTTCCAATTGTCCAACTTTCGCCATTTCAAGACTAAATAAACTGCGGACCTCCAAATCGCTATCCGGACACACTCCTAAGTCCAAAACTACCCAATAGAACTATCTGAACCATCAAAACTCCATTCCGGAGCCATTTACACATAAATCAATATCTGATCAACCTTTTCAACTTAAGCTTCCAACCTTGAGACTAAATGTCTCAACTCATTCCGAAACATCCCCGGAACCGAACCAACTACACCGGCATGTCACATAACGATAATTGAGCATAAAATAAGCAGTAAATAGGGGAACGGGGCTACAACACTCAAAATGACCTGCCGAGTCTTTACACTGTCTTACTGTTTTTAAATCAACACTATTTTCTTCACATATATATCTCATACACATTCTTAGCATCTTCTCTAATATTCAAGAAAATAATGAAAACATAAAAAGGAAGTCTAAACTTTGTCCAGTAAAAGAAGGGTATAAATTAAGTATACATCATCACAGTACGCGACATGATAATTAGGGCGAAGGAAGCAGCACGGAAATTCGAAATGTCTATTCCATAGTGGAATCTCTTGGTAGTCATTGAAAGATAAAATAATACTTACTAGATTATAATATGCATATAAATAATATTAATATGCACACGGTCAACATAAACATGACAAGATTATTGACCGCTCCATTGATAATGCGATACAAATCTTTATAGTTCAAGGAGTTTGAGGGGATTTAGTTGCTGAACCACTGAAATATATTTACTCCATATACGAGCGGTGTCAATTATGTTTATGGGGTCGGTTGAATTAATAATTATTTTTTAAATCCTGTATTTATATCTAAAAAAATCTATAATAATTTATTCAGAACTCAATAAATTGCATTTTTAGAATTCAAAACTCATAAACTCAAAAAAAAAAAAAAATTGATGACATTAAAAGGAGCATAGTAAATAAGTGGTTGAGTGGTGAATTACCATATAAGTTACGAATTTTATTCAAAGATGAGCATAGTTTGACATGGTATAGTACTTGTTTTCTAGTGGATATATAAATAAGTTCCTCTAACGCGCAAACATGGCACATAGTATCAATTTTCTCTATTCAAATTAGTCAACTTGGCCATGTGCATAGGATCGAAGAACTCCATATTACGCGTTTGGATCCCTCTGACTGGACTAAATTCAAAGTCAAGCAGTGATATAAGAAATGAGGAGCCATTGTAGAGTTTAATTCCCAAGGTCAAACGAAATTAAAACAAACTTGGGTCATATTATCCATATTTATGTTAAAAAATGGTTGTGTGTAGGGGACTGCAAAGTGGTTATAAATTTGCAACTCTATCGAATACCTTACAATCTAATTATAGCATATGCTTTCTTTCTCTAGCATGGTGACATTCAAACTTCCCTTGTTTTCCAACTACACTTTCTTCCTCTTGTTTCTTTCACTCCTTTCTTTATGTTCAGGTGAGGTACTACCTCCAACCTTATACCTTCCGGTCACTAAAGATTCATCAACCCTACAGTACACTACAGTAATTGAGCAAAGAACTCCTTTAGTCCCCATCAAACTCACTGTCCATCTTGGTGGCATAAGCTTATGGGTGGACTGTGATAGAGGTTATAATAGTTCAACTTACCAACCAGCTCGCTGTAACTCCACACTATGCTCTTTTGCCAAATCTCATTCCTGTGGAGACTGCATATTCAAACCTCAACTACAGCCGGGGTGCAACAACAATACTTGCTATAATTGGGGTGAAAATCCCTTGATTAATACTTATATGGACCGTGCAGAAATCGCCGAGGATGTATTGGCAATTGGTTCTACTCCTGGCATCCTTGTCACTTGGCCGCGGTTTATTTTCAGTTGTGTTGATTCCTCTATGTCGAAAGACCTTGCAGAAGGAGTCACAGGTACTGAATTATATTGTGTGACGTACTATTTTATTGCAAAGATTAAAATGTTAGAAAGAGCTAGCACACTTTTTGTGCTCAATTATATTACTTCCATGTACCAACATGTCCTTCACGGGTGGGAATATATTTTGCTTTTTGAACCGATCGATAACCTCTTACATCGTCATCTAAATTTTTAATCAGTTAGAGTGAAGACGCTTTTTAATTACTCAATTATATTATGTCTCAATACAGGAATTGCAGGTTTTGGACACCAAAGCCAGTTTCCATTCCTAATCAACTCGCTTTAGACCCTAGATTTGCCAGGAAGTTTGGTATTTGCTTGAGCTCATCTATAAGTTCTCGTGGAGTTATCTTCATTGGTTCTGGCCCATATAATTTTTATAACCCTAAGAAGGTTGATATCTCCAACAATCTTGTCTATACCAAACTAATCACAAACCCCAGGGCATTTTTGCAATCATCAGAGTACCATATCGAAGTTTCATCCATTCGAATTGCAGGGAAAGACGTGCCATTGAATAAAACACTGCTATCTATAAATAAAAGAAATGGAGTAGGTGGGACGAGAATCAAAACAACGACACCCTTCACAATCTTGGACAATAGCATTTACAATGCTGTTAAAACTGCTTTTCTCATGGAGCTTCCTAAGAATGTGACAATTGTTGAACCTCCGATGAAACATTTTGGAGCTTGCTTTAGTTCAAAAAACATTAGAAGCACAAACGTTGGACCAGATGTTCCTGGGATAGATTTTGTCTTGCACAAGAAGAGTGCATATTGGAGGATTTATGGGGCAAATTCAGTGGTACAAGTTACAAAGGATGTTATGTGTTTAGCTTTTGTTGGAGAAGACCAAACTTGGGAACCATCGATTGTGATCGGAGGGCATCAAATGGAAGAGAACTTGTTGGTATTTGACCTTGCAAGAAAGAGGATTGGTTTCAGCTCCACCCTCAAGCTTCAACAAACATCATGTGCTAAGTACGATTACACCTCTAAGACTTAATTAAGAGTCTCTTTACTCAGGCAAATCATGAATTCTTATTTTTCATTTTCAGGTTTCCTTTTTCTTAATCTCTTTTTATTGTTTTTAAACTGTTTCTATGCACGTTGGAGTCAACACGAGTAGCATGTTGAACTTATCAAAAAGAGTAAAGCAAGAGAGATCTTTGATTGTTAATTTGTTGCCGTAAGTGTTCGGAAGTTAATTTGTGTCTTTACAAGCTTTCCGTTGTGTTTCCTATTGGCAATATATATGTCAAGTTGTACTACTTAATTAATTTTATGAACATAGTTTTCAAGAAGTTCCATTTCTAGCTACTTAATCATTCCTTAGCCTCCTCAAAAAAAAAAAAAAACATTGGCGCTCTCCCAAACTTCATGTGGTGACTTCGGGATTATAAACTGATTACAGCGCAGCAAAAGCCAAAAAATTTCCAACGCATCAAAAGCAATTGTTATGTTTTATACTTCAATACCATAAAATAAGGGTGATTTGTGTGGTGTCCAATTTTTCGCGTGCACAAATTATAAAAGGATTTGGTTCTTCTACGAGTTCCTTACACTACAATTGTAGAATAATAGATGTAGAAACTAAAGAATACAAGTATTTTTACGTGAACACCCTGCTCAAAAGGTAAAAAAACCACGACCTACTTCTCAGTAGGATTTTTCCCAACACTTCATTAAATCACCCAGCCAAACAACAACGTTTACAAAACACTTGTAAACCTAAGGATTACCTCTAACCTTTATAGCATCCAGCCACAGGTTGTGCGCCAGCTTCAAGGTAACTCTAACTTAAACAATACAACTCAAAGTATCTAGACCAAATGCTTCTAAAGAAAGCTGAAAGGTACAACTCAAAGGCCTTATTACAATTGAACTAGAATAAAAGACAAACACATGGAACTGATTTTTCTATCTGGTTCATGTAGCTTCAGGTTCGTACACTTGAAATATACAAGAGTTGTTCGCAAAATGCCTTGCTATCTTGCTCTCAATTCTTGCTTAACTTCAGCGTTTGTGCGTCACCTGTAAAAGAGAACACAACTGCTATATACAGAGTTAGTAGAATAAAGATTAACTAGAGTTCTAATGCTTTACTCTTCTATGGTGGAAGAGTTCTAGTTATCTTCAACTTCTAACTCCTCCCTTGTCTATGATAGAGTTCTCTTTAAGTAAGGAGTCATGCTCTTTATCAATTATGCAACTTTTTCATTTAGGGAATATCAGACATAACCACTTATGCTTATCCCCTTCACGTGCATGCCTTGTGCTTGAATCTACCCGTGCCCTGTGTACACTATGTATAGGACCTAGTTCACGCATTTGTTCCTTTGTCAATCATCAATACAAAACTTACCAAGGCCAATAAATTTCCCCTTTTTGATGATGACAAACTCTGTGATTTTCATAAGCATGAAACATGTTTTAACTCAACTCACCATCAACACAATGTTAGAACATTTTCTATTTTAAAGTTACAAAACATCAAAGACTAGGTTCATTAGGTTATAAATATCACAATCCAAAACAAAAGCACAACATATCTTTCCCCTTTTGGCATCATCGAAAAGTTGCAACATTAAGTTATAAAATCAAATTTTAGAAGATCTTACTCTTGGCTATTGAGGCTACTTCAAATGCAATCATGAATTCAAGTTTCTCTTATCAATCTAAAGATATTAGCCATCTAGGAAATATCTACAAACAATTAGAGAAAAAGCAGTGATTATCATTAATAAGATTCATCCACAAAGCATAGAAAAAAAGTACTGAACTATGAGCAAAAAAAACAAAAAAGAAACATCCCACTCGGGTCGCTACTTACAAACTAGGCAAGGGTTTAAGACTGGGAAGGACCAGGTTCTTGGTTTCTAGCCTGAAGCAACTTCAACATGTCTTGAAGAATGCCTTCATTCTTTTCTTCCTCCTTTGCAAGCTCAGACATGAGAGCATTCCAATTAGTGTCTACTTCAGTTAGCCTCTTCTTTAGCCTTTCAATCTGGGCATCCTTAGCCCCACTCTCCTGCTCCGAAGCTCTCACTTTGCTGTTCATGGGAACCTTCTTAGATGAACAAGGTTTTTTGGGAGCAGTAAGGACTTCATAGTCACAGTCAATCAAAGTGTTGGCCTCAAATAAATCTTTACTTGTGCTTACATCCCATTTCTTGAGGGAAGCTTAAAGCGAGAAAGCACATCAGTGAGTATGAACCCATAGGGTATGACATGAGTTTTAGTGCTAGAAATCACCCTATTAAGGAGCTGGATTATAAATCCTGGCCAATTGATCTGCCTCCCACTATCCAAGCACTCCATAAGGACCAGGTCCATAAAAGTAACAATGTGCCTTCTCTCCTGCCTAGGAAGAACTACTTTGTTGACAAATTCAAAGAACACTTTGTAGGAAGGACTCATATCACTCTTATAGATAGCCCTGGGTCGTAGTTCTAAATCCCTAGTTGTAAGCACGTGATTTTTGCCCTATATGAGAATTACTCCCAAAAAATTCAAAAATAAAGTAATTTTTCTTGGTGTGCAATTTTGTGATATTTTGTGATATTTTTGAATAATTATTTGTATTTATCTGTGCATGTTTATTTGCTAAATTAATAAAAAATACAAAAATATGTCGCATTTTGCATATAGGATTTAATTCTACAATTGTTAGTAATTAAATTTGTTTTACAAAAATTAAAAATTACAAAAATAGGCATCGTTTGCATTTTTAGCATTTAATGTCCAAATATACAATTTTATGCTTAATTAATACTTAATTGTGCGTTAATTGTTATTGGGAATTAATTTGCGCTTTTATAACTTAATTTAGTTCTTAATAATAGTTTAAGTATTTTTATAATTTAGTTTTAGAAAAATAAAAGAAGAAAAGAGAGCGAAAATATAAAGAAAGTCGGAATTGGACCTCTTCTTCAATTTCAAGCCACAGGCCCAAAAAATGGCCCAATCTTCTCTACGACCCAGTCCATTTCGAACTGGGTCGACCCAGTCCATAACCCAAAAGACCCAAACCCCTTTTGTCTTACATTTTACAACACAAAACAAAAGAAAAAAGAAGAAAAAACCCTAAAAACTAAGGAAAGCATCCGCCCCCCCTATTCTCCTTCTTCTTCCTCACAACTCCAAAGCACAACCATGGCTGCCTTTTACCCCACCCCCTCTCATCCAAACACCATCAACAAACAGTTCGTCATGACCAAACGACCCCAAGAACCATAGCTACTGCTGTCCGCGTAGCTATCTCTGCGTCGTCACTTCATCTTCTTCGTCTTTCGTCAAGCTCGAGCTTGAGCTCGACATCCATGGCTGCCTAGTCGTGGTAGTTTGTTTCCGTCCCCTCCATCATGCTGCTGCTGCTCGTAACCATGGCTACTGTCTCGTCTTCTCCGGCGTCGAGTTTGAAGCTCGACACCCATGATAGTTGTTGCCTTAGTTTCGACCTCCATCGCACATGGCTGCTGCTGTCCGTTCTCTGAAACCATAGCGTCTTCCTCCTGCTTCGCTACGTCCAAACCCGCATTGTTTTGCTGCGTTGTTTCTACGACGAGCAACTTATTTTGTTTCAGTTGCTGCTGCCACCATATCGTTTGGTCGAGTTTCAGCCGAGGTCGTCAAGCTTCGTCTTGAGTTCGTCGTTGAGTTTGTTGTCGAATCCGGACAGATTCATTCCCATTCGAGGTTCGTCGAAACAATCCGTACATATTTCATTTCGATCCGGTTAGTAGTTTTTGAGTTTTATGTTGTCCGTATTTTGTTTTGATATTTTCAAATCTAAAATCAACAAATATTTGTTTTGTTTATCGTTTGAATTAATTTTTAGTTCATGTTCATGTGTTGTTTGTTAAATTAATTTTCAGATTTTAAAATGGAAGTTTAATTAGTTGTTTTCATGTTTATTTCATGTTTGTTTTATTGTTTAAGTAAGTATTTGTTAGTTTGATGTTTGTTAGATTCAAATTGAAATTTAATCAACTATTTCTTCAATTTGTTTCATGTGTATGTATTGTTAGAAATTGTTAATATTGTTAAGTTCAAGTTTAAGTTCATAATTGTTTCTTCGTCGATCTTGTTATTTGTTTAAAGAATTTAGTTGTATTAAAGGAATATATTGTTTTAATCGTTTAATCCGTCATGTTTGTTGTCTTAAAATAGATTCAATTCATGTTCATACTTTGTTTGATTGTTCTTGAATCCGAAATTTGTATAGTTTGATTTCTTGTTTATCATTTATGATTATTTCTTGAATTTGTCTCATAATCTTGTTGTTTAAGTTTAATATAGGAATTGTTGGTTGTAATATTGTTAGAGTTGATTTTAAGTTCAATATGATTGAATTTAGAAATCTTCATACTTTGTTTGTTGTTGTTGTTGAATCCGAAAATAGAATTGTTTGTTGCCAAAATATTGTTCAATCAAATTTTAGTTGTTCTTTGTTGTTCAATTTGTGTTCATGTGATTTGTTGTTGAAATGTTGTTAAAATCATGTTCATGTGATATTGTTGTTATGATGTTCATCCATGTTCATATTGTTGTTTGAACATTGTTAGAAATTGATCATATTGACTATATTTTGGTTATGTTTGATTAAATGATGTGTTATAGCTGATGGGTAATTTGGTAAATTTGTAGTACGTTCAGGGGTAGTTTGGTAATTTCAGTAAGGTTGGAGGGGGTAGTTTAGGAATTGTACATTTTGAAATTGTTTATTTGAAGCATGGGGGACAAAATGAAATGGGGTGGGTTGTGATATGATTATTTAATATAAAGGGGGGACAAGATTTAAATTAAAGGGAATCTTGCATTATTTTAAATAAAGCATGGGGGACAAAATATAATGGGGTGGTGGGGGGTGTGTGATATGTTTATTTAATGTTATGGGGATGAGTGGAAAGATAATGGGTTGGGTAGAGAAAAAATATTGATTTAATTGATTAAAAGATTTATGGGATGGGATTATATATAGGTGAAGTCTTGAACACAAGACAAGAACAAGAATACAGATAGAGAGAAAAAAAAACGGACAGAGAATAGAAGAGAGAAAAATTCCGAAAAATATTTAAGCTTTCAAAATAAAAATAGAAGCTAAAAAAAAATACTGCTTTCTTTCTTTGTGTGAAATTAGTATTAATGGTTGTTGTTACATTTAAAGCTTAAAGCTTTTGTTTTTGGGATTACTACTCCACCGGTCTGTTACTGGGTTGTTACTGTTGCTGAGCAGTTGTTGCTATTGCACTGTTATTACTGTTGCTGATTTTCATCTTCATTTTCTTTTGTTTCCAATATCAGGTACATATCTTTTAAACTCATGTTGTGAAGAGCTTCAACATGGCAAGTAAATGAAGTTTGGAATTATAAGGATGTCTTCTACTCATTTAAATTTTATTAGTTTAAATTTCAGTTTTGTTTTAGTTGGTTAATATAGTATTAAATCAATTAGTAGATTAGTTCTCTTTCTTAATAACTAATGGCTTAGTTATTTTAGGAACGCGATCAACTCATTTCTTTTAATATATGAAATAATGTCAATGATTTTTTTACAAAATATAGAGTTAAGTGTTTGCAAATAGTCGCATAGGCAGAGAATAAGAATTGGTTTATTTATCTCAAACTCAATCTTTGTAAACAAATTAACCAAACAATTATAACTTTGGACTAAAAACAAGTATATGAGAAGGATATGGGATTTACAAGCACGAATTGCAACATTTTATGTCAAGGATATGTAGAAATAGAATTCGCATTAAATGTAACAATAAAAGTTCTGCAGAAACTATTAATTTGTTTATCAAATTAATTTTTTTTCCAGTTTTATATGCGATTCAATTTTTGGATATGTTAATGTTGTATCCACGATAAAAATGGTAGTATTTTTAGTTACATGTTGTTTGTTTCTTTTTCATATCATTAATTCTTTAAAATTTGAATAGTTTTGAGGTATATAATTCATACGCGTAAAATAAGACTTGTAGCAACGCCTAATAAATTTTGAATTCTTTGTCAAGAAATTTGGTGGCATCCCAATCGGTAATTCTCCACGATTCTTACATTTAAAAATAGATAGATGCAATAAACATTTATGGAAAATCTATACTACTATTAAGAATCTTTTGCGTGATTAGGGATGCGTTCGCGTAACCTGATTATATTTCTAAAAGCAATTCGGATTATGCGTTCGCGCAACTTCGAAAGAACATTTAATAAAAAGGGGGCTCTTCGGAGAATATCAATATTAATTTCATATAACTCGAGATGTGCGGTTCAATATTTAATTATACAAGAGCGACGAACGTTCATAATTTTATTTTAGCACAATTTTGAACTTAAGTCTTTTTTTTATATAATAAAAAATTTCGAAAATAAATAAAAAAATAAATAATAATTATTATATTGTGTATACGTACGCGTGACACGATTTTCACGTTAAAAAATATTAATATATAAAACGAATACACGTACGCGTGATTCGATTCGAAGAAGGGTCTTTAATTATAAACAATTTAAATAGAAGCGGTAACAATAAAATCATGCAATAAAAATGTATTTAATAAATCAAAATAATCAAGCCAAATATAACAGTTGAGCGACCGTGCTAGAACCACGGAACTCGGGAATGCCTAACACCTTCTCCCGGGTTAACAGAATTCCTTATCCGGATTTCTGGTTCGCAGAATAATAAACAGAGTCATATTCTCCTCGATTCAGGGATTAAAATTGGTGACTTGGGACGCCTTAAAATTCCCAGGTGGCGACTCTGAAACAAACAAACAAATCCCGTTTCGACTGTCCTTTAATTGGAGAAAACTCCCCACGCACCCTCTCGGGTATGTAAAAAGGAGGTGCGACACTAGTAACAAATTTCTTTGTGATGGCAAGTGAGATAGGTAAATTCTCTAGACTTGGCCATTTCGACTTTTATAGTCATTGTATCCTTAGAATCTCCCCAGCTCTTTATCATCAAAGCTCACTTTCACTCCTTTCACCACACTGTTTACCCTTCCATTCTCTATCTCACAATTCACAAAGAATTCAACTATTCTAGCTCTGGCTATCCTCCCTTCTAATTGAAGGAACATGTCCTTCCACCCCCGAATCTCGAACTTCTCCAACAACAACACAATTCCTTCCTCTTCCAATTTGAGGATCCAACCCTTTAGAATTGATCATTTTCCAAACTTAACCATCTTGTTCTTTTCTTGATCAGTCTCCTGTTCTTCTTAACTCTCTTCATCCACTATTTGCACCTTTTTTTCCTGGTAGACCTGATTCTTTTTGCCAAGGTAGAGCTTTCTGTATCAACAGACTTTGTAGGGGACTTCTTCTTAGAAGTATTCCTCTTCTTAGCACTTGGAGTCACAGCCTACACTTCCTTTGCCTCATCCTTGTCATGAAGAACCAGGTTCATCTACTCAATTTCACTTGGTTCACCCATCTTCTTCTTTCCTTTAGCAGCAACTTTGTTTTTACTCTTAGCTAAGGCATTTTCTAGGTCAGCTTCTCTCTGCTTCCTCTGACTCCTTGTGGCCTGTGATGACCCAAAAGGCCATCACTCATTTTGAAAGTAAATTATGTGTTCCGAGGCCTTAAAAACTTTTTTGTCTTACCTCGATTTGCGTGCACAACACAGACACGTTTCCGGAAAGCTTTTATGTGAAATCTAAGTAAAATAAGGAAATTGACCTTTAAAATTGATTAAAGTTAATTTTGGTCAACATTCTTGGTAAACGGACCCGGACCCGTGATCTGATGGTCTCGTAGGGTCCGTAGTATAATATGGGACTTGGGCATATGCCCAAAATCGAATTCTGAGGTCCCAAGCCCGAGAAATGAATTTATAAAGAAAATTATTTGCTGGAAAATATAAAGGCTTTTAGAAGTGAATTGATGTAATTTCTTGATGGTATCAGGCACGTATCATGGTTCGGGAGTCCGGTACAACTTTAAAATAATAATTAAGTTAAATATGTGAAATTTGGTAAAGATCGGAATTGATTTGGTATAAATCGGACGTATAGTTGAGAAAATAGAAAATTTGATGTTCTTGAGTAAATTTATGAATTTGAGGTTTACTCCATGGTTGTTGATATTAACTTGATGATTTGATCGCACGAGCAAGTCCGTATGATATTTTTCGACTTGCATGCATGTTTGGTTTGGAGCCCTGAGGGCTCGGGTGAGTTTTAGATAGACCACGGAGTGAAATTGGACTCAGGAAAAACTGCAGGTATCTGGTATTTTTTCCCAGGCCTCTAATCTCGCAATTGCGAGATCAGGCTTTGCATTTGCGAAGTGGTCAGGCTTGGGAAATGCAACCAAATTGTCTCAATAGCGACCTAGGGTTGGGAAATGCGAACCCCCTTCATCGCAAATGCGACCTCTTCTTCGCAATTGCAAAGTTGACAGAAATTGGTCAGGGTCGCAAATGCGACAGTTTCTTCGCATTTGCGAAGCTAGCAGAAAGGTTCGCAATTGCGATATTAGAGACCTGTTAAGTGGAATTTCAGACGGGATTTCATTCATTTTTACAACTTTTCAAAAGCTAAAAACATCTTGGACGATTTTTCAAAGGCATATACTCTTCCAAATCATTGGTAAGTCATTTCTAACTCATTTCTTTCAATATAATCCATCTTTTTACATGATTTCATTTCAAAATCAAGGGTTTTCATGGGGAAATTGAGTGTTTTTGGGTAGAACTTAGGATTTTCAAATTTTGGGGATTTGGACCTCAATTTGAGGTCCGATTTCAAAACAAATTATATATTTGAGTTCGTGGGTGAATGGGTGATCGAGTTTTGGTTTAAACCTCAGGTTTTGACCAAGCGGGCTCGGGGTCAATTTTTGACTTTTTGGAGAAATCATTAGAAAACCTATTTTCATGCATTATAATTGGTTTATTTAGCATTTATTAATGTTATTGAGTAAATTGTGGCTAGATACAAGCGGGTTGATGGTGGAATCAAGAGGTAAAGCGGTAGTTGAGGCTTGATTGTATTCGTGGCATTGAGGCAAGTGTTTGGTCTAACCTTAGCTTGAGAAAATAGGTGTTGTAGTCTTATTTACTATGTGTTAATTGTTGAGTGCGACGTATAGGTGTGGTGACGAGTACCTATACATTAGTGTCAAGCATGCCCGAGAGTCTTATACTATGATTGTCGTGACCCCGTTATGTATTGTACATGCTTAATATGATATTTTTAATGTTGAACAAGGCTTATGGAAGTATTCTTGGTAATTGAACATTGTAGAGCATTGGCTCAAGTTGAGAATTGTGTTGTGAAGTGATTGTGGAAAAGATAAGAGGTTTATGATATTGTTTCTCTTGCCGGGATGTTATTGCTCATGATATTGTTTCCCTTGCCCGAATTGCTTTGTGATGGTTGCTTAGGTAAGGAAGAGTGTAAAAGCACGAAGGGTGATGACGTGCATGATATTTGTGAGTGACTATTAATGCACAAAGGGTGATGTAGTGCCGATATTATGAATGTAAAAGCATGAAGGATGATGTCGTGCCATGATATGAGTGATAATGCACGAAGGATAATGCTGTGCCATGATTGTGTGAGGTAAAAGCACAAAGGGTAATGCCGTGCCGAATCTATTATTTTTTATGGTGAGGACGAGAGTAAAAGCACGAAGGGTGATGCCGTGCACTTGTTACCGTTTTCCTTGCTCTTGCTCATAATTGAATTATGGTGTTCTTTGTGCTTCTCTACTAAAATTCCATTAGTACTTGGTAGCCCCGCAGCATGTTCCCCCTTCCCATCTTTAACTGCTAGTTTCTGTTGTTATTATTTGTTGTATATGATATAACTGCATAGGTTTATTTGGTAGTCTTGTCCTAGCCTCGTCACTACTTTGCCGAGGTTAGGCTCGACACTTACCAGCACATGGGGTCGGTTTTGCTAATACTACACTTTGCACTGTATGCAGATCCCGGCTTTGGAGCATTTGGACCGTAGAGATGTTGCTGCCTTCAGTCCAGCGGAGACTCGAGGTAGTCCTGCAGACGTCCGCAGGCCTTGGCATCCACTTCTATCTTTCCATTCTATTTTTATTATATTTCAGAGATAGAGTTGTATTTTCCATTCAGACCACTGTTTGTAGTACTCGTAGATGGTCTGTGATATTGTGACACCAATTCTGGGTAGAGTTGTATTTTGGATTTTCGTATTAGTGTCTAGTTGAACTATTAGATTTCACCTTCCGCATTTTTGTTTATTATGATTATTCAGTTGTTGATCAGCTGTTAATTCATAAATGTTAAAAGGTTAAGGGAGAAAAAAGGTAACAAAATCTGTATTACTTGGCTTGCCTAGCTTTCAAGAGTAGGCGCCATCATGACTCTCGAGGGTGGGAAATCCGAGTCGTGAAAAGTTGGTTCCAGAGCTCTAGGTTGCTTAGGCTCACAATTCATGGACAATCATAGTAGAGTTTGAGGGATCAGTACGGAGACGTCTGTGTTTATCCCTAAAGGCTACAGAGTTAGGAAAAACTTCACATCTATTCTTTCCTGTCATGCGACTTGATTTCTCAATGCTAATTGAACTTCCACTCTGTTCCTTTGTAGATGGTGAGGACACGTACTGCTTCATCAGTTGACTAGCAGCCCGAGCCCCCAGTAGCAGCTCCTACGAGGGGCATAGGCAGAGGCCGTGCTAGGACCCAAGGTAGAGGCAGGGCTCAGCCCAGAGCTCGAGCAGCAACACCAGCGGCGGAGCCTCAGGTTGAGTTTGACGATGAGGTTCCTGCCAAGACAGTTCCAGCAAGACCAGCTCAGGTCCTAGAGGGGTTCATCGCCACCCCGGTACTTGAGGATACTCTGGTCCTACTAGTGGGCCTTATGGAGAGTGTCGCCCAGGCAGGCTTGCTTCCTGTAGCACCAACCATCTCTCAGGCTCGAGGAGGAGCCCAGACTCCTGCTACTCGCACTCCGGAGCAGATGGATCCTCAGTTTCAGATTCCAGCAGCTCAGCCAGTTGGGGTAGTTCAGTCGGGTGTTGTGGCACAGACCGGTGAGGGGCCAGCTATGTCTACTGATGCCTTGTGGAGATTGGACAGGTTCAGCAAGCTTTTTACTACTACCTTTGGTGGTACATATTCTAAGGATCCCCATGATTATTTGGACAGCTCCTCAGCATCAGGGTTCCCGTGCCATGGTTCAGGCACAAAGTATCCCACCGCCCGCTCATCAAGCTAAATGTTGTGGTAAAGGTGATAGAGGTGGAGGTTAGGCTGCTAGAGATGGAGGCCTGCCAACAGTAGACCGTCCCAGAGATGTAGTTACGAGTGGTGAGGCCCAACCCCGATGTTATGCTCTCCCATCCAGGCTTGAGGCTGAGGCCTCCGATGTAGTTATCATAGGTATTGTTCTGGTTTATAGTAGTATCACGACCCAAATCGATGGGCCGCGGCGGGCACCTGGTACCTTACTCAATCGAGTACCAACGTAACATATCTTTCTTATTACATCATCATATACACGTGACATACGAGCCTAATAGGACAACATGATCATCTATAAACTTAAAACATAGGCCGATAGGGCCATACAATATTTCACGTACACGATATTATCTACAAGACTCTAAGAGTACACAAATATCATAAAGGTCGGGACAGAGTCCCGTCATGCTAAATAATACACGTCTAAATCATACTAACCAAATAACCAACTTTGAAGTAAATGGAGCACACCAACATCTTCCGTTGAACCGATAGCCTACTTAGAGGGCTCTCGACCTTTCTATCGGGACCTGCGGGAATGAAACGCAACATCCCCAAGCAAAAGGGATGTCAGTACGAAAAATATACCGAGTATGTAAGGCACATAAATAAGTACATAACAAACATGAAAGAAATATAGAGTAATTGACTCAACCTGCAAGTCTGGATAACTCTGTAAATCATGAACTACTTTTAGCATCATGCATATGTGTATGAATGTCATGTCATGCATAGGTACATGTTTCATAACATCAACAACTTCTGAGGGCATCCTATCATATCATATCAACCACTGTGGGCAAAATCATCAACGTATACCAGCTGATCAGGTGGTGGTGCGTATATAACGCCATAACCTTTCCAATATCCCATATACATATATATACATACATATATACACGTATATAACGTCATCTGGTCACGGGTCAATGTACATGAATGCAATCCATGAAAAGTACGTTAATAAAATCTTTCGGATGTCATAAGACCATTTTGCCTTTGAGTAATATCATAAAGTAAACTCTTTTCAAATTTCGTATTTTTCTGAGACCCATGAACAGATGATAAAATATTATGACACATGGAAATTCAAGAACATAAATATCTCTAATACTTCTATAAATAGAGTCATTTATGGAATTTGTGCATTTGCACGTTTCGTTCATATCGTATGGATCATGCCAAAAGAAAGAAGGGATAGCCTTAACATACCTGAGTCGATTCTCTTGACAATCCCTCTGACCCATGTTAATTGTGACGAACACGTAATGGCAAGATCGAAATATGGAACAATCCGTATGAAATGGTCAGAGCAATAACGTTGCTACTGCAAAATCATCTTTGTCTAGACTCTTTCTAAAGAGATTTACAACAATTCTATGTATATGAAATGGACAGTTTGCTGAAACTTTGCTCAACAGATTATAAAAATGTCGCATCTTTGTTGAAACTCTCTTTCTCGAGAGGTTATAACGTTAATATGTATGGAATTGAAAGTTTGCTGAAATCCTTTCTTAAGAGACCAAAATGACTAGCTTTTTAATTCAAGAATTGTACGTGTAAGTAAGGCAACTCTTGCCTAACTCATCAAGTCTTTTGTTGCCACTTTCGCTTAGATTAATACCAAGTGGCAGCCCAAAAGGATATTTATCCACTTAATTTATTAATTAACTAGGTAGTGTCTTGTTACTCGATAATTAATCAATTACCCGTAAAATGGAGAATTATTTTCACTTACTTAAAATATTAGTCACTTTTCATATACCTTATACGCCTTACTATTATGGTCATGTGGTACCTTGTATGGTACTTGTCCATAAATACCAAGTATTTTAGCTCATATTTTATCCCAACATGTGAAACTTTGACGAAAATTCGTTTTCTTTGAGTTGCTCCCCCTTTTACGTTTACTAATCACTTGTAAAATAGCATAATCCTTATAATCTCCAAATAATCTTTTACTTGGACGGATGTCAATTACCTTACGATAAATTCAACGTACAATACTTTAGGGTGCAACATTATCATAAATTAATACTTCGAAGTATGACATCACCATAATGTAATACTACTGGATGCAACACTGTCGTAACTTAATACTGTGAAGCGTAACATTACCGTAATGTAATACTGCAAGGCTTAATATCATCGTAATATATTACTGCAGAGCATAACATCGACGTAATATTGTGGGGCGTAACATTATTCCCCCCTTTAGAACATTCGTCTTCAAATGTTTACTGATGCACTTATCAGTTTCAAAACTTATATCTTTCAAATACTTTAGAACTTCCTTTTCCATCTAGGTGACTGTTCTGTGAATAAGTCCAAATTCCAGGGCATTCCCCTCTTAGGACTCCTTCTCACACCATAACTTGTAGTCAGAATCATTCCAATCTCGTAACTGTTGCTACCTTTTATCATGCAGCCTATACAATTTTGACCTTGTAAGTGTGCCCAATCTCTAGGCTTCATATGTAGAGCTTGATAAGATGTCCCTTTGGGCATCTATGAGTAAACTGAAGTTCTTCACTCGGTGCTTTGTTGAATTCACAAATATTGTTATATCTCTTCGCATAAGTCTGTTTAGCCATCCGTATAAATTTACTGCCATAACTATTATTTTAATTTACCATTGCTGAGATCTGCTACCAAATCCTAGCTTACTCTCGTTGCTTATTCCATATGTAAAAATTTAAGTCCTTTAATGCTTCCTCATTACTGCTCATCTTTAGAATGACAGCCTAATCTCAATTCATACTTTGTGACTTTTGTCCGTCCATTGTTGATTCACCTTAATATTGATCTACAATATACCACTGATAACTTGAAACTTCTTACATAATACCTTGACCCTATGTCTTACGTTACATCAGGGAATATTCGAAGTAACTTTCCTGATCCACTTAGCAGTGATACTGTACTTCAATAACAATATTCTATAACATCCCAAGGTGATTCTCTTACATGAGTATTTTAATCCCGAATAATTAATGAATCCCTTTTCTTCTTTTTTTCCAAATCATTACTCAATCTAAGGTTCAAACGTCATCCTTTATTTATTATAATTACACCCTTATTCTACTATTAAGGCAGCATTCCATCTCTTCTAAATGCTACTTATGAAGAGTAACTCCTTTGAGTCCATTCAGGCTATACTGTGCTTACTATAACATAGAGAATCCATTAGCTCCCTTGTTTTCATGGGCCTACTCCTGAGGGATAATCCATTCTCGTCACCTTCTCACTCGCCTTTTCTCGTTCTTACATCCTATCATAAAGCTTTATCGCTTTACTATACTTTATCTTGCGACCTATACATATCTATTTTATACTACTCGCAACTTTCCTTCAACTTGCTTTCACCATATATTTTCTTATGTTATCCTTGAATATCAAGCGAGACATCACATCATCTCTAACCCTTCTCTACTTTATTAGCTAGATTTTTCAGTACTTTGAAACAACAGGCTGGAAGAAATGCCGCTGACGATGCCACTATCATTCTTGGTTATTGGATCCCCGTGCTTCTTGCCTTCTACCCCAAGTATGGACTAATCACAACTCTCTGCATTTGAGTATCTTGTACGTTGTTCACCTTTATCTTACTTACTTAAAATCTCGCATCATATCTTTTATCTCTTTCATAATCTCCCTTCCACATAGGTATGATTCACACCACAACCTGAAGCTCTATCATAATACTATAATCCGGTGGGACCTTTATACTGACTTCTTATGTAGAGTCGTTATAGACTATGGTTGTTGTACTATCTCTCTCGTACCTCTGATTTTTAAGAGAGATCCTGCAATGTTCTTGATCATGATGTTTCGATTTTTCTGAGTCCAATAATCAAACTCCTGATTTACTTGGGTGATATAACTCTTTAGCTTTCTCTTTCCTCTGGTCAATCTTTATGTAGGCTTAAGCTATCTTCCGATCTGCGGCTTATGGTGTTAGTTATTACTTTTAGCCCTTCATGGCTCTATGGGATATGCATGATACAATCCTTTAACAAATTAATCCTTCGTTTGTGACCTGGGCTCATTTCTTTCGTTTAACATATACTAGAATCTTCTATGGCTGTATGTTTTATGTATAAAATTCTGAACCCTTTACGTGCGTTCATAACGTAACCAACTCTAGATCATTGACCGAATAATTTCTCTCGTTCCATTTTAGCTTTCTTTCAATGTAAGCTATTACTTTTCTTGGTCTTTCTGCCCCATTGTTGCGTCCATACTTAGATCATCTTATTGCCCACACATGCCAGAGTTTTCGTGCAACTCATATGATCTCGAATATTACTTTTAATTTTACATTCCGTTCATTAGCCACGGTAGGTGCCACTTTCCTTTGGAGTGCTTATAATGTTGTTGTGAGACTGTTGTTACACGACCATTTCCTCTTTAGGTCATTGTGCTTAAGTTAAAGCCTTTTTCCTTATTTTCTCAACTAGTCTTTAGTTATAGTACTTAGGGAGAACCCTTGTCCCTCGTAAAGCTGTGAGCTTATTACGGACCTTTTGATGTCCTTCCTTGCCTATAATTATCCGTAGTTGCATACCTCCATACCCTTGTACTTGTAGGGTTGCTTCAACTGATATTTTGATTGTCTTCCTAGTGTCACTTTCTTTTATCCCCGTAACACTCTTAACTACCCCGATTCCTAATATATCTCAGGTATTATAATAACATTAACGTGAGGATGAAATCTCCATGTTGGGGTTTACTACATTTATCTTGCGTGATCTACTAATTTGTCTGTAACTTCTTGTCTAGATATGACTAGGCTCTTCCTAAATCAACTACTAACTACTCATCGACCCATTCTCATATCCATATTCCGCCTAATCTCTCTTAGGTTATTTCCTTTGTCTAACTTATCTCTTGCACTTGCTCCTTATTTATCAATAACCTTCCGGGCAAGAAACCTTACTTCCTTTTTCTGACATCGTGCTTACGTAACGTTATGGAATCATAGCATAACTGTAGGATTCGGATAAGTGCAATCTCATCCCTTTCTCATTTTTATCGCATTCTTCCTTTATCATTCCATATTCCTCCCTTTAGGGAAGTACTAAGACTTGGAGCTACGACGACCTACCTATAGATGTTTTTCCTCTCCATCTTTGGCGTCCCTTCGCATCATAAATGACCCTTACTTGCCTTGCGGTAATCCTTATGTACCAAGGATAACAAAATTCCTCAATCGCAATAGTGGCACTTAGTGTAAGTGGCATATATGGTCCCTTAAGCTTAACTTTGCTCACATTGCTTGTTTTAGGAAGCGTTTTCCTAAATGACCATCCTCTGAATTCGTCATGGATCTTCTTCTGTTGTCCATTCTATTATTGATGGAGCGCAATCTGAAATTCTCATGATGCTGACTATTATCAAATCACTCAGTCCCTAATTCATGTTTAGTTTATCTTGTTCACCAATACATGTTGATTTCTATTAATCTGGGGTCTAACTTTTCCTTCTGTTAATCATGTTAGAGTTGCGAACTTATTTTTTTTGTCTCAAGGCTTGTTATCTTTCGTCTTTTCCTTCATTTGGCTGTAGACTTTGTAATACTGTCATAATTTTTTTACCTACCTTTTGTCATCCATGTATCACATCTTACTCATAATTCTTCATTAACTTTCTTTTTATTTCCTGCTAATCATCTAGGTCTATTGCTTTACTTTGAAAACTTGAACAAAACATTCTTTTGCTTTTGGCTCCCCTTGCTCCATCCCTTGGCTCTTTGGGTTGCCCAGCATTCTCGTTCTATTAGGGATGGGAGCCATACTAAGGTAATATTTATCCCTTTAATGCTTCCAGTGCCTATCTTTTTAGTACTCATACCTATCTGTACTATTTTAGAGTGCACTATCTAGGTGTCTCATAAAGAGATATATTAGCACAATTGCAATATCCTTCAGGAATGTCAACTGAAGCGAACAATTCATCCATCATATCTTCTTATACTACTTTTGTTAACCCCATAGGGCATATTTGTGCGACCAATTATATATACCTCTGTTACTATTGAATATAACCCAAAACGCTTATGTTCCCCTGACTCAATTATAATCTCTTATTGACTTTTACCATAAAGATGGATAGACATTCTTGACTTAAGGCTTCTTATCAGGAAGCTTACATCTTTCAGTACACCCATGATCTGCTAAAAACTCACATTTACTTGTCGTAGGCATCTTACAAAAATCCAATTCCTCTGACTCAGCTCTTGCACAACTATCTCTCTTTCCAATCCTTCTTTCCGGATGTAGGTATCGTTTTATTATGAATAAAAAAATAATTTCGGAGTTGGAATTCTTATAAGTGAGCTCTACCACATGATCTAGAGTAAGAAGAAAGAGTGACAATCCTAAATGCCTTGTAGCCTCCTACTTATAAGTGTGGTGCACGATACACCCATAAACAAGATTCTACTAGACACGGCTTGTAGACTCCCTAGGACAGAACTGCTATGATACTACTTTTGTCACGACCCAAACCAATGAGCCGCGACGGGCACCCGGTACTTTACTCAACCGAGTACCAACGTAACATATCTTTCTTATTACATCATCATATACATGTGACATACGGGCCTAATAGGCCAATATGATTATTTATAAACTCAAAACATAGGCTGACAAGGCTGTACAATATTTCACGTACATGATATATGTCTACAAGCCTCTAAGAGTACATAAGCAACTCCGAAGCAAATAGAGCGCACCAACATCTTCCACTGAGATGATAGCCTACTTGGAGGGCTCTCGACCTGTCTATCAGGACCCGCAGGCATGAAACGCAGCATCCCCAAGCAAAAGGGACGTCATTATGAAAAAGGCACATAAATAAGTACATAACAGACATGGAAGAAATATAGAGTAATTGACTCAACCTGCAAGTCTGGATAACTCTATAAATCATGAAATACTTTTAGTGTCATGCATATGCATATGAATGTCATGTCATGCATAGGTACATCTTTTATAACATTATCAGCCTCTGAGGGTATCCCATCATATCATATCGGCCACTGTGTGCAAAATCATCAATGTATATCAGCTGATCAGGTGGTGGTGCGTATATAATGCCATAACCTTTACCATATCCCATATATATATATATATATATATATATATATATATATATATATATATATATATATACATACATATATACATGTATATAATGCCATCTCGTCATGGGTCAATGTACATGAATGAAATGCATGAAAAGTACGGTAATAAAATCTTTCGGATGTCATAAGACCATTTTACCTTTGAGTAATATCATAAAGTAAACTCTTTTCAACTTTCGTATTTTTCTGAGACCCATGAACAGATGATAAAATATTATGACACATGGAAATTCAAGAACATAGATATCTCTAATTCTTCTATGAATAGAGTCATTTATGGAGTTTGTGCATTTGCACGTTTCGTTCGTATCGTATGGATTATGCCAAAAGAAAGAAGGGATAGCCTTAACATACCTGAGTCGATTCTCTTGACAATCCCTCTGACACATGTTAATTGTGACGAACACGTAACAGCAAGATCGAGATAGGGAACAATCCATATGAAATGCTCAGAGCAATAATGTTGTTACTGCAAAATCATATTTGTCTAGACTCTTTCTCAAGATATTTATAACGTTTCTATGTATATGAAATGGACAATTTACTGAAACTTTGCTCAAGAGATTATAAAAATTTTGCATCTTTGTTGAAACTCTCTTTCTCGAGAGGTTATAACGTTAATATGTATGGAATTGAATGTTTGCTGAAATCCTTTCTTAAGAGACCAAAATGACTAGCTTTTTAATTCAAGAATTGTACGTGTAAGTAAGGCATCTCTTGCCTAATGACTCATCAAGTCTTTTTGTTGCCACTTTGGCTTAGATTAATGCCATGTGGCAGCCCCAAAAAGGATATTTATCCACTTAATTTATTAGTTAACTAGGTAGTATCTTGTTACCCGGTAATTAATCAATTACCCGTAAAATTGAGAATTATTTCCACTTACTTAATATATGACTCACTTTTCACATACCTTATACACCTTACTATTATGGTCATATTGTACCTTGTATGGTACTAGTCCATAAATACCGAGTATTTTAGCTCGAGCCATATTTTATCCCAACATGCGAAACATGGACGAAAATTCGTTTTCTTTGACTTGCTCCCCCTTTCACCTTTACTAATCACTTGTGAAATAGCATAATCTTTATAATCTCCAAATAATCTTTTACTTGGACTGATGTCAATTACCTTACGACAAATTCAACGTACAATACTTCAGGGTGCAACATTGTCATAACTTAATATTTCGAAGCGTGACATCACCGTAATGTAATACTGCTGGGTGCAACACTGTCGTAACTTAATACTACAAAGCGTAACGTCACCGTAATGTAATACTGAAAGGCGTAACATCATTGTAATATATTACTACAGAGGGTAATACAATCGTAATATATTACTGCATAGCATAACATCGACGTAATACTGTGGAGCATAACAAGTAGAGATGCTTCAGTTCTATTTGATCCAGGATCTACATACTCCTATGTATCATCTTATTTTGCACCGTATTTGGTCATGCCTAGTGATTCCTTGAGTGCTCCTGTATGTGTCTACACCAGTGGGTGATTCTATTATGGTAGATCGTGTTTATCGTTCATGTATAGTTATGATTGGGGGTCTTGAGACCCGAGCAGATCTGTTACTTTGGGATATTGTTGATTTTGATGTCATATTGGGGATGGACTGGTTATCACCTTACCACGCTATCTTTGACTGTCATGCCAAGACTGTGACCTTAGCCTTGCTGGGGCTACCTTATTTGGAGTAGAGAGGGACTCCTGGTCATTCTACCCGTATGGTAATCTCATATATGAAGGCTCGGGGCATGGTTGGGAAGGGATGTTTGGCCTATTTGGCGTTTGTTCGCGATTCTATTGTCGAGGTTCCTTCTATGGATTCTGTACCTATTGTTCGTGAGTTTCCTGAGGTATTTCCTTCAGACCAACCGAGTATTCCACCCGATAAGGATATTGACTTTTGCATTGATTTGGCTCCGGGCACTCAGCCCATTTCTATTCCGCCATATTGTATGGCCCCGCTTGAGTTGAAAGAATTGAAGAAGCAGTTGCAAGACCTGCTTGATAAAAGATTTATTAGACCTAGTGTCTTGCCTTGGGGTGCGCCGATGTTGTTTGTTAAGAAGAAGGATGGATCGATGAGGATGTGTATAGATTATCGGCAGTTGAACAAGGTCAAAATCAGGAATAAGTACCCATTGCCGAGGATGATGATTGGTTTGATAAGCTTCAGGGTGCCAAGGTATTTTCGAAGATTGATTTGAGATCTGGCTACCATCAGTTGAGGATTAGGGAATCTGATGTCCCTAAGACAACTTTCTGCACTCGGTACGGGCATTATGAGTTTTTGGTGATGTCATTCGGGTTGACAAATGCCCCAGCAAATTTCATGGATTTGATGAACTGAGTATTCAAGCCTTACTTGAATTCCTTCGTGAAAGTCTTCATTGATGATATTTTGATCTATTTCCGTAGTCGGGAGGAGCATGATCAGCATCTGAGAGTTGTTCTTTAGACTTTGAGAGATAGTCAGTTTTATGCTAAGTTTTCGAAATGTGAATTCTGGTTGGGATCGGTTGCTTTCTTGGGTCACATTGTATCAGCAGAGGGTATTCAGGTGGATCTGAAGAAAATAGAGGTAGTCAAGAACTGGCCTAGACCCGCATTAGCTATAGAGATCTGGAGTTTCTTGGGTTTGGTAGGCTATTATCATCGGTTTGTGGAGGGGTTTTCATCTATTCCAACCCCGATGACCAGGTTGACCCAGAAGGGTGCTCAATATAGTATATTGTGACGCATATTTGAGATCAAAGAGTATTGCCCATAGGTTCAGGGCCATATACAGTATTTTGTGACGCATCCTGTATTGGACTTGGTGCGGTGTTGATACAGGATGGCAAGGTCATCGCTTATGCTTTGTGACAGTTGAAGATTCATGAGAAGAATTATCCAGTTCATGATTTGGAGTTAGCAACCATTGTTCACATGCTGAAGATTTGGAGGTACTATTTATATGGCGTGTCATGTGAGGTGTTCACGGATCACAAGAGTCTGTAGTACTTGTTCATGTAGAAGCAGCTAAATTTGAGGTAGAGAAGGTGGCTGGAACTATTGAAAGACTATGATATTACCATCTTATATCACCCGGGGAAGGCCAATGTAGTGGCCGATGCTTTGAGTAAAAAGTCAATCAGCATGGGCAGTCTTGCGTATATTCCAGTCAGTAAGAGATAGCTTGCTTTGGATGTTCAGGCTTTAGCCAATCAGTTCGTGAGGTTGGATGTTTCTGAGCCCAGCCGTGTGTTAGCTAGCACAGTCACTCGTTCTTCATTATTTGAGCGTATTCGAGATCGGCAGTATGATGATCCTCGTTTGCTTGTCCTTAGAGACACAGCGTGGCATGGAGGTGTCAAGTAGGTTACAGTTGGAGATGATGAAGTTTTAAGGATGCAGGGTCGTATTTGTGTGCCTAATATGGATGGACTTTGTGAGTTGATTCTAAAGGAGGCCCATAGTTCCCGGTACTCTATTCATCCGGGCGCCGCTAAGATGTATCAGGATTTGCGGAAGCATTACTGGTGGAGGAGGATGAAGAAGGATATTGTTGCATATGTGGCTCGGTGTTTGAATTTGTCAATAGGTAAAGTACGAGCATCAGACACCTGGTGGTTTGTTTCAGAGGATTGAGATTCCTGAGTGGAAGTGGGAGTGTGTCACTATGGAATTCGTTTTTGGACTCCTATGGACTCAAAGGAAGTTCGATGCAGTGTGGATTTTTGTAGATAGGCTGACCAAGTTAGCGCATTTCATTCATGTGGAGGTTTCCTACTCTTCTGAGCGGTTGGCAGAGATCTATATCCGAAAGATTGTTCGTCTTCATGGTGTGCCTGTGTCTATCATTTCCGACCGAGGTACGCAGTTTACCTCACATTTCTGGAGGGCAGTTCAGCTTGAGTTGCGCACACGGGTCAAGTTGAACACATAATTTCATCCTCATATGGGCGGGCAGTTCGAGTGTACTATTCAGATTTTGGAAGATATGCTCCGAGCTTGTGTTATTGACTTTGGAGGCTCGTGGGATCAGTTCTTGCCTTTAGCGGAGTTCGCCTACAATAATAGTTGCCAGTCGAGCATCTAGATGACTCCCTATGAGGCTTTATATGGCAGACGGTGTCGGTCGCCGGTTGGATGGTTTGAGCCAGGAGAGGCTCGGTTTTTGGGTACAGATCTAGTACAAGATGCCTTTGAACAAGGTTAAGATCATTCAGGATAGGCTTCATACAGCTCAGTCCAGGCAAAAGATTTATACCGACCGTAAGGTTCGTGATGTGGCATTCATGGTCGGCGAGCGGATATTGCTTTGGGTGTCGCCTATGAAAGGCATGATGAGATTTAGAAAAACAGGTCAAGCTAAGCCCTTGATTCATTGGTCCTTTTGAGATTCTTGATCGAGTGGGAGAGGTAGCTTACAGACTTGCGTTTCCCCCGAGTTTATTAGTCATGCACCTAGTGTTTCATGTATGTATGCTTCGGAAGTATCACGACGATCCATCCCAGGTGTTGGACTTCAGCACTGTCCAATTGGACAAGGATTTGTCCTATGAGGAGGAGCCGGTAGCTATTCTAAACCGGCATGTTTGTTAGTGGAGATCGAAGAGTTTCCCTTCTGTTCTTATTCAGTGGAGAGGTCAGCCTGCCAAGGCAGCTACCTAGGAGTCGAGTCCTATATGCCGAGCGAATATCCCCATCTTTTCTCCGACTCAGGTACTTTTCTTATATATGTTCAAGGACGAACAATTATTTTAGAGGTGGAGAATGTAATGACCCAAAAGGTCATCACTCGTTTTGAAAGTAAATTCTATGTTCCGAGGTCTTAAAAGCCTTTTTTGTCTCACCTCGATTTGCGTGCGCAGTCTGGGCGCATTTTCGAAAAGCTTTTATGTGAAATCTAAGTAAAATAAGGAAATTGGCCTTTAAACTTGATTAAAGTTGACTTTGGTCAACATTCTTGGTAAACAGTCCCGGACCCGTGATCTGATAGTCTCGTAGGGTCCATAGTAAAATATGGGACTTGGGCATATGCCAGGAATCGAATGCCAAGGTCCCAAGCCCGAGAAATGAATTTTTAAAAAAAATTGTTTGCTGAAAAATATAAAGGCTTTTAGAAGTGAATTGATGTAATTTCTTGATGGTATCGGGCACATATCTTGGTTCCGGATCCCGATACAAGTTTAAAATAATAATTAAGTTGAATCTGTGAAATTTGGTATAAAGCGGAATTGATTTGGTATAAATCGGACGTATGGTTGAGAAAATAGAAATTTTGATATTCTTGAGTAAATTTATGAATTTTAGGTTTAGTTCATGATTGTTGATGTGATTTTGATGATTTGATTGCACGATCAAGTCTATATGAGCTTTTTGGACTTGCGTGCATGTTTGGTTTGGAGCTCCGATGTTGCACCCTATATTTGCATACATAAAAGTGTGTCGTAAGCAAACTAATGTAGGGCTAAAAATGAGATAATATTTTAAAGTATATAAAGTAAGTTAATCATGTTACCTCGGAGGTTATAAATATTGAAGATCATGAATAACAAGTACAAAGAGGGTTGGAAGGTTCAGAAGCTAAAGGAATGGAAGAAAACAATGTTTCGTCGAAAGTCGACAAGATGAGAATGTTATAACATGTACTTTTGGGGTGAGACTAGGGTTCTTAACATGATAAGGAAGTTATGTTATGAATTAGATTAGTTGTATGATAGTGGTGTGTTATGTTTTTAAGTCCAGCGAGTTGTGGAACAAAAGTCGATGAGAGTCATCACAAGTTACATTCATAAGTTTTACTGAAGCTTTGGGTCAAATGTAACTGCGATTTTCTCCCAATATACTTAGAGTTATGGGGTTTTCCACCCATCCAATTGAAGCTCTATGAGTCTATTTTCTAACGCATTAAACCGTTTATCAATACTACATCAGAGTAGTGATATATATATATATATATATATATATATATATATATATATATATATATATATATATATATATATATATATATATATATATATATTATATATATTCAAGATTGCGCAAGTTGCTAGGTGACAAGTAGGTGTGTCACCTACTTGGTTAAATGAGAACCCAAAAAGAGGCAATTTCGGGTCAGCCAAAGATCCCATTTAAGGGATTATCTCCTACAATATAAACCTCATTATATATCATAAATAAACAGACCTAAACCCTTGCAAACTTCCTCCCAAAAATTACTTACAAACCCTAATTGAATTTCTCTCCCTTTCAAGTTCTAATTGGGGGTAAAACCTAGAGTTTGAAGAACCAAGATAAGGGTTGAGTTATCCAACAAAGAAGGTAAGTTTACTGCTTTCTTTTATCTATTTTTTCTGCTGTAAATTCATGGTAAGTCGTTCTATACTTGTAAGAACTCACAGGACGGTGATCGGAAGCCGTGAGTTTGAGTTATTCACTTGTAACAGACTGTTTTGTGGACTGTTTTGTGTTGCTGTTGGGCTGCGTGGTTTACTACTGTTTTGTGGATTTTTGGAGTAGGAAGGGTGTGGAGAAACACTATATAGATGTAGGGTGGTGGTGGGCTGGTTGTTCGTCGTAACATTTTCGGGTCGTTTAACACTACTACGGTGGTCGTTTTGTGTATGAAGAGATTGGCGTGTGTTGGGTTGTTTTGTAGTATTCTATGGTGTATATAAGGCTGGAAATTAATGTATATATGTTGTTGTTTTTATTGTTGTTGTGTTCTTGTATTGTTGGTGTTATCTTGAATTTGGAGGAAGTAAGGATTATAGGGGAGATGCTACCCGTTTTTATACAAAATAAGCTTGTCGTTCGTTGTGTGATAGTTGTACCTTTCGCGACTTAATGATATTATTATTATTGTTATTGTAGATTAAGGTGCGAAGTGGTGATTTCAACGTGGTGATTAGAAAGATTGTGATAAGGTATGTTAAGGCTAAGCCCTTCCTTCATTTTGGCATGATCTCGTAACTACATGTGTTTGATGATGAGGCATAAAGAGAAGTTCATACTCCTGAATTTATATACATTATCCTAGTCAGTGGTGGAGCCACATTGAACTAAGGAGTGTCAAGCGACACCCCTTCGCCGGAAAATTACACTAATTGCTAGATAATTTTATTTATTTTATGTATATTTACCATACTTTGACTCCCTTTGACTTTTCGATGTATCTAATTATTTATATTTTGACACTCCTTGATGAAAATTTTGGCTCCGCCACTGATCCTAGTCTTATAAGTTACACTATTCTCCCTTGTCGGGGCTTTATATTCAATTTAGTATTGTCTTCTTCCAGTCAAGAGAGCAGATGGTCTCTATGTATATACAGTATTACAGTATTTTCACCACCATCGAGTTATAATCGATGGGCAGGCCCCTATTGGGAAACCTCTGATCAGATGGTAAATTACATACCGAACCTACTGTGGCTGAGCGCCTATGAGCGAGCCCAGAATGGCTGAGATACAGAGGCTAGTATGGCCGAGCACCTATAAGTGAGCCTACTATGGCAGAGGAGTTACACGTTCAGATCCTTATAGGGTCGAACATTTATTTTACTTACTATATTGAGAGAGTTGAGTCGGTATCAGCAGGTAAGTATATCTGCAGATCATCTTTGACTCCTAGTTACTTTCACTTATTATGTTATCGGTTCAGTTTCAGATTTTGGTTATTTTATTACCTTACATACTCGATACATTATTTCGTACTAACGTCCTTTTTCTGGGGGCTTTTATGCATGCAGGTTCAGACAGACAAACGGGTAGACCTCCTCAGTAGGTGTGACCCGAGTTCAGCCTGATCAGTAAGCTCCACATCCTTCGAAGTTGCCGGGTATAGAGTTTTGTGCACATCTTATGTATATATGTATATATGTTATGGGTAGGTCGGGGCCTTGTTCCGATCACAGTACATCCATTAGTAGAGGCTTGTAGACATATCATGTCAGATAGTGCAGTATGTTTGGCTTGTAGGCCTTATATGTATATTTTGTTGGTTTGTCAACTGTAGTAGTTATGATGACCTTATTGGCCCAGCTTTATATTGATATTTAGTCAGCATTAGTTTCCGTCCAGTTATATATTTTTCTTTGCAATTTGTCTTGCAATGTGGCCCCATGGCCAAAGTATGACATTATATGTTCAGAGTCCCTTAGTCGCAAGTTGGTACGCAAGGTTAGTGAGGCACCAGGTGCCGGTGTCGCCCTTAGGTTCGGGGTGTGACATCCGAGGGCTCGAGTGAGTTTTGGATAGGCCACAGAGTGAAATTGGACTTAGGAAAAATTGCTGGTATCTGGTATTTTTGCCCATGCCTCTAATCTCGCAATTGCGAGATCAGGCTTCGCATTTGCAAAATGGTCAAGCTTGGGAAATGTGACCAAATTGTCGCAATTGTGAACCAAGCCTGGGCAGGCCCTCATCGCAATTGTGACCCTAGGGTTGGGAAATACGAACCCCCTTTCATCACAAATGTGACCTCTCCTTCGCAATTGCGAAGTTGACAAAAATTGGTCAGGGTCACAAATGCGACAGTTTTTTTTTTGCATTTGCGAAGCTAGCGAAAAATCTCAGGGTACGCAATTGTGAACCCCTAGTCGCAATTGCGACATCAGAGACCTGTTATGTGGAATTTCAGACGGGATTTCATTCATTTTTACAATTTTTCAAAGACTAAAAATATCTTGGGCAATTTTTCAAAGGCATATACTCTTCCAAATCATTGGTAAGTTATTTCTAACTCATTTATTTCAATCTAGTCCATCTTTTTACATGAGTTCATTTCAAAATCAAGGGTTTTCATGGGAAAATTGGGTGTTTTTGGGTAGAACTTAGGATTTTTAAATTTTGGGGATTTGGACCTCGATTTGAGGTCCGATTTCAAAACAAATTATATATTCGAGTTCGTGGGTGAATGGATAATCGGATTTTGGTTTGAACCTCGAGTTTTGACCAAGCGGGCCCGGAATCGATTTCGGACTTTTTTGGAAAATCATTAGAAAACCTATTTTCATGCATTAGAATTGGTTTATTTAGCATTTATTAATGTTATTATGTAAATTGTGGTTAGATACAAACGTGATGGTGGTGGAATCAAGAGGTAAAGAGGTAGTTGAGGCTTGATTGTGTTTGTGACATTAAGGTAAGTATTTGGTCTAACCTTAGCTTGAGGTAATAAGAGTTGTAGTCTTATTTTCTATGTGTTAATTATTGAGTACGATGTATCGGTTTGGTGACGAGTACCTATATGTTGGTGTCAAGCATGACCGTGAGTCTTATACTAAGATTGTCGTGACCCCATTATGTATTGTCCATGCTTAATATGATGATTTCTAATGTTGAACAAGGCTTATGGAAGTATTCTTGGTAATTGAACATTGTAGAGCATTGGCTCAAGTTGAGAATTGTGTTGTGAAGTGATTGTGGAAAAGAGAAGAGGTTTATGATATTGTTTCCCTTGCCGGGAGGTTATTGCTCATGATATTGCTTCTTTTGTTAGGATTCTATTGTGATTTCATTGATTCCCTTGCCCGAATTGCTTTGTGATTGTTTCTTGGGTAAGGAAGAGTGTAAAAGCACGAAGGGTGATGCCGTACGCGATATTTTTGAGTAAGTGTTAATGCACGAAGGGTGATGTCGTGCCATTATTGTGAATGTAAAAGCACGAAGGGTGATTTCGTGCCATGATATGAGTGATAATTCACGAAGGATAATGCCGTGCCATGATTGTGTGAGGTAAAAGAACGAAGGGTGATGTCGTGCCGAATCTATTGATTTTTATGGTGAGAATGAGAGTGAAAGCACGAAGGGTGATGTCGTGCACTTGTTATTGTTTTCCTTGCTCTTTCTCATAATTGAATTATAGTGTTCTTTGTGCTTCTCTACCAAAATTCCATTAGTACTTGGTAGTCCCGCAGAATGTTCCTTATTCCCATCTTTAACTGCTAGTTTCTGTCGTTATTATTTGTTGTATATGATATAACTGTATAGGTTTATTTGGTAGTCTTGTTCTAGCCTTGTCACTACTTCGTCGAGGTTAGGATCGACACTTACTAGTGCATGGGGTAGGTTGTGTTGATACTACACTCTGCACTGTGTGCAGATCCCGGTTTTGGAGCATTTGGACCATAGAGAGGTTTCTGCCTTCAGTCCAGCGGAGACCCGAGGTAGTCCTACAGACGTCCGCAAGCCTTGGCGTCCCCTTCTATCTTTCCATTATGTTTTTATTATATATTTCAGAGACAAAGTTGTATTTTCCATTCAGACCACTATTTTTACTATTCATAGATGGTCCTTGATATTATGACACCAATTTTGGGTAGAGTTGTATTTTGGATTTTCATATTAGTATCTAGTTGAACTATTAGATTTCGCCTTCTACATTTTCGTTTATTATGACTATTCCATTATTGATCACCTGTTAATTCGTAAATGTTAAAAGGTTAAGGAAAAAAGGTTACAAAATCTCCTGCATTTAATGAGTAGGCGCCATCAGGATTCCCGCGGGTGGGAAATCCGGGTCGTGACATGGATTTTCCTCTTGGGAAAGGAGTTTCTACAGGGATAGAAGAGACGACCTTTCTCTTCTTACCTCCAATAGTAGTTCCAGGAATTTTAACTCCTGAACACTTCTTCTTGTTTGGATTTTAGCTGTCAGACACCCTTTTCAGTAGGTCATCAAGGGGTTCCTTCCTAGATGGAACAAGTTCTTGAAACCTCTTCCTCAGCCTAACTAGCCCCTCCACTACACTAGCATCTCTAGACCCACCTCCTCCTTTTTCTCTTATACTCTCTCCTTCCTCAACAACCTCCTCACTCCATAACATCATAGCCTCTATTTCTTCAGTCGAACCAACATGAGTGGGTGAAGAAGATTCAACTACTCCTCCTTCTCCTTCCCCCTCATATCTACTTTAACACAACCTCTCTCTCTTTTTCTTCCCTATTTTTATTTTTACTATCCAAATTTGCAGACTCAAACTCTACACCAGTTATAGTACCAAGGAGGACAAATCTTTTCTCAACTAAGGATATCAGACGAAATTTTTAACCCAGAAGTTACCTGTTCTATTTCAGATAAAATAGGTTATTCCCCCTCAGTTGCAGACTTGAAGGACTCAACTAATTACTAAGCAAGGGATGTGATGAAGCGCTATCTATAAAATTTGCAACTGCTACTGCAACAAGTACCATGAAAGCTCTATTATCTTCCTATGTTATTAGAGTGGATAGTAAACACATGAGCAATAGATCACATGACATTCACCTTAGAAATGTTAAAATTCTTTAAAATGATCCCTGAATCTGAAAGGAATTAAGTCCATCTACCCACAAATGATGTAGCTTTTGTATCCCATAAAGGAAAAGCTTCTATGTTTGAGAGTCAGGATATATCTAATGTGATATTCCAGACTTTAAATACAACCTACTATCTGTGTCTAATATTACTAAGGAACTGAAATACTCAACCTTGTTCTTTCCTGATTTCTGCATCTTCCAGGATCTCTGGCGTGGTCAGGTGAAAGCGATTGGTAAGGAGGACCATGGACTATATGTACTAAAGAGGATCTCCACAAAGCAAAGTTCAGCAGTTGCAGGAAATAAAATTGCTTGTACACTTAGTCATCTTCTAATACTAGTTTAATGTGGCATAGAAGGTTAGGATATGCACCTCTTGATGTAATAAAAGGCATGATTTGGTTAAATATTTAAAGAGGGTAAGCAATACCCTTGTACTGTTTGTACTCTAGCTAAACAAACAAGGTTACCATTTTCATTGAGCAATACAGTGTCAAAATCTATTTTTGAATTGGTTCATTATGATATTTAGGGTCCCTATAGAGTACCAACCTATGATGGTAAAAGCTACTTTGTGACCACTGCAGATGATTTCACCAGATACACTTGGATATATTTTAATTCTAAGTCATACACATTGATTGTGCTAAAAGAATTCTTTGCAAAAGTAAATAAACTATTTTATACTCGAGTGAAAATACTCAGAACAGATAATGGATGTAAGTTCTTCAGTTATGAGTTTACAAGTTTATTTATAGAACTTGGTATTGTCCATCAGCGTGCATGTGTGTATACCCCAAAATAAAATGGTGTTGCGGAAAGAAAACATAGGACAATCTTAGATATGGCAAGATCACTCATATTTAATGCTTCAATACCATTAAGATTTTGGGAAGAGTGTGTCAACACTGCTGCGTATCTAATCAATATGCTCCCTTCCAATGTCATTGGGTTTAAGTCACCTTTTAAGAAGATTTATTTGCATTCTCCTTTCTTGGATCATTTAAGAGTGTTTGGCTTTTTATGCTATGCAATCACTCCCAAAATACATGATAAGTTTTCCTCCAGGGCAATTCCAGCTGTGTTCATGGGATATTCTCTCAGTCAAAAGGTATATACACTATATGATCTACACTCTAAGACCTTTTTAAACAAAAAAGGGTGTTTCATGAAGACATATTTCCATTCAGGCATATGAGAAACTCAGGCACTCCTTGTTTGTACCCTATTTTAAGAGAATCGCCACCTACTATTTTAAGGTATATTAAGGTACCTATAAGTCTGTGAAAGTCATTATTCTAATGGTCTGCTAACCGGTGAGATGTGGGTAAGGGTTCTAGTTATTTTAAGGGGAAGGTGTTAGACATCCCTTAAAATTCACCCGCAGTGGCTCCTTAAATATAGGCTAGATTTGGGGAAAGAAAAGTCTATATTATGCTTAGTTTAATGTTTAAAGGGGCTAAATAAGATTTGTAAAAAAAGCTTTTAAGCTTGTTTGAAAAAACTCATTGTTCTGGAAAAGTTGTGTATTTTATTTGAATAGAGAGATATTATTTTTGAGATTGTGTAACTTGTAAAGCAAAAGATTTAGCTTTTAAATATATGTCTCTAGTTGGAATACCTTTATCTTTGAAGACTGTTTTAGCGAGAAAATCTTGTGCTTAAAACTCGTCGATGTTTGTTACTGTAAACTTGAATATACGACAGTTTTTAATTTTGAAAATAATCTATTATCATATGTGATTTGCTTTGATGTTTCCCCAAGAAGTGTTAGTTTTTGTTCCCAAATAAGTTAAACACTTAAAGCTAAAAAATCATTAGTGAGAAACGTGAGTAAACGATTTATTTTATTGAAAGGATTAGTTTCAGATAGTAAAAGTTCAAGTATGCCATAGTAACGAAAAGCAGGCGAGTTTTTATAATTCTATCCGGCCTTCTTTTCTTTTACCTACAAGTCTTGGCTTGCCAATGTTTCCTATACAAAATATCAAATAATAACTCATAGCAATGTTAGTTTTTAAAGATATATGTACATGAGCAATAGATAATGGATAATGATTGTTTGAAATAAAAGGGAGAAGAGAGCTGGAATCTTGGTATTGGGCTAGCAGATAGTCGGGCCCAACAAGGTTCACATAAGGATCGGACTCAATAGACAGGAAAGCAAAGAATGTGGGTCCAAAGGAACTCAGTAGACCCAGATTATACGTATACAAAAGAACATGGGAAATAGTTAGTGAAAATAAATAAGAGATAAAAATATAGCAAGTAACAATAATAAAAAGGGCGAGAGATACATTGAAACTAATTTTACTTGTATTAATCTGATTAGGTTTAATAAGAATTAATGACCAAAGGCATAGAATGAGACTTGATTCATGAATAAGATTTTCCTGTGGGACCTTGACACTTTAGAGTTCACAAGGGTCTCAACGACCCCGAGCAGTGCTTATGTCAGGGAGGAGTACCTTAGCCACGATCTAGGTTCACACCTAAATACCCTTAGTCATCTACTCTCACTCTTACTTAAAGGTTTAGACACAAGTAAAGTTTCAACTTAGCAATTTCATGCATTGTTAGAAATAAACACAAAGTTCATGATAAGCTTCTCAAAAGCTAAGATGCACAAAAGTCCAATACACTGATGCAACACAATTATTGAAGATGTTGCATTATCATCAAAATACCAAGATATGAGCAATTCAGAACTGGCAAGAATACTAAACCCATAATCCCTTACCAGAATACTAACACAAGGGTAAATCATGGAAAATAGACTGAAAGAGTCTAGTAACATTAGTGACCTTAAGGTTTATCTTAACATGTATCAGAACACTTAGAAGGATCATTATTAAGATGCAACAAGTTAATTGCACATTATCAGTAGATAATTACTATTTCTAATCAGTTTAGGTTTCAGAGATGTTTGGTTAAGTGATCCAAGCGGTAGTATGACATAGAAACACATGCATTACTTCCATTAGTTGTACTTAATATTTATCATTTGAGGACCCTTGAACAGGTCCATAATACTTAGATCAAGCAAATAGATATTTCAAATCTGTCCAGGACTAACATACACATGGCTGAAACCTTTCTTCACTAAACACCTATACTAAAAACTTGTTCAAACTTCTTAGAGGTTATAGTAGATAACAGAGACATTAATAACCCTGAGAGGTTAGTTTTTCCTAATGACATGATATCTAGTGGTAAAAATGGGTAGTTTAATAAGTTTTCAGGCTGTCAGAGTGAATTTACACTCCATTTCATGATCAGGTTCCTCTATACATAGTGAAATCAAACAAATATGGAGCAACGAGTAGAGAGGTTTAGCCTTAGTTGATCAAAGCAAGATAAGCAAGACATAATCATTCATTTAAACAGTTAATTGAGTTCATTAACAAGTTATACTAATAGAGTCTGATTCATGACCTTCGCATGCTAGTTATTAATCTTATTCTACTAAGATAACATGGCAATATGATCAAGTCTTAGCATGAGAAATAGGAACATGTCCCTTGATGAGGGTCATTCATTTGAGTGCAATATGATAATTTTGGTTGATCAGGATTACATATGGCTACAGGTATAGATCTTGGCAAGAACAGTGTGATCCAAGCATACAATTTTCCCAAGCTATGAACATAGGAAATGTTCAAACACCATTGGACTAGCAGGAGTAGCATGATGAGTGTGAGCGCAAGCATAGCAGTCAACAAGAGTCATCCAACCATCATAACAGTAAAGATTTTAAATAGCCACTCCTACAGAGTTCAGAATCATTAGAGAGCAGAGGGACATGGTAAATGAAAATACAGCAAGTGAGCCGGTTCAGGTTTACCACATGATTTCAAGCCACAATGATAAACTTATATAAGTCACTAAGAACACAAAACATGACTATCAAATAGAGTCAACAAACCCAACAAATTAGACATAAAGTTGTAGTAAGAATTACTCATTGAACTAAGACAAAATAATATAACTTCATAGACATGATGATCATACTATTGGAGATATGACACCATAACAGTACATTAGAAAGGATTCAGAAACATAATTCTATTGTCTTATCAGAGATGATATTATTCATATAACTATTTCTCAACTAACATGGGTGAATCACATATAAAATCACCATAAGGTTTCAATTTTGACTAATTGCAAGGACTTAGCAGGACCTGTTAATGGGAAAAACAAGTATAATCATTTTGACTAGCTAACCTTTGAGAGTTAAGATTCAAATGATCAATACAGATTAATAACAATACAAAGCAACATAACTATTAAGAAGCATGATCAGCCTCAAAATAAAAAGAACAACATGAAGATCAATACATAATAAAAATCTCATACTAACATGCTTAGCATATTAGTATCGGTATAAACGGCATAAACATAGAGTCACATAACTAATTTTGGAAAAAAACTAAAGAGAAGAGGTCAGCCTATACTGACCTTTTGCAGAGCAGCAAATCAAGTAGATGCTAACAGTTGTCTAGGATGTCCAAACTTACTACGATCAACTCACAATAGATTGAACTAGAACAGAAAATGAAAGGAATAAAGAGAAGTTAGAAGGGAACCAATGGAACTTAATTTTTTTTTGAAAAGGACTTGAACTTTAATTCTCTCAGTGTATGAAGCAGTAGTATTAGGTGTATTGATGCATGTTGATGTCAATTAAGTGAAAGCATTTAATGATGTATTTATAGTGGCATTCAATCCTTAGGGCTCCGAAAAAATCAAGTTGGTTAGTAGATGGTGATGATAATGAGGATGATGATAGCATTATGGTAAAATCAGGAAAAAAACAAAAGGGAAAACACTAAAGAGTTTTACCTGGGTACGAGGAGATGAAGAATCGGTCGTTGAGAGTGAAGATCCATTAGCCAAAGGTCTAATGTCCAGAGGTTATTATGTTTGACCTCTAGACACAAATAATAATGATGAGAATCAGTCATGCATGCTCCGATTTGAAGGATGAGAGGAGAACATATGAGTTTCAGTTGCACGATTTAGGTCTAAGGTTTTATTTGGGGGAATTTGAATTAAATCAACGGAAATGGAAAGAAACCGGCATGGTTCCCAGCTAGCAATGACAAAATGGATGATTTGAGGTTGATTCGATCGGCCTTGTACATTTGTTCAAGGTTTTTGGATTGATGGGGGTTGAGGGCTTGAGAGAAAAGAGAGAAAATAGGGAAATGAGGACAACCGGTGAAGGTTAGAATGATTAGGATTTGAGGCGTCTCAAATGTTAAAAGTGAAGGGTCGAATGTGAGTTGTTAGATTTTTTGATCAACGTCTCCGATTTTTCGGAGAATAGAAAATTGGTAAAAGGAATTATTATGGAAAATGGTAGTTGTTGGATCCTTGTAATCCAACGGTTGAGATAAGATCTAGTAGGAGTTTAAAAGAAAAGTAAAATAGGGATTAATTATGGACCATTGATGAATTAGACCAACAGTCCAAGTGCATTATGTCTATGAGTGTTTGAGAGCGGTGACATGGCATTTTGCCCTTAGTTTAGAGGAGGTGACATGGAGTGCTAACTTAGATCGATGGGGTGGGTTCCAAACTAGGTCAAGCACACTGGTCCTGTATATTTGGGCCAAAAAACGCTGGTATAAGAATTTAAATAGTAACCACATTGAATTTAATTAGACAATTACAGTTACAGCCTTTTGAGTTTTAACCTCTGTTATCACTAAAGTAATTAGACCTAATTAATACCAATGAAATGCAATAAAATATAATCATCAAATATATTATAAATTACTTTAATTAATTAATTAAAACATTTTATTTATGGATTTGTGAAACTAATTTTGGTTAATTAAAGTAATATAGTTATAAATTAAAGAATAATTCAATGAATTAATTGTAAAACTTGTTTACTAAAATATAAAGGTTATTTTAATAGTTTATAAAAGTAAGAGTAAATTATTTAATAATATTTATATCAAATTGCCATTAGTTCAAAAATATTAATTATTATTACCTATTTTATTTTAGAAAAAAATATGAATTATTGATTAGAAAATATTTTATCACATTTATTGCTAATTAATAAGCATATCTAATTTAATTTTAAAAGGGTGGGTCAAAATTAGTTGTCAATACTCCTCTATTTTCATTTATTGTTCGGGCCTACTGAGGCCACATCTAAGATACCAATCCCCATAGTTCCATCTTGGGGGGAGCTGTTAGTACAGAAAGCAGTGCCCGATCTGCTTGATGTTCTTGTTGTTCTTGAAGAACCAGTTCCAGCATAGGTCTATGAGTTAGCAGAAGCTTCTGAAACTTAAAATCTCAGATCACATAGATACTGTAGACCTCAAGTGTGGATGAAGGATTATGTGACAAAGCCATAGGGTACCTCCTGCACCTATCCTCTATCATCATATGTGTCCAACAACCATGTAACTCATACCTTTCAAAGAGCTCGTACAACCTATTCGACTGTGTTAGAACCAAGACCTTTCAAAGAAGCTGATGTGCTCCAAAATGGACACATTAGAGGATAATAACACTTGGAAAATTGTAGATTTACCGCTAGGCAAAGTGCCCATTGGTTGTAAATAAATCTTTAAAGTTACATATAGAGATTTAGGGAAAGTAGAAAGATATAAGGCCAGGCTAGTTACCAAAGGCTACAACCAAAAAGAGGGTGTTGATTATACAAAAACATTTTCTTTGGTATCTATAATGGTCATTGGTAGATCTATTATATCATTTGCAGCCTGTAGGCAGTGGTGTATCTACCAGACAGATGTCAATAATTCTTTCCTCAATGGAGAACTTCAGGAGGAAATTTATATGCACATTCCTGAAGGGTTTGCTAGACAAGGGGAGTCTTAGAAGGTCTACAAACTACAAAAACCCCTATATGGCCTTAAGTAGGCCCCAAGACCATGGAACATGAAGCTAACTGAAACTAACATGAAGATAACTTCCATAAAAATGGATTTTGCAACTAGAGAGAAGATTGTGAAGAAGATTGAACTAGAGAAGAAGATGAAGAAATGCCCTGTATTTCTGAAGAAAAAAAAGAATTCTTTTTCTCACTGTTATATGTATGGTGTATTTATAGTTGTAAATAATCGACTAACTACTTTCCTAACTATTACACACACTGCTAATAGCTTAACTAACTTAGGATGAGATGGCTCCTAGCTGGAGTATCTCACCACCAGCTTGAACTACACACACAAACACTCATTGTTCAATACTTCCCTTAAGCTAATGGTTGGAACAAGTTCTTGACTTCAAGATTTATTAGTAGATAGTCATGTTGTGCTTTACCTAAACTTTTTGTAAGCAAATCCGCCGGTTGTTCCTTTGTAGATACATGTTCTATTTTTATTGTGCAATGTATAATCATCTCTCTTATAAAGTGACAGTCTATATCTTTACGCTTAGTTCTTTCATGAAAAAGCTAATTTGCTACAATTTGTATTGCAGCCTTGCTGTCACTCATTAGCTGCACAGGTAATTCCACATGAACTCCAAGTTCTTTAAGCAGTCACACAAGCCAAGTAATCTCTACAGTACATGAGGCCATGTTTCTAAACTCTTCTTCAACTGAGCTCCTAGAAACAATATCTTGCTTCTTCGACTTCCAAGAGACAAGAGCATCACTAAACTTCACCAGATAACCTGTAACTGACCTTCTTGTTTGCACACAGGCTCCCTAATTGAGTCATAGTAAGTTATCAACTTACGTGTGCTCTCTGCAAGATCAGTAGTCCCATGTCAGCTTCTGCCTTGATATATCTCACCTCTCCCAGAGCAACTTCTAAGTGAGATTCTTTACGACAATGCATAAATTGACTTAAAACTTGGACTGTAAATGCCAGATCTAGTCTAGCCATGGTGAGGTATAATAATCTGCCCACTTCTGATAGATGCTGGGATCCTACAATTTTTTTATTTGCAAGTGCATTGTCACATTTTATGTAAGTATCATATTACACAGAGGTTACTTTTTGGTTCATCTCCAGTAGAGTTCCTACAGGTTTGCTCCACTTAGTCCTGATTCAGATATTAACTCTAAGGCATATTTTCTTTGACTCATCACAATGCCCTTCTTAGATCTAGCAAACTCAGTACCCACAAATATTTGAGATAACCTAAATTTTTCATCTTAAACTTGTTATGCAAATCTTTCCTAGTCTGATTGTTTTCTATGATAAAAAAGTCATCCACATAGACCAAAATAGATGCTATGTCACCTCCTACCCTTTTGATAAATAGGGAGTAGTCAAAGTGGCTTTACCTGAAGCCCATCTGCAACAAAGCTTTAGTTAGCTTCATATTCCGCTATTTTGGGGACCTGCTTAAGGCCATATAGGGATTTTTTGTAGTTTGCAGACCTTATGAGCAAATTGCAAAAGGTTGTCTTCAATTTGATGCACTCCAATAACTATAGAGGTGGTGGGTTCAATTCCACTATCCACAAATCCAATACAGAGCACCTCATTATTCACGACCATATTGAATGCATACCCCAAATAGTACAAATGGAGTTCAATGTAGTGTTTGTTTCCAACGGGTTGAACACTAGGACCAATGTGTATGCTTCGAAAACTGGTTCTATTACAACACACCTTAAAAGTAACCACGAGTGTCAACACTGGAACCTTAGCTAGTGATGTGTCAAATGCCTCGGTAAAAGAATTATAAATTGAAGCATCGATTTTTGTGTAAGGATCAATTGTGCAGATTTTTGTTCCTCCCGTGTCATACCGTTTACCTCAAAAATATGAGTAACAATTAAACTTGATTTATGGTTTTAAAGATATATGATTTAATTCAATACAAATTAATAACTAAGAAGTATAATGTTTAAATGAAAGAAATAAGTCAATAACACCAGTGTGCAAGACAGTCTCGACCTCGAGCTAGGTGACCTCGAGGTTGAATAAGAACAGTAAAATAAGAAAAATCAAGTAAAATGACGTTTTTGATGAAATATGAACCAGAAAGTAAGAGAGTATATTCTTTATTAATGATTGATGATCCTTATAAATGATTAAGGTCCCCTTTATATTAAGGAGAAACCTTAAATAAGGTACATTTTTATTTATAGTAAGGAATCTTATTGGGACAGTTGTCTAACTGCCTAGTACGGATTAGTACTATCTCGTGCAAATCTATTCCAGAATTTGCGCCATGATCTTGGGGACATGATAGGAATCTTGCTCATTCCGTTACAATCTCATACGGCACCACCTCGGGGTTGAGCATACTCGGCTTCGATACTCATCGCGTACTTCGATCCTTGGGCCTTGTACTCTGTCATTGAGCTCGAGTCTGGTCCATCGAGCTTGAACTCGATCCATCCTTAACTCGGGCTTAAGGTGACCCCTTGAGCCTATAGAATCGGGCATACCTAATTTTGACCGTATATAGATAGTCCCCGCATTTTTTAGAGTAAGATGATAAGAAACGATTTGATCTTTGATGCTCGGACGCCTCAATCATGATGTCAATCTTGTGATGTTAGCGGCTGAAGTGATTGAAACATTGCTTTAGCGTAGTTCCCAAGGTCATTAATTGTAGGCGGCTGATGGTCGGCCATTTGGCTTCCCCAAACCGTTGAAGTGGCCTCTATAAATAGGCCAATTTCATAATTATTTCAAACTTTACTTCTCAAATTATCCTTAAAATCTTACTAGCTCCTTCAACTTCTTTGAGTTTACCCTTCTCTTAATTTGCTCTTACTACATCATCAACTCCCTCTCTTCTCTTGAATTTCTAAACCACAATGGCTAAAACATCTAAAAGCGTTCCTCAGAAAGAAAAAGCTTCTTCATCATCGTGGCCGAATAGAGGTAGAACGGTGGTGCCACATCGTATCGAGGAGTGCATTCCCAGGCCATGCGAGTTAACTTCTGATTTTGAAAATCGATAAACCTACATCGATACCAAGCCGATGTGAGCCCATGTCTCGATACATCTGCTTGATAACTGAATATGAACTTGAGCAAGTAAAAAAGGATTGTAACTAAGAGAATAAGGATGTTGTGATCCCTTCCCCCGAAGATGACATCACTACCCATAAGGCATGGTACTTAAGCGTGTATACCTACCCCTTCACATTAGGTCCTGTAGATCCAGCTCTAGGTTCCATAGACCCAATGATTCTTGATTTTTGCCAACAATACGAGGTGACGCTTGTCCAGATCTACCATTCTTTCTGGCGCATCATCAATCTGATCAGATATTTCTCAGGCCTGGTCGAGGGGATGCCTTTTACCCTCGACCACCTGATCAGGCTATACAACCCTCGCTTTTATTGAGGTGGTCTAATAAAACTGCAGTGCCGATCCTCGAAATCTCTTTTCTCCAGCATCGATGAGGACAAGGACCGAGGATGGATGAGCCGGTATGTCCAAATCAGGACCTCCGATCTGATTCTTGCTGAGCAGAAGCCATTCCCTGATGAGTGGAACATGAAACGTAAGTACAAATTTATCGATTGTGACATAATATTCTGCTTTCCCTACTCTTTCTCGATCTCATCCTTTTCTTGATCTAATCCCTTTTTGATGATGCAGCTGTTTCTTGGTTTCCTGGCACGGTCCCAGACCCGCGGGTTGGTTCTGACAACTGGCCTCCACTTCTTCATACGCAGAACGCAGTTGGTGTGACTTGGCCAATGGTTGATAGGAAGCTAAAAACCATGGTGAGTTCTCTTGCTCACATATTTATGTTTCTTACTAAAATACTCAATTTATCATTATGCAGTCCTCGGAGACATCGTTGCTATGCGACCGCCCCCGCCCGGTAAAGAAGAAATCCCAAAGCCCACCAAGGAAAAGAAAAGGAAAAGGGGGTCACCTACAAGTTCCTCGAAGCCAAAGAAAATCAAGGCTCGAAAGCCTACGGCCGATTCAGTGGCCCTATCTTTAGAAGCAACCCAACACCTTCAGGATGAGGATGAGGAGGGAGAATACGACGACTGCCTATTGGTAGCTCGGAAAAGAGGAAGCACTGATGCGGTTCAATCTTGAACCAAAGAAATTTTGGAGGGGAGCTCAAGCAAAGTGCCCGAGCCATCAGATGGAAAAAGTGCGTCCCATCCAGGGGGACATTTGGTGGGCGAGCTCGAAGAGCCTAATTTCGAGGCCCTCCAAAGAGAGGATAATATCCCAAGTGAATCACTTGGGATAATCAATGTAGATGACTCACCGCTGGGCCCGGTGTTCTCCGAAGGGAAATTCCAAGATGTCAGGGCTATGAGGACTACTGATGTAGGATGACCCATGAAGGGAGTGATATTATTTGGGAGTGCCTTGCAGGGATCGAAGATGGTCCCGATCTTGACGCTTCATTTATTTTTTATGAGGCCCAAAGGCTTATCAAACGAGTAAGTTTTTGTCTTCATAATTACGCTCGAGTTTAATTCTCATATTTCTAAGTCTAATTACTTTTCTTTGTGTGAAGGTCGTGTCACTTCACCGATAAGCATTTTCCAAATCTCGGGCTGAGCTTGCCCGATGTGAAGCCGAACTCAAGAAACTGGTGGGAGAGAGGGATGGCCTTAAGCGCCTTTATGTACAGAAAGAGGAGGAGGTGAGAGATCTCCAAGTTGAATTGGCGAAGGCTTGTCAAGAACAGATAGAGCTTATTGAAAAGGTAATTTAGCCTTTGAGGGTTGTCACACCTCCTTTTTCACCTACACCCCGGAAAAGGGTATATGTAAAGGGAGTTTTTCTAATTAAAGCACAATCGAAACGGGATTTATTTTAAGAAATTCACAGTCGCCACTTGAGAGATTTATGGTGTCCCAAGTCACCGATTGAATCCCGAATCGAGGAAAATATGACTCTGTTTAACAGTCCGCGAACCAGAAATCCGAGTAAGGAATTCTGTTAACCCGGGAGAAGGTGTTAGGCATTCCCGGATTCCGTGGTTCTAGCATGGTCACTCAACTGTCATATTCAGCTTATTTATTTGATTTTAATACATGTTGAACCTATGTGCCAATTTTAGCTTTCAACCGCTTTTATTCAATTATTTTTAGAGAAAGTTGAACGTCGTTTAAAACGTGTCTTTAGATCGCGTCACATGAAATGCACCCGTAATCCTGAACACATTTTATTCAACGTTTTTGGGATTTCATTTGAGTCACATGAAATGCACACCCTAGTTTAAGAAGGTAAATTATTAAAAGCGCACCTAAAGTGACTAATGCGTTATTATCTTTGGGGAGGGCTGTGAAATTCGCTAAACGGCCCATCTCGAATTCTAAGTATTTTATTATAGACATTTAAGAGGACCCCGCAATTTATGCATTTTGTTTAGTAGAGCTCGCCTCATTTATTATTTAAAGGCCAACCTAAAGCAGACTACAATTTTCTACTTAGTTTGTCTCTAATAATAAAAGAAAAAGCCCTAATTAATTAGTATTGTTCAAGAACTAATATACTTACGTCCTTGACTTTTATTCAAAATTTCAGTAATTCCCTTGGGCTTCAAGCTCAGCCCAGTAAGAATAAGACACAGTCAAAACTCAAGTTGGGCTTAGGACAGACTTCATTCAGGCCCAACCTTGACATTCAGGCTTATTAACTTGCAAATGATGGAGCTATTTCACATTTATTCAAATCAACACTTGACATACTCATATGCTCATCTCAATAAAATTCAAAACAGCTAGACGTCTAAACCGACTGGATTGGATTTATATTCTAAAATTCAGATTTTTCTTATCTATTTACCTACTAGTGAACTTCTGGATATTACTAAAGGCAAAACAAACTGGGAAACGTGAATTGAATTTTAACAAAAATAGTCATGAATATAAACCTCAGATGAGCAGGCTAAGCAACTTAATTACGAGATTTTACTTACACTAACACGAACAGGTTAATAGCCTAACTTCACACTTTATTCACATCTAATCATCATACAGCTAAACTAAACTACTTAATGAAACGCAGATGTTGATATGAGTAACTAATCTACTGATCTTAGCTACTGCAATACAAAGTTGTTTGAGACGTCTCTTCAGCTTGAAATTAAAATTAATGTGGATATCATACGCTGATCTCAAAATCAATTGCAACACCCAAACTATTTCTGATTTTTTTTTTAAAACAAAACCGTTAAACTAAAGTAAGTTCTAAGCTATACTAAGTCTACAACTGGATAACCACAAATTAACAGTCCAATTAGGTATAAATTACGCAGTCCGAATTTCATGTGAATATAAATCCAATTAGACTACACTACACAGTTACATATCATTAATACCTACTTAACTACAGATGTATAGTCGTCCAAACATGCATCATCCAGTAAACAAATGTCTGAGTACTTTCATTTCATGTTCATCTCAAAGCTACATCAATTTGAGTTCAAGTGTGCACCTGGAAATGAAAGAAGGAAGCAGAAAAATGAGGTATCAGCAGTAACCAACAGCAGCAGTAGTATTCAACACCAGAAAATGAACCAGAAGATTAATTTTGAAACCAAGGGATGTGATACGATAGTCAGACCCTAATTTCAGTCTTAGTGAATCAGCAGACCCCAAACCAGACTCGACTTAAACCCTTTTTATTATCAGCTAACCAGGAATTGCTTCCATACTAGAAGAAAACTTCAGAAAATACCAAATGACTCAATGAAACAGTGTATTTTTCTGAAATTCTGCAATCGTTTTTGATTTTTTTTCTGTATCTATTTCTGTGTATCTCTCTTCCTATATCTCTCTTAGAATCCCTTCCAAGTTTTCTTAACTCTCTGCCCCTGTATATCTAGTGTATCCAGAGTGTATATCGAGTGTATACCGCTCTCTCCGCCCTTTTTTTTTCCTCTCCGAATTTCCTAGCCTTCTACCCTCTTTGAATGTTCTCCCCCTCTGACCATGATTTTCAGGCCTTAAATAGGCATTAAGTTAGTGTCATTTCCATTACCCATTCCCATTTTTCAATTATCTACACTAGCTTAGTGCTTTTATTTAATTTAGTAGTGCATTTCCTAGACCCTACCATTGTAGAAGCTTCCTAAAGTTAGGTAAACATTACCCTTATTGAGCAACCCCTAAACCAAATTATTCCACCAAATTAACTTAATTATCTCTGAATAATAATTACCACACCTAATTAAATATCAAATTAAAATAAAATTACAAAAATTCGAAATTAAACAATAAAAAGGCAAAATACATTTTTATGTGATTTTTTCAATTTTGTAAAGCAGATAAATTACTAACTGATTTAAAAATGCAAAAATTAAATCCTAGATGCGAATGCAACATATTTTTTGTATTTTCAAGATTATGTAAAGATAAAAAATAAGGTACTATTTTTGTATATTTTTATTTAAATTATGAAAGATACGTAAGCTAAAATATTTTTTGTAATCTTTCATTTTTATGACGAAAATAAAGTAAAGAAGTCAAATATAGTTGAAATAGCTATATTAGGCCTACATTAAATATTTACATGCTAAAATATAAAAATCTTGGGTAAGGTCAAAAATCACATGTCTACAGCTGCCCCTCTTTGACTGAAAATACGAAGTATTTTCAAACAAAGAACAACTAGACATGTTTTTTGACCCGACCCTTTTATTGAGGAGACAAAAAAGCTAAGAGGAAGGAGAATGTGACCGAGCCCTGGTAGCTGAGCTGCCTACATATCCTTGGCTATAAAGGAATCAGGTCACATGTAGTTCAGAAAGTTTCGGTAGCTGGGACAACCATGAAGCTGTTGTTTTACTGTTACTGTTGTTGCTGCTGCTGATACTGCCTACTGACCTCCTTATTACACCATGACAAAAATGAAGAAGCTAGACTAAGCTATAATCTATGCTTTACAAAGATTTATTTCCAAACTTGATCTTGTGACTGATGTTGCCTTGTTACTTTGTGCTTCCTCCACTGTTTCTTTACTTCTTGCTCGACTTGTGGTCTTCCTTCTGATTTCTGTTGGGGATTTTTGTTGTAACCCTCCGCTTTAGTGACTTCAAACTTCAATGTATTCCTCTGTTATATGGGTGGGCTCCCAACTTCAAAACTTGAAAAATGTAAAGACTGAAATGTATTCCCTGCTCTCCAGGCGGGCTCCTGACTGCTAAACATGAATTGCTTCTCCTTGTTCTCCAAGCAGGTACCTGATTGCTAGACTTGAAATGTATTCCTTGCTCTCCAGGCGGGCTCCTGACTGCTAACTTAAAATGTATTCCCTGCTCTTCAGGCGGGCTCCTGAATTCAACCAAAATAGACGAAAACAAAGGAAATTTTTCTGCCCTAGTTTGGGTATCTGGGAACATGTGTAAGTGTAAAACGAATCACATTAACAAATATCAATAAGAACTTGAAAACTAAAACTTGAATTGTACTCCCTTGTTCTCCAGGCGGGCTCCTGACTGCTGAACTTGAATGTATTCCCTGCTCTCCAGGCGGGCTCCTGACTGCTAACTTGAAATGTATTCCCTGCTCTTCAGGCGAGCTCCTGACTGCTGAACTTGAATGTATTACCTGCTCTCCAGGTGGGCTCCTAACTGCTGCGCTTGAAAGTATTCCCTGCTCTCCAAGCGGGCTCCTGACTTCAATGAAACAGATAAAACAAAGAAAACTTTTTGCCCCCGTTTGGAGGTTGGGCACATATGTGAGTGTTAAACTGAATCATATTACCAAATATTACTAAGAATTCGAAAGCTAGGTCTCATTATCCAGGGGGTCCTGACAATTCTTACCTAAACGACAATTTTAAATCTAAGTTATATCTTCTAAAGGTGTGACTTCCGCTAAATCTTGTTATCTAAGAGGGTCTTAAAGCTATCCCATTATCCAGGAGGGTCCTGAAAACTCCTAATTACATCCTATCTTAGACATGCAAACTTTGAAACCAACTTATATTCCCTGGGGTATATTCATGCTACTTATGATTGTTTTTGATTTTTTTTAAACTAGGTCCCATTTTACAAGAGAGTCCTGAAAATTTCTGACTAAATTTGGAAAAGGCGGAAAAAGATGGCATTTCTGCTTGGGGAAAATATTGAGGAAATAGAAAATCATAATCATTAATCTGGGAAAGAAGAGAAGTCAGAATCTTTGTTCTCATGGGGTAATGTCCAATGTGTATCTCAAACATACAAACTTCAAAGTTCCACTTATAATCTTCTAGGGTGCACTCATGTCAAATTCCGCTACTCATGATTATTTTGAATTTTAAACTAAGTCCTATTTTCCAGGAGGGTCCTGAGAATTTTCGCGATCAATTCTGCCTAGTACTTACTCTTTCTACGGATGATTTCCCGAAACAAATGCCATTTTTTCCCCTGTTTCACATCAAAGAAAATTTCGTCAGTTTAAAACGTGGTGGTTCATCATGGCATTCCTGCTGGAGGTGGTTTTCTCTTTGCCATTCTTTGGTTCGTCCAACTATTTTGGACTGATCGAAAAGATTGTTTTGACCTCCTGACTGATCCTTAACTGCAAGATCCCCAACTGCTATTCTCCCCTCCTGACCTTTCTGCCTGAAACCGTACATCTCCTGCGACATTACTGAACCATTCCACAGTTTCAACTTTTGCTTACACCATAGGTCCCATCATATTTATTTTTTGCATGTTCCAACTGTATTTTGCTTTGTGCAATTCCGAAACTGGTAGTAAGCTTTGAAATTCCTTCTTACAAGGCTAAACTTGGTAGAGCTTTTGGAGAAGTAAAATTAACAGCAATGAAATGCAAGGATTTTAAGAATAAAGAAAAGAATCCAAATTTGGATGAATGTTGGAGATAGGAAAAGGGACTTATCTGAGCGGAATCACTGGCACCAATGATCATGGTATGCATTTGGATCAATCAACCCATTCTATTTAACCAATCTCCTCTCCAATTGTTTTACTTTGTTCTCCAAGATTTACATAACCCAATTTTACTTTCCGTCAACTTACGGACCTCGTTCGACTTGCCGTGCCCAGAAGGGTTTTCACTGACAAACCTCTCTCATTTGTTGATTCCTTAATTACTTGTCGCCTGATGGTGCCCGTGAAGGTTTTCACCAATAAGACTCTCTCATTTTTTTTGATTTTTCTTACTTAAACTAGAGTGTTGCCCCTGATATGAATTCTCTGTACATTGCTCGACTTGGCATCTCTCAAAGACTGATCAGAAGGTCTTTCTTTGGACCGTAATGTGGGCTTTTGGATGGGGTTAGAAAGAAAGGGTATCAAAGGCTCAAAGCAATTTTGACACGGGTTTAAAGTTACAACTCTTGGAATCACATTTCTTATTACAAGTACAACATTTGCCCCAGTTTCTTGCTTGGGGATCTTTGGATATTTTATTTTACTATGACCGAGCCGGGAAGCTGCCTACGTATCCTTAACAGGAATCAGGTCAAACGTAGTTCACACGTGAATTTCCTTGTTGTTATATTTTTCACTTCTTTTCTCTTCTCTTTTTCTTTTCTTTCTTTTTCTCTCTATCTCATTATTGATTCCAAAAGAGGGGTATGAAAGAAATAAATAAGGCTCAAAAAGGGGGAACAAATGGTGAAGTATTTAGATAGCAGAACAAATTGCCTTCGTCATTTCAATCTTCGAAATAATGCCAAATACAAACAATCAACAGTTATAACAAAGAAATCATACATAATATCTTTTTACTGCATCAGAATTGATAGCCATGTCTATGCATTTTCCTTCAATATTTGTTAAACATAAAGCACCATTGGACAATACTCTGGTCAAAACGAATGGCCCTTGCCAATTTGGGGCGAACTTGCCTTTCGCTTCAACCTGGTGTGGAAGGATACGTTTCAGCACCTGCTGGCCCACTTCAAACTTCCTGGGACGTACCTTTTTGTTGTATGCTCTTGCCATTCTCTTTTGATACAACTGGCCATGACATACTGTTGCTAGTCTTTTTTCATCAATCAAATTCAACTGCTCTAAACGGGTCTTGACCCACTCATTATCATCGATTTTAGCCTCAGTGACAATCTGAAGGGACGGGATTTCAACTTCCGCAGGTATTACTGCTTCAGTTCAATATACCAACAAACAAGGAGTTGCACCTACTGAAGTACGGACAGTAGTGCGATAGCCCAACAACGCAAACGGTAATTTTTCATGCCATTTCCTGAAACTTTCTACCATTTTCCGAAGTATCTTCTTTATGTTTTTGTTGGCGGCCTCAACTGCTCCATTCGCCTTAGGACGATATGGGGTAGAATTGCAATGTGTAATTTTAAACTGTTGACATACCTCTTCCATCAATTTACTGTTAAGATTAGCACCATTATCCGTGATGATCACCTTTGGGATGCCGAATCGACAGATGATATTTGAGTGGACAAAATCGACCACTGCTTTCTTGGTCACCGATTTGAAAGTTTTGGCCTCAACCCACTTGGTGAAATAATCAATGGCTACCAGAATGAATCTATGCCCGATGGAAGCTGCTGGCTCAATTGGTCCAATGATATCCATGCCCCAAGCAACGAAGGGCCATGGTGCCGACATCGTGTTCAATTTCGATGGTGGAGAATGAATCAAATCTCCGTGTATCTGGCATTGATGGCATTTGCGCACAAAACTGATACAATCTCGCTCCATGGTGAGCCAATAATAACCTGCTCGGAGAATTTTCTTTGTCAGCACATACCCGCTCATATGTGGTCCGCAAACTCCTGAATGTACTTCGGACATGACAGCCGTATCTTGTCTAGCATCTATGCATCTTAACAATCCAAGGTCTGGTGTTCTTTTATACAAAACTCCTCCACTTAAGAAGAATCCACTTGCCAGCCGTCGAATCGTTCTCTTCTGATCCCCCGTGTCTTGCACTGGATATATCCCCATTCTGATGTACTCCTGGATATCATGAAACTACGGTTCACCATCAAGTTCTTCTTTAATCATGTTGTAGTAAGCATACTGATCTCGTACTTGAATATGCAGAGGATCGACATAAGCATTGTCCGGATGGTACAATATTGACGCCAGGGTAGCCAAAGCATCGACGACCTCATTATGGACCCTCGGAATATGCCTGAACTCCACTGATCGAAACTGTTGACAAAGATCATGTAAACATTGTCGGTACGGTATGAGCTTCAAATCTCGTGTTTCCCATTCTCCTTGAATTTGGTGTACCAGAAGATCCGAGTCTCCCAAGACCAAGACTTCCTGGACATCCATGTCTGCAGCTAGCCTTAAACCCAAAATGCATGGTTCGTACTCATCCATATTGTTGGTATAATAGAAACGAAGTTGAGCTGTAACAGGATAGTGATGCCTTGCTTCAGAAATAAGCACGACTCCTATCCCCACTCCTTTCATGTTAGCAGCCCCATCAAAGAAAAGTTTCCAACCTGGTTTTCAGCCTGTTCTAGTTCATCGACATGCATCACTTCTTCATCGGGAAAATAAGTTCTCAATGGCTCGTAATCTTCATCGACCGGGTTTTCAGCCAAATGATCAGCCAATGCTTGGGCTTTCATCGCGGTCCGAGTCACATAGATGATGTCAAACTCTGTGAGCAATATCTGCCACTTCGCAAGTCTCCCTGTCGGCATAGGCTTCTGAAAGATATACTTCAATGGATCCAAGCGCGAAATGAGGTAAGTAGTGTAGGATGACAAATAATGCTTCAATTTCTGTGCCACCCAAGTTAGGGCGCAACATGTCCTTTACAGGTGAGTGTACTTAACTTCATAAGTCATGAACTTCTTGCTAAGATAGTAGATGGCCTGTTTTTTCCTGCCGGTGACGTCATGCTGCCCCAGTACACAGCCAAATGAATTTTCCAGGACAGTCATGTAAAGAATCAAAGGTCTCCCTGGTTCTGGAGGTACCAGCACAGGCGGGTTAGACAAGTATCCCTTTATCTCATTGAATGCTTCTTGACACTCATCAGTCCACTTGATCGCAGCGTCCTTCTTCAGCAACTTGAAAATAGGCTCACAAGTTGTCGTGAGCTGAGCAATAAATCTGCTGATATAGTTCAACCTTCCTAACAGACTCATCACTTTAGTCTTGTTCCTCAGAGGGGGCAATTCTTGTATGGCTTTGATCTTCGATGGGTCCAACTCGATGCCTCGTCGACTGACTATGAATCCCAACAGTTTTCTGGATGGGACACCAAATGCACACTTGGCGGGGTTAAACTTGAGGTTGTACCTGCAAAGCCTCTGGAAGAAATTCCTCAAATCCTCGACATGGTCGGCCTGATGTTTTGATTTTATGATCACATCATCTACGTATACCTCAATCTCCTTGTGTATCATATCGTGAAACATAGTAGTCATTGCCCTCATATAAGTTGCCCCAGCATTCTTCAAATCAAATGGCATTACCCGGTAGTAATAAGTTCCCCAGGGTGTGATGAATGCCGCCTTTTCTGCATCTTCTTCATCCATTAGAATCTGATGATACCTGTCATAACAATCCACAAAAGATCCAATCTCACGCTTGGCACAATTATCAATCAAAATGTGGATATTGGGCAGTGGGAAGTTATCCTTCGGGCTTGCTTTGTTGAGATTGCGGTAATCGATGCATACTCTGATCTTGCCATCCTTCTTCAGTACAGGCACGAAATTAGCCAACCAAAAAGGATATCGAGTGACCCGAATAACCTTCGCATCCAACTGCTTGGTAACTTCTTCTTTAATCTTCACACTCATATCAGTTTTGAATTTCCTCATCTTTTGCTTGACGGGAGGGAACGCCGGATCAGTGGGCAATTTGTGTACCACTAAATCAGTGCTTAAACCCGGCATGTCTTCATATGACCACGCAAAACCATCTTTGTACTCGATGAGTGCTTTGATTAACTCCTCCCGGATTTTTGGCTCGAGGTTGACACTTATTTTAGTCTCTCGGACATTGTCTGTGTCCCCTAAATTGACGGCTTCTGTGTCATTCAGGTTGGGTTTGGGTTTTTCTTCGAAGTGAATTAACTCCTTACTAATTTCTTCGAAGGCTTCATCCTCATCATCGTATTCTGATTCGTAATCACAATCTACTTCTTGAACTAACATTTTGGAATTAGATTGATTTTTAAGACTGGGCTGAGGATTCCTTATGCATACCACGTCATTAGAACCAGCGTAAAAAGAACTGTATAGAAAAGAAAGCAAAACAGAAAGGAAAACCCTCAGGAATGATGAAGAAAGGGAAATTGTATTTTATTGAATGATAAAAGATAACAAGGTTTGCACACTCAAACAAACTAAAAAAAATGAAATCCAGATTACAACCCTGGAATAATCCGTACAAACTTAAAGGAAAATCAAAGCAAACTACCAAGACTCCTTCCGAGTAGGGAGAGGAGTAGCCTTCCAATTATTAAGCTTTGTTGTTGGCCCGACAAATTGCACTTTCGCGTTGCTAGAACCTTCTCTAATTTCCAACATGTTCACACTGTCGAACGACTTCTCAAATCTTTCCATTAACTCCTTGTCTGGATCAATCACAGAACTAGGAATTGCTGTCAGTGGGCGACTCCTCGTACCGGACTTGACAAATGATCTGGAAAGACGTGGGACCGGATTTGGAAGGACCCATGTCCTTTTTTTCAATTTCCTGGCTCTTTTTATGTCTGCGGCTGTGGGCTTGAATCCCAGACCAAATGTTCCCAAGTTTTCAGGAAGAGACACGGGCTATATGATGCCTTGCAGATCTGACCCCAAACCCTTTCCTGGTACAAAACCATTCTTCAGCATTTCATATACTACCATGACTGATGCGGCGGTTATCTTCGGATTTGGGATACACTTCCCCTCTGGAACTTTCTCGACTGACATTGTGTCAGAAACTTGGTAGACCCATGGTCCCTTGTCATCTTCCACCTTAATGAATGGCACAATGGTGTTGCTGTGAGCGCACAAATTATCTTTGCCGTGCACAACTATTTCCTGTCTGTCCCATTCGAACTTGACCATCTGATGGAGTGTTGATGGTAGTGCTTTAGCGGCGTGGATCCATGGTCGTCCTAATAGCAAATTATAGGAAACAGCTATATCCAGCACTTGGAATTCCATTGTGAATTCTACTGGACCTATAGTCAGCTCCAACATTATGTCCCCAACTGAGTCTTTGCCTCCGCCGTCAAATCCTCGCACACAGATACTGTTCTTATGGATCCTCTCATCTTCTACTTTCAGATTGCTTAGAGTGGAGAGTGGACAGATGTTCGCACTTGAACCATTGTCAACCAATACCCAAGTAACTACGGAATCCTCGCATTTTACTGTCAGGTAAAGGGCTTTGTTGTGCTCAGTACCCTCTATGGGCAATTCATCATCGAAAAAAGTGACTCTGTTTACTTCAAAAATCTTGCTGACTATCTTTTCCATATGGTTCACCGAGATTTTATCGGGAACATGGGCCTCATTCAGGATTTTCATCAATGATCGGCGGTGCTCATCTGAATGGATTAGCAATGAGAGCAATGAGATCTGAGTGGGCGTTTTCCTCAACTGCTCTACAACAGAATAGTCATGCACTTTCATTTTCCTCAAAGATTCCTCTGCCTCTTCTTTAGTTACAACTTTCTTCACCGGCGTTGGATCATCCTTAGTTCTTCTTAACTCCTCGGGAGTAAAACACCTTCCTGAGCGAGTCAAACCTTGTGCTTCACAAACTTCTTCCTTGATTTCTTTTTCTTTGTAAATCACCGTCACCCATTCTTAATTCCAAAGAACAGCTTTGCTGTTGATCACTGGAAGCTGAGTTACTGGTTTTATAATAACAGGCTCTGTGCGAGCCCCCTTCACGACCACAACAAGTTCACTTGCAACCCCTGGTACTACCACTTTAGCTTTCTTGAGTTTCACTGCAACAATCTCGGCTACCACAATTGGCTTATTGTCTACCCCTTTCAACTGGACCATTGATTTCCCATTAGTTACCTTTTCCTTTGAGCTGGTTTCACTGGAACGGACCATCATTACCGTCTGCGAGTGCTTCTTGGGATCCCCTCCTTTTTGTATCAACTCAATCATATGGGTCTCATGGTGAGCTGGCAGTGGGTTATGATTGATATTTGGTGCTTCTGGGGCCTGAACCTCGATCCGATGAGTATCAATAAGCTCTTGCACAACTGTTTTCAGTTTCCAACATTTCTCTGTATCATGCCCCGGGGCTCCTGAACAGTACTCACAACTCACCGAGTGGTCAAGATTTCTAGGAGGAGGATTTGGCATTTTAGGCTCAATTGGATTCAGCATGCCCAACTGCCTCAACCTGTGGAAAAGACTGGTATATGATTCCCCCAGTAGAGTGAAATTCTTTTGCTTCTGTAACCTCTCATTCTTGAAGGCTTGGTTTGGTCGGAAACCCATTCCGGAGGGATTTTTGTAGGCTCTTGGGGGTGGATATGTATTTTGTGGAGCTGGGTATGGATTTGGTGGAGCCGGTGCACGCCATTGTGCGTGTGCCGGAGTTTGGGTATAGGTTTGTACATGATGGACGGAAAAATGGGGAACTGGCGGTGGGTAGTAATGTTGTGGAGGACTATATGGAGTGTGGGGGTAATTTTGGTGGTAGGGTCGTGGTTGGCTATAGTAGGGTGACGGGACTCTAGATCCGAACCAGGCACCAGATTCAACAGTCGTGACATCTTCTTTCTTCTTCTTCCCAAGTACACCCCCAGTGCCGCTTTGAATGGCCTGAGTGGTTGCCTTGATCGCTGAATAACTCATGATTTTGTTGGATTTAAGCCCCTCCTCGACCTTGCCTCCCATTTTTACAACCTCATTAAAAGACTTGATAATTGCGGACACCAAATGACCAAAGTAAGTTGGCTCCAAAGCCTGCAAAAAGTAATCAACCATCTCGCTCTCTTTCATTGGGGGATCTACCCTTGCTGCTTGCTCCCTCACCAGAAACCATATTCTCTAAAGCTTTCATTGTGCTTCTTCTCTAGTTTAGTCAAAGATAGTCGGTCTGGAATGATCTCAAGATTATACTGAAAGTGACAAGCGAATGCTTGTGCCAGATCATCCCATGTGTACCATCTTCCGTGATCTTGGCGGGTGTACCACTCCAATGCTGCTCCGCTCAAACTCTGACTGAAGTAAGCCATTAGCAATTCATCCTTTCCTCTGGCTCCCCTCATATTACTGCAAAAACCTCTCAAATGAGCCACCAGATCACCGTGTCCATTGTACAAGTCGAATTTGGGCATTTTGAACCCTGCCGGTAGTTTTACATTTGGGAATAAACACAGGTCTTTGTAAGCCACGCTTACCTGACCCCCTAGCCCTCTCATATCCCTGATGGATTGTTCTATGCTTTTTATTTTTCTGAACATCTCCTCATGTTTTGGATTTTTGGCTGGTCTCTCAGCTTCTTTCGGGAGATCAGACCGTGGATCGTAGGGGTAGGTTTCGGGAGCTTTGAAGGTGGGTTTCGGGGCATAATACTGGTTGTCCTGAGCTTGGAACATGGGTTCACTCAGGGATCTATGGAGTACAGCTGGTGGAGATGCCACAAAGACAGGGGTGACTGGCGGAGGAGGGCATGGAATAGATTTTGGTGGTGGAGCTTGCGGCATATGAGAAGTAGTTCCATGGTAGCGTTAATAAACGGGAAAACCTGGATTGGTGGCGGGATGATCCTGAGACTGAGCTAATGGTGGGGTAAAAGCTGGGTTGGCTGGGTAAGACGGTGGTGATTGCCCTTGGGACCAGGCCTGGTACATTTCGGCCATCTGTTGCTTAAGCTTGAACATCTCCTCTTTCATTTTATTGACGTCCAACTCCTCTACCTCAACACTAGTGTCAACCTCCGGGATAGACATGATTTCTGGTATTGGTCCCTTTGATCTGGTTTGGTAATGATAATGTACCAATATCCTCTAAATAAACAAACTGCTTAAACTCTCTGGAAAACAACAAACTTTTTAGTTCTTAGAGTTTAACACATATGTAATTACACGTTGGGATGCAATGCACCTAGGCAATTAACCATTTTTTATCATGCATTTGCTTCGGTTGCGTGCGTCATCCCGGCCTCTCATAATTGTGCCCCTTCTTTTATTCTATCCTTCTTTATTTACCCTTTTTCTTTTTAGTGGTGGTTGAATCCTATAGAGATTGCCTACGTATTATGTCCCCGCATGAATCAGTCCGTGCGTAGTTCTATCAAAATAAGCGCTAAAAGCAAAGAGACAATTTTTGGAATTTTTTGATTTTTCATTAATAAACATTCTATTACAAACTAGGCGCTTTCGGAAAGGAAAATAACAAACTCGAAACCAAACCAAGTACAAATTCAAGAACTTCTGACAGACTCTGATGCAAAAGGAAAAACAGACTCTAACAGACAGCAGACTCTAAGGAAAAAGAAAATGCAGACTCGAACTACGAATACATTAAAGTTTTAAATTTGGGTGCCCGCGGGGCGTCATTCGGCCTTGCCGCGGGCTTAGGTGTAAGGCCCCTTTCCAACTGTTCCAATTCATACATGATTTGCTTCACAAATATCATCACTGCCGAGAAGAAAGTAGTGCGGGTCATGTTTTCACACACCCGACATTTCCTGGTAATAGCATGAGCAATAGTAAAAATATTGTCCCTGGTTCGGTCTTTCTCTAGGAGTAGGCGTTCTATCTGATCCCCTCTAGCCTTCAAAACCCGAGAATCATGCAGATGTTATTTCTATAACTGCTGTATTTCATCTTCCATCAAGGCCATTAGATCATAGCAGTGTTCACTTTCGGTTTCAAAAGCCTTGACTTGTTTAGCTGCCTCGCTCTCTAGGGTGGTCACCTTCCTTTTTAGACTGGCAATGGTCTTTTCATAATCCTTACTCGCTTGCTGTAAGTACTGTGTGCGCTCTTTTGTTCTTTTTGCCCATTGTGCCTGGAGTTGTGCTATGGTACCCTCAGATTTCTTCAAATCATCCCAGCACTCACTGATTTCCTTTTTCAACCCTTTTATTAACTGCTCATCGGACCGACTCCTTTGTTGGTTGTCAGCATCTATCCTCATTTGTCGGATTTGGGCTTTCAGCGCCTCATTTTCTAAGGCCAATTTGTTCTTTTCTCCCTGATCGGCATCAACTTGCAGACAATTTTCAAATTCCAGGTCTCTAATCTGTTGCTTCAGCTTGCATATTTCTGCCCTGTAACTCTCTTCTTTTGCTAACCAACCCCATTGCTCTTGTGAATCATTAGTAAACTTTTGGACATGGGCTCTTTTGGCGGGACTTTGGAGAATCTGGAACCTTTTCCCAAACCACGCATTATACTTCGGGTCCACCTCACCTTTAGCCAGATCTCGGACCATAGTCTTAGGCTCGAGGAACCGACATTAGTTCCACAATTTGCAAATTTTGTCTTCCGGGAATGTGGCTCTCGGACTTAACTCAATGACGTGCTTGCTCAAGTCTTCATCTTTGGGGATGACTTGAAACCTTCCCAGTTGGCGTAGTACCCCATGGGGAGCATACGGTTGGATACTCCGAACACCCATTAAAAGAATATGACACTCTCATGCTGACATATATAGCACCTCGGTAACGGGCAACCACCCAAATGCCCATTCAATTTGATCGGAAGTCAATGACCTCAGTCGTATAAGCCAAGCTTCGGTACCCTCAGGAAATGCAATACCCCTTACCCGTTTTTCAAATTCTTCGATACAGCTTAACCCAGTCAGCCCATAGTTCATGTACCCCGCTCGGTGGCACAGATGTTCTTGCATCCACAACTGAAGTAATAAATTTCAACCTTGGAAAAAATGTCCTCCCTCCCTGCAAACAGTCAATGCTCGGTAAATTTCTAACAAAATCAGGGGAACTATAGTGCTATCTGCCCTTTTAATTGCAACATCAACCATCCCCACGAGACCTGTCTCTATTTTCTTATCTTCTCGTGGACAAATCACGATTCCCAAGAATATGAACGCCAAGGTTCTCCTTGCTTCCCATTTACTTCTGTTCCCAGCATGGGTTAGTCCCAGATTTGGTTCTTCGAAACCCCAAGGATTACCATAACGTTGATACAGGAACTGAAGAGTGCAACATCCTCCCGACAAATCATCATTCTGAACACTCCGGCTGATGTTTAGCAAATCCAAAAATTTGTGCGGAGATACCGGTCTTGGTGACAGCAAATATTGACCCCTCAGATTTCCATTCAGACCCGCATAACCCGCGACTTCCTCCAGCGTGGGCGTAAGCTCAAAACCCACAAAGCGAAACACATTGTGGGTTGGGTACCAAAATGGTATTAAGGCCTCGATGACATCCGACTTTGGCTTGACATTTAGTAGACCGACAAGACCTCCCAGGATTTTAGCCACTATTTCTTTGTTGCCTTCTCCCAGATCATTAAACCACATGTGGAGCTGGAGGGGGACCTCATTAAGTATGGTGAAAGATTCATTTGCATTTGTGCTCATCATGCACATTTATTAAGGTGATTAAGAAAAAGATAAATTTATTTGTTTCAAAACAAAACTACTATTTTTTTTTATTTTTTTTCAAACTAAAATGAAAGACCCGATTTTTCAAACACGACCTTTCAGCACTTCGGAGACGAAGATTTTAAGCTTATGTGGATTAACCGATCGAAATCTTAAAAATGACCAAAGGTGGCTATTTATGCAAAATCGGCCTTCCGGCGTCCCTTTTGGGGACATTCGGCTATTTTTGACAGAAACGGCATCACCCGACTTATTTATGATGAAAATTAAAATTTGACATTTTTGGCTATTTTTGCAAAAGGGGAGGTTGGACCCGATGAGGGTTGCCTACGTATCTCACATCCGGTGAGAATCAAACCTGCGTAGTTCGGGAAGAGAAACTAGCTATTTTTTAAAACAAGATTCTTTTTCCTTTGTTCCCTTTATAACAAACAAACAAACTATTTTTCTTCTCCGTTTTTGAAAACAAGACAAACTAAAATAAAAGACTCTTTTTTACGTATTTTTGTTTTTTGAGTAAAACAAACAATTTTAAAAACATAAAAGATTTTCTTTTTATTTTCTCAAAATATCGACAGAGTTTCGACAATATTTGGGCATTGGTTTTATTCTAAAAATAGGTAATTAACTCTCTACACTGTTATTTCCACTCTCTCCTTTTTCTTTTTCTAAAATTTCTGATATTCCCGAGATTCAGAAGCCGGTCAGCATGCAAGTCCGAACAAATAAATGCATAAAAAACAAGTAGGATGCATCAGGATGGTCTTTTTCATTTCAGGTTACTTGTCCTAGACGGACCCAACCCATGTGTTGAGTCCCCTAAGTCAAATGCACATGATGCAAATAAGCGTTCCTACTAGGGATCCGGCATGAAGTTGAGTTATTCTAGGTTCAGAACCTGGGTGTTTGTTCTAGACCTGGCTTAGCCGAGCGGACAACTCGAGCCGAGGAGGGGCAGCGTACCGGGAATACAGAAGTTTTGCTGGCTTTGCAACTTGTCCGAACCTCGTTCTAAATTTGAGATATGACTCTAACTGAAAAGAAGTCACACGAAGTGCACACTTCTTCATGATTTAGAAGACTCAGAGAGAAGAGGGATTTCGCAACAGTTTATATACAGTTCTCGGAATATCAAAGCGGTAAAAGCAATCAATTAGCATATTAGGCCCAAATCATGTAACAAAATCAGATAATGGATAAATCCAACTATAACAATTATTCTAAGCTCGAATTCTTGAACCCTGAACTAGAGATTCTGGGTTCTTTCCCCAGCAGAGTCACTAGAGCTGTCACACCTCCTTTTCACCTACACCCCGGAAAAGGGTATATGTAAAGAGAGTTTTTCTAATTAAAGGACAATCGAAACGGGATTTATTTTAAGAAATTCAGAGTCGCCACTTGGGAGATTTATGGTGTCTCAAGTCACCGATTGAATCCCGAATCAAGGAAAATATGACTCTGTTTAACAGTCCGCGAACCAGAAATCCGAGTAAGGAATTCTGTTAACCCGGGAGAAGGTATTAGGCATTTCCGGATTCCGTGGTTCTAGCACGGTCGCTCAACTGTCGTATTCATCTTATTTATCTGATTTTAATACATGTTGAACCTATGTGCCAATTTTAGCTTTCAACCGCTTTTATTTAATTATTTTTAGAGAAAGTTGAACGTCGTTTAAAACGTGTCTTTGGATCGCGTCACATGAAATGCACCCGCAATACTGAACACATTTTATTCAACATTTTTGGGATTTGATTTGGGTCACATGAAATGCACACCCGAGTTTAAGAAGGTAAATTATTAAAAGCGCACCTAAAGTGACTAATGCGTTATTATCATTGGGGAGGGCTGTGAAATTCGCTATTTGACCCATCTCGAATTCTAAGTATTTTATTATAGACATTTAAGAGGACCCCGCAATTTATGCATTTTGTTTAGCAGGGCTCGCCTCATTTATTATTTAAAGGCCAACCTAAAGCAAACTACAATTTTCTACTTAGTTTGTCTCTAATAATAAAAGAAAAATCCCTAATTAATTAGTATTGTTCAAGAACTAATATACTTACGTCCTTGACTTTTATTCAAAATTTCAGTAATTCCCTTGGGCTTCAAGCTCAGTCCAGTAAGAATAAAACACAGTCAAAACTCAAGTTGGACTTCGGACAGACTTCATTCAGGCCCAACCTTGACATTCAGTCTTATTAACTTGCAAATGATGGAGCTATTTCACATTTATTCAAATCAACACTTGACATACTCATATGCTCATCTCAATAAAATTCAAAACAGCTAGACGTCTAAACCGACTGGATTGGATTTATATTCTAAAATTCAGATTTTTCTTATCTATTTACCTACTAGTGAACTTTTGGATATTACTAAAGGCAAAACAAATTGGGAAACGTGAATTGAATTTTAACAAAAATAGTCATGAATATAAGCCTGAGATGAGCAGGCTAAGTAACTTAATTACGAGATTTTACTTACACTAACGCGAACAGGTTAATAGCCTAACTTCACACTTTATTCACATCTAATCATCAAACAACTAAACTAAACTACTTAATAAAACGCAGATGTTGATATGAGTAACTAATCTACTGATCTTAGCTACTGCAATACAAAGTTGTTTGAGACGTCTCTTCAACTTGAAATTAAATAAATATGGATATCATACGCTGATCTCAAAATCAATTGCAGCACCCAAACTATTTCTGATTGTTTTTGTATTTTTTAAAACAAAACCATTAAACTAAAGCAAGTTCTAAGCTATACTAAGGCTACAACTGGATAACCACAAATTAATAGTCCCAAACAGTCCAATTAGGTACAAATTACGCAGTCCGAGTTTCATGTGAATATAAATCCAATTAGACTATATTACACAGTTACATATCATTAATATCTACTTAACTACAGATGTATAGTCGTCCAAACATGCATCATCTAGTAAACAAATGTCTGAGTACTTTCATTTCATGTTCATCTCAAAGCTACATCTATTTGAGTTCAAGTGTGCACTTGGAAATGAAAGAAGAAAGCAAAAAATGAGGTATCAGCAGTAACCAACAGCAGCAATAGTATTCGACACCAGAAAATGAACCAGCATACTAATTTTGAAACCAAGAGATGTGATACGATAGTCAGACCCTAATTTCAGTCTTAGTGAATCAACAGACCCCAAACCAGACTCGACTTAAACCATTTTTATTATCAGCTAACCAGGAATTGCTTCCATACTAGAAGAAAACTTCAGAAAATACCAAATGACTCAATGAAACAGTGTATTTTTCTGAAATTCTGCAATCGTTTTTGATTTTTTTTCTGTATCTATTTCTGTGTATCTCTCTTCCTATATCTCTCTTAGAATCCCTTCCAAGTTTTCTTAACTCTCTGCCTCTGTATATCCAGTGTATCCAGAGTGTATATCGAATGTATACCGCTCTCTTCGTCTCCTTCTTTTTATTGTTCCTCTCCGAATTTCCTAGCCTTCTACCCTCTTTGAATGTTCTCCCCCTCTGACCATGATTTTCAGCCCTTAAATGGGCATTAAGTTAGTGCCATTTCCATTACCCATTCCCATTTTTCAATTATCTACACTAGCTTAGTGCTTTCATTTAATTTAGTAGTGCATTTCCTAGACCCTACCATTGTAGAAGCTTGCTAAAGTTAGGTAAACATTACCCTTATTGAACAACCCCTAAACCATATTATTCTACCAAATTAACTTAATTATCTCTGAATAATAATTATCACACCTAATTAAATACCAAATTAAAATAAAATTACAAAAATTCGAAATTAAACAATAAAAATGCAAAATACATTTCTTTTTGTGATTTTTTCAATTTTGTAAAGCAGATAAATTACTAACTGATTTAAAATGCAAAAATTAAATCCTAGATGCGAATGCAATATATTTTTTGTATTTTCAAGATTATGTAAACATAAAAAATAAGGTACTATTTTTGTTTATTTTTATTTAAATTTTTGAAAGATACGTAAGCTAAAATATCTTTTGTAATCTTTCATTTTATGACGAAAATAAAGTAAAGAAGTCAAAAATAGTTGAAATAGCTATATTAGGCCTACATTAAATATTTACATGCTAAAATATAAAAATCTTGGGTAAGGTCAAAAATCACATGTCTCCAAGGGTCTGTTATCCATTTATTTGATTTGATGATTAACACTATAACTTTGCAGGCCCAGGGTGGAAGCAACACATGGACCGTCTCACCTCAAAGAAAGATACACTTCGGGAACAGCTAACTTCAATCGAATGCCAGCTTCAAAATACAAAGGAGGAAAGCTTGACCCGGAGCCGCAAAATCGAGGAGCTCGAAGCTAAATCAGTCGTTGAGCTTGCGAAGGACAAATTTAAGGCAGAGGCATTTGTGTCCCCCTACCGAGTTGACGCCAAAGCTGCTAACACTCGAGCACAGAAGATCTCCATTACGACTGAAGGTAAGTTATCATGTGCTCTCGACCATGCCAGGCGACAGTCCCGAGAGAAACTCTCAAGGAGGTGCACGCTCGTGGCTTTGACTTCTCAACTGATATTGAGAAAGACAGAACTTTGGAGGAAGAGGCTGTCGCGTTGCTCTCCGATGACGAGGATTCTGCTAGTGACTCTGAGAATCGAGGAGAAGAGGACGAAGTCCCCGAGGAGGAGATTCCCGAAGATGCAGCTCCCGATACAGCTCCTGAGGATGTGGCTTCCAAAGATGTGATTTCCGGGGATGTGGCCCGAAGTAGATTAGGTTCCTTTGTATTGTTTTTGTGTAAAGCCCTTTGTGGGCATTGTAAATACTCTATGTCAATATAAGGAATTCCCCTTCTTCTTGCTTTATTTCCGATGTGTATTGAATTCTGCTTTGTCTTCGTTTTGTGAAAATTTTGGTAACTTCATTGGCTCGGATTCTGAATAGAACAAACCCTTAGGTTTTTTAATGATCAACAGACGATCTTTGAACTAATAACAGAATACCTCTTAAAGTTTTTGTTAATCCTCAAGCTAAGCTTAAGTCGATTTGATCTGAGCTCGGGATGATGAGACTCTTGAGTCCGAGTTGAGTGAGAGTAAGGTCTCGAACTCTACATGTTTCGGCCCTTAGGCTCTTTTATATTGGCCCTTAGGCTCTTTTAGGTTGGCCCTTAGGCTCTTTAAGTTGGGCCAATTCGGCCTCTAAGGCAGCTACAAATTTTCCCTCTATTCGGCAAAAAGAGTTAGTCAAAATTTCTTTATGCCTTATCATGTATTTTTTGTACCCGTTAGGTTTTTCAAAGGTTCGATCGATCGAAACCTCATTCATAATCTGATTGTATTACAATAATTGAATACCTCTTGAGGCTTTTTCAAAGGCTGATGTTATCGAAGCCTTTAAATTATTCGAGGGCTGATTTTATCGAAGCCCTTTATTTATTTGCTTTTGCTGAGGGTAGCCAGATTTAACCGATTTTTTCAAAGTATTAGAAGGCCTTTAAATTATGGCAGAAGTCAGATGTCTCCGAGCCACATTATTTCTGCTGTAGCTTTTTTTATATGACTGTAGTCTTTAATATGGCTGTAGCCTTTAATATGTCCGTAGCCTTTGGGTATGTCTCCTGGACATGATTCCCGATAACCTTTCAAACTTGTTCGAAAGGTTAGTCCCTGAGTATGATGGCCTTGGCCTTTATGTCGAGGGGATGCCTCTTTGAGGTTTTATGAATTCGAGTTCAGATGACTCGAATGTGTTGACTGTCGATGACAGTCCCTGAGTATTTGGGGTGTAGTTGCATTTTGTCCCTTGAGCTGTTTCTCGCAGAATTACAAGTATGAAGCTCGTATAACAGCAGACTTCTTTGAGACACAAAATGTTTTGATATAGAAAGATTTCTTCTTTGAATAATTTATACATGCGTACATGTTTTGCCGTCGGGGCTCGATTATTCTATATGGACACGGTTTAACTGATCGTTTAGCTCATTACAAAGTTTTCCTATCGAGGCCCTCTTTGGCGTGAAGCATTTTCCTCAAAAATATATTCTCTAAGAGTGATACCCCCTAGTATTAGAGGTTAATTGAAAAGAAGCCTTAGATACTGTTGAGTTCTCCTTACATAGCACATAGTTGTTGCTTCATTAAAAACCTCGCCGGTAAAACCCATTTAGGACAAAATTCGATCTAAGGGAAAAAGACTGCACCGCGTACTTTAAAACCTAAGGTGTTCATGTAAAAAGGTGCCCTTGATGTCCTCGATCAAACACCTGCAATGAGTTAGTTTTAAATTTAGATGGACAAAAGGAAAAAGCCATACATTAGCAGTAGTATCATTGAGTAGTGATACATTCCAATTGTTCGGTAGTTGTTCTCCTCCCATCGTGCCAAGTTTGTAAGATCCTTTACCGACAACTCCGATGACTCGTTACGGTCCTTCCCAATTCGGGCCAAGTTTCCCTTTATTCGGGTCTCGAGTATTGAGGGTGACCTTCCGTATAACTAATTCCCCGATTCCAAGGTGTCGAAGGTTAATCCATCTATTATAGCATCTCTCGATCCTTTGTTTCTGCGCCGCCATTCGAACAAGTGTGGCTTCTTGGTTTTTATCTAGTAGTTAGAGGATGGTATTCATAGCCTTGTGATTTGACTCCTCCGATGCATGTCAAAATGTGGCGCTGGGTTTCCCGGCCTCGATCGGAATCATGGCCTCAGAGCTGTATGCTAATGAGAATGGGGTCGCCCCAGTGCAGGACTTCGATGTTGTTTGATACGCCTAAAGAACCTCGGATAGAACTTCTATCCATTTTCCTTTTGCATAATCCAACCTCTTCTTTAAGTTTTGAATGATGGTTTTGTTTGTTGACTCGGCCTGCCCGTTCCTGGTCGGATGATATAGCGTCGATAATTCTCTTTATTTTGTGTGCTTCGAAGAATTCCATTACCCTGTTGCCGATGAATTGCTTCCCATTGTCACATACGATTTCGGCAGGTATTCCAACCGACACACAATGTGATCCCAGATAAAGTCAATAACTTCCTTTTCTCTAACCTTCTCGAAGGCCTGTGCTTCCACACATTAAAAAAAGTAGTCAGTTCCCTATTTCATGAAAGGCCACGGGGACATGACTGAGTGAAGTTGATCTCCGGGCTGGTGAATCATTAGGGCAAACCGTTGGCACTTATCACATTTTTTAACAAACTCCTTAGTATCTTTTTCCATGCTATCCCAGTAATACTCTGCTCTAATAATTTTTTGAATCAAAGACTCGACGTCGGAGTGATTCCCACAAGTACCTTTGTGGATTTCTCGTAAAACATAATCGGTGTCCCCCGGTCCTAAACATACCGCTAATGGTCCATCAAACGTCCTCATGTACAGTGTTCCATCTTCATGTAATGTAAACCTAGTAGCTTTGGTTCGTAGGGCCATTGACTCTTTATGATCCTATGGGAGTTTCCCATTTTTCAAGTACTCGATATACTTATTCCTCCAATCCCAAGTCAAACTTGTAGAATTTATCTCTGCATAACCCTCTTCAACCACAAACCTCGATAATTGGACGATAGTCCCCGGGACGATATCATCTTCTCCAACCGATGACCCCAAATTAGCAAGTGCATTGGCCTCATAATTTTGTTCTCGAGGCACACAGTCTAGAGTCCACTCCCTAAAGAGGTTCAAAGTTACATGCAGCTTGTCCAAATATCTTTGCATCATATCCTCTTGAACTTCAAATCTTTTGTTTACTTGATTTACGACCAACAGGGAATCACACTTGGCTTCAATAACTTCTGCCACCAGGCTTTTAACTAGCTCGAGACCTGCAATCATGGCCTTATACTCGGCCTCAGTATTAGTCAATCTAGATGTTTTGATATATTGTTCTAATAGTACTACCTGTTGGTCGCTTCAAAACAATGCCGAGCCCGGACCCTTTCACATTTGAGGCACCGTCCGTAAAAAGGATCCATACCCCCAATGATGTACCCGATATTAGTAGAAGTTCTTTTTTTATTACGAGTACGAGGGTCGGTGTAAAATCGGCCACTAAGTCAGCTATGATTTGAGACTTGATAGTCGTTCAGGGTTGATATTCGATATCGTACCCGCCAAGTTCGACTGCCCATTTGGCCAATCGGCCTGATAATTCGGGCTTATGTGAAACATTTTGGAGAGAATATGTGGTTAACACACATATGGGATGACATTGAAAATATGGCTTTAACTTTCTAGATGCGTTTATTAATGCAAGTGCTAATTTTTCTAAGTGCGGATATTTAGTTCAGCATCTCCAAGAGTTCGACTAGGGTAATAAATAGGGAACTGCATACCTTGATCTTCCCGAACTATTACCCTACTTACCACTATCTCGGACACAACCAAATATAGGTAAAGATTTTCATCTACCTTCGAAGTGAGAAGCAAAGGTGGGCTCGACAAATATTGCTTCAATTCCTCCAATGCTTGCTAGCATTCCGTGGTCCATGAAAAGTCTTTTTTCGTTTTGAGCAAAGAAAAGAATTTGTGACGTCGATCCGATGACCTCGAAATGAATCACCCCAAGGCAGCTATCCATCCTGTTAACCTTTTTACGACTTTCACACTATCTATGATAGTGATATCTTCAATGGCCTTGATCTTGTCGGGGTTGATTTCGATCCATCAATTTGATACCATGAAGCCAAGGAACTTGCCCGAGCCGACTCCGAATTGGGTTAAGCTTCATGTTGTACTTCCTTAAGATTTCGAATGTTTCCTGCAAATGAGCTTAATGGTCCTCTGCGCGCAAGAACTTAACCAAAATATCGTCAATATACACTTCAATTGATTTACCTATATGTTCCTCAAACATTTTGTTAACTAGGAGTTGGTATGTAGCTCCTACATTTTTTTAGCCCAAAGGGCATTACATTGTAATAATAAGTTCCAAACTTAGTGATAAACGAGGTCTTCTCCGGTCCCCTGAATTCATCTGAATCTTATTGTACCCAGAGTAGGCATCGAGAAAGGTAAGAATCTCGTGGCCGGCCGTGGCATCGATCATGCGATCGATGTTAGAAAGTGGAAAAGAGTCTTTAGGGCATGCCTTGTTTAAATCCTTATAATCTACGCACATTCTATGTTTGTTTCCCTTTTTAGGAACTACAACCATGTTGGATAACCACCCCGGGTATTTTACCTCCCGAATAGACCCTATTTTAAAAAGTTTGGTTACCTCATCCTTTATGAATGCATGTTTCACCTCGGACTTGGGCCTCCATTTTTTCTTTACTGGTTTGAACCTGGGGTCGATGCTTAAGCGGTGCGTTGTTATCTCCGGTGGGATCACTGTCATGTCTAAATGGGACCAAGCAAAACAATCCATATCATCAATAAGAAGTTGAATAAGGTTTTTCCTAAGTTCGCGGGTTAATCACGTCCCCAGGTATACCTTTTTCTCGGGCATGTACTTGATCAATATGAGATGTTCCAGTTCCTCGACTATTGACTTGGTTGCGTCTAACTCTTCGGGAACAATGAAAGTTCGAGGAGTAAGGAATTCCTCTTCTTCTTCTTCGATTACATGTTCCTCTGGCTCGGTTAGGACTAGGATCGGTGATTGCTATTTGGACGTTTGTTTATATTTGGAGCTCAATTTTTTCGAGGTTGAAGGCACTGGTATCAGTGTCACTTTATCGACTGCAAACAATTCTTTTGCAATGTGTTGTTCTCCGTTAACCATTTTTACACCATCCACTATTGGGAATTTCATCATCTGATGAAGGGTTGATGGTACTGCCCTCATGTTGTGGATCCATGTCCTCCCTAGAAGTGCATTATATCTCATGTCGCCTTTGATGACATTAAATTTTGTATCTTGGATGGTCCTGGCCACGTTTACTGGTAGGATTATCTCTCTCTTCGTTGTCTCTCTTGCTGTGTTGAAGACATTTAGGACTCAGGATGCAGGTATAATTTGATCATGTAGGCCGAGCTGCTCTATGATCCTCGATCTGATTATGTTTGCTGAGCTGCCTGGATCCAATAGAACACGTTTAACTTGAATTTTATTTAGCAAAATAGAAATTACTAGGGTTTCACTGTGCGGCTAATATATGCCTTCCGCTTCCTCGTCATTGATTGATAAGACGCCCTCGGGCACATAGCTCCAAGTCCGTTTTTTCTAGTGATCGACAGCTTGGTTAGTTTGAATACATGCCCTTGTGGAACATAGACACCACTAACGATCATATGGATTACATGTTGTGGTTCTTCCTGCTCATTTTTTCTGTTTGCATCTCTCTCCCTAAAGTGGTTCTTAGCTCGATCACTAAGAAACTCTCAAAGATGACCCTCGTTGAACAATCGAGCTACCTCCTCCCTCAGCTGCCTGCAGTCTTCGGTCTTATGGTAATGTGTGCCGTGATATTTACACATCATGTTTGGATTCCTTTGAGAAGGATCGGTTTGTATTGTCCTGGGCCACCTGGTGTCTTTAATTCTTCCAATAGCTGACACGATCCCCGATGCATCCATGCTGAAATTATACTCCAACAACCGAGGTTCTTTAGCGGGGTCGATATGTTTATCAAAACCGTTCATACTCATAAGTCCCCGAGAGCTTTGGCCACTATCATTCCTTCGATCGTTCCGAGGAACGTTATGCCCCGAACTGTTGTTTCTATGATCGACATATGGTTGATATCATTCCTTGTTTGATCTTGGTTCCCTATCCGTATCCCTCAGGGCCTTAACGGCCAATCTATTAGGACGAACTGAACCCGAGTGGGCTCCCAACTACTCATCTTCGACCCTGATCTTCGACTAATAGTAATTATGTACATCTGACCAAGTTACAACTGGGTATTCAATTAGATTTTGCTTCAAATGTCGTGACACAATCGAACTCCGCTCGTCTAAACCCTGCATAAAAGCTTGTACTACCCAATCATCTAAGACTCATGGTAATTCCATTCGCTCCATCTGAAATCGGGATACGAACTCCCTTAGCATCTCATTGTTCCTCTGTCTTATCTTAAAAATGTCTGATTTCCTTGTCGCCACCTTTATGGCCCTGGCATGTGCTTTTACGAAGGCGTCTTCTAACATAGCAAATGAATCGATAGAGTTCGGGGGCAAGTTCTGATACCAAATCATGGCTCTCTTAGACAAAGTCTCCCCAAACTTTTTCAACAATACTGATTCGATCTCATCATCATTCAGGTCGTTTCCTTTAAGACCGCAAGTATATGAGGTAATATGTTCGTTGGTATCGGTTGTTCCATTGTATTTATGTATACCGGGCATGCGAAATTTTTAGGAATGGGCTTCAGAGCCACATTCGGAGGGAACGACTTTTGTATGAACTTTTTGGCATCCAAACCTTTCAAGATCGGGGTGCCCTCAGTATTTGAACAACACGAAAGTTATAAGTCTCCACTTTTTGTCATTATCCTCAATTTGCTTTTTCCCGGACTCGATTCTCATGGTGAGTTCCTCGAGTATGCTCATAATTGTGGGATCAGTCCCCGAGCCGTTACCGCTTGATCTTTCTGGTATCGGCTCAGTACGTTGAGTGTTGTCAGGTTCAACTGTACTTGGAGTTTTTGTTGAATCTGAAGCTGAGCGATAGCAAATTATTGAGCTTGTAACATCTCGAATAGATCGGGCTTCCCTACGTACACTTCCTCCGAGGTCTGTACCTAAATCCGCGTTCAAAGCAATGTATGAACTAACATCAACTGGTTCCACATTTGGCACTTTCCCAGGGTTTATCGGTGGTAAACCAACCCCTACATTGTTGTTTTCCCCATGAAACCCAAGACCATCAATGTCGTGTACAGGCGCGTTTTGTGAGTTTGATATGTTTTAGCCTGAGAACAAAAATTCTTGAAAAGAACAAGTGTAAAATAATGTGTGTTACGAGAATCAGTACTGAAATAATCACTATTATCTTTAGCCCCACGGTGGGCACCGAACTTTTTACCTCGAAAATACGAGTAACAGTTAAACTTGATTTATGGTTTTAAAGATGTTGGGTTTTTAAGCTATTAATGCTTAAAATAGGGTGAATGAGAAATGGAGGGAAAAATGAAATATTTGATTAATATTTGAGTTTCCCTCCTCGATTGTCCTATATAGGAAGAGGAAAAGGTTTTTGATGGGTATATAAGAATTGCTCTTCTTCTAGCTTATAAAGAGTTGAGAAGAAGGCAAGCCTCGCACCGTCGTCGTCCTCGTCGCTCGCTTGCTCGGCTCGGCTTGGCTTCGGCTTCTGCTCGGCTTCGGATTTGGATTTGGTCAAATGATCGATCGATAGATTAATTTTTGGACCAAATTTATTTTTTATTAGTAAATATTAATAGAAATGTTATTAAATATTTGGTTTAATAACAAAATATTAATATTAAAATAAATATTAATATTAAATCTAATTCAGTTATCCAATTTTCATTTTTCTATTTTCGTAACATAAAATTAACCTTCAATTTTCCCTCTTTATTGTTGAGTAAATAGCCATTTATGTTATGGCATTTATTCTTTGGCCGTTTTACAAAAACAATCATTCTGAAGAGTTGCACCTCTTCAAATTTCAGCCCAACTTTGGCTATAAATACAAGTCCATTCTCTCAGATTTTCCATACAAATTTTCTGAGTTCTTCTACTTTCTTCTGCATATTTTAACTTCAAAGAAAGCAAGAGTAAGTGTGATTTGCTACTGAACTTTGTGTTCGCTGAAACACTGGGGTTTGAAGTACCACTACACCTGTGTGTAATTCGTTCTATCCTGGCAGGAAATAATCCATAACCTTGGGTACCAGGAGGGGATTAAATTCCTTTAGGAAATACTGTGGATTCAGTGGGCACGAATTGTTTTTTTTATTTCATTTATATTTCTGTTTATGTTATTTTATTTTCTCCAGAATTGTTTTACAAATACAGATTACTAACAAGCTTAAGAAATTTAATTTTATCTTCTGTATTTGTGTTATATTCACTGTTTTGGAGTTTGAAACCTTTGTGGTTTTTACTCCGGTGGAGATTAAAATCTACGTGATTTTAACGTTTGTTTGTGTCATTCTTTTGCAGAAATGACTAATGATAACAAGAACCAGTCTGTTCCAATGGTGACTACCAATGCATCAACAAGCCGAACACCAGCGTTGGCACCAGCGGAGAAACTCGAAAAATTTTCCGGGTTAGATTTCAAGCGGTGGCAACAGAAGATGTTCTTCTACTTGACTACTTTAAGTCTGCAGAAGTTCATTAAGGAAGATGTTCCTGTTCTGCCCGATGAAATTCCAGAGAATGAACGCTTTCTCGTGATTGAGGCGTGGAAACATTCTGAATTTTTGTGCAAGAATTATGCTATTAGCGGACTGGAGGACGATTTGTAGAATGTCTACAGTGGCGTGGAGACGTCTAAAGAATTGTGGACTGCTCTTGAAAAGAAATACAAAACTATAGATGCCGGGTTGAAGAAGTTCATTGCTTTAATGTTTTTGGACTACAAAATGGTAGATAGCAAGTCTGTTATTTCCCAAGTCCAGGAATTGCAAGTGATTATTCACGATCATCTAGCTGAAGGTATAAGTAGAATCAATACTAGTGTTGGTAGTATTAATTTTATTATTTTTACTAACAGAAATTTTATTGAAGGTCTTGTCATCAATGAAGCATTCCAAGTAGCAGCGATGATTGAGAAGTTGCCTCCGTTGTAGATAGACTTCAAATATTATTTGAAATACAAATTCAAGGAGATGTCCTTTGAAGATCTCATTGTTCGGTTGAGAATCAAAGAGGACAATAAAGCTGCTGACAAGAGAGGCCATGGAAACTCAACAATAATGGGAGCAAATATTGTTGAAGAGAACAAAACAAGGAAGAAGGCTTCTGGACCGAAATACAATCCAAGCAAGAAGTAGTTCAGTGGAAATTGCTACAACTGTGGAAAAGCCGAACACAAATCTACGGAGTGTCGTGCTCTGAAGAAAGGAAAGAAGAATGGTCAAGCAAACATGGTTGAAAATCATGATGATGTTGATAACTTGTGTAACATGCTTTCCGAATGCAACTTGGTGGGCAATCCTAAAGAGTGGTGGATTGATTCTGGAGCCACTCGCCATGTTTGTGCTGTTAAAGAAGCTTTTGCTACTTATGCTCCTGTTGGACCCGATGAGACGCTTTATATAGGAAATGCTGCAAAGGCCAAGATTGAAGGATATGGGAAGATATTTCTCAAAATGACTTCCGACAAAGTGGTGACTTTGAACAACATCCTTCAGGTTCCCGAGATTAAGAAGAATTTAGTCTCTGTCGAACTTCTTATTAAGAATGGTTTTAAATGTGTATTTATATACAATAAGGTTGTAATTAGTAAGAACGAGATGTTTGTAGGAAAAGGTTACCTCACTGAGGGCCTTTTCAAGCTGAATGTAATGGTTGTTGAAAATAATAATAAAATTTCAGCTTCGTCTTACTTACTTGAGTCAAATGAATTATGGCATATACGTTTGGGTCATGTCAATTATAAAACCTTGCGGAAATGATTAATTTGGAAGTATAGCCTAAGTTTAAATGCGACAAATCAAAATGTCAAGTATGTGTGGAATCTAAGTATGTTAAACATCCTTATAAGTCAATTGAAAGGAATTCAAATCCTTTAGACTTAATTCACATAGATATTTGTGACATGAAGTCAATACCATCTCGCAGTGGAAAGAAGTATTTCATAACCTTTATTGATGGTAGTACTCGATTTTTCTATGTTTACTTACTTAATAGTAAAAATGAAGCAATAGACGCATTCAAGCAATACAAAAATGAAGTTGAAACACAACTTAACAAGAAAATCAAAATGATAAGAAGTGATAGGGGTAGTGAATATGAATCTCCTTTTGAAGAAACATGTTTAGAATATGGAATTATTCATCAAACAACGGCCCCTTGCACGCCCCAATCTAATGGGATTGTGGAAAGAAAGAATCGTACATTAAAGGAGATGATGAACTCATTGTTGATAATTCTGGTTTGCCACAAAACTTGTAGGGGGAAGCCGTTCTTACGGCAAATCGAATATTAAATCGAGTGCCCCATAGCAAGACACAATCCATTCTATATGAAAAATGAAAAGGAAGGAAGCCCAACTTGAATTATTTTAAAGTGTAGGGGGGTTTGGAAAAAGTTCCTAAATCCAAAAGGGTAAAAATAGAACCGAAAACCATTGATTATGTTTGCATAGTATATGTGACTAATAGTAAAACATATCAATTTCCGGTTCATAAATCAGAAAATCCCGACATTCATAATAATACAGTTATAGAATCAGATAATGCTGAGTTCTTTGAAAATGTATATCCATATAAAAAGAAATGTGAGTTGATTGGTGAAGGATCTAAACAACCTCTGGAAGAAACAAAAGAAAGTACACTTAATCAGGAGGATCCAAGACGTAGTAAACGTCAAAGAACGTCTACTTTAATTGGACCAGATTTTGTGACTTTATTATTGGAAAATGAGCCTCAAATTTAAAAAAGCTATGTCTTCTTTGGAATCATTAATTTGGAAAGAGACAGTCAATAGCGAAATAGAATACATACTGAATAACCATACATGAGAATTAGTTGATCTTCCTCCTGCAAATAAACCGTTAAGTTCTAAATGGATCTTTAAGAGGAAAATAAAAGATGATGGAACTATTGACAAATTTAAGGCAAGACTTGTGGTCAAAGGGTATAGACAACGAGAAGGTCTTGACTATTTCAATACATACTCTCCAGTTACAAGAAATACGTCCATACGAACATTAGTAGCGTTAGCTGCAGTTTATGGTCTTGAAATTCATCAAATGGATGTTAAGACGGCCTTCTTAAATGGAGAGTTGGAAGAAGAAATCTACATGGAACAACCTGAAGGGTTTGTGGTTCCAGGTAAAGAAAAGAAGCTATGTTGACTTGTTAAGTACCTTTACGGACTAAAACAAGCACCCAAACAATGGCATGCAAAAATTGAGCAAACAATGTTGTCAAATGGTTTTAAAATAAATGAATGTGATAAATGTGTGTACACTAAAAATACTCCAAATCACATAGTCATTGTTTGCTTATATGTGGATGATATGCTGATAATGTGCAATGACATTGCCAACATAAATGCGACTAAGCGCATGCTAACTGGCAAGTTTGATATGAAAGACTTGGGAGTTGTTGAATTTAATTCTGGGAATTAAGATCCATAGGACTTCTCAAGGTCTGACATTGTCACAATCTCATTATATTAAGACAGTACTTGAAAAATTCAAGCACTTGAGTTTTAAAGTTGCAAAGACTCCAATTGACGTGAATCTTGCATTAGCAAAGAACAAAGGCCAAAGCATATCACAATTGGATTATGCTCGTGTGTTGGGTTACTTAATGTACAACATGAATTGTACACGACCAGATATAGCTTGTGCTATAAGTAAATTGAGTCGATATACGAGTAATCCAGGTCAATGTCATTGGATGTCCATGAAACGAGTTTTGGGGCATTTAGTACATACCCAAGACTTTGCTTTGCACTACAGTACATATCATGTGGTCATTGAGGGATACTGTGATGCAAATTGGACCACCGGATCAACTGATTCCAAGTCTACAAGTGGATATGTATTCACTATTGGTGGAGGAGCGGTATCTTAGAAGTCATCCAAATAAACTTGTATTGCCCGTTATACAATGTAGGGCTGAGTTCATAGCTTTGGATAAAGCCGGTGAAGAAGCTGAATGGCTCCGGAATTTCTTGGAAGATATTCCATTTTGGCCCAAATCATTGGCACCAATATGCATACATTGCGATAGTCAAGCGGAAATTGGAAGGGCTGGGAGTGTTATGTATAACGGTAAATCTCGTCATATACGATGAAGACATAAAACCGTTAGGCAATTACTCTCTAGAGGAATTATCATGATTGACTATGTAAAGTCAACCGATAATGTGTCGGATCCACTTACAAAAGGCCTAACTAGAGAGGTAGTTGAGAAATCATTAAGGAGAATTGGACTATGGCCAAGAACAAGTCATAGTGGCGGTAACTCTACCTAGAAGACTGGAGATCCCAAGATCTAGGTTCAAGTAGATCAAGCAAAGTCATTAATGACGGTTCAACATTATCTACTAAAATTTTGGTCCATTCTCGTGCTGAGACAATGTTCAGTACCAAGGATAAAACATTAAGGCTTTTTAATGATTTCTAAATTTGATACGAGGTATATCAAATAGTGTATCTATGGGATGACACGTTTAGGAATCACCTATGTAAGTGTGAAGTGTTAGCCGCTTCAAGGAGAATTTTGCAAGGCCAGTTCTCTATGTACTTATGAAACCAGACGATGTTCATGCCTGAAATGAACACAACAATGGGAATTAAAGACGGTTAAGGGTTGGTTGTGTGACTTGTGGTTGTCTAGGTATACACCAACGTTCAACGGTTCAAAGATATCAAATCTACCGACTGATTGAGTATATCCGACATAAGTTTACTACGGAAAGTTCAAGGGAAACTTACTTATCAAGATGCAATTAATTCTTGCTTGCGAATCACACAGATTTTCATGCATACTTCCGTGATATAGCCATTCCCCATTCATGTGGGAGATTATTGGGATTTTAAGCTATTAATGCTTAAAATAGGGTGAATGAGAAATGGAGGGAAAGATGAAATATTTGAGTTTCCCTCCTTGATTGTCCCATATAGTAAGAGGAAAAGGTTTTTGATGGGTATATAAGAAATTGCTCTTCTTCTAGCTCATAAAGAGTTGAGCAGAAGGCAAGCCTCGCGTTGTCGTCGTCGTCGCTCGCTCGGCTCGGCTTCGGCTTTGGATTCAGATTTAGATTTGGATTTGGTCAAATGATCAATCGATTGATTAATTTTTGGACCAAACTTATTTTGTTAATAGTAAATATTAACAGAAATATTATTAAATTTGGTTTAATAACAAAATATTAATATTAAAATAAATACTAATATTAAATCCAATTCAGTTATCCAATTTTCAGTTTTCTGTTTTTGTAACAGAAAATTAACTACCCTTCAATTTTCCCTCTTTATTGTTGAGTAAATAGCCATTTATGTTATGGCATTTATTCTTTGATCGTTTTGCAAAAAACAGCTATTCTGAAGAGTCGCACCTCTTCAGATTTCAGCCCAACTTTGGCTATAAATACAAGTTCATTCTCTCAGATTTTTCGTACAAATTTTTTGAGTTCTTCTCCTTTCTTCTGCATATTTTAACTTCAAAGAAAGCAACAGTAAGTGTGATTTGCTACTGAACTTTGTGTTCGCTGAAACAATGTGGTTTGAAGTACCACTACACCAGTGTGTAATTCGTTCTATCCTAAGAAGAAATAATCCATAACCTTGGGTACTAGGAGGGGATTAAATTCCTTAAGAAAACATTATGAATTTAGTGGGCTCGAATTGGTTTTTTGTTATTTATTTCATTTACATTTTTGTTTATGTTATTTTATTTTCTCCATAATTGTTTTACAAATACAGATTTCTAACAAAAGATATGTAATTTAGTTCAATACTAATTAATATCCAAGAAGTATAATGTATAAATGAAAGAAATAAGTAAATCAAACCAGCGTGCAAGTCAGTCTCGACCTCGAGCTAGGTGGCCTCGAGGTTGATTAAGAACAGTAAGATAAGAACAATCAAGTAAAATGTCGATTCTGATGAAATATGAACTAGAAAGTAAGACAGTATATTCTTTGCTAATGATTGATGATCCTTACAAATGATTGGGGTCCATTTTATATAATGAGGGAACTCTAAATAAGGTACATTTCTATTTACAATAAAGAATCTTATTGGGACATTTGTCTAACCACCTAGTACGGATTAGTACTAGCTTGTACAAATATTTTCCAAAATTTGCGCCATGATCTTGGGGACGTGGCAGGAATCTTGCTCATTCTGTTACAATCTCACAACGGCACCATCTCGGGGTTGAGCATACTCGGCTTCGATACTCATCGCGTACTTCGATCCTTGGGCCTTGTACTCTGTCGTGGAGCTCGAGCCTGGTCCATCGAGCTCGAACTCGATCCATCCTTAACTCGGGCTTAAGGCGACCCCTCGAGCCCGTGGAATTGGGCATACCTGATTTCGACCATATACCCATACTTACTTATGATCAGCAATTTGATGTTATTGGCACAACATTGCTATTTATTTTGATGAATTTCACTACATTGAAGTACTCCATCGGAGGTTCCCCTTTAATATAAGTCGCAGCAGTACTAACGGGTTCTTAAGGATCGGAGGTGTATAAACAAGTCTCTTGAAAACATCAACACCAGGAAGAAAAACATAAGGACTATCACCAAAGAAGATAGCTGCTTTAGAAATTGAGGAAGAAATCAAGCAAATAACCAATTTTCGGCCAAGACGGAAAGCACCAACGAGTTGAGAAGGAAATCCATTGAAGCCATTTCCGTAACTCCTTTGGCTAGGCCAGACCCTTTAACAACAGAACAATATGCTTACATTCATATATAAATCCCGGATTTAAGTGAATGGGTGCAATAAGTATCACTGCATTTAGTGTGAACTTACTGCGAATTTACATTCTCAAGGAAAATTCAACCATATACTTATAGTACGAGCCAAAGGGATTGATTGAGTTTACCTTCTCTGTTAGCATTTAACTAAACTTGAAAATCCATTACTAAGAAAAATAGAACTTATTCATACTTTCTACAATCTAATTAATAGAATTATAGAATAACCTATCTGGTATCCTATACAAAATTCAGTGGACCCAGCCCGTTTCATGCATCAAAACTATGTTAGTTAAATTCGGAAGACATGATAATTAACTATGATTAAATGATAAAACTTATGAAAAGGACTTTTCAGACATATTGTTTTGATACATCCATCATGTGCCAGTATATTATGTTCACATGATGAGGGCATATATCCCACGTTACTAATTTTGAAAATTACAACTTTGCTTCCATGCACAGAGTTCTATCCATTGAATCTTAGTGCAGCATAATGTACTAAATCTACTGATATAGGAAGGTATGACACGATTATGAGCTTGACTCAGATCTTTCTAACGTGCTGAATCTGTAATTTTTATTACACAAGTTTACTTAATTTTCCTTGAGACTATTCTTTTTTCTTTTGGCGCTACTTCTATTCAAACTTCAAAGAGTTGGAAACTGTATCAACGTTGGGTGATAATGGACAGTCATTGATAGGTATGCCAATTTGTATAGATTAAGGAGATTGTTAGTTGAATGAATCTATAAATCTAAGGTCTTTCTTTTATTTTTAGGGTAGGATAGACTTATATGTAGAGCATGTGCCAATCACGTGTGGTGTCAGTTAACTTAGCCATAGATGTTAGTTTTAGCCTTAGTTATCATTTAGAGTTAATTGTTAGTCAGTTCTTTGTTATTAGAATAGACGACTAGGTGACAACTGGATCAGTTAGTAGCTAGTGTATGTTAGTTGATTTTATATACCCAGATACTTAGCTTCTTCTATACAGAATTCAATTGAGATAATACAATTTGTTTCCTGAATGCACTCAATTCTTCTACGCACTTCACATTCTTTTCTTTAGGTGTTCTTCCAACCTTCAATTCATGAGACTTAACAATGTATTGGAGCCTTCGCACAAGTGATTCTAGTGATTTTTTATACGCAATTTAAGAAAAGATCGAGAGAATTTACTCACTTTCTATCTTAGAATCCTAATTTCTCAGCATTTTCATGGTTGTTTACCTCGAAAATACGAGTAACAATTAAATTTGATTAGTGATTTTAAAGATATATGATTTAGTTCAATACCAATTAATAATCAGGAAATACGAAGTAGAAATGAAAGATAGAAGTGAATCAAACCAATGTTACTTAGCAGTAGTGACCTCGAACTCAGTGACCTCGAGGTGGTTTGGGACAATAAGAACAATTAAGTAAGAAAAGTCAAGTAAGAACAGTAGAGCTAAAGAACAATTCTGATGAACAGTAGGCAAAAGGAATAGAGTATATTCTTTGCTCAATGATTGGATCCTCCTACAAATGATTAGGATCCCCTTTATATAATAGGGGAACCCCTAAATAAGGAATATTTCTATTTACAGTAAGGAATATTCTTGGTACAATTGTCTAAACGCCTAGTACGAAATCGTACAATCCTATTCCGGAATTTGCGCCACGATCTTGGGGACGTGGCAGGAATCTAGTTCAGTCTGTTACAAATCCATAACGGTACTATTCCAAGATCGAGCACACTCGACCTCGGTATGTATCGTGCTCCGTCTTTGGAATCGGGTCTGGTCCCTCGAGCTCTAACTTGATCTTGCCCGGACTCAGACTTCAGGCGACCTCTCGAGTATATAAATCGAAGGCATTTGATCTCGACTGTATACAGATAGTCCCCGCATTTCTTAGAGTAAGATGATAAGAAATGATTTGATCCTCGTTTTCTTAGAGTCTTTAGTGATGACGTCATTTCCGTGACGCAGGCGTTCGAAGTGACTGAAACGTCCTGTCGGTCCACTTTCCCAAAACATTAAATGCACGCCAGTATTGGTAGGCCACTAGCACCGCGGAACAATCGTTGCCCTTCTATAAATATGAGGATATTCCTTTGAGTAAAGAACTTTACTCTTTCTTTACATCTTTCTCTTCTTCATATCTTTCTCTAATCACCCATTTCCACCGTCTCTTTAAGCGCCGAAAAATGCCAAGTTCTTATAAAAAATACCACATTCCGGCCGGCCAAACCAGTGGCGGCGCCAACTCTTAAGGAAATCACTGCCGGCCCTTGTGTGATTAAGAAAGACGTTAGTATTGAAAATTCCCCTGACGTCCCAGGCCGATGCGAGCATGCATCTCGATATCTTAGCTTAATATAGGAGAAGCACCCTAAGGATATGAAGAAGGACTGTGGCTGGGGAGATGAGGTCGTGGTTCAGATCCCGAGCCCCGAGGAAAGAATTACTACCCACGTTGAGGGGTTTTTAAGTGTTTACACTTACCCCTTCACACTGGGTCCCCTTGATCCGGTGGTGATCGACTTCTGGAAAACGTGGAAAATCACCCTCGGCCAAATTCACCCCTATTTTTGGCACATCATGATCATGCTGTGCTATTTTCCGAAACGGCCGAGGGGTTGGAATTCACCCTCAACCACCTGATTCGATTATACCAGCCCCAACTGTTTCGAGGGCTTGTCAAGTTGCAACATCGCACTAAAAAAGCCTTCTTTGCCAGCAGCAACAAAGCCAAGGATCGTGGCTTGATGAGCCGGTTAATCAGAGTAAGGACTTCGGACGTCATTCCCCGGGACAAAATGCCATTCTCGGAGAGATGGAATTATAATCGTAAGTAGAGTCCTTCTTCCTAATATCTATAGATACTCAACTTCCACATCCCATAATAATATTTTTATCTTTTCTGTAGTTGTTGCTTGGACACCTCATGTTATTCCCGATATCGAGGACTAGGTCCGAAAGTTGACCGCGACCTCCTTGTATGATGAGCGCAAATGGAGCGATCTACTGTGGGGTAAATGGGAGGTTAAACATCATGGTAAATTTTCTTCTCAAGTTTCAGATGTTTTCCATTTGTTAGTGGCATCAGCTTATTCACATTTACTTGTGCAGGCATTAGAGATGTCTCCGAAATGAGGCCAGCATCGCCCGGGGAAGGGACCAAGTCTACGATCTCGAAGTCTGAGAAGGACAAAAAAAAAAGGGTTTCGAAGCCTGAAGAACCTCAAGACAAGAAAACCCTTACTTGAAGGCTGCGGAAGAGATTTGCTCAAGCGGGTGCAGATTCAACCCACGATTCCCTGGATGATGAAGAAAATAATGGTGAAGAGTCAGCATTGGTACCTCAAACCAGGAAACCAATCGAGGCCGCCAAGCCCTCCGAACTAGAGATCTCATCCCAATGTAAGGGAACCCCAAAGAAAGATACGAGCAAGGCCCCCGTGTTCCTGGAGGTTAAGATCATTCCTCTGCCTTCAACAAATATACCAGAAGGGGAAAATGCGATGACCCCCGAAGCTAATGAGAACGCCTCGAGTAAAGAGCTCGGGCCATGAAAACATGTCACTCCCTTTCTTTGCCAACTTATTTCGAGGAGGAAATCGAAGAAGCTAACGCTTTGTGCATGCCCGATCTGAGCAAGGTCCTCGAAGAAGATCCCTTTCAGAGTTGCTTTGCTGGGTCGAGGATACTACTGACCTCAATGATGCATTCACCATTTTCGAAGAGGCTTAACATATCCTCTCTCGGGTAAATACTAACTTTCATTTTTGTAATTTTTTCTTTCCTCCTTTTCCTTTGACTGATATATCTTCATTTCATATATAGGCCATCGTCAAGTTTAGAGCTGAGCTGAGCCAATGTGTGGCTGAACTTAGGAATATTTCGGGCGAAGAGAAGGCCCTAACGCTCCTCTGTAGCCAAAATGAAGAGGTGGTTAAGGACCTCCAAGCTGAATTGGCCTTCTTGGCCCTACTTTGGAGTCTAACACTTTGATATCTCAGCTGCAGCAAAAGTTAGAGATCATTGGGCAGCTCTGAGGTGAGGTTGATGAAGTTAAAGCTGATTGCCATCGATGGAAGGAGAGCATGGATCAACTTGTTGTCGATAAGGAAGTTGTTACAGCCCAACTAGCCTCGGCTGAAACTCAACTCCGAGGCATTAAAGTGAATGGTCTGGCCCAGACCAAGAAAATTGAGGAGTTATAGGCAGAGCTCGCTAGAGCCCAGGCTGAAGTTGTATAGGCTAAGGCTAAAGCTGAGAAGATGAAGGCTGTGGCTGATAAATCCATTGCCGTATACCTAAGGGATGCTGCGACCATTCAAGCTGAGTTGAGGGAGGCCTCAGACCAAGAAAAACAGAGCAATAATTTGGCCAAGTGCCAGGCCTGAAGGGAGACGCTCGAAAAAACCTATGCCCGAGGGTTTGACCTTGCCGAGGAGATAACCGAGGCAAAGGCGTGGGAAACCGATGCTAGGTTTTTTTGTCTCTTCGAATGATGAGGATGTAGAAAGTGGCTATGGGGACGGGGAAGGTGAAGAAGATGTTCCTGAGGGAGAGGAGGCTCCCGAATATAGAGCCACCGAAGGTGCAGTTCCTGAGGATGGCGCTCTCGGGGATATGACCCCGAAAATAGATTAGGTTCTTTTTTTCTTTTCTGTGCAATGGCCCCTTGTGGGCGTTGTAAATGTGTTTTGTAAAACACCCCTCATGAATATAAAGTATATTTTCGCTCTATCCTCAACTTTTGTTGAATTTTATTTTGTTTTTCATTTGCAGAAGATTTCGATAATTCAAATGATCAGTCTGAGTATTGATTCGGACTCAGAACATAATAGACCCCTAGGTTTTTATTGATCAATATAATACCCCTTAAGGATTTGTTAATCCTCGATCTAAGCTTAAATCAATTCGATATGAGCTCGGAATAATGGGACTCTTGAGTCCGAGTTGAGTGAGAGCGAGGTCTCGAATATTTTGGCCCTTAAGCTCTTTTAAGTTGGCCCTCAGGCTCTTATATATCGGCCCTTAGGCTCTTATATGTCGGTCCTTAAGCTTTTAAGTCGGCCCTTAGTCTCTTTAGATTGGGCCAATTCGGTCTTTAAAGTGGCTATACTTTTTACCTATTTTCGGCTAAAAGACATAGTAAAACTTTTGTATGCCTTAGCATGTGTTTTTGTACCCGTTGGGTTTTTTGAGGGTTCAATGTATCGGAACCTTATTAGTAACTTTTTTGTGTAATAATAATCGAATACCTCTTGAGGTTTTTCCGAAGACTGATGTTTATCGAAGCCTTTAAATTATTCAAGGGCTGAATTTATCGAAGCCCTTTAAATTATTCGAGGGCTGAATTTATCAAAGCCCTTTATATTTTCCTTTTGTCAAGGATAGCCTGATTTAACCGATTTTTCAATGTTTAAAGGCCTTTAATTTATGGCAGAAGTCGGACGTCTCTGAGCCGCATTATTTTGGCTATAGCCATTGTATGACCGTAGTTTTTAATATGGCCATAACCTTGGGTATCTCACTTGGACTTATTTCTCAATAACTTTTCGAACTTATTCGAAAAATTAGTTCCCGAGTATATTGGCCTTGGTCTTTGTTTTAAGGGGATGCCTCTTTGAGGTCTTACGAGTCCGAGTCTTCGATGACTTGGATGTACTGACTGTCAATGATAGTCCCCGAATATTTCAGAATGCATTTGTGTTTTGGCTCTTGAGCCACTTCCCGTAGGATTGTAAGTGTAGAGCTCGTATGATAGTAAACTTCCTTGAGACACTAAGTGTTTTTTTATATAACCACATTGCTTCTTCAAATAATTGATACATGCGTACATGTTTTGCCGTTGGGGCTCAACTATTCTATATGGACACGGTTCATTTGACCATTTGTCCCATTACAAAGTTATCCTATCAAGGTCCTCTTTGGCGTGAAGTATTTTCCCCAAAATATAACCTCCGAGGGTGATCCCCCCAGTATTCAAGGTTGATTGAAAAGAATCCTTGGGTACTGTTGAGTTTTCATTAGGTAGCACATAGTTGTTGCCTCGTCAAAAACCTTGCCGGTAAAACCCATTTGGGACAAATCCGATCTAAGGGAAAAAGAGTGCAACACATGCTTTAAAACCTAAGGCCTTCGTGTAAAAGGAGTGTCTTCGAGATCGAAGGCACGCGATATCTTTGATCAAAAATCTGTAATAAGTTAGTTTTAAACTCAAATGGACAAAAAGGATAAAGTCATACCTTAGCAGTTGTATTGTTTGAGTAATGATATGTTACAATTGTTTGGTAGTTGTTCACCTCCCATTGTGCTAAGTTTGTAAGATCCTTTACCGACTACTCCGAGGACCCGGTACGGTCCTTCCCAGTTCGGACCTAGTTTCCCTTTATTAGATCTCGAGTATTGAGGGTGACCTTTCATAGAACTAAATCCTCGATTCCAAAGTGTCGAAGGTTGGTCCTTCTATTGTAGTATCTTTCGATCCTTTGCTTCTGCACAACCATCCGAAGAAGCGCTGCTTCTCGCTTTTCATCTAATAACCCGAGGATATCATTCATGGCCTCGTTATTTGACTCATCTGATACATGTCGAAACCTAGCACCGGGTTCTCTGACCTCGATGGGGATGAGGGCCTCAGATCCATATACTAGAGAAAATGGGGTGTCCCCCGTACTCGACTTCGATGTAGTCCGATATGCTCAAAGGACCTCGGGTAAAACTTCTCTCCATTTCCCTTTCGCATAGTCCAATCTTTTCTTCAAGTTCTGAATGATAGTTTAATTTGTTGACTCGACCTGTTCATTTCCAGTTGGATGGTATGGTGTCGATAAGATCCTCTTTATTTTGTGTGCCCCGAGGAACTCCGTCACCTTGCTGCCAATGAATTCTTTTCTCTCACCTTCTTGAAGGCCTGTGCTTCTACCTACTTAGAAAAATAATCAGTCATAAATAGAATAAATTTAGCTTTACCTGGGGCCGACTATATCCATTCCCCATTTCATGAAAGGCCACGGGGATAGGACCGAATGGAGTTGTTCTCTAGGCTGATGGATCATCGGTGCGAATCGTTGACATTTATCACATTTTCTGACAAATTCCTCAGTATTTTTTTCCATGCTATCCCAGTAATAACCTTCTCTGATAACATTGTGAACCAAAGACTAAGCGCCGGAGTGATTCCCACAAGTGCCTTCGTGGATTTATTGAAGGACATAATCGGTGTCCCTTGGCCCCAAATATATCGCCAGTGGCCCATCGAACATTCTCCTATACAATATTCTATCTTTATCCAATGCAAACCTAGCAGCATTGGCTCGTAGGGACGTTGATTCTTTGTGGTTCGATGGGAGCTTTCCATTCTTCAAATAGTCAATATACTTATTCCTCTAGTCCCATGTTAGACTTGTTGAATTTATCTCGGTATGACCCTCTTCAATCACAGACCTTAATAATTGGACAACAGCCCCCGGGACAATATCCTCTTCTTCGATTGAGGAACCTAGATTGGCAAGTGCACCGGCCTCGCAATTTTGCTCTCGAGGCACATGATCCAGAGTCCACTCCTTGAAGCGGTGCAAAGTTACCTGTAGCTTATCCAAATACTATTGCATTGTATCCTCTCGAACCTTGAGGCTTTTGTTTACGTGGTTTACCACAAATAGAGAATCACACTTGGCCTCAATGACTTCTGCTCCCAAGCTTTTAGCTAGCTCGAGACCTGCAATCATGTCCTCATACTCAGCCTCATTGTTAGTTAACCTTGGAGTTTTGATAGATTGCCTAATGGTATCACCTATAGGTGGCTTCAAGACAATGCCAAGCCCGGACCCCTTCACATTCGAGGCATTGTCCGTGAAAAGGGTCCATACCCCCGATGTTGTACCCGAGCTTAATAGGAGTTCTTTCTCCACTTTGGGTACGAGGCTTAAAATCAACCATGAAGTCAGCTAGGATCTGAGACTTGATGGTCGTTCGGGGTTGATATTTGATATCGTACCCGCTATGTTCGATGGCCCATTTGGCCAATCATCCTGATAGCTCGGGCTTATGCAAAACATTTAGAAGGGGGTAAGTGGTTAATACACATATAGGATGACATTGAAAATATCGTTTTAACTTTTGAGATGCGCTTATCAATACAAGTGCTAATTTTTCTAAGTGAGGGTACCTAGTTTCAGCATCTCCTAGAGTTCGGCTTACGTAATAAACAGGAAATTGCGTACCTTTCTCTTCTCGAACTAGTACCCCACTTACCGCTATCTCGGACACTGCCAAGTATAGATAAATCCTTTCATCTACCTTTGGGGTGTGAAGCAAAGGCGGGCTCGACAGATATCGCTTTAATTCTTCTAAGGCTTGTTGACATTCTGGGGTCCATGCAAAATCCTTTTTCTTTTTAAGCAAGGAAAATAACCGGTGACTCTAATCCAAAGACCTCAAAATGAATCGGCCCAAGGCATCTATTCACCTTGTTAGCCTTTGCACGGCCTTCACACTATCCACGATTGTGATATCTTCGATAGCCTTGATCTTATCGGGATTTATTTCGATACCTCGATTTGACAACATGAAGCCAAGGAACTTACCTGAGCCAACTCCGACGGCACATTTCTCCAAGTTAAGCTTCATGTTGTATTTCCTCAAAATTGCAAATGTTTCCTGCAAATGAACTAAATGGTCCTCTGCGCGCAGGGACTTAACCAACATATCATCAATATAGACTTCCATTGTTTTATCTATTTGTTCTTCAAACACTTTGTTAACTAGGCATTGGTATGTAGCTCCTACATATTTTACCCCGAAAGGCATTACGTTGTAACAATAATTTCCAAATTTAGTAATAAGCGAAGTCTTTTACTGGTCCTCCGGGTTCATTTGAATCTGACTGTACCCAGAGTAGGCATCGAGAAACGTTAGGGTCTCATGGCCAGCCGTGGCATTGATCATATGATCGATGTTTGGCAAAGGAAAAGAAATCTTCGGACAGGCTTTGTTCAAGTACTTATAATCTACGTACATTCTAAGTTTGTTTTCTTTTTTAGGAACCATGACTACGTTAGCTAACCACTTGGGGTACTTTACCTCCCGAATAGACCCTGTTTTAAAGAGTTTGGTTACCTCGTCTTTTATGAAAGCATTATTTACCTTAGATTGAGGCCTCCTTTTTTGCTTTACCGGTTTGAACGTACGGTCGGTGCTTAGCCGATGCGTGGTGATTTTTGATAGAATCCCTGTCATAGCTAAATGGGACCAAGTAAAACAATCCATATTATCAATAAGAAATTGAATGAGTTTTTTCCTGAGTTTGGGGGTCAATCCCGTTCCCAAGTATACCTTTTTCTCGGGCATGTATTCAATCAAAATGACCTGCTCCAGCTCCTCGATAGTTGATTTGGTTGCATTAGATTCTTCGGGAACGACGAAGGTTTGAGGAGTAAGGAAATCCTCATCTTTGTTTTGGATTACCTATTGCTCCGATTCAATCAAGGCTGGAGGCGGTGATTGTTATTTGGCCGCCTGTTTACCCCCGATGCTTGATTTCTCCAAGGTCAAAGGATCTAGTATCAACACCGCTTCCTTGATCGCAAACATCTCATTTGCAGCGTGTTGTTCTCCATTGATTGTTTTTACTCCTTCCTCTGTTGGGAACTTCATCATCTGGTCAAGAGTTGAAGGAACTGCCCTCATGTTGTGTATCTACGGTCTTCCGAGGAGTGCGTTGTACCTCATGTCACCTTCAATGACATGGAACTTCCTATCTTGTTTGGTCCCCGCTATGTTTACTGGAAGGATAATTTCTCCCTTTGTTGTTTCTCTTCCCATGTTGAAGCCATTCGGGACCTGTGATGTAGGTACAATCTGATCTTGTAGGCTGAGTTGTTCCACGACCCTCGATCTGATTATGTTTGATGAGCTACGTAGATCCACTAAAACACATTTAACTTGAATTTTATTCAAAAGGATAGAGATTAACAGGGCATCATTGTGAGGCTGAGATATGCCTTCTGCTTCCTCGTCACAGAATGATAAGACGTCCTCGGGCACATAGCTCCGAGTCCATTTTTCTCTGGTGATTGATACTTTGGTGTATTTAAACACAAGTCGTTGAGGGACATCGACTCCGCCAATGATCATGTGGATCACATGTTGTGGTTCTTCTTTCTCATTTTTCCTTGCATCCCTCTCCCTGAATTGATTCTTAGCCCGATCACTTAGGAATTCTCGAAGGTGGCCCTCGTTGAACAACCAAGCCACTTCTTCCCTTAGCTGCCTGCAGTCTTCTATTCTATGACCATGCGTGCCATGATACTTGTACATTAAGTTTGGGTTTCTTTGGGAAGGATCGGTCTGTATTTGCTTGGGCCACTTGGTGTCTTTGATTCTCTCAATAGCTGAGACAATCCCTGACGTATCTATGTTGAAGTTGTATTCTAATAATCGAGGAGCCTCTGCAGGTCCGGTATGCCTATCGAATCTAATCTTACTCATGTGTCCCCGAGAACTTTGACCTCGATCGTTTCTCTGATCGCTTCGAAGAGTGTTACGGCTCGGGATGCTATTTTTTTGATCGGCATATGGCTGATACCATTCTTTGTTGAATCTCGATTCTCAGTCTGTGTCCCTCGAGGGCTTGGCTATGAATCTGTTAGGATGAACTGAACCCAAGAGGGCTCCCAACTGGTCGTCCTCGACCTTGAGTTTTGATTGGTAACGATTGTGCACATCCGACCATGTCACATCTGGATATTCAATCAAGTTGTGCTTTAATTGTCGAGATGCAATCAAGCTCTTTTCATTCAAACCCTGCATGAAAGCTTGTACTGCCCTGTCATCCGAGATTGGTGGTAACTCCATTCTCTCCATTTAGAACCTAGATACGAATTCCCTTAACATCTCGTCGTTCCTCTATTTTATCTTGAAGACATTCCATTTTGTCGTGGCTACCTTTATGGCCTCGGCATGCGCTTTTACAAAGGCATCCACTAACATAGCAAACGAATCAATAGAGTTAGGGGCTAAGTTGTGGTACCAAATCATAGCGCCTTTCGGCAACGTTTCTCCAAACTTTTTCAAGGCTTTGCACATAGGAGTACTATTTTCTTCAACTGTGCAAGTGTATGAAGTAATATGCTCGTTAGGATCGGTTGTCCCGTTATATTTGGGTATATCGGGCATGCAAAACTTCTTGGGAATGGGCATCGGGGCCGCACTCGGGAGGAATGATTTTTGTATGAACTTTTTGCCGTGTAAACCTTTTAAAACTGGAGGTGCCCCCGGTATTTGGTCAACACGGGAGTTGTAAGTTTCCACATTCTTATTGTTGTCTTCAATTTTCTTCTCCCCGGACTCAACCCTCTTAGTAAGCTCTTCGAGCATCCTCATAATCGTGGGGTTAGTCCCCAAGCCACTTTCATCGGGCCTTTCTAGTGCTGGCTCAGTACGCCGAGAGTTTACAGGTTCTGCTGTGTTTGGAGTTTTATTCTGACTCTGAAGTTGAGCGTTGGTGATTTGCTGAGCTTGCAACATCTCGAATATCACTTGGAGGCTGACTCCCCCTTCTCTCATTCCTTATGTTCTTTGGCCACCGGATGGGGCTTCCCTGTGTATATTTCCTTCAGGGTCTGCGCCTAGATATGCATTCAAAGCAATGTGTGAACTAAAATCAACAGGTTCCACATTTGGCACTTCCTCTAGGTTTATCTATGGAACACCGACTCCTGCATTGTTATTTTCTCCAAGACCTTCGTTGTCATGAATAAGTGTGTTTTGTGAGCTAGACATGTTTCAGCCTGAGAATCAAAAATCTTGATAAGAAAAAGTGTAAAAACAACGTGTGTATTGAGAATCAGCAAAGAAATAATCACTATTATCTTTAGCCCAACGGTGGGCGCCAAACTGTTTATCTCGAAAATACGAGTGACAATTAAATTTGATTAGTGATTTTAAAGATATGTGATTTAGTACAATACCAACTAATAATTAGGAAATATGAAGTAGAAATGAAAGATAGAAGTGAATCAAACCAATGTTACTCAGCAGTAGTGACGTCGAGCTCAGTGACCTCAAGGTGGCTTGAGGCAATAAGAACAATTAAGTAAGAACAGTAGGCAAAAGGTAGAGAGTATATTCTTTGGTCAATGATTGGATCCTCCTACAAATGATTGGGATCCCCTTTATATAATAGGGGAATCCCTAAATAAGGAATATTTCTATTTACAGTAAGGAATATTCTTGGTACAACTGTCTAACCGCCTAGTACGGAATCGTACAATCCTATTCTAGAATTTGCGCCACGATCTTGGGGACATGGCAGGAATATAGCTCAGTCTGTTACAAATCCATAACAGTACTATTCCAAGGTCGAGCACACTCGACCTCGGTATGTATCGTGCTCCTTCTTTGAACTTGGGTCTGGTCCCTCGAGCTCGAACTTGATCTTGCCCGGACTCGAACTTCGGACGACCTCTCGAGTATATAGATCGAAGGCATTCAATCTCGACCATATACAATGGCAATTTCTCATAATTCTAGCAGTATAAAGACTAGCGGAGCTACCGCTGGTGGCAGTGTAAGCGGTGGATCTGTGACCTTAGATCACAATCATCTGTTGTATCTATAACAATATGATTGCCCAAGATCTGTGTCTATAGAATTTAATGGTAGGGATCAAAAATTACACAATTTGGAGTCGCTCGATGAAGGTGGCACTGCTGGGAAAGACAAGCTTTGTCTTTTTTATGGTTCTACATGCAAAGGATTGTTGTGTTGTTTTGGGGAATTAGTAGGATTTCTGCAATGCAATCGTCACTTTGTGGTTAATGAGTAATGTCAGTAAGGATTTGCATATAGGAGTACTATTTTCTTCAGTTGTGCAGGTAGTTTGAAAAGAACTTCGAAATAAGGTAAATGCTTCAAGACTTGCACGAATAGATCTTCATTTCCCCTCAAGGTATCTCCTATGTGTTTGTATACTTTACAATATTAAAAGACCTATGGGATGAATATGACGCAATTCATACATCTCGTTCAGTCAAATATTATGTAGAGCAACTGGAGTTTCAACATTTGTTACAATTTTTTATGGGATTAAACGATATTTTTGAGCAGGGAAAGAGTCAAATTCTTTTGATGCATAGTATCCCTACAATTAGTCAGGCGTATCTATGGTTGTATAGGATGAAAGCAGAAGATTAGACTCAGGAATTATTTTGATAATTCAGGGAAAGCTGAATAAATTGCTATATTTCTGCGCAATCATGGAATAGACAAAATCATAATTACAATTTAGAGTTTGATTTCTGCCATTTGAAAGGTCACACGAGAGAAGGATGTTGCAAGCTAATGAAATATGAATTTTGCAATAAAATAGGACAGTTGACGGAAAATTGTTGCAAGATCATTAGATTTCCATATGATTTCAAGCCCAAACCGAAAGCCAACATTGCTTATATAGAAGGTTATGGAATGCCTCTAACCACTAACACAAGGAACTATACAACTATAGGATGCAATGCTAAAGTTCCTACATAGTTTTTCACTCTAGAGCAGTATTCTCAAATACATGAGATATTGTGCAAAAGCTTCATCAATGATGCAAGTGCTCATACGATAGGTAAATACTTTTGCAGTATAGTTAGAAATGTAAGCAATGTTTAAAGTGTTGAGTGGATCATAGATACTGGTGTTACCAACCATATAACTAAGAATAAAGATTTGTTGCAAAATGATACTTTAGTAGGTAATACAAGACATGTGCAGGTGCCTATAAGTGATTCAGCAAAGGTCACTCACATAGGAGCTAGTTAGTTTTTTAGGAGTTGATACTATTAAGCATCTTCTTTGTGTTCCATCATTTAGGTTCAGTCTTTTGTTTGCATTTATTTCTTACATTTTGTCTTTCATAATCTCTTATCAAGGAGGGTGAAGGAGATTAGTAAAAAGGAGGATAGATTGTACATGTTGCCCACATCAAGAGGATATTAGGATCAAAATGCTCAATAGTCTTTTATTATAACAAAAGAGGGGAGTGCAGATCTATGGTATAAGAGGATGGAGCACATTCCTATGACAGTCCTCATGACAAATACAGATTTCAAAAATTGTAATAGTTTCTTTACTAGTTAAAATATTTAGGCCAGATAGTGGTAGTAAATTCTTCAATGATACTTGCATCAAAGTTCTTGCCCTTATACTCCTCAACAGAATGGTGTAGTTAAGAGCAAACATAGACACATATTGAAAACTGCTAGGGCACTCAGGTTTCAGGGACATAAACCAGCTCATTACTACTGACATTGCATTAAAACTACGGTCCATATTATCAAGAGGGTCCCTTCTTCTTTACTTCGATATAAATCCCCATATGAAATAATGTATGAAAAGCAGCTTTCCTTCTCACATATGAGGGTACTGGGTTGTCTATGCTTTTCTACTTCCTTACCTAGGTCGGACAAATTTGGACCCAAGGCTATGAAATTTGTTCTCTTTAGTTATGTAGTTAATCGAAAAGGGTATCAGTTGCTTGAACTTGAGAATAATTTTATCTTCACTAGCAGAGATGCGCTCTTCCATAAATATGCATTCCCCTTCCAGATCTTGTCTGCTGATTCTAATCACTTATTCTTGGACCTTTCTGTTATTCCTTATACTGATTCATTATCTGATCAAGTTCTTGTCCCAGTAAGAAACACTATTCATCCTACGCCCGAGAAAGTTGTTGATAGTGATCCCAACTCTTCTCTAATTCAGTCAATTGAGGTGTTCACCTGGCTCAAAGGAGACTATAGTGCATTTTGAAGCTACTTCATCAGTTGAGTTGGAAACTACTGAAACAATTCCTTCATCTATTGATGTCAAAATTACTACTAGAGTCTTTAATCCACCTATTTGGCTCGAGTACTGAAACAAAAAATACATCTAGTTGTTGCAAATACCCTATCTCTGATGTTACAAGGTATGATTCCTTATCTCCTATATACCAGAGTTATCTTTTTAATATTTCCACTGAGGAGGAGCATCAAATCTACCATAAGACAATGGAGGATGGACGGTAGATTAAGGCAACAAAGAAAAAAAATAAAGCTTTAGAATATAACAAGACATGGAAAATTATTTTTTTCCTTAAAAGAAGTACAAATGTTGTAAGTTGGTCTACAATATCAAGTATAAAGCCAATAGTGAAGTTGAGAGATTGAAACTACGATTGTAGCCAAGGGCCACAATCAAAATAACCGTTTGAATTATTAGGAGACCCTTTCACTAGTGGTGAAAATAATAATAGCCAGGAGAATTATACGCTTGTATTTGGACCATCTCTCAAATGGATTTCTATAATACTTTCCTTCAAGAGGGTCTTATAGAGGACGTATATATGCATGTTCCATAGGGTTTCACTGGATATGGGATAAGTCCTCTATCTGCATTTTGCTCAAGTCTCTTTATGGACTTAGGCAAGCCTTTAGATAGTAGAATATTAAATTGACTTCTGCACTTTTGAATTCTAGATTACAGTAGAGTCACTTGGATTACTCTTTATTCACCAAGAGGATGGAATAAAATATTGTAGTTGTGTTGGTCATTGTTGATGACCTACGTATTACTGGGGATGACCTTCAATTAATTCATGACACAAAGACTGTCCTAAAGAATATCTTCAAGATTAAAGATTTAGGGGAACTTGAGTACTTCCTATGGATTGAATTTGCAAGAAGTACAGTAGGAATCTCACGCATTAGAGAAAATATGAACAGGAGTTAATTGCTAACTTAGAGTTATTAGGGTCTAAGTTTGTGACCTATCCTATGGAGCAGAATATGAAACTCGCCACCACGAAATTTGCTACTCACGTAGGTATTACTAGGGATCTGTCACGACCCAACTCTTACCAGAGCTACGACGGTGCCTAACACTGATTGCAAGGTAAGACAATAGTTTCACAATAATAGTGAACTTAATAAAGCAGAACATAATAATCTCAACAGCGGAAATATCATGAAATATCTCTGAAAATAACAATAATAGTATTTCAACCATCCCAAAGATCTGGTGTCAACGAGTACATTAGAACTACTGAATGTCAAAATACAAGTTTAAATCCTCAATGCAATTGTCTGAATAATAGAACAATAATAACAAAATTAAATGAAAGAGAACTCCAAGGTCTGCGAACGGCATAACAATTACCTCGTAGTCTCCTCAATTGGTGCTGATGCGAACTCTAGCAATCACCGCACCGAGAAGTACCTAGATCTGTGCATAAAGTGCAAAGTATAGTATGAGTACAACCAACTCCATGTGCTCAATAAGTAACAAACCTAATCTTGGGCTGAAAGCAGTGATGAGCTCGGAAGAAAATTTAGAGTCCAACATCAATAATCAATAACAACATAGGATATAATGAATACAGTAGAAAGAAATAACTCAAAAATTTCATGTTCAATTCTTTTACAACTATAGGAAATTTAGACATACTTTCCAAGTATAACAGTCAAAGCCCAACATGGCGAGGACATTTTATTTACCAGCTAGCACGATGAAAGTACATCTCTATGTATACACATCAAATATACATGTCAAGTCAATATCATCACAGTGAAACCATCAATAATAGCCACACTCAGCATGCTCACAACACTTGTCACACTAGCCCTCATCATCGCATGCAACTACACTCAACATTTTACGAGTTCCTGGCATAAATATCCCTCACCATAGCACATATATGTCACTGTACCTAGGCTCACTCTAATATCAGACTCCGAAGGGGCCGATCGTGGCCCAAGCACCAATCAATATCACATAGCCTAATAATAGGGAGCGGTGCATGCGTTGCCCCTAATCAGTACTACTTATCCCAATATTGATCTGGCGTATGTGTCACCACAAAATTAATGCCATATCGGCTCTATGTACCAAACTGAGTCATCACCCACTAAAGTCTCAGTTAAGCACATCTCACAATACTCAATTCAATAGTGTAGTACATTTGAGGCATCAATAACATGTGAGAAATCAAAATAAGAAAGCACTGAGACGGAGATATCATACACGGATATAACATCATAACTGAGGGTATGTGTATAATCAAGGCACAAATAGCTCAAATCACTAGAATAGCCCTATCAAGTCATGATTTCTATTATGAAGCATATCTCAAATAATCATACAAGTAGAGAAAATATGGATATAACGAGGCATGATAGAAAAACAAGTTTGGTAATAGTGTAAAGTCCACTCGAATCATGAAAACCCCGATGGATGCACACATGGCTGTCACCTAGCATGCATGTCACCCCCAACACATAGAATAACATAGTTCTCAGGGATAACTACCCTCAAATCCAAGTTTAGATAAGTTACATATCTCAAAACGCATGAATTAGTACTCCAAAAATTCCTTCCCACATGAATCGACCTCCGAATGACTCAAATCTAGCCAAAAAACATAATATCATCAAAGAATGCCATAGGAAACAGTCCCAAATAATAAAGCTTTGATTTTTATCATAACACATACCTCATCCAATCACATCAAATAATTCCAAATCATAACACAGACCTGCTCGGGGCCTCAAATACCATAAAACAACATCAAAATTACGAATCAACCACGATTTAATCCTAAAAACCTAATGAACTTTCAACTTCTAAAACTCATGCCAAACCATATCAAGTCAACTCGGAATGACCCTAAATTTTTCATGTAAGTGTCAAATGATACAACGGACCTATTTCAACTCCCCAAACCAAAACCAAAACACGATATCAACAAAGTCAATTCCCGATCAATCCTACCAACCTTCCAAACCTTCAACTCTCCAACTTTTGCCAATCCAAGCCAATACGACCTAGGAACTTTCAAATCCAAATTCGTACATACTCCTAAGTCCAAAATTACCACACAAAGCTATTGGAATTATCAAAATACCATTCCATAGTCGTCTACACAAAAATCAAACTCAGTTCAATACTTATAACTTAAGCTTCCAACCTTGGGACTAAGTGTCCAGTTCACTCTAAACCTTTCCGAAACAAAATCAATTACCACAACAAGTCACATAACTATAAATATTGACCCAATTGATCATTTTGAGAATTTGCATTCCATCCAGTTGTTTGAAGTCTTGAGTAGCCTCATATAATATATTATGACTTGTGTAAATTATTTGTTTTGGTTTTCAGGTGATTGAAGATTGAATTTAGAAGAATGATTCTCAACTTGGAAGCTTTAAGTTGGAAGAGTTGATCAAGTTTAACTTTTGTGTATTTCCCTCTGGATCAGAGTTTTGATGATTCCTTTAGGTCCGAATGCTGATTTTGGACCTAACGGTATGCTCGAATTATTATTTAGATGTTTCTTGAAGGTTTTGACGTTAATTCGCAAAAGACGACAATTTGAAGGTTTGGAAAATTCATAGGTTTTATCAAGAGTTGACTTTAACGATATCGATTTAGGATTGTGGTTTTGGGAATTGGAATAGCTTTGTTGTGTCATTGGGGAATTATTTACAAAATTTGAGGCCATTCCGAGTTGATTTGATATGGTTCGATACGAGTTTTAGAAGTTGAAGTTCAAAAGTTCATAAAGTTTGGTTTGAGAAACGATTTGTGGTTTTGATATTGTTATGCATGGTTTGAGGCCTCGAGTAGGTCTGCGTTATGTTATGGGACTTGTTGGCATGTTCAGACGGGGTTCTAAGCGATTCGGGGTTCTGAGGGATTCGGGTGAGTTTCAGATGTGGTTCGGATCATTTGGGAACATGTTGGTTAAGGTTGGTTTGTAGCAGGATCTAGTGTGATCGCAACTGCGGAGTTACAGACACAGGTGCAGACAGGTCGCCGCAGAAGCGAAATGGGATGAGAATGGGAATCTTCGTAGATGCGAGTTGTGGGACATATCTGCAGAAGCGCAGGAGCAAAGACATGGAGCGCAGAAGCGAGTAGCTACACAGGAGTACATTGGGACACGCGCCTGCGATGTCGTAGAAGTGGAACAATTTTCACAAGTGCGAAGGGTCAATTCTCTAGTTATTTCCACTGAAGTGCATGTCTTGTCGTAGAACCGATGCCATAGAAGTGTCTCCTTTGTTCGCAGATGCAAAAATGCTAGGCAATTCTATATAATTCAAGGGTTGTTCATTTGGTTACATTTTGAGATTTGGAACTCAGTTTTGGGCGATTTTGGAGAGGAATTTCAACACATGGATTGGGGTTAAGTAATCATCACTCGCTTTTGACTAAATTTCATGAATTTATCTTCAATTTGGCATTTTTATTATGAATTTTAAAGAGAAATTGTGGGCTTTTGTCTAAACTTTCATAAAGTGAATTTTTGAGTTTTGAACATCAATTCAGAGTCGGAATTGAGTGAAATTAGTACGGCTGCCGGATTTTGTATGTTTTGTCAGGTTCTAAGGTGTAGTCCCGGGTTTGACTTTTTGGTTGACTTTAAGTATTTGATTAAAGATTCGACCTTTATTAATTGAGAGTATTTTCTTAGGCATTATTTGATGTTTTTAGTTGCTTTTGGATAGTTTCGAGCCGTTTGGAGGTTGATTTGCACGTAAAGGAATTTCTAGAGTGTTGTTTGGCTTGCTCGGTATTTGATTTGGCTTGTTCAAGATAAGTAACATATCTAAACTTGGATTTAAGGGTATCTAACCCTGGGAGTTATGTTATAAGAGATGTATTGGGGTTACGCACATGTTAGGTGACGAGTATGTCGGCATGCACTGGGATAATCATCATTCAAGTTGACTATTAGACTATGAGCGAACTTGTTTTGCTGTTATATCTTATTAATTCCATGTTCTCCCTATTTGTTTGGTTATTTGAGCTGTGAATCATGTTAGAAGGCATGTTTAGGCTATGTGATTATTATGTTGAGACCTAATGAGACTATTTTTATTGTTTTGAGATATATGATTTAATTGTATTTATACACTAAGTCATGGTTCTTCATTTACATACCATATTTCAATATTTGTTCATCATTCACTGTTATATCACATGTTTTCATTGTTTGGGCTGATTGATACGAGATTTGTGAGCCTTTGAGACTTGAGAGATCGATGACTGAGGTGGACCTGAGAGCCAAATTGTGAGTGTTATTGTAGATCGGACTGCACGCCGCAGCAGGCCATATTGGCTGTAGTATTATTATTATAATTATGTAGATCAGGTTGTACGCTGCAGCATGCCTTATAGGTTTTGATTAGCGCTTGGGCAAGATCCGCCCCTCCAAAGCCTGACATATCAGTAGAGAGCGCAGGCACAGTGATATATATATATATATATATATATTCACATGCTTTGGTGAATGGATTATGAGCCAGGCACCCATACAATGCTGAGTGATTTGTTTTTGTGTGTATGTGTGATGAAGTGAGCATTTGAGACAGACAACTTGAGTATGTTGAAGGTGAGAGTACCTAGGGATATCACCATGAAAACATTCATTTGACCTGTATATTTGACATGTAGGCATAAAGATACACATTTCTCATACTATACGGTATATGGTAATTGATTACTTGACATGTAGGCATAGAGACGTACTTTTCTCATGCTAATTGATAAACGAAAATTCTTATCTGGTATTCAGTTCTATTAATAAACTCATGGTTAGTTGTGTTTTAGTTGTAATATCTGGATCTGACTGTTGTACCTGGAAAGCATGTCTAATTTTCCGTAATTGTGAACGAGTTGAGCATCATATCTTTTGAACTATTACTTTTACTGCCTCCATTATATTATTATGAGTTAATATTGGTTATTAGTGTTGGACACTGACCTTCATTTGATCTCGTCACTGCTTTCAACCTAATGTTAGGTTTGTTACTTACTTAGTACATGTGTTCGATTGTACTCATACTAAACTTCTGCAACTTGCGTGAAAATTTTGGAGTTGATATTGCCGTGTATGCTGGGAGATAGCACTGAAGATGTACCTGTGTTCTGGTTATAGCTGCCTCTTGTTCCTGGTAGCTTTAGATTTATAAATCTATTTATGTAAATTTCAAACTTATGATGTATTTATTTTGCACCAGCGATGTAAATTCTAAGTCTTAGAAGCTCATGACTTGTACTACCAATCCTTGGGATTTTGGATAGAAAGTTTAGTTATTTTGTTTATTGACTCTTGTTGTCCTAATTTAGTTGTGTTGGCTATCATTTGGCTTACCTAGCGGGTTGGGTTAGGTACCATCATGACTAGCTGGATTTGGGTCACGACACCTAGCTTCCCCTGGCTCAAACCAACCAACCGAAGAATGGCATCGCCTCCCATATAAGGCCTCATAAGGAGCCACCTAGATACTCGACTGATACTTGTTGGTATAGGCGAACTCTTCTAAAGGAAGAAACTGATCCCATGAACCCCCGAAATCAATAACATAGGCACGTGAGCCCTCCAAATCTGAATAATGGGCTCCGATTGCCCATCCGTCTGAGGATGAAATATTGTACTCTGCTCGGCCTGTGTGCCCAACTCTTGTTATACTGCTCTCCAAAAATGCAATGTGAACTGAGTGCCTCCATCCGAGATAATAGACACGGGCACACCATGAAGGTGAAAAATCTTACAGATGGAAATCTGAGTCAGCTACTTTGAAGAGTAGGTAGTCATGACTGGAATGCAGTGTGCAGACTTGGTAAGTCTATCCACAATGACCCATACTGCATCAAATCTACCCAAGGTATGTGAATGTCCAACTACAAAATCTATAGTGATACGCTCTCACTTCCATTCCGAAATATCAATCCTCTTAAGCAAACCACCCAGTCTCTGGTGCTCGTACTTCACTTGCTGATAGTTTAAACACCGAGCAACATACTCAATAATGCCTTTCTTCATTTTCCGCCCCCAATAGTGCTTCCTCAAGTCCTGGTACATCTTTGTGGCACCCGGATTAATGGAATACCACAAACTATGGGCCTCCTTAAGAATAATCATGCACCCCATCCACATTCGGAACACAGATCTGACCCTGTAGCCTCAACACCCCATCATCCCAAAAGTAACCTCCTTAGAATCACCATGTTGCACCGTTTCCTTTAGAAAAATCAAGTGGGGATCATCATACTGCCGTTTCTTGATACACCCAAATAAAGAAGACCGTGAAACCTTGCAAGCAAGAACCCGGCTACGCTCCGAAATATCCACCTTATGAACCTGTTGGCCAAGGCCTACACATCCAAAGCTAACAGCCTCTCCCCGACCAGAATAAAAGCAAGACTACTCGTGCTCTTATCCTTCCTACTCAAAGCATCGGCCACCACTGTGGCCTTCCCGGGATGATAAAAAATGGTGATATCATAGTCCTTTAGTATCTCTAACCACATCCACTTTCTCAAATTCAGATCCTTTTGCTTGAACAAGTGCTGGAGATTTCTGTGATCCGTGAACACCTCATAAGACATGCTGTAAAGATAATGCCTCCAAATTGTAAGTGCATGAACAATGGTTGCCACTCCAAATCATGAACATGGTAGTTCTTCTCATGGTGCTTCAAACAACGCGAAGCATAAGTAATAACTCTACCCTCCTGTATCAACACACATCCAATGTCAATCCGTGAAGTATCACAATAGACTATATAAGAACCCGATATCGAAGGCAAAACCAGAATTGGAATTGTGTCAAGGCAGTCTTATGCTTCCGAAAGATCTCATCACACTCATCAGACCACCTGAATAGGGCACCCTTCTGCGTCAATCTTGTCAATGGAGCACCTATAGATGAAAACCCCTCCACAAAACGGTGATAATACCCAACTAACCCAAGGAAACTCTAGATCTCAATAGCAGTAGATAGTCTGAGCCAACTCTAAACTACTTCAATCTTCTTTGAATCCACATAAATACCCTCACCAGTTACTATTTGAAGCAACAATGCCATCGAATCAAGCCGAAACTCAAACTTGGAGAATTTAGCATGTTGTTTCTTCTCTCTTAAAGTTTGGAGCACGATCCTCAAATGCTGCTCATGATCCTCTCCGCTGCGAGAATACACCAATATATCATCAGTGAAAACTTTCATGAAGGAATCAAGATTGGGCTGGAATATGTTGTTCATCAAGTGTATAAAAGTTGTTGGGGAATTGGTCAATCCAAAAGACATCACCAGAAACTCAAAAGGACCACAAAGGGTCGTAAAAGCTGTCTTCGAAATATTTGAAGTCTGGATCTTCAACTCATTGTACCCCAATCATAGGTCAATCTTCGAGAATACCTTAGCCCCCTAAAGTTGATCAAACAATTCATCAATACACAGTAGTGGATACTTGTTCTTAATTGTAACTTTGTTCAGCTACCTGTAGTCAATACATATCCTCATAGATTAGTCTTTCTTCTTTACAAATAGAACTAGAGCACCTCAAGGCGAGACACTCGTTCTGATGAAACCCTTATCAATCAACTACTGAAGCTATTCATTTAGTTCCTTCAACTCCACTGGTGCTATGCGATGCAGTGGATTAGATATGGGTTGAGTGCCCAACACAAAGTCAATACCAAAATCAATATCAGTGTCGGGTGGCATACCTGGCAGGTCTTCAGAAAACACAACTAGAAAATCCGCCACTACCGAAACTGACTCAACGGTAGAAGTATCAATACTGATATCCCTCACAAAGGCCAAATATGCCTAACACCCCTTATCAACCATCCGTTGGGACTTCAAATATGAGATCACTCTACTAGGAACATGATCCGAGGAACCTCTCCACTCTACCTAGGCAACCCTGGCATCGCTAATGTCATAGTCTTAGTGTGACAATAAAGAATAGTGTGACATGGTGACAACCAATCCATGCCCAAGATCACATTAAAATTGACCATACTGAGCAACAAGAGATCAACTCTAGTCTCACAACCCCCAATAGTAATCACACATGACTAATATATATGACCCACCTTAATAGAATCACCTACTGTTGTAGATACATGAATAGTTATAACTAAAGAATCACTAGGCATATCCAAGTAACGAGTAAAATAGATTGACATATAAGAGCAAGTGGAACCAGGATCAAATAACACTGAAGCATCTCTACAACACATGAAATAATACATGTGATCATGGTGTCAGAAGCAACTACCTCTGGCCTGGCAGGAAATGCATAGAAACGGGCCTAACCACCACCTGACTAACGTCCCCCTCTAGGGAGACCTCGACCTGTACAACCTCCACCCATAGCTGGCTTAGAAACTTGTGTAGTAACTAGTACGGGAGTCATAATCTGGCCTCCCTACTGCCTTGGACCTCTATAATAGCAGGGGCAGTTCTTCCTCACATGCCCCAACTCCCCACACTCATAGCACCCTCAACATATGAATGGTTGTGGGGCCTGAATCGGACCCTATGAATTGGAGTAACCACTAAAAGAAATTGGTACTGAAAAACTCTAAACTGACAAAGTACGGTACAAGCTCTGAGATCGGAGTGCACTCAAGAATGACTGAACTGGACGAGCACTATATGAATTGTGGCTAATTGACGAACCACGAGGAATCTAGCAAACCGCTTGAGCGGGCGTAAAAGGATGACACATATTGTGATGTGACTAACATACATATAAGGTACCACCAAAACCACCTGAACCATGGGGCCTCTTTCCCTTCTACTCCTCTCGCTCAATCCTGCGAACCTACTTCAGGCACCTAGCAATCTCAATCACCTGGTCAAACCTAGAATTTGTCTAGGCCTCTCGAGCCAAACTATAATGTAGACTGTAGTTAAGGACATCAATGAACCTCTTGATCCTCTCTCTCACAGTGGGAACCAACCATATCACATGATGTTCTATATCTACAAATCTTATCTTGTACTGTGTCACAGTCATATCTCTCTAGTGTAGTTGCTCAAACTCCCTATGCAGCTCCTCTCTACGAGTCTGGAACAAATTTCTCTAAGAAGAGATTGAGAACTCATGCTATGTAAGTGGTGTAGCTCTAGCTGGCCTGCCTAACTTAGAAGTATTCCACCATCTATAGGCTTCCCGTATCAGCTAAAAAGTTGTAAAGGAAATTCCACTAGTGTCCACAATATCGATTGTGCGAAGAATCCGATGACACTAATCCAAAAAACCATGAGCATCATTTGCCTCTCCTCCATTGAACTCCGGAGGGTCAAGCCTCTTAAACCGCTGCAACCTCTTTTGCTCCTCATCAGACATAGGTGGACCAATCTCAACCCGAGCAACAATAACTGGCTAAAATGGTAACACCCCTATTGTTTGATAACCCTGAGCTGGTTGCTCTAGTATAGGGGTGGTGGGAGTCTGGGCTCTTCCCCTAGCCTATGAGGTAGTTGCTGCAACTGGTATCATACCTTCCTGACGCAAGCTCGTATACACACTCAATATCTGAGTCAATGTCTCCTTTAAACCTGATGTAGAAATAGGCACCATCGATTTTTAGGCTGGTCCCATCGGGTCAACATTATCTAGAACCTACTCCTCTGCTGGAACAACTGGTGGCTCCACAAGTGCTTCTCTAGCGGTACTGCAAGCCCCACCTCGGCCTCGCCCTCTCACCGGCCTGACTGGTGGCATTATCAACCGACGTGTCCTCAACATGTGTGAGAGAATAGAAAAGTAAAGGCTCAAACTTTAGAATTAACAAATCTGCGCGACAAGAATGCAACAAAGTGAGGTTTCCTAACAGGTAACCTCTCGAAGATAAGTACAGACGTCCCTATATGGATCTGCAAGACTTTACTAAACTTGCTCAGGACTCGTGAGACCTAGCAACCTAGGGCTCTAATAGCAACTTGTCACGACCCAACTCTCACCGGAGCGCGACGACGCCTAACACCACTTGCTAGGTAAGACAACAACTTCACAATAATAATGAACTCAACAATAAAGAACTTAATAATCTCAACAACAAAAATATCATGAAATATTTGGAAAAAATAACGATAATACTACTACAACCATCCTAAAGGTCTGGTGTCCACGATGTTTAACCAAAAAATAGAGTTTGTGGTCAAAATAAATATTGAAATAAATCGGGTTTCTAATAACCAATTTTACTTCACTTTTCTAAATATGATAGAATAAATAATAGTAATAATATAAAAATATTCAATGGATAAAGAAAAGGAAATCTTATTGATTATTACAACTTCCTTTCCAAGACTGGTTGCATATATGTGAGAATTCCTTTAATGATCGTACAAAGTAAGGTAAAGGGAGCTTATATAAAGATACAATATGTATCTGCTTTGCCCCATTTAATTTCTGCCCATTACTAATTTTAACTACATTAATGGCCTGTTACTCAAATTATTTATAACAGTTATATTAATAATAAACAATCGCGCATAATCAGGGATTATGCTGATTCCCTTTCCATATTTGCAACAATTAACGAATCTTCCTTTTTTGTAGTCTTGATACATCCCGTGTCTATCTCTTCTTTTCCAGTTATCACATACGATATCTTTTGTAAACAATCTTGTGGGTATATGATATCTTTAATTTTATGAACAATCTCATAGGTGTTTTAACCACGCTTCTTCATTCCTCATTATTGCTCTTATTCGGATGCCTCCTATAAACAAACCATTAATCTGCGTGCCATATTTATTTGTAAACCAATACAGATAGTCACCCCACTTTCTAAATATTCTCAACTAAATATTTGGTAAGTGGTAAGTTTATATAAGTCGGGAATGTCTTGCTACCTCTTCCGGATATTATTACACTTTCTTAAGAAGCGAAGAGACGTATCTATTTTCCATTTAATGTCCGAGACAGGTGTCTTGCGATGAATAGCTCTGCATTTTATAGCGTCTCTTTTGGGTGTTCTATGACTGTATCAATTTGGAGTAGTGGTTCCATGATGACGGTTCATAATTACGTTTCTCTCTTATAAATACCTCTATCACCTACCATCATAATACTTCTTCCGCTTCCTTGCATTACTTCCCAAGCTTCTTCTACAATTTTTCTTCTTTCTTCATGCTTCCATTACCAACAAAAAATGTCTTCCCATTGTTCAAACCCTTCTTCATCATCGGATCCACGAAAAATGGTAATCGTAGACAAACACCCTCCTTCTACAGCCCCGGTGAAAAGTAGAGGAGGTGGTAGGCTTCGTATCCTAGGCTCCGTATCAAGCCAAAGTGCTACTCCTTCCAAAAAGAATACTTCTAAATCTTCTTCTTCTAAAGCTAAAACTTCATCAACCCTTAAATCTTCTTCCCGAGTTAAATATCAAAATGAATCATTATCCGAGCCTGTAGTTTATAAGATTGTTCCTCGGGAATTTTCTTTCAAATCGGACAGTGAAGCATGGAAGAAAGAGGTTTCGTCCATAGCAGCAGTTAACCCTATAGATCACTACCCTTCTTTAATTACTTCTGGCCTTCTTCTCTTAGTTCACTATGAATGCTATTGGAAAGCCGACTTCCCTGTCATATCCCCCCCCTAATGTTGATGATCGAATAACCTCTTATCGTGAGGGTTATTCATTTATTTACACTTATTCTTTTACCTTAGGATTCAAAACCCCTTTAGACCCAAAAATTGTTGAATTATGTCATTAACTCATGCCTTGTTCAAATAGGCCCCATAATGTTGAGGGCGGTAGCTTGTCTTTGCCATTTGCCAGGCTTAGTCTCAGCCCCTTTTACTTTTCGTCACCTTCTTCATGTATATTCCCCAAAACTTTTCTGTAAAGGTATTTTCACTGCTTTAACGAGAAGCAATAGAGTTTTGGTCAGTCCTGAATATGATCACGACTGAGGCTAGTATGCTCGGTTCGCAGCTGTTCGCACTCGTGCCTTAGTGGGTGATGAAAATATGCCTTTCCTGAGAGGTGGAACTTTGCACGTAGGTGTTTTTCTTTGCCACTTTATTTTTAGAATTTTGATTTCCTCATCCATATTTTCTTACATTTCAGCAATTTGCTATTTGCTGCCCCTATGGATCCAAGATCTTGGAAGTTTTTTTCCCAAAAGTTTGGATGAAAAGTTAAAACTCACAGCATTTTATTCACACCGTAAATTTTCCTTTTTATGACTTCTCCTATTCTTACATCTTCAATTTTCCCCAAGATTTGCTATTCATGGATTCATCATGCTTTTGTTCCTACGGCTAGACTCACCGTTAGAGCTGCCCAAGAACAGATTCTAAGTGTGTCCTCTTTACAGAGGAAAAACAAAGAAGTATATGCCTCTAACGAAGAAGAAGAAGAAGAAGAAGATGATGATGAAGATTCTTCAGTGAAGAATCCACGAGTCAGAAGGCGTGTTGTTCTTGATGATGAATCCTCTTTTCCCCAAGATCAATCTTCACTCTCCTTCCCTTTTCAGCAAGTTGACGAGCCTTAAAATGCTCCTCTGGAGATCTCCGAGGGGGAAGAGACTGGTCATACTTTGAATTCTCCTCAAGTCATACTGAAAGACTCTTTGCCCAAGGATTCGAGGGCGAAGAAGAAGATTTCGGATTTGTTTCGGAAGAGCCACCCTTTGCCAATCTACATATGACCCCTAGTGCTCATAAACTTTCTGTCACTTATGTTGCTACACCTGCTGCAACTCCTGTTGCCGTTCCTCGTGGAGAAGCCATCCCTTCTTGTGGCAGAGGCATGAAGCAGGTTTTGACTAAAGTCCCTAAGGGCACCAATTTGTTGAAGAAGTCTAACCGAGCTACGGTTTGGTTGAAACCATTGATCGGTCCTATCGAAAGGGAGGAGCTAAAGTCTCATACCTCTATAACATTAAGGAATGATGTCATTCACTCTTCTATTAAGGTTTATTCTTCTTCTCTTATTTCTTTCACTTCCCTTTTCTTTATGTTTGTAATTCTTTCACCTTGCGTTTCTTGCAGATCAATTTGATAGGTACGGAGTTGATGAGAAGGATAACTTTGACTGAGCAGCAGGTTGTTGAGTTGCGCATATAAGCTAACAAATGGAAAGAGAAATTTGAAAGCCTACAACTTGAGAAGGATGTTCTGGTTCAGGGGAAAGAATCTTTGGAGCAACAACTCAAGATTACCACTACCGAGTTAGCGGTTTTGAAAGCTTCTACTAACCGGGATGAAAAAGAGAAAGATAGAATGGAAACTTCTTTTGCTAAACAACACTCAAGGACTACTGAGGAAATTGGAAGTTTCAAAGAGCTTTAAAATAAAAAAGGAAGTGTACGCAGGTGATCAGGTCCAGACGTTGACTCAAGCTCAAGAGGATCTCTGTACTTCTTCTGAGAGAGTTAGGTTACTCGAGGCTACCCTTGAACCTTTTAAGGTAACCTATGAAGCTTCCGAATCTAAAAAAGAAGACTTGAAAGCTAAAGTGGAGCAATTGGAGAAAGATTACAAGGCTCTTAAAGACAAACTAACACTTGATGATAGTTGGATTTTTTGAACATGCGTCTTGAGACTCTGACCGAGGCTATCCAAGAAGGATTGACCTTGAAACTGAGATTTCCAAAGCTAAAAATGCAATCGAAAGTACTCAGCAATGTCAAAGTTTCTCAACAACCGAGGATTAGGGTTCTAAGGGTGATTTGTGTAAAAACGGTTCCGAAGCTGACCAAGTTGAAGCCCAATCTTTGTCTTCTCCTCAAATTGATCCTTTTGCTCCTTCTGAAGATGCTCCTTAGTTTCTTTCCTTTTAGTGATATCATTTTGAATATTTCCTTGATGTTTGCTGGATATTTTTAAGTTTGGTCTTGGGAAATATTTCTTTTTTAAAAAACAAATCAATATTAATATAAATTTTTTGCATATCTTATATATGTCTTTGCTCTTTAATCTCTAAGCTTTTTCTTATATTTTTCAAGTATATAATTGCTTTAATATGCCATGGATAAATACACACTATCTTATTTATAAAAGAGGGCCTTTTATATTAACAACACAGATGATTATGATGTCTCATCTTCATATTGGTGTAAAGATATGAAACATAAAGCAATATGAAGAAGTTTTATTTGAACTTAAAACAAATAGATATATGTATATCATTTAATAACTGCTTTCTTTATAGCAAGTACAAGTACGGGTTTGACTATATCGTCACTTCCTAATGGTTCTTGGAAGTTTTCTATTGAACCTTTAGTTCCTTACTTTCCATTCCGTCTGCGAGCTTGAAAATTTAAAAAATTCTTTAAATTTTAAATTTTCTTCAAGGTTTTTCCTTTGGATATTGAGATCTATTCCTTTGTGGTGTACATATTTACTTCGTTGTGCACTTCTTCCTGTGCATAGTACCCCCAGTATTTGAGCTTTGATATATGAAAACTTGAAGACTGGATAAACTCCTTTCTTTTGTCCTTTCCCTGAAAAAGGAAATACATACGGGACTCAGAGGTAACTTTTTAGATGATGACTGTTTAACCCTTTCCATCAAAATTGTTGTAACCTAGATCGGGAATAATTAAATATTCCGCGTGCCTTTTGGGTCTAATGCCATCATCTGGCATGGGCTAGATTTTTTCTATCATCTAAAATGGTTAGTAAAATTTAATTGATCAGATAAAAATAAACTTTTAATATACCTAACCTTGGGTACTTGCTCAAAAGTAATAGATCTTCAAGTGAACCGCATTCCAATTGGAGGGTAACATTTTCCCGTCCTTGGTCTCCAATTCGTACGCTCCTTTTCCAGCGATGTCTTTAACTCGATACGGGCCTTCCAAATTTGGACTCAATTTCCCTATATTTGCTGCCTGTGTTGATCAAAACACTTTCTTAAGGAAAAAGTCCCCAATCTTGAAATATCGAAGGTTCGCCTTTCTGTTGTAATATTGCTCAATCCTCTACTTTTGTGCCGCCATCTGTATCAAAGTTGCTTCCCTTATCTCCTTTGTCAAATCTAAATTTGTTAAAAGTTCTTTCTCATTTGTTACTTCATTTGTATGTACGTATCTTGTTCTTGGCTCTCCTATTTCCACCGAAATTAAGGCCTCAGTACCATAAATAAGTGAGATGGTGTTTCTCTTGTGCTTATCTTCGTCGTTGTCCTGTAATCCCATACTAGCCCAAGTAGTACTTCAGGGAACTTGCCTTTTGATGATTCTAACCGTTTCTTTATATTGTTGACAATAATTGTATTTGTCGATTATGGTTTCCCATTAGCTATGGGATGGCAGTGCGCCGAAATAATTTGTTTAATTTTCCAGATTTTGAGAAAATCGGTAACTTTTGAACCTACGAATTGTGGCCCATTATCGCGTACTATTTTTCTTGGGACACAAAATCGACATATTATGTTCCTCCAAATAATATCAACAACCTCTTTCTCTCGTATCTATTTAAAGGCACATGCTTCTACCCACATAGAAAAATAATCAGTTAAGATTAATAAAAGTCGTTCCTTTCCTGGTGCTTTAGGTAGAGGACCTACAATACATAACCCACTTCATAAACGGCCACGGTGCTATGATTGAATGAAGAAACACTGCTGGTTGATGCATATTGTTTGCACCCCGTTGACATTTATCACACCTTCTAATAAAAAATTTTCGCTTTGTCTTCTATTTTTTGCAAATAATACCGCCCCTTTTAGCGTCTTTAACAATGACCTTCCTCCAACGTGATTGCAACAATGTTCTTTATGTACTTCTTGCATCACATATTCAGTTTGTGATAGACCAAGGCACCGTGCTAAGGGTCCCATGAACATTTCGATACAAATTTTCTTCTATTAAGCAATATTGAGCAGCTTTCACTCGCAATAATTGGGATTTTTTCTTATCCTCAAGTAAATTCTATAATGTAGATAAATTACAAAATTCATTTCTCCAATCCCAAGTTAAATTATTGAAATTTAGCTCATTTTTGTTCTGATCAAGAGTTGAATGAAACAAGTGGACCACAATTGTGTTTTCTACGTTTGACACATCATCCATGGACCCAAAATTTTCAAACGAAATAACTTCTGTGTTCTCTTCCCTTGGTATTTGACCAACCTTCCATGCTTGGAATTGTCGTAGTAGTTCTTGCACCTTTTCCAAATACTGTTGCATTCATATCTCTCTATCTACGTAATTCCCTTGCATTTGATTTACCGTAAGCTGCGAATCACTTTTGATTTCAACTTGCTCAATCTCCAACTCTCTTGCAAGTTCCATGTCACGATCCAAACCTATGAGCTGCAACAGACACCCAGTATCTTACTCAACCGAGTATCAATATAATGTATCTTTTCGTATCATGCTATCATAGGTAACTAAGATAGAGAGGCTGCCATAGGATAACTAGAATAAAACATGTAATACCAACATATACATAAGACATATGGGACTATAAGCCCAAAATGATCACTCGTACACTGAACATAGGCCGACAAGGTCATACAAACTTTCATGTGCATGACATATGTATACAAGCCTATAAGACTACATAAATGTCATAAGGCCAGGACTTGGCCCTGACATACCAATCAGTATATGTCTAAGTCATACTAAACAAATAAGCAACTCCGAAGCAAATGGAGCGCACCAACATCTTCCGCTGAGCTGATAGCCTACTTGGAGGAATCTCAACCTATCCATTGGGACCTACGGGCATGAATCACAGCATCCCCATGCAAAAGGAATGTCAGTACAAATAACATACCGAGTATGTAAGGAATGAAAATTAGTAAATAATAAACATGAGAGGAACACAGAGTAAAAGACTCGACATGTAAGTCTGGATAACTCTACAAATCATGAAATACATATAGTGTCATGCATATGCATATGAATGTCACATCGTGCATAGATACATGTGTTCATAACATATTCAAGCCTCTGAGGGCATCCCATCATATCATATCGGCCACATTGGGTAAAATCATCAACGTATACCAGCTAATCAGGTGGTGGTGCACATATAACGCTGTAACCTTTTCCCATATCCCATATACATATTTATACACATACATATGCATATATAATTCCATCTGGTCATGGGTCAATGTACATATATAAATGAATGCAATGCATGAGAAGTACGTCATCATTTATCTATTGTAATCACACCCTCATTCCACTACCGGGACAATATTCCATTTCTTCTAGATGCTATTAGTTTTAGATCCCTTTGAGTTCATTCAAGATATACTGAACTTCTATAACTTAGAGAAACAATTATTTCTCTTGTTTTCATGGGCTTAATCATGATGTCTTATCCATTCTCGTCACCTTCTCACTCGCCCTTTCTCATCCTTACTCCTCTTATAAAACTTTATTGCTTTACTTAGTATGTATAGGTCACAGGCTAAAGTATAGTAAAGTTTACTATACTTTAGCCTGTGACCTATACATATATATTTATATTATTTGTAACCTTCCTTCAACTTGCTTGCACCATAGATTTTCTTAAGTTATTCTAGAACATCAAGCGAGACATCACATCTTCTCTAACTCTTCTTTACTCTCTTGGCTAGATCTCGCAGTACCTAGAAACCATAGGATGGAAGATATGCTACTGACGATGTTGTTATTATTCTTGGATACTGAATCCCCGTGCTTCTAACATTTTATCCCAAGTATGGTTATTCACAACCTTCTGCATTTGAGTATTTCGTACGTTGTTTACATTTACCTTACTACCTTATAATCTTGCATCGTATCTTCTGTTTCTTTCATGACCTCCCTTCCACATAGGTATAATTCACATCTATAACTTGAAGTTCTATTATAATACTTGCACCTCTGGTGCATACACAATCCGTTGGGAGCTTCGTACTGGCTTCTTATGAGGCTGGTACTTTTCTAACTGGCTTTATCGTAGGGCCGTTATGGAATATGATTGTTGTACTTTCTCTCTTGTAACTCTGATATTAAGAGTGACCTTGCAATGTTCTCAATTACGATGTCCATAATTTCCTGGGTCTAATAATCAAACTCCTGATTTACTTGGGTGACGTAATTCTTTAGTTTCTTCTTTCCTCTGATCAACCATTATATAGGCTTAAGCTATCTTTCGATCCGCGGCTCATGGTGTTAGTTATTACTTTAGCCCTTCAAGGATGCTATGGAATATCGATGATTCAATTTTCTAACGATTTGATCCTTTGTCATTGACCTGGGCTCAATTCTTTCATTTAACTTAGACGAGAATCTTCTAAGGCTGTATGATTGTCAACATATATGTTTCATGGTAATACTCTGAACTCTTAAGTTCATTCATAACGTAACTAACTCTGGATCATTTATCGAATAATTCCTTTCATTCCTTCTCAGCTTTCTTTAAACATAAGTTATCTCTTTTCCTGGTGTTTTTGCCCTCTTGTTGCATGCATACTTAGCTTACTTAGTTCCCACGCATGCTGGAATTATCATGCAACTCATATGATCTCGAATATTACTTTAGATTTTACTTCCCTTCATTAGCCATGGTAGGTGCCACTTTCTTTGGAGCGCGTACAATGTTGTTGTAAGACTGTTGTTACATGACCATTTCCTCTTTAGGTCATTGTACTTAGGTTGAAGCTTTCTTCCTTATTTACTCATCTAGTCATTCATTGTAGTACTTAGGGAAGACCCTGTTACACCCCATATTTTTGTGCATGAGAGTACGTCGTAAGTCAATTGATATAAGCTCAGAAATAAGATTATATTTGGAAGCATATAAAAAAAGTTAATCATGTTACCTTGGAGGTTACAAATATTTAAGTTCATGCATAACGAGTACCAAGAGGGTTGGAAAGCTTAGAAGCTAGACCAATTGAAGAAAATAAGTTTCGTCGAAAGTCGACAAGTTTGGAATGTTATAAAATGTACCTTAGGGTGAGACTATGGTTCTTAACATGATAAGGAGGTTATGTTATGAGTTAATTTAGTCGCATGGTAAATGTGTGTTAGGTTTTGAAGTCAAGCGAGTTGTGGAACAAATGTTGGTAAAGGTCATCACAAGTTACATTCATAACTGTGTTGAATATTAGGTCAAATGTAGCTGAGCATTTCTCCAAATATACTTGGAATTATAGGTTGATCTTCCCACCAAATTGAATATCCATGATTCTAGTTTCTAATTCATTTAACCGTTTGTCGATACGACATCGGAGTAGAGAGATATTCATGTTTTCGCGAGACTGCGCAAGAAGCACCCATGGGACCCACAAAGTCGGTTTAAAACATCAGTTTGTATTTAAGTCAATTATATGTCGTTTTAACTCATTTTCCTCATTCAAAATAGTTCCTAAACCCTCCTAAATTCTCTCCAAGGGTTCCTCCATGATTCTAGGGTTAAAACTTAATATAAAAACATGAATCCAACGCTAGAAATCCCGTGGTGCTTGCTAGATTGTAGTTCTTCATCTTGTGGTTGATTTGGAGGGTACTTCAAAGGTAAGTAACCTCTGATTTTGTGTTGTTCTTTATGTTTAACCTAAGAATCAGTCCCTCCTTCATATATATTAGAGTTTCAAGGCAAAATACAGGTGTTTACACGCCAATTTGAACATCAAAGTTTATTCAAGAAGAGAATACAACTCTTATAGTATTGTTGTGTGATTGAGGGTTGTTGTGAGCTCCACCAGCTGGGATTTCAAGTTGTATCTACTGCCTAAAGTATGTAAATCATTTTATTAGTTGTTCTTAAGGTCAATCATGTGTTGGTTGAGATGTTTGAGTAAACATTTGCAAGATAGTAATTGACATGGTTTAAGGAATCGTTATCTTTTTTTGGTGGGTTGTGTTCAGGTTATATATATGGTTTGTCGTTGCTGGAAATTGTTATAAATAGTTTTATTATATTGTGGATGTTGTTGTTAAGCTTATCTATGTGCTAATTCAGTGGATTGAAGAAGATAACATGAAAAATAAGATGTTGACGATAAAGGATAAGGTGCTAGGCGTGTGGATTATATTTGAAGATTATGCTTATGATGTTTTGGGCTAAAAATGGTATGGTAAGAATAAGTATGATGTTATATATTTTGTAGACAAATTCATGTAAAAGGAATTGGATTCAAACCATATTTTGTTAGTCGCAAATCGAGCGTGCCACTCAAAATGGTTGTTGAACTAATCAAAGAGCTTATTGTGAATTATATTGTTGTTGTTTGGGCTGTTAGGTGACTTTTGGTGACATATGGGAAGTAGTGAAAATAGGGGAGGTGTTGTCCGTTTTCTTGTAGAATATTGGTTTCCAAATATGAGAGTTACAACACTTATATGATGATAATGAAGTCGGTTTACTCTTTATAGACGTAAGAAGATCATATTGAGCTTGCTTGACGATTGGATAGAAGATTTCAAAGGTATGTTAAGGCACTTCCTTCTTTCTTTTGGCATAATCTAAAGTGAAATGAATACGCTATTTCATAATAGATCTACTCCTAGCAACTAAGGTTGCCCATGTTCTTCTTTCCTTATAAAGTTATTCTAAGAAATTATGTATGATCCTTGAATCCTATAGAAGTTCATATTGCTGGTGTGATTTCCATAATGTTAATTGAAGGTACAACAACCTTACGTCACTCCAAAAGGTTTGGAATATTATTCCAATGAGTCCAACATGCATTATATATATATATATATATATTACTCAACCGAGTCGCGCTATAGACGGCCTGGTATGACACCTATTGTGCAACTACTGGTCAGTTGGGTTTTACCGAGCTCCACGTAGCCGGGTACGATTCTACCGAGCCTTATGATGGCAGGGTACATTTCTAACGAGTCCTCTTTGAGGCCGAGTACGATATGATTATGATGTTGATGCCCATAGAGACGTATGTTTTAAATGTTTATGTATATATATGTATTTATGCGTTTCATGTCATTATCCCCCAGAGACACTCAAATGTTACAGGTTGTATATCCTCTATCTCTCTTTACATTATTGTTCTTGTTTATGTTTTCCTGCCTTACATACTCGGTACTTTATTCGTACTGATGTTTCTTTTGCCTGGGGATGCTACGTTTCATGTCCACAAGTTCCGATAGATAGGTTGGTAGTCCCCCTAGTAGGCTACCAGCTCAGCGAAAGGTGTTGGTTCACTCCACTTGCTCCGGAGTTGCCTATTTGGTCAGCATGATTTGGACATGTATTGATTGGTATAGAGGGGCCTTGTCCCGACCTTTATGATGTGTATGTACCCTTAGAGGCTTGTAGATATATGTTAGGTATATGAAAAATTGTATGGCCTTGTCGGCCTATGTTTAGTGTACGAGTGTTCATTTTGGTCTTATATGACCGTATGTCACATGTATAAGTTTGTATTTCATGTTGGGTCGTCCTATGTCAAGTATTGCCTTATGTTTTATTTTGGTTATATTATGACGGCCCTTCCGGCCCATTTACCCATGATGGTATGATAAAAAAGATACGTTATGTTGGTACTCGGTTGTGCAAGGCACCGGGTGCCATTTGCGGCCCATTGGTTTGGGTCGTGACAAAAGTGGTATCAGAGCAGTTCTATCCTAGGGCGTCTATAAGTCGTGTTAAGTAGAGTCTTGTTTATGAGTGTGTTGTACACCACACTTATAAGTAGGAGGCAACAGGGCATTTACACTTATAGATCGTGTGGTAGAGCTCAGTTGTAAGGATTCAAATTCCTAAATTCTATTTTATTCATAATACAAGGATACCTACATCCACAAAGATAGTTGGTAAGAGATTGAATGTGGCTTTTGAAGAGTTGATCAGAGGAACTCGATTTTGATCATGGTTATGATGAGTAAATGTGAGGTCTTCAGCAGATCATGTATGTACTAAGATGTGTAAGCCTCTTGATAAGGAGCCTTAAGGCAAGAATATCTATCCAGTAGTATGGTCAAAAAGAATAAAAGTATCAGAAGGTAGACACAAGTTTCAGTAAGTAAAAGAAGCAAGGTGAAGAAGGGTATTATTTACCATGAAAATGGTAACAACAATTAAATTTGTAAATGGGATTCTAAAAATACGTGATCTATCCCCGAGCTAGTTGTTAGAGCAGTTGATGCTAATAATATTGAGTTTAATAATGAAATGTAAGCTAAAACGAGATAGTAATCAAACCGAAGGGCCTGCTGCCCGGATGTAGGTCTGATCGAAGGGGGGATCTGGGGGTCGACGTCGGGGCCGAGTTCGAGCTATCGGGGATAGTCGGGGATGGGATAACAGTTGAAGATATAAGTAAAAAAGGCTCCTTCCAGTCAATACTAAGTTATAGGATGAAGAACAAGCAAGAGAGCGATGGATATTAAGGTGGCCTCGGGCCAGTGAGAACGAACAAGTTAGAAAGAAGAGAGAGAGAGAGAAATATTATTGCACTTGTGGAGAAATGGAGAAACATCAGTCCATTACAAGGTAGTGTGAGTCCCCTTTACATAGGAGGGGAACTCGGCTACAAGTACATGGGCATTAATTACAAAGTATGGAGATGGGATGGCTTGACGTGACGCCTCAGCATAGGCTCTGGATAGGCCGTCCCTATCAGACATGGCCATGCCTTGGGAGCTTCCCCCTTTGTCCTGGCTTGGATTTTCGTCTTCTCTGAGTCGGGCCTCGACGAACCCCGAAGTTGGGAACTCGATCGTAGCTTCCCATCCTCTGGGTCTCGAGTCGTTCTTCCGAAATGTCTTGACAGTGAGAAATCAAGTCCTCTAATTTTTCCGCGTACAGATAGTCTCCGCATTTCCATAATGAAGTGATGGGAAATGATTTTGACACTTGACTCCTTGAGCTTCTTACAGCGACGTCATACCAATGATGCGACTCCTAGCATGAGCTTTGTTTTAACTAGGCATCCACGGGCTTGCGTATTTTTGACTTCATTCAATGAAATTTCGATTCCCACTCTCTAAGGTGAAGGTACCGCCATCGATTCGGTCTTTCAAGGATACATTAACTGCGTCCGTCGGTCAATCTTTCAAAGCCTCGATGACCGTATCGTAACCCCCTATAAATGCAGGTGTTTTGGTGTTGTTTTTCCTATCACAGTGCCTTTGTTGGCTTACTTGCCTATTCCTTCTTACCATCTTCTTCTATCCTTGAACATCATGCTTGGGGCTCATGGCCTCAAGGTCGTTTGGCGAAGCTACCTTAGATCGTGTTGTGGCCCTTTGCCGAAACTTCCCTTTGTCGAGCATAATCGTGTTGTCCTGTTATTGTTGTGGTCATTGATATGCTAGCCTTTGTTTCTGTTGTTGGCCCGAGGTGATGACAAACGGGGAGTCTGTTTCCCCCTTATGTAGACAATCATTCGGATTATGCACCGTTGCTCACTCTCCTACCCAGGACTGGTGTGGCACTTCATACCTAGGGTTTTTCTTTCCCAAGGGATAAAGTGGCACTACCGGACGTTGAGGATGAGGCCCGCTGAATCTTCAACCTTTGGCTTCGCTGGCCATGTCTCTTTTCCCTGCATCCTTTGCGTCCCCTCATTTTCCTCTTCTTCATCTTCTCTGGTGGGAATCCCTTGGGAGATTGAGCTGGGAACCTAGAGGAGGTGGAGGTCAAAGGAATCACCCACGAGGGTGCATGCTTGAGGGGGCGACGCTCGAGGATGCTGATACCGGAGATGGATCTTCGAGGGTGGATCGGGCCCTCGGGTTTCATCACATGTACATCCTTCCATTCCTCCTGTAGATCTCTGTAGGCATTTGTAATTGTATGTAAAGACCCCTCGAGGTCTGTTTTACACGGATCTTTATGAATATGAATATACTTCATTGACTTTTGCTTTCGATTCTTGCTTTGTAATTGCATGTTCCCCTACCCTTTGAGGCTTTTTGAATGTCTTCCTTTATTGTTGACCACTGACATTTAACTTGGGCGTGAGCGTTATTTCCGATCCTCTACTGATCGACATGGCTCCCATTCAAACCCATCGTCTTATCTCGGACCAATCCTGAATTGATCTGATAAGCCCGGGCTGTCGGGGCCCTCCGAGTTGTATGGAGATAATACACCGAATTTCGAGGCCTTCGAGGATGTTATCCTGAATGAAGGTCAGCTTTGGGTACCTGGGGGTCCCTTTTGATCTTGATGCAGATAGCCTTCTTAAAATGTATAGGATAAACTTCTGCTGAGGAGTTGCCTATACTGGGGCACTGCCTCGGACCTTCGTGGGGCTTTCATGATTGGAGCTTCCTGTGCTTGTTCCTCTCTTTAGAAAGGGAACTGTGAGATCAGGTACTGCCTCGCGTCGAGTGATGGCGTTGAATGCTTCCCGAAGTCCGACTTCTTTTCAGTGGGGATCCTCAGGGTAGAGTGTTGCCTCGAGATTGGACATAATATAAATGATTCCTCGAGTCTTGGCTTCTCGTCGAAGGGTGCTTTCAGGATCGGGTATCACCCCATCGATCTGTATCAAGGTTGTAGGTTTCCCGAGGCTCACTCCGAATAGGCGAGTCATTGCTGCTTCTTGCATATATGTGGGGCAGCTTCGGCTTCTTCATAACACCTCACTATTTTTAGATACCTTCCCTTCCACTTTTTCATAGGGTTCTTCATTTCTTCAAGCGCAAAAAGTGCTCTAATTTGTTAGTTTTACCATAGTCATGGCAACCACTTCGGGACCGGCCCGACAAGGAGTGGGGAGTGCTGCTCCCGGCGATCAGGAACCGTGGGAGCTCGCTCTGAAGACGGTGTATTTGATAAGAGGGGAACATCTGGAGATGGTGAGAAAATACTGTGGATAGAGTGAGGGGATAGCGCTGTTGGTGCTTCTCCCAGATGAGAGTATTACAGACTCTACTGACAGATTCTTAAACGTATACCTATATCCTTTCGCATTTGGTCCCCTTGATATGGTTGTGCTTGATTTTTGCTTGAAGTATCGGGTTACTTTGGCACAAATACATCTGTCGTTTTGTCGGGTGGTACTGATGATGAGGTTCTTTGTGGAGAAGGCTGGGCTTGAATTCACGCTTAACCATCTCGTTAGGCTATACCGGCCCTTTCGTCACCAAGGCCTGCTAACCCTGAGGTGCCATTCGTCCACGCCCTTTGTAGTTGACGACAAAGAGGACAGAGATCGAGAGTGGGCTAGTTGGTTTGTCCAGGTCCGGACGGTCGACATTATCACCGTGGAGCTTTTGCCATTTCCCGAAGGGTGGAACTATGCACATGAGCAGAGCGTTTGGTGCTTTTCAGATTTTGCCTATAGCAAAAATTAGTTGAATAATAGTGTTTTCTCCCTTGTTGCAGCAACTTCATGGACACTGGGCGAAGTTCTTGAGCTGCCCGGCTGGGTCCGGAGGCTGGTGACCCATTCGACCTGCGATGAGCGTCGGTGGCAAGTTGTATTTTATGCCAAATGGGCAGTGAAACACCAAGGTATGTGCGCACGCTGCCTTTGCCTTGGCCTTCATATATTTGAAGTAACGTTTCCCTCCTTTCTTTTGCACTGGCTTTGTCATTTGCAGGTATTAGACGGTTTTTCGGGATGACGTAGTGCTCTTTCCCTGGATGCCCGGGCTGAAGCGGCACTAAGCCGAACCAAGGCTGATCAGGAGATGGTGATCCGTATGAAAGATACTGCGAATGCTCAAGCCGAGCTGAAGCGAGCCCTCGAATAGGAGAAGAGGATAGAGGAATATGTTCGTTGTTGATCTCGAAGAGAGGTACTTGAGGAGGTCGGTGCAAGGGGCTTCATTCTCTTAGAGGAGTTGGCTCGAGCGAGGGCGGATGAGCGTGACGCACAGTCATTTCTTGCTATAGCCCTTTGGAGCGAAGTGTAGATTTTGTCATTTTCCCGCTTTGTATTTCACATATGTAGAGCATGTCTATAGATGGAGAGTGCGCCTTTTCTGCATATGTAAGATAAGAGGAAACTTGAAGCTTTATTTCTTCTACATCTCTTTCTGTATTGCTTTGACCAGGCGGGCTAGTTTAAGAGGAAACTTGAAGCTTTATTTCTTCTGCATCTCTTTCTGTATTGCTTTTGACCAGGTAGGCTAGTTTTGGAGTTTGGCGGGATCCTCGTAGGTTCGAAACTTATCGGGCAGGCCTAGAAGCTTTTAAGTGCGATCCTTGACGAGAGTAGGCGTCGAGGTCTCCGTGTTTTCCCTAGCTCTTTAGGCTCAGTCTCCGAGTCAGGCCTTGACTCGAGCTTGCCAGCCTTTAAATCCTCTATGCCCATGCGGGCAGGTAGTTATTGCTCTTATTTCTTGCCCTTGGGCATTTGTTGTTTCGACTACTTTGGGTCCAGCCTCCGAGTCGCATTACGATTCAAGCTTCAATCGGCCCTCAAGTTCTTTCCTTCCTGCATGAGCAGATAATGGTGGCCTTCATTTCTCGCCCTCGGTCATCTTGTTATTTCAACTATTTCGGGTCCAGTCTCTGAGTCGCGTTGCGACTCGAGCTTTATATTACCCTTATGTTCTTTCCTGCCTGCATGGGCAAACGATAATGGCATTTTGTGCTTTGGGTCGAAGTGACCTTATAGGCGGGTGGCCCGGAGGCTCACTCGGCTGGCGATGGTGGTATGTACACCGTGCCCTTAGGCATATTGTAGTTTAACTATTTTGGGTCCAGTCTCCGAGTCGCATTGCGACTCGAGCTTTAATTAACCCTTAAGTACTTTTGATTTTTAAACGGCGATAGTGCCTTTTTCAATAAATGGCCCAGAAGCTTGCATAGTTAACTATTTTGGATCCGGTCTCCGAATCGGGTTATGATTCAAGCTCATTTTAATCCTTAAGTTGTCAATTTTCAAGCTGGCGACAATGGATCTTACGTTGTTTGGTCGTAGAGACCTTTTAGTGTGTGGCCCGGAGACTCATTTGGCTGGCGACAATAGCACTTACGCTGTTTTGCTCGTGGGCTTTTTGTAGGCTTTGTTTTTCGCTTGTTAAGGTCTTTCGAAATAGTTTTTCCTGACCCTTCATCGGTTCTGGAAGAACCTCGATTTCAAGTCATTATCGGCGATGTTTGAGCACCTTGGAAGGTTTATAGCTCATAGGCTGAGTAGGTTGAAGCCTTGTGATTTGGAGCTTACATGGTCGAAGCTCGTTTTTGCCTGTTCAGGGAAACCTGTTTTAACCAATTCTTTCCGAAGTATATTCGAAGTAGTGGCCTACGATTTTTTTGTGACGGCCGGGCATCCCCGAGTCGCGTTAGTTTGGTTGTATTAGTTGTTTTGACTGTAGTCCTATGTGTTTGGCCGGAGCCATTTTTGATCTTGAGTGATAGTTCAGGCGTCTACACCAAGGGAATACCCTTTCGGGACTCTTACAAATGCAACGTATAGCCTGAACTTCGGGATTTTCATGCCTGTTGAGGTATTAGAGTTTGTCATGACTGTTGAGGTCTTACAGTTTTTGTCATACCTGTTGAGGTCGTACAGTTTTTTTTGTAATGTAGAATAAATCTGGTTACGCCGAGTCTGCCCGCTAGGGGTCTTACAATTTTGGGTTTCCCAGTGCATGGCGATTGGCGATGAATGACAGTCTTCGAGTCATCGAATTTGTTTAAGCTTGAAGACCGCTTTTTGTGAGCTCGGAGTTGCCTTATAGGGGCTTTATGATCCCGGAGTTTCGACCCTGGGGTCATGCAGGTGTTGAATTGCTGACGCTAAGTCTCCGAGTATCTCGGAACGCGTTTGGTGAAGAGGCCCCTATCGGGGGTATACTTGAGATTTCCTTGTTTGGAGAATAAGATGCTGAAAAGATATCCTTTTATTGCTTGGTGTAGACATACATTGTTTCATTGTCGTGAGTTCGGCCCGCGCAGGCGCGGCTTCTCGGACCATTTGATCTGGTACATAATTCCCTATTGAGACTTAGTCTGCTATTTCTTGGTCCTCCTGAGGGGTCGGTGCCCTTAGAAGAAGATCATCGCTCGTTGTTGGACTATAGAAGAAGGCCTGCGACCTTATCGGATCCTCCTCTAGGGTACGCTGCTCCGCTAATAATCTTGCTGACGAGGCCCTCTTCGTGGCAGAAGTTCGATTGAGGGGAAAGAGCACGGTGAGCCCTTTTTTAGAGCCTAGGGATCTCCGGGTAGAGTTAGAACTTCCGAATGTCCTGGCCAGTTGTCTACATACAAGTTAGTGAAAAAATAACAAGGGAGTAAAGCAGTTCTTACTCACTGCGGGATGCGTAGGCGATGTTTTGAGATTTGGTATGTTCCTACCCTTTTGAGGCGCGAGCCCTGATATAGCCCTGTGCTGCGTCTTATCAGGCTTGGCCGAAAATGTGGTTTGCTTACCCTTTGATCCTTCCGAGGGTTGGGGCATTGATGCCGGTATTGCTCTTTGTCGACTTATTTTAGTTCTACCCTTTGCGCGGGATTTCATTCTTTTGGTGAAATGGGGCCAATGATGTCCCCGGGTGGCGTGCCGGCGGTCATCTGAATAAGACTCTATGCTTTGCACCTGCTCCGATGGTACATAGCTCGATGTTCTTGCCTGAGCTTAGACGGGCTATATCAAGAGAATGGGCTCTGTGGCGATTTGTCATTTGGAATTTGCTAGTGATTCGGGATACGGGAGCGATTTTGTCCGTTCGTCTGTACCGCCCCACTGACTTTGGTCCTACATCGTTGTTGTACGTGACCAAACCACCTGAATTCCTGAACACATGTTTTATTTAAGATAAATCAAATGAGGGAGAGGGTTACCAATGCGTCAGTATGATGCCGAGGCGGAGTCTCGGTGCCCTCTTCCATGGATGTAAGGGCATCCTCCGGAATATATCCCTAGACCTATTTTTCCTTGACAGCGAACATTTTCACTCTCCATTTTATGAGTCCTCGGAGGGTGTCGCCGCTCCTTCACTGTCGTGGTAACATGTCGTGGCTCGTTCGCTTCATCCTTCCCGGTTGCCTTCCTCCCTTGGGGCTGAACTCGAGCCTGATTGCTCGATGGTACTCGGCGGTGATTTTTATTGAGTAGCATGGCTATTGTCCTTCTGATCTAGTGGCCATTTTTGACACCGTGGCCGGGCGCTCCTTGCAGTTCCCGCACCGGATTGTGGTTCCTTTGAAAATGTTTTGGTAGAATAGGCCTGAGTCGCTCAGCGTCCCTGGTTTTGCTTACGGTGATCATGATATTTGGTATAGCAATGTTGAAACCATACTCTGCTGGGTGTGGTTCCTCTGACGGCTGTGCCTCGTCAGATCCGATTCCACTGAAGGTTCCTCGAGGATGTTTCCCTCGAGCTATTTCCCTACCGTTGCCAGGTAGGTTGCATCTTGTGGTGTTGCTCCCATTCGTGGCGCATGGATGGTACCTCTATCTGTTTGGCATTAGTTTCTTTGTTGGGAGCCTGCTTGGGTATACCGGGCCTATAAAGACTCCCAGACGGTTGTCCATGGCCCTGATTCGTGGGCGGTGCCGGGTACGGGCATCCGACCAGGTCTTGGATGGGTATCTGATTAAGTTTCGCTTGAAATGACCTGGAGTCATCGGGCATGCTTCGTTTAAACTTCGGGCAAAGGCCTGGGTTGCCAGCCATGCGAAACCGGGAGCGATCTCATTCGTCCTATCAGGGAATAAGGCACGACTTTCTGTGGTGTTTCACTCTCTCTTTGTTTGGCCTGAGATATGTCGGGCTCTTCCATTACTGCTTCGATAGCATCAGCGTGTGCTCTTGCGGAGGGATCTGCTGGTATGGTAAGCGAGTTTGTGAGGTCAGGCGCTAGGCTGAGGTGCCACATCATGGTTTCTTTCAAGAGTGTTTCCCCGATTTTCTTCAACGAGGCGAGGTCGAACTCATCATCTTGAAGGTCGCTGTCTTTTTCCGTGCACGTGTAAACAGTAGTGCGTTCGTTGGGATCCGAGGTCTTGCCGCACCTAGGGAGTTCTGGCGTTCTAGATTTCCGTGAAGCGGGTACCGGGACCACTTCCTCTGGGAACAACTGTTGCATGGACCTCCACGAACCTGACTCGATCCTTTTGGAGAGATCCCGAGCATTATCATTATGGCGGGGTCTGTTATCGATTCGTTGTTGCCTGATCTTTTGTGTACTTGTTTGGCGCAGGGAGCTGTTTCCGGCGCTACTCTGCTGGGAGTCTTCGGATGGCTTTGAAGCTAAGAGATAGCCAACTGTTGTGCCTGCAACATTTTAGAAATATCATGAAGGCTAACTTCTTGTTCTTCCCGGGCCGGGGTTTTTTGAGCTTCTTGTTGTTCGCTGTTCCGTATGCTCCTGTCGGTATGAGAAGTTTCATCGACTTGCTGCGCATCCTATGAATCTGCGTCCGTTAGAATCGGTCCAGGCACGTTATCGAGATTCTGTAGTGGTGCTCCGGTGGCCGGGATAACCACGCCATTTTCCCAATGATTTTCGAGGTTGTCGTTCTCGACTCTATTTACCGAGCCAAACATTTTGACCTGAAATCAAAGGATCTTGGACAAGAAAAAGTGTGAAAGATAATGTGCGTTTCTGCAATGAAACCAGCAAGAAAATAATCACTATTATTTTTAGCCCCACGGTGGGCGCTAAACTGTTTACCGTGAAAATGGTAACAACAATTAAATTTGTAAATCGAATTCTAAAAATACGTGATCTATTCCCGAGTTAGTTGTTAGAGCAGTTGATGCTAATGATATGGAGTTTAATGATGAATTGTAAGCTAAAATGAGATAGTAATCGAACCGAAGGGCCTGCTGCCCGGATGTAGGTCTGATCGAAGGGGGGATCTCGGGGTCGACGTCGGGGTCGAGTTCGAGCTATCGGGGATAGTTGGGGATGGGATAACAGTTGAAGATATAATTAAACAAGGCCCCTTTACGGTCAATACTAAGCTATACAACGAAGAACAAACAAGAGAGCATGAATATTAAGGTGGCCTCGGGCCAGTGAGAACAAGTTAGAAAAAGAGAGAGAGAGAGAGAGAGAGAGAGAGAGAGAGAAATATTAATGCACTTATGGAGAAATGGAGCAACATCAGTCTGTTACAAGGTAGTGTGAGTACCCTTTATATAGGAGGGGAACTTGGCTACAAGTACTTGGGCATTAATTGCAAAGTATAGAGATGGGATGGCTTGACGTGACGCCTCAGCATAGGCTCTGGATAGGCCGGTCCTATCAGACTTCGCCGTGCCTTGGGAGCTTCCCCCTTTGTCCTGGCTTCGATTTCCGTCTTCTCTGAGTCGGGCCTCGATGAGCCCCAAAGTCGGGAACTTGATCGTGGCTTCCCGTCCTTGGGGTCTCGAGGCGTTCTTTCGAAATGTCTTGACAGCGAGGAATCAAGTCCTCTGATTTTGCCGCGTATAGGTACGAGGTACCCAGTTAATGAAAATTAACAGTATTTACAATTCAAGCAGAGGATTATAGGCATTCTGAGTTACTTTCAACAGTAATGGAGATGTATACAATTGACCACACCCACCTCAATTATGCCCTATGGGAGCTGAAAGATATAGTTTAAGAGAAAGATGGGATATCAGGATAAAGATAGGGTTAGAGTAACCCAAAATTGTGGAAGTATTGTTATCATTAGATAACTTTTCGAAGGATAGTGCAAATGTGGTAATATATCTCCTTGTGAGACACCTTGATGGTGAACTCTAGAATAGTACAGTCAGATATGAATACTAGAATATTCAGAAATTTTAGAAGATAGGCAATGGGATCCTAGAAGGGATAAATATTTACCTTAGTATGACTCCAGCCCCTAGAAAGAAAAAAAGAGAGAATGTTAGGCATCCTAAAGAGCTAGTGAGATGAAGCAAGGGGAGCTAAAAGTGGAAAAAATGTTTTGTTGAAATTTTCAGAATAAAGTGATAGACAAGAAGATTAGCCGGAGAATAAGAAGAGAGTAAATGAAGCATTATGAATAAAATGTGATAAATGAGTGATAACGGTAAATTAAAATATGACAAGATGATAGAGTATATAGTCAAGTGAAGGAAAATACAAGAAGTGACAGGCCCTGAAGTAATAAAAGAGTATAAGCCATAAAGTCATATCCACATTTCAAGAAATGAGTTGGTGACTCCAACATGATTACCAGAAGAAAAAAGTAGACCCTGGAGTAATAGAAATTAGTATGGGTTGGTGGACAAGATAAACTGAACATGAATTAGGGATCGAATGATTTGATAATAGTCGGCATCATGTGAATTTTAGAAATTATATTCTGGCGATAATAGAATGGACAATAGAAGAATAACCTTTAAAGGTCATTCAGGAAGAAGCTTCCCTAAAGCGAGCATTGTGAGCAAAGTTAAGCTTAAGGGACTAAGTATGCCAGTTACACCAGGTGTCAACCTTGTGCATAAGAAATTCAATTATCCTTGGTACATAAGGGTTACCGCAAGGCGAGTAAGATGTCGGTAAAGATGTGAAAAGACACCAAAGATAAAAAGGTAACTATGGAATAGTAAAGGAATAATGCAGTAAAAAGGCAAAAGGAACGAGATTGCATTTATTCAGATCCTATAGATATGATATAACTCCAGAACATTATGCAAGCATGATGCCGGGGAGAAGCAGTAAGGATTTCCCACCCGATGATATTGATAAATAAGTAGGAATGAACACTTGATACATAAGGAGCACGTACGAGAGATAAGTTAAGACAAAGGACATAACCCAAGAGGTGTAACATAAAATATAGACATGAGAGTGGACCAACGAGTAGTCTGTAGTTGATTCAGGAAGAGCTTAGTTATGGCTAGACATAAGGATACAGACAAATCAGCAGATTATGCAAGATAAACATAATGAACCCCAGCATAGGAAATTCAGTCTCGCAGATACGAGATCGCAATTGTTGAAAAAAATTCAAATAGGAGTTGGGGTAGTTAAAGGTACTGTATAAGTGTTACGGAAATAAAAGAAAGTGCCACTAGGGAGACACTAAGAAAAATTTAGCTCAGAAGCAACCCTGTGAGCATCAGGACACTGAGGTAAGTAATTAAGGATTATTATAGGCGAGTAAGAACATCAAAGATTCTTTCGGGTATATGATGTAATAAGTTCACAGCATTACTAGAGTCAAAGGGTCTCCCTTAAGTACTACAAAGAAACACTAGTTGAGGAAATAAGGAAGAAGGTTTCAACCTAAGCATAGTGACCTAAAGAAATAATGGCCTTGTAATAACATTCTCACTACAACATTTTATGCACTCCATAGGAAAATGGCACATATTGTGGCTAATGAATGTGAAGAAGAAGAAAAAACCAAAAGTGATTTTGCGATTATATGAGTTACAGGAAATTCAAGTATTTGTGGGTAATAAGATAAGCCAAGTATTCATGCAACAAGCGGCAGAACGACCAGGAAAAGACATTGTTTACAGTTAAAGACAATTGACAAGACACGAAAGGAAATCTATGGTTCTAGCATATAAAAGGAAGACTGCGAGTAGTATAAATAGATATGTATAGGTCACAAGCTAAAGTATGGTAGAGCGATGAGGTTTTAGCTAGATAGGAGTAAGGATAAGAAAAGGTGAGTGAGAAGGTGACAAGAATAGGTAAGGCCTTCGAATTAAGCCCATCGAAACAAGGGAGTTGATGGTTTTCGTAAGTTATAAAAAGTTCGGTACAGCTTGAATAAACACAGAGTAGTCTAAGACTAGGTGAATTTATAAGAGATGGAATGCTGCCCTAGTAGTAGAATAAGGGTGTAATTGTGATATATAAGTGGATGACGTTAAGGCCTTTGATTGAGTAATGATTTAATGGGAAAGGGATTTCATAAATTGCACGGGATTAGTATACCCCCATAACATGAATCACATTGGATGCCATGAAATACAATTATTGAAGTACAGTATTGTCCCTAGGTGGATCAGCCAAATAACTTCAGATGTTCCCCGATGAGATGTGAGCCCTAGTGACAATGTATTATGTAAGAGGTTTCAAGTTATCAGTGGTGGATTATAGATCAACATTAAGGTGAATCAACAATAAATGGATAAAAATTCCAAAGTATGATAGGAGATTATGATGTCATTCTTTAGATAAACATTAACAAGGAAGCATTAAACGACTTGGATTTATACATATAGGATAAGCAGGGAGAGAGTAACCTGGAGTTGGGTGGCAGACCTCGGTAAAAATAAATTGAAGTAAGAGTTATTGTATAGTATGACCTACCTAGTTGTAGTAAAGCCAAAAGCATAGATAACAGAGGCTATGAAACAAGATATAGCTATAGTCTTAAGTTCGACAAAGTACCAAGCGAAGAACTTTAGTACACCTATAGATGCCCAGAGGGACAACTTGTCATAGTACTATATATGTTGACAAAGTGAGGCCTGGATATTGGCTAAAAGCTGGGTGTGAAAGGAGAGAAGAGTCGCATAGGCACACATACAAGTTCAGAATCATACAGGCTGCATGAAAGAAGGTAGAAACAGTTACGAGATTGGAAGAATTTCGACCACAAGTTGTGGTGTGAGAAAGAGGCCTAAAGGTTGGAATGCCCTAGCCTTTGGATTTATTAACCGAACAACTCCCTAAAGGGCAAAGACAATATTAAAGTATACTCCCTAAAGGGCAAAGACAATATTAAAGTATTTGTAAGAGCTATTGCTTAAGAGATGGATAAGTGCATCAATCAGTATTCGAGGACGAATGTTCCAATGGGAGGAATGATGTTACACCCCATGTTTTCGTGTATGAGAGTACGTCGTTAGTCAATTGATATAAGCTCAAAAATAAGATTATATTTTGAAGCATATAAAGTAAGTTAATCATGTTACCTTGGAGGTTACAAATATTTAAGGTCATGAATAAATAGTATCAAGAGGGTTGGAAAGCTTAGAAGCTAAACCAATTGAAGAAAATAAGTTTTGTCGAAAGTCGACAAGTTTGGAATGTTATAACATGTACCTTAGGGTGAGACTATGGTTCTTAAGATGATAAGGAGGTTATGTTATGAGTTAATTTAGACGTATGGTAAATGTGTGTTGTGTTTTGAAGTCAAGCGAGTTGTGGAACAAAAGTTGTCAAAGGTCATCACAAGTTACATTCATAAATATGCTGAAAATTAGGTCAAATGTAGCTGAGGTTTTCTCACAAATATACTTGGAATTATATGGTGATATACCTATCAAATTGAAGATCTACAAATCTAGTTTCTAACACATTTAACTGTTTGTCGATAAAATATCATAGTAGAGAGACATTCGCATTTTCGCGAGACTGCACATGCAGCTCCCATGGGACCCACATGCTCGGTATAAAATTTTAGCTTGTATTTTAGTCAACTATATGTCGTTTTAACTCAATTTTCTCATTCACAACAGTTACTAAACCCTCCTAAATGCTCTCCAAGGGTTCCTCCATGATTCTAGGGTGAAAACCTAAGATAAAAATATGAATCCAACGCTAAAAATCCCGTGGTGTTTGCTAGATCGTAGTTCTTCATCTTGTGGTTGTTTTTTAGGGTCCTTCAATGGTAAGTAAGCTCAGATTTCGTGTTGTTCTTTATATTTAACCTAAGAATCAGTCCCTCCTTCATATATATTATATTTTTGAGGCGAAATACAAGTGTTTACACACCAACTAGACACAAAAGTTTATTCAAGAAAAGAATACAACTCTTATAGTATTGTGGTGTGATTGAGGGTTGTTGTGAGCTACAACAGCTGGGATATCAAGTTGTATCTACTTCCTAAGGTATGTAAATCATGTTATTGGTTGTGCTTAAGGTCAATCATGTGTTGGTTGAGTTGTTTGCATTAAAATCTGTAAGATAGTAATTGAATGGCTTAAGAATCATTCTCTTTTTTTGGTGGGCTGTGTTGAGGCTATATATATGGTTTGTTTTGGCTGGAAATCGTTATAAATAATTTTATTATGTTGTGGCTTCTGTTGTTAAGCTTATCTATGTGCTAATTCAGTGGATTGAATAAGATAACATGAAAAATAAGATGTTGACAATAAAGGTTAAGGTGCTAGGCGTGTGGACTATATTTGAAGATTATGCTTATGATGTTTTGGGTTAAAAATGGTATGGTAAGAATAAGTATGATGTTATGTATGTTTTAGACAGATTCATGAAAACGGAATTAGATTTAAACCATATTTTGTTAATCGTAAATCGAGCTTGCCGCTCAAAATGATTGTTGAACTAATCAGAGAGCTTATTATGAATTAGTGTTGTTGTTTGGGCTGTTTGGTGACTTTTGGTAACATATGGGATGTAGTGCAAACAGGGGAGGTGGTGTCCATTTTCTTGTAGGATATTGGTTTCCAAATATGAGAGTTACAACACTTATATGATGATGTCGAAGTCGGTTTACTCTTTATAGACGTAAGAAGATAATATTGAGCTTGCTTGATGATTGAATAGAAGGTTTCAAAGGTATGTTAAGGCACTTCCTTCTTTCTTTTGGCATGATCTAAAGTGAAATGAATATGCTATTTTATAACGGATCTACTCCTAGCAACTAAGGTTGCTCATGTTGTTCTTTCCTTACAAAGTTATTCTAAGCAAGTATGTATGATCCTTGAATCCTATAGAAGTTCATACTGATAGTGTGATGCCCATAATGTTAATTGAAGTTGTAACGACCTTACGTCTCTCCAAAAGGTTTAGAATATTATTCCAATGAGTCCAACATACATTTTATATATATATATATATATGTATGTATATATATATATATGTATGTATGTATATATATATATATATGTATGTATGTATATATGTATGTATGTATTTATATATATATGTATGTATGTATATATATATGTATGTATGTATATATATATATATGTATATATATATATATATATGGGTATGACGTGGTTCATATATGTATGTATGTACATATATATGTATGTATATATATATATATATATATATGTATGTATGTATATATATATATATGTATTTATTTTACTCTACTGAGCCTCGCTATAGATGGCCGGGTACGGCATCTATTGTGCAACCACTGATCAGTTGGATTTTACTGATATACACATGGCCAGGTACGATTCTACCTAGCCTTATGATGGTCGGGTACGTTTTTACCGAGTCCTCTTTAAGGCCGGGTACGGTATGATAATGATGATGCCCATAGAGGCGTATGTTTTAAAAATTTATGTATATATATGTATTTATGCATTTCATGCCATTAGCCCCTAGAGGCACTTAGATATTATAGGTTGTATATCCTCTATCTCTCTTTACATTATTGTTCTTGTTTATGCTTTGCTGCCTGACTTACTCGGTACTTTATTCATACTGACGTCCCTTTTTCCTGGGGATGTTGCGTTTCATGCCCGCAGGTCCCGATAGACAGGTTGATAGTCCTCCTAGTAGGCTATCAGCTCAGCGGAAGGTGTTGGTGCACTCCACTTGCTCCAGAGTTGCCTATTTGGTTAGTATGATTTGGACATGTATTGATTGGTATGGCGGGGCCCTATCCCGTCCTTTTTGATGTGTATGTACTCTTAGAGGCTTGCAGATTGATGTCACATATATGAAAGATTGTATGGCCTTGTTCGGCCTATGTTTAGTGTACGAGTGTTCACTTTGGTCTTATAGGATCATATATCACATGTTTAAGTATGTATTAAATGTTGGGTCGTCCTATGTCAAGTATTGACTTATGTTTTATCCTAGTTATATCCTGACGTCCATTCCGACTCATTTACCCATGATGGTATGATAAGAAAAATATGCTATGTTGGTACTCAGTTGGGTAAGACACAGGGTGCCCGTTGCGGCCCATCGATTTGTGTCGTGATAGACCCTCTGACTCTTGTAAAGCTGTGAGCTTATTATATAAAATACTCGGCAGAATTTTGATGTCCTCCCTCGCATTTTATTATCTGTAGTTACTTACCTCCACGTCCTTATGCTTGTAGAGTTGCTTCTGAACTGATATTTTGACTGTCTTCGCAGTGACACTCTCTTTTATTTCCGTAATACTCATACGGTACCTTTAAGTACCCCAACTCATATCTGAATAATTCTTAAGGGTCATGATGTCATATCTGCGAGACTAAATTCCCCATGTTGGGGTTCACTATGTTTACCTTGCACGATCTGTTGATTTGACAGTATCCTCTTGTCTAGCCATAACTAGGCTCTTCCTGAATCAACTACTAACTACTCGTTGGACCATTCCCATATCAATATTCCGCATAATCTTTCTTGGGTTATTTCATTTGCCTTAACTTATATCTCGCCCTGGCTCTTTATTTATCAATAACACCCCAGGACAGAACACTTACTTCCTCTCATTAGCATCGTGCTTGCTTAATGTTCTAGAATCGTCGTATATACGTAGGAGTTGAATAAGTGTAATCTCATTCCTTTTTCATTTTTTCCGCATTATTATTTTACCATTCCATGATTACTAGAACCACTAAATTCTGACGTCATGCCACATCACTCTATATTCCCCCCTTTAGGGGAGTACTAAGAGCTGGAGCTACGATGATCTACTTATAGATGTTTTACCTCTTCATCTTTGGCGTCTTTTCACATCATCGATTACCCTTACTCGCCTTGTGGTAATCCTTCTTTACCAAGGATAACAAAATTCCTTACTCGCGAGGATGAGACTTAGTATAACTGGAAATACAGTCCCTTAGGCTTAACCATTGCTTGCTTTAGGGAAGCATCTTCCTGAATGACATTTAAAGGTTATTCTTCTATCGTCCATTCTATTATTGTGAGAATGCAATCTCTTAAATTCTCAAATCACTCAATCCCTAATTCATGTTTAGTTTACCTTGTTTACCAGCCTATACTGATTTGTATTACTTTGGTGGTCTAACTTTTCCTTTTGTTCACGAACTTGTTTCTCGAAATGAGGATATGACTTTATGGCTTATACTCTTTTGTTGTATCAAGGCATGTCATCTCTCATCTTTTCCTTCCCTTGACTATAGACTCTGTAATACTGTCATATTTTTTTGATCTACCGTTGTCATCCATGTATCACATCTTACTCATAATGATTCGTTAGCTCTCTTCTTATTTCCTGCTAACATTTATGTCTATCACTTTATTCTATAAACTCGAACAAGACATTCTTTTGCTTTTAGTGCCCCTTGATCCATCCATTGACTCTTCAGATCGTCTAACATTCTCCCTCTACTAGGGACGGGATCCATACTAAGGTAATATTTATCCCTTCCAGGATTCCACTGCCTATTTTTTGTAAAACAATATTTTGAACACTCTAGTATTCATATCTAGTTGTACTATTCTATAGCGCACCATCTAGGTGTCTCACAAGAAGATCTATTAGCACATTTGCAATGTCCTTTGGAAATGTTAACTAACGCAAACAATCCATCCACCATTTTGGGTCACTCTAACCCAAGCTGGACCTGATATTCGTACTTCTCTTATACTACTTCTGTTAGCCCCCATAGGGCATAAATGAGATGTGTGTGGCCAATTGTACATACCTCTGTTATTATTGAAGGTAACTCAAAAGGCTTGTATTCCTCTGCCTGAATTGTAAATACTGATAATCTTCATTAACTGGGCGCCTCGTACCCTTCTTCATCTTGCTTCTTTTACTTGTTGAAATTTGTATCTACTTTCTGAATAGGTCATTGCCTTTCACCATAAGGTGGATACATATTCCTGCCTTAAGGCTCCTTATCAAAAGGCTTACACGTTTTAGTACACACATGATCTACTGAAGACCTCATATTTATCATGTGATTGAGCTCAGTTGTAAGAATTCTAACTCCTAAACTCTATTTTATTTGTAACAAGACGATACCTACCGTTGGTAATAGATATAGCCATGTAAAAGTGGTATTAGAGCAGTTCTGTCGTAGAAAATCTACAAGCCATATCTAGTAGTGTCTTGTTTATGGGTGTGTCATGCACCACACTTATAAGTAGGAGGCTAAGGGCATTTAGGACTGTTACTTTTTCTTCTTACTCTAGATCGATTTGGGTCGTGACATTCCAGACATGCAATTACTGTCTCATACTCGGATTCATTGTTAGTAATATGATAGCATTTTATTGCTTGGATAATAATCTCTTCCGTAGGTGAAATTATAACAATGCCCAAACCTTCTCCTTTTATGTTTGACGACCCATATGTATATAAGGTCCAAGTCCCCAGATCAAATCTTTTAATATTTGTACCTCTTTTTCATCTTCAGAAAGTAAGCTCGAATTGAACTCTACTATGAAACCTACTAGTACATGTGACTTTATGGCAGTTCTAGGCTGATAAATAATATCATATTCACTTAATTCTATCTCCCATTTAGATAATCTCTATGATAACTCATGTTTATGCAGTATATTCCTTAACAAAAAAGCAGTTAAATCATAAATAGGATGACATATCAAATAAGGTCATAATTTCTTGATGCCATTACCAATGCTAGTGCTAGTTTTTCTAAATGAGAATACCGTGTTTTAGCATCCAGCAAAAAATTGATAACATAATAAATTGAAAATTGCTTACATTTATCTTCTCGCACACATATCGTGCTTACTGATATCTCTGATACAACAAAGTAGACGAGTAACCTTTCTCTCTCTCTTGGTTTAGATGATAGGAGCGGTTTTGATAATTATAATTTTCTAATCCTTCAAAGTTGTTGACATTCGTTAGTCCATCTAAATTAATTTTTTTTCAATATTGAAAAGAATTTAAAACACTTCTATGAGGATTTAGATATATCTCTCTAAAGTTGCTACTCTATTTCTTAACTCTGTACTTCCTTTTTGCTTGTGAGAACATCGGGTATTTCTTCGATTGCCTTGATTTGAGCTTGATTCACTTTGATCCCCCTGTTAGAATCAAGAAAACCTAAAAATTTACTTGAGGTAACACCAAAGACATATTTCTCCGGGTTTAACTTCATGTTATACTTGCGGAGTATCTCAAAGGTTTCATTTAAATGCTGGAAATGGTCTCCTGCTCGTGCTGATTTCACTAGCTTATCGTCAATGTAGACTTCCATGGTTTTCCGCAAATGTTCTTGGAATATTTTGGTTACTAAATTTTAGTATGTAGCTCTAGCATTCTACAAACAAAATGTCATAACCATATAGTAGTAAGTCCCTCTATCGGTAATAAAAGAAGTCTTTTCCTCATCTAGAGGATCTATTTTTATTTGGTTATAATCAGAATACGCATTTAATAAATTCAAAAGTTCATGATGCAGTGAGTCAATTAGTTGATCTACAGTCGGTAAAGGAAATGAATCTTTAGGATATGCACTATTAGATCAGCATAGTCCACACACACTCGCCGCTTCCCATTTTTTTGGGACTACAACTAGGGGTATTCATAAAAATCCGAAAAACTGACCAAAAAAATCAATACTTTTTACGTTTGGTTTTGGTTTTGGTTTTGAATATTAAAAACTAACCAAATTTGGTTTGGTTTTAGTTTTAATAAAAAAAATTAACCGAAGAATACCGAACCAAACTTACTATAGAAGTAGCTATTTAAATTTGTTATTACGCCTATGTATATGTATATTTTTATATAAAGTTTCTAAAATTTTATGGTACATATTAGTCATCTGTATTTTTAGTCTAATTCTGTGCTATTATAATAATTTAGTTCCTTATTTTTATATTCTAGTTTGATTGATAGTTTTCTTTTGCTAAGTACAAGAATTTATTTCATGTTAAAAATAATTACTTTTTAATTGAGTAATTAAATTATTTATCACTATTTGATTCAATTATCACCAATATATCTTGATAAATGATAGATTTCTCAAAGAGCAATTGGTTTGATAGTGATATGTTGAAAATGTAATTGCCGGAATATGTGTTTAGTAGTGTATATATCATATTTAAGAAAACATCCGATAAACAACCGAAAAAACTGAAAAACTAACAAAAATCGATAAAAAGCCAACTTAATTGGTTTGTTTTGGTTCCAATATTTGAAGAACCGACTTACTTGGTTGTATTTCTTTTTAGGGAAAAACCGATTCAAACTGAACCATGAATACCTCTAACTACAACAGTATTAGCTAACCAGTCAAGGTAATTTACCTTTGGAATTGAGTCAATTTTCATATGTTTCTTTACCTCGTCTTGAATTACCTGATTTTTAAATGATCCTTGCTTTCGTTTCTTTTGCTTTAAAGGGGGGAGGGGTGTGCGTAATGGATCTTCATTCAACTTATGAGTCATTACCTCTGGTGGTATAGCTGCCATGTCTGAATGCAACCAAGCAAAATAGTCAGCATTAGCACATAAGAATTAAATTAACTTACTTTTCATCTCCAAGCTCATGTTTGTTCCGATATAAACTCTTCCGTGGTTGTTTTGATATTTTTGTTCTCCATCCGTGGTTGTTCTCCATCCGTGGTTGTTCCGATATAAACTCTTCAGTGAACAAACAATATAATATGTTCAAGCTCATCCGTGGTTGTTTTGATATTTTTGTTCTCCTTTGGCTCTTGGGCCATATCGGGCCTTGAATCAATATCAGCTTCATTTTTTGGATTTTTACTTGAGGTAGAAGGTAAATTATGCTCAACTGGATTCCGTAACTGCTATTTCTTGTCTCCATCTTTGAATGTTCCACTTACTCCTACAATTGTGTTGATTTCTTGTACCGCCTGTTGATCTCCTTTAATTTGACAAATCTCCCATTATGATGGAAATTTGATTACCTGGTGCAATGATATGGCACTACATACATATCATGAATTCATGGCCTTCCTAAAATTATATTATATGCCATGTCAACATCCACCGCATGAAATTTAGTGTCCTTGACGAAACTCTATGTGAATGTTGCCTAGATAATTTCTCTTTTTATTATGACACTTCAATTATCAAACCCAGACAACGATCGAGCCTTAGGAATGATATGATCGGTCGCTTCTATCTCATTTACTACTTTTAGCAATATGATGTTCACACAGCTACCTGGGTCAATCAAAACTCGTTTGACATTAGTATCATAAAAAAGTAAAAATATTACTAGTGCATCGTTATGAGGGAGATCAAGCCATCCGCATCTTCATCGTCAAACGTTATTTTGTCTCCTTCCAAATATTAAGGAACCCGCTTCCCGAGGGTAATTGAAATATTTTCTATCTTTTTGTTGTTGTGTACGTTACTCCGTTGACCTCCTCACCACTGGTAATAACATTTACCGTACTCTTTGGTGACGAGGGTTTTGGTGGTTCTTGCATGTTTTTCATAAAAGATTGCATTCCTTTTTTACTAAACAGATCAGTGAGGTAACCTTTTTCAGTAAATATTCAACCTCTCCTTGCAAGAGCCTGCAATCTGCTATTCTATGGCCATGATCATTATGGAATTCATATCAGAATTCCTGGCTTATTTTGTTGGGATCTGTCCTCATCTCTTTCGGCCATCGTACTTTATCACCCATACCTCTCAGCACAACTACCAACTCAGACGTACTAATGTTAAAATTATAATCTCTTATTTTTTTATCGGGAAATTTTATTGTTGTTTTGTCACGACCCCAGTTCGCCCTCCGTGAACCATCGTGTCGGCACCTAGTATCTACGACTAGGTAAGCCTAAATTGCGGAAGAAAACTAAAATTTTGCGGAAGTAAACAATTTAGAAATAGGATAAGCAATAACAATGTTCAAATGTGCCGCTCGGCATACACAATATATAAATCTCAAAACCAATATCTAAATCCAAGACCCGGAAACCCACGAATCACAAGCTAAGATAAATACTACATAGCTTTAACTCCGGAATGTCTAATAAGAACAGAAAAATATAGAAGGGCTAAATACTAAAAGCATGAATAGAAAGGGACTCCTCGGTCTGCGGACGCGGCAGATGTACCTCAAAGTATCTAAAGCAGTCGCCTCCCTCAAGCATAGTGAGTTTGAGAAGAGGTACCTGGATCTGCACATGAAAAACATGCGCAAAAAGGGAATGAGTACACCACAGCGGTACTCAGTAAGTGCCAAGCCTAACCTCGGTCAGGTAGTGACGAGGAAGGTCAGGGCCCTACTGATATTAAATAAGTATAGAAATGACAAAACAAAATAAACAGTCCAATTGAGAGTCTACAGTAAGAATATAATACAGGATAATAAGGAATTTAATAACTGAAACAGAGATAAGATAAAGCACAAGGAAATACTACTCGTAACAAGGATGATAACCGGGGGATCTCACAGTATCCTCAATATATATGTCGGTAATCTCTTGGTATCTTCAATGTATGATAGGGATCTCTTGGCATCCTGAGGATCTCTGGATATCCTCAATATATGCTAGGGATCGCTTGGTATCCCAAATATCTCTTGGTATCCTCAATGTATGCTAGGGATCTCTTGGTATCCTCAATGTATGCTAGGGATCTCTTGGTATCCCGAGGATCTCTTGGTATCCTCAATGTATGATAGGGATCTCTTGATATCCCGAGAATCTATCGGTATCCTCAACATATGATAGGGATCTCTTGGTATCCCGAAGATCTCTTGGTATCCTCAATGTACATGCTAGGGATCTCTCGGTATGATGCTCTTCAGCTCAAATCGTAAATGTGTACAGGGGATCTCCCGGGATGTTGTCCTGTAGTCCCAAAGCAAAACACACAACAATGGCACAAGGAACACTCATATAAACTCAACTTCATAACAAGGTAATACAGGCAATTCTAACCTAGCATGCTTCACGTAATACGAATAAGGTAGTTAAAGCAACTAAAGCAATTAAGTCAATTAGACATGCTTCTCTAAGTTAACACTAGGTTTAAAAGAGCAAGTAGAATAGATAGAAAGGGAAAGCATAATTAAAGTTCCTTAATGAAAACTGAATTTTCAACAATTAGCACAAGTACACACTCTTCACCTCACGTACAAGACATTTCAATTATCACAACACCAATCCTAAAGGGAAAGTCCCCTACACAAGGTTAGGCAAGCCACTTACCTCGAACCAGCTCAAAATCAACCCGACACCATGTCTTTGCCACGAGTACTCGACTCCAAATAACCCAAATCTATTCAATTCAATTGCATAATGTAAATAACACTTCAAGTAATTGATTCTACGATTAAACTCTAAGCTAATACGTGAAGTTATGTAAAATGACCAAAATGCCCCTCGGGTCCACATCTTGGAATCGGGTAAAATTTACATATTCCGGATACTTATTTACCCACGAGTCTAATCATATATGAAATCTATCAAATTGGATGACAAAAACCCAATCAAAACTCAATAATTTGGCCTACAATGTTTATCCAAATTTTCCACAAAAATTCAAAATTTAAAGACTAGATTTAAGATAGTAATCATGGAAACTGATCTAAGTTGGGTAAAGATCACTTACCCAAGTTACCCAGGAGCAAAGTCTTCAAATATTGCCCCTCCCGAGCTCTCAAATTCGAAAAATGTGAAAATAGGCTTAAACCCTCGAATTGGGGTTTTAATGAATATGCCCATGCATTGTTCTATGCGATTGCAGACATATTGTCGCGATCTCGAAGTGCATTCTACCACGCGCCCAAAAATCCTTCAACGCGAATGCAATGAAAGGTCTGTGATTGCGGACCTTCTCTCCTCAAAGCTACGCGATCGCGGTTGGCTTCACGCGACCGCGTAGAGTAAATATTTCATCTCCCACATGCCTAGGGTGCTCTACGCGATCGCGATTCCAGGTATGCGATCGCGGAGACCAAGTTCCCCAAACACTGCAATCGCGAAGGGGCTTGTGCGATCGCGAAGCAAAATTTCTGTCGGCCTCAACTTAACACTACGCGATCGCGGACTTACTCACGCGGTCGCAATGAACAAAAACCTGCTGCTGTAAAACCAGGAAAACCAGCAATGTGCCTGTTTGAGCACCCAAAACACACCCGAGGCCCCCGGGATGTCAACCAAACCTGCCAACCAATCCTAAAACATCATTAAAACTTCTTCCAACCTTCAGAACGCTCAAAACAACATCAAAACACCTACTTTTCATCGGATTCAAGCCTAAGAATCCCAAAAATTCTAAAAACATGCTTTTGATCAAAACGTCTATCAAACCTCCTCCGAATGACCTGAAATTTTGCACACACGTCACATTAAACATTACAGAGCTACTCCAACTTCCGGAATTCCATTCAGACCCTTGGATCAAAATCTCACTATCGAACCGGAAACTTCAAAAATTCAACTTTCGGCATTTTAAGCCTAAATTAGCTACGGACCTCCAAAACACAATCCGGACACGCTCCAATCCCCTAAATCACCCAACGGAGCTAACGAAACCATCGGATTTCCATTTCGAGACCGTATTCATACTGTTCCGACTACGGTCAACTTTCCAACACTTAAGCTCTCATTTAGGGACTAGGTGTCCCAAAACTCTCCGAAACTCAAAACCGAACATCCCGGCACATCAAAATAGCAGAAATAAACTTGGGGAAAGTAGTTAATAGGGGATCGGGGCATTAATTCTTAAGATGACCGGCCGGGTTGTCACATCCTCCTACACTTAAACATTTGTTCGTCCTCGAACGAGCATAGAGACATACCCAAAGCAGTGAAAGATGAGGGTAACGGCTGCGCATATCCTGCTCGGTCTCCCAGGTCGCCTCCTCGACCGGCTGACCCCGCTACTGAACCTTTACTGATGCAATGTTCTTTGACCTTAGCTTTCTATCCTGCCTGTCCAATATCACCACTGGCTCCTCAACATAGGCTAGATCCTTGTCCAACTGGACTGAACTGAAATCAAACACGTGCGACGGATCACCCTGATACCTCCGGAGCATCAAAACAAGAAATACCGGATGAACTCCTGCCAAGCTGGGAGGTAAGGCAAGCTCATAAGAAACCTCCCCAACACGCCTCACTATCTCAAAAGGGCCAATAAACCTCGGACTCAACTTCCATTTCTTCCCAAATCTCATGACGCCCTTCATAGGTGAAACTCAAAGCAAAACCCGCTCTCCAACCATATAGGAAACATCAAGAACCTTCTGGTCCGCGTAACTCATCTGTCTAGACTAGGCTGTACGGAGTCTATCCTGAATCACCTTAACCTTCTCCAAATCATCCTGAACCAAATCTGTGCCCAATAGTCTAGCCTCACCTAGCTCAAATCAACCCACCAGAGATCTACACCTCCTACCATATAAAGCCTTATACGGTGCCATCTGAATGCTGGACTGATAGCTGTTGTTGTAAGCAAACTCTGCCAATGGAAAGAACTGATCCCAACACCTTCCAAACTCAATGACACACACACGGAGCATATACTCAAGAATCTAAATAGTGCACTCGGACTGTCCGTCCATCTGACGGTGAAATGTTGTACTCAACTCCACCCGAGTACCCAACTCCTGCTAAAAGGCCCTCCAGAATCATGATGTGAACTCAGTACTCCTATCTGAAATGATGGACACTGGAATACCATGCAGATGAAAAATCTCCCAGATATAAATCTCTGCCAATCGCTCCGAAGAATAAGTAGTACACACAGGAATGAAATGAGCGGACTTGGTCAGCCGATCCACAATCACCCAAATAGCATCGAACTTCCTCAAAGTCTGTGGGAGCCCAACTACAAAGTCCATGGTGATTCGCTCCCACTTCCACTCCGAAATCTCTATCTGCTGAAGCAACCCGCACGGTTTCTGGTGCTCGTACTTCACCTGCTGACAGTTGAGGCACCGAGCTACAAATCTAACTATATCTTTCTTCATCCGCCTCTACCAATAATGTTGCCTCAAATCCTGATACATCTTCGTGGCACCCGGATGGATGGAATACCGCAAACTATGGGCCTCCTCCAGAATCAACTCTCGAAGCCCATCAACATTGGGTACACAAATCCGACCCTGCATCCTTAATACCCCATCATTACCAATAGTCACATCTCTGGCATCACCGTTCTAAACTTTGTCCTTGAGGACAAGTAAATGAGGGTCATCATACTGCCGCTCCCAGGTACGATCAAATAAGGAAGACCAAGAAACCACGCAAGCTAGAACCCGAATGGGCTCCGAAAGATCCAATCTCACACACTGGTTGGCTAAGGCCTTAACATCCATCGCCATAGGCCTCTCAGATGCCCGTAAATAAGTCAAACTCCCCAAACTCTCTGCCCGGTGACTCAAAGCATCAGCTACCACATTGGCCTTGCCCAGGTGATACAAAATAGTGATGTCATAATCCTTCAGCAACTCCAACCACATCCTCTGGCACAAATTTAGATCTTTTTTCTTGAACAAATGCTGCAAGCTCCGATGGTCAGTATAAATCTCACAGGGAACCCCAGATAAATAATGGTGCCAAATCTTCAGGGCGTGAACGATGGCAGCTAACTCAAGGTCGTGAAAAGGGCAATTCTTCTCATGTATCTTCAACTGTCTAGACGTGTAGGCAATAACCATATCGTCCTCCATCAACACCGCTCCGAGGCCAATCCTCGAGGCATTACAATAGAATGTATAAGACCCCGAACCTAAAGGAAATATCAAAACTGGGGTTGTAGTCAAAATTGTCTTGAGCTTCTGAAAGCTCGCCTCACACTTATCCATCCACTAAAATGGAGCACCCTTCTGTGTCAACCTGGTCATAGGGGCTACAATCAACGAAAACCCCTCCACAAAACGATGGTAGTAGCCCTCCAAATGAAGGAAACTACGGATCTCGGTAGCTGAGGATGGTCCGGGCTAACTCTGCACGACCTTTATCTTCTTCAAATCCACTTGAATACCCTCACTCGACATCACGTGGCCTAAGAATGCCACTGAATCCAACCAAAATTCACATTTCGAGAACATAGCATATAACTTCTTTTCTCTCAAAGCCTGAAGCACTGTCCTTAGGTGCTACTCATGATCTTCTCGACTCTGGGAATACACCAGAATATCATCAATAAAGACAATGATGAACGAGTCAAGATACGACCAGAACACACTGTGCATCAAATGCATAAAGGTTGATGGGGCATTGGTCAACCCAAATGACATAACAAGGAACTCGTAATGACCATACCGAGTCCTGAAAATAGTCTTCGGGATATCTGGCTCCCGAATCTTCAACTGATGGTAACCTGAGCACAAATCAATCTTAGAAAACGTACGTACGCCCTAAAGTTGGTCAAACATATCATCAATACGAGGTAAAGGATAATGGTTCTTTACTGTAACCTTGTTCAACTGGCGATAATCAATACACCTACGCATAGAACCATCCTTTTTTCTTCAAAAACAAGATAGGAGCACCCCAAGGCAATACACTGAGCCGAATAAAACCCTTATCAAGCAATTCCTGTAAGTGATCTTTCAACTCCTTCAACTCGGGAGGAGTCATACGATACGGAGGGATAGAAATAGGCTGAGTGCCTGGCAACAAATCAATTCCAAAATCAATATCTCTATCAGGCAGCATGCTCGGAAGATCAGTTGGAAACACATCGGGAAAATCCTGTACTACTAGGACTGAATCAACTGAAGGGGTATCAATACTGACATCTCTCAGATAAGCTAGATACGCGTCATACCCCTTCTCAACCATACGTTGATCCTTAAAGAAAGAAATAACTCTATTGGGAGTGTGATCTAAAGTACCCCTCCACTCAACACGCGGTACACCTAGCATAGGTTGCGTCATGATTTTGGCGTGACAATCAAGAACAGCATAATGGGGTGACAACCAGTCCATGCCCAAGATAATATCAAAATAAACTATGCTGAGTAATGATAGATCGGCTCTCATCTCAAAACCACTAAGAGCAACCAAACACGACTGATATATATGGTCCACAACAAGAGAATCTCCCATAGGAGTAGAAACATAAATGGAGGAACTCAAAGAATCCCGAGTACACCTAAATGCAGAGCAAAATAAGAAGACACATAAGAGTAAGTGAAGCTTGGATCGAATAGAGCCGATGCATCTCTTTGACAAACCAGTATAATACCTGTGATGACAGAATCGGAGGCAACAGCCTCGGTACGGGCAGGAAGGGCATACTATCTGGCCTGGCCTTCCCTTCTAGCTGGCTGCGCAGGTGGGGTAGCAACTGGTGTTGTGATCATAGCCTGAGAACTTTGCGGAGCGAGCTGTGGCTGAGAAGTCTATGAAGGTTCACTTCTCCCAAGTCTAGGGCAATCCATTACTACATGGCGTGTGTCACCACACTTAAAACAAGCTCTGGGAGGATGTGGCAGTGGGAACTGTGTGGTACGGGTACTCCAAAACCCCTAAACACCTGAAACACTATGTGAAATCTAAGATGCAAACTGAGCTAGCTGACCCACAAAACCTCTACCATGCCGTACGCTTTCTCAAAAATAAGGACCAGTGGGTCTCTCCAATCTACGAGGTCTCCTTACTTCCTTATACTCTCTTTCCTGACCTCGTCTGTCCTCTCTCTCCCGGACCCACCTGTCCTCTATTCGGCAAGAGGTCCTTACCACCCGCTGAACTGGGACCACAGGCTGTGTCACTATGACATCTGGAACCCGACCAATAAGAACTTGCTGCTTTGGAGTGGGGGTGGCGGAAGTCTGGATCCCTTCCCTGATCTATGAAGTAGCTGGTACAACCTGAATCAATCCCGCCTGAACTAACATACCAAACATGCTCAGGAACTGTGCTAATGTCTCCTGATGTGCTGGAGTAGTAGTAGCAGTAGGCGTATCCGATACCTGGGCTCTGGCTAGAAATGTTGGTTTCTCCACGGTGGCAGCTAGTGCGGATGCTCTGGCTGCACCGCATGTACGTCCTCGGCCTCTTCCCTGGCCCCGACCTCTGATGGCTCTCGTAGGGGGTGCGGGTGTCTGATCATCTCTAATAGCATGTGTTCTCACCATCTGTGAGAGAATGGAAGACAAAGGTTTAGGATTGTGATGTCAAAAATCTCGCACGATAGGGATATCAAATGAAGTGGAATTTTCCTAATGGTTACATAGCCTCTGGTAGATAAGTATAGACGTCTCCGTACAGATCAGCGAGACTCTAATAAACTGGCTTGCGATCCATGACTCCTATGAACCTAGAGCTCTGATACCACTTGTTACGACCCCGGTTCGCCCTCCGTGAACCATCGTGACGGTGCCTAGTCTCTACGACTAGGTAAGCCTAAATTGCGGAAGAAAACCAAAATTTTGCAGAAATAAACAATTTAGAAACAAAATAAGCAATAACAATGTTTAAATGTGCCGCTCGGCATACACCATATATAAATCTCAAAACTAATATCTAAATCCAAGACCTGGAAACCCACGAATCACAAGCTAAGATAAATACTACATAGCTCTAACTCCAGAATGTCTAATAAGAACAGAAAAATACATAAGGGCTAAATACTAAAAGTAGGAATAGAAAGGGACTCCTCGGTATGCGGAAGCGGTAGATGTACCTCGAAGTCTCTAAAGCAGTCGCCTCCCTCAAGGATAGTGAGTCTGAGCAGAGGTACCTAGATCTGCACATGAAAAACATGCACAGAAAGGGCATGAGTACACCATAGTGGTACTCAGTAAGTGCCAAGCCTAACCTCGATCGGGTAGTGACGAGGAAGGTCAGGGCCCTACTGAGATTAAATAAGTATAGAAATGACAAAATAAAATAAACAGTCCAATTGAGAGTCTACAGTAAAAATCTAATACAGGATAATAAGGAATTTAATAACTAAAACAGAGATAAGACAAAGCACAAGGAAATACTACTCGTAACAAGGATGATAACTGAGGGATCTCACAGTATACTCAATATATATGTCGGGGATCTCTTGATAACCTAAGGATCTCTTGGTATCCTCAATGTATGATAGGGATCTCTTGGTATCCCAAGGATCTCTTGGTATCTTCAATGTATGATCGGGATCTCTTAGTATCTCGAGGGTCTCTCAGTATCCTCAATATATGCTAGGGATCTCTTGGTATCCCGAGGATCTTTTGGTATCCTCAATGTATGCTAGGGATCTCTTAGTATCCTGAGGATCTCTTGGTATCCTCAATGTATGATAAGGATCTCTTGGTATCCCAAGGATCTCTCGGTATCCTCAATGTAAGTTAGGGATCTCTTGGTATCTCGAGTATCTCTTGGTATCCTCAACGTACGTGCTGGGGATCTCTCGGTATCCCGCACTTCAGCTCAAATCATAAATGCATATAGGGGATCTACCGGGATGATGTCCCGTAGTCCCAAAGCAAAACACATAACAATGGCACAAGGAACACTCAAATAAACTCAATTTCATAACAAGGTAATACAAGCAATTCTAACCTAGCATGCTTCACGTAATACAAATAAGGCAGTTAAAGCAAATAAAGCAATTAAGTCAATTAGACAAGCTTCTCTAAGCTAACAGTAGGTTTAAAAGAGCAAGTTGAATAGATAGAAAGGGAAAACACAATTAAAGTTACTTAATGAAAACCAGATTTTCAACAATTAGCACAAGTACACACTCTTCACCTCACGTACAAGGCATTTCAATTATCATAATACCACTCCTAAGGGGAAAGTCCCCCACACAAGGTTAGGCAAGCCACTTACCTCAAACCAGCTCAAAATCAACCTGACACCACGTCCTTGCCACGAGTACTTGACTCCAAATGGCCCAAATTCATTCAATTCAATTGCATAATGTAAATAAAGCTTCAAGTAACTGATTCTACAATTAAATTCTAAGCTAATACGCGAAGTTATGTAAAATAACCAAAATGCCCCTGGGCCCATATCTCGGAATTGGGTAAAATTTACATATTCTGGACACTCATTTACTCATGAGTCTAATCATATAAGAATCTCTCAAATCGGATGTCAAAACCCCAATCAAAACTCAATAATTCGGCCTATCAAGTTTATCCAATTTTTCATAAATTTTCCACCAAAATTTCGAAATTTAAATACTTGATTTAAGTTAGGAATCATGTAAACTGATATAAGTTGGGTAGAGATTACTAACCCAAGTTACCCAGGTGCAAAAGTCTTCAAAAATTGCCCCTCCCAAGCTCTCAAATTCGAAAAATATGAAAATAGGCTTAAACCCTCGAATTGGGGTTTTAATGAATCTGCCTAGGCGAAGTGCATTCTACCACGCGCCCAAAAATCTTTCAACGCGAACGCAATGAAAGGTCTGCTATCGCGGACCTTCTCTCCTCAAAGCTACGTGATCGTGGTTGGCTTCACGTGACCGCATAGAGTAAATATTTCATCTCCCACAGGCCTAGGGTGCTCTATGCAATTGCGATTCCAGGTATGCGATCGCGGAGACCAAGTGTCCCAACCTCTACGATCGCAAAGGGGCTTGTGCAATCGCGAAGCAAAAATTTTGCCGCCCTCAACTTAACACTATGCAATCGCGGACTTACTCACGTGGTTGCGATGAACAAAAACAAGCTGCTATAAAACCAGGAAAACCAGCAATGTATTTCAGGCCAAAAGTGCCCGTTTGAGCATCCGAAACACAACCGAGGCCCCCGGGATGTCAACCAAACCTGCCAACCAATCCAAAAATATTATTCAAACTTGTTCCAACCTTCAGAACGCTCAAAACAACATGTAAACCCCTACTTTTCATCGGATTCAAGCCTAAGAATCCCAAAAACTCTAAAAACACGCTTTCGATCAAAAAGTCTATCAAACCTCGTCTGAATGACCTAAAATTTTGCACACACATCACATTAAACACTACGAAGCTACTTCAACTTCTGGAATTCCATTCAGACCCTCAGATCAAAATCTCAGTATCGAACCGGAAACTTCAAAAATTCAACTTTCAGCATTTCAAGCCTAGATTAGCTACGGACCTCCAAAACACAATCTGGACACGCTATTATCCCCAAAATCACCCAACGGAGCTAACAGAACCATCAGATTTCCATTCCAAGTCTGTCTTCACACTGTTCTGACTACGATCAACTTTCCAACACTTAAGCTCTCATTTAGGGACTAGGTATCCCAAAACTGTCCGAAACTCAAAACCGAACATCCCGCCACATCAAAATAGTAGAAATAAACTTGGAAAAATATTTAATAGGGGATCAAGGCGTTAATTCTTAAGACGACCGGTCGGATCATCACATGTTTCTTGCTATATCCCGTTCCTTATGGAATTGGGAGGAAGAACTCATCACCTTTTGCCTCATTCTTTGATCAAGCCTGTTCTTGTTTTGATTTATAATCTCGTCCCATGGGTCCCATGTAAAGCTCGTGCCTATTTTTTCCAGGCCTCCTTTCCGTTTCAGAATGTCTAGACTCGAACCTATATTCTACCTTCGGCTGAGACAATGTATCTTCTTCTATTCGTAACTTTGTAATGTACCTGTTATATATGGCATTCCAAGAAATTGCAAGAATCTCCCGCAGGCTTTCTTTTATTCTTCTCGTGGCTTCTAAACTTTTCTTATTCAAATTACTCGTGAATGCCATAGTTGCCCAATGATCAGTTACATATGGTAACATCATCCTCTCCCGCTGGAATCGATCTGCGAATTCCCTGAGCAATTTTGTACTTTCTTGTTTTACTTTGAAGATATCTTCCATTCTCTTTTCTACTTTTTGAGCTCCTGAATGTGCTTTTATAAATGAATCTGCAAGCTCAGCAAAAGAATTAATAGAATTTTTTAGTTAAGAGTGAATACTGAGTTAAAGCTCCTTTTGTGAGGGCTTTCGCCAATTTTTTCCAACAAAACTGATTCAGTTTCCTGCTTGGTTAAGTCTTTGCCTTTGACCCCTGTGGTAAATGCTGTAACGTGATCTTGTGGGTCAATATTCCCATCACACATATGATATCGGACATTTTGAACTTTTTAGAAATCGGTAATAATGTTGCACTCGGCTTCCAAGGGTGTTGTGAATACTTATCTATATCTACTCCTTTGATCATGGGTGAAACACCTGGTATTTGTTCTATCCGCTCATTTTATTCCTTGAGCAGCTTCTGCAAGGTTAGTACCAAATTTTAAAAATTAGAATTGCTTAGTGTATCTGACCTTTCGGCTCCAAAATTGTTTTACATTTCCCCACTTTCATAGTTTTCAAGCCCTGAATGAGAGTTTTCCGTGGTTGTATTTATTGGTGGTGAAGCCTACACAATACTTGAAAATCGACTTGCAAAAACTCGAAAAGTTTCACCAATCTATTAAGCAATAAACTGCTTTAAACCGTCTTGCTCATTTTTTTGCTCATCAATTTGTTGTCCAACGTTACGATTAGCAGATCTTTCTGGTGAATTTTTTCAGGAACGCTGTGAAGTAGTTGTGGGTGTATGGTGTGGTGGAGTTCCACCTTGCTGTCTTCCTTGATCTTCGTTACCCACCTGATCAATTTTGTTAGTAATAGACATATTTCGCTGTTAAAGATAAAATATGAAAAGTGAAAAGATTACTAGATTTTTCGGCAACGGAACCAATTTGTTTAACCAAAAAAATATTGAAATAAGTCGGGTTTCTAATAACCAATTTTACTTTAATATTATAAATATAAGAGGATAAATAATAATAGAAAATAAATATTCATTGGGTAAAGAAAAGAAAATTCTATTTATTGTTGCAGGTTTTTTCCAAGAACTCTGACTAAGTACTGTCAATCAAGCAGAAAGGTAAGAATAAAAGACTGATTGCATATATTTAAAAATTTCTTTTATGATTGTACAAAGTAAGGTAATGGGAATTTATTTAAGGATATAATATGTTACTGCTTTCCCCCACTTAATTCCTGCCCATTATTAACATTAACTACATTAATGTCTCATTAATCAACTTATTCATAACGATTATAGTAATAATAGACAATCACGTATAATTAGGGATTATGTTGATTCTCATTCTAAATTTGCAACTGTAAATGAATCTCCTCTTTTATAGTCTTCGTGCATCTCTGCCTATCTATTCTTTCCCAATGGTCAAATAAGGTATCTTTTGTAAATAATTCCATAGTTATATGGTATCATTTGTAAACAATCATGTAGGTTTTTTAACCACGCTTCTTCATTCCTCCTTATATCCCTTATTTGAATGCCACATGTCTACATACCATTAATCCATCTATCATACTATTTTTATACCAATAAAAATGAGTACATGAGCACTACTGAATATCAAAATATAAGGTCAAATCCTCAATACAAATGTCTGAACAATAGAACAGTAATAATAGAAATAAATGAAAGAGAACTCCAAGTTCTGCGAACGACATAGCAGCTACCTCGTAGTCTGCTCAACTATGCTGATGCGAACTGTAGCAATCATCGCACCTAAGAGTACCTGGATCTGCACATAAAGTGCAGAGTGTAGTATGAGTATAATCGACCATATGTAATTATTAAGAAACAAACCTTGGGCTGAAAGCAGTGACAAGCTCGGAAGAAAAGTTAGTATCCAACATCAATAATTAATAACAACTCAGAATATAATGTATACAGTTGAAATAAATAACTCAAAGATTTCGAGTTCAACTCCATCATAATTACGGGAAATTTAGACATGCTTTTCAAGTATAATATTCAAAGCCCAAGACAGCTAAGATATTTTAATAACCAGCTACCATGATGAAAGTATATCTATATGCCTACATGTCAAATATACATGTCAAGTCAATATCATCATAGTAAAACCATCAAGAATAGCAACACTCAGCATGCTCATGGTACCTGGCACAATGCCCCTCACCATCACACACAACTACACTCAGCAGTGTATGGGTGCCTATCATTAATGCCCCTCACCAAAGCACATATTTATCAGTTTGTATGGGCTCACTGTAATATCATACTTTGGAGGGGCGGATCCTGGCCCATGCGTCAATCAATATCATATAGCCCAATAGTGGTTCCTGGTGCACGCGTCGCCCCTAATCAGTACTGCGTATCCCAATATGGGCCTGGCGTATGCGTCACCTCAAAATCAATACCATATCGGCTCTATGTCCCAAACTCTGTCAAAAACCACTCAAATCTAAGTTAACCACATCTCACAGTACTTAATTCAACAGTGTTATGCATATGAGCCATCAACAACATGTGAGAAATCAAAATAAGAAAGCACCGAAATGGAGATATCATACACGGATATAGCATCATGACTGAGGGTATGTGTACAATTAAGGCACAAATAGCTCAAATTAGCATGAATAGCCCTATCATGTCCCAAACAATTAAGCACAAAGCCTAAACATGATCTCTAACATGAAGCATAGCTCAAATAATCATACAAGTAGAGAAAACATGGATATAATGAGGCATGATACTAAACAAGTCCGGTAATAGTCTAAAATCCACCCGAATCATGAAAACCCTGGTGCACGCACACGCGCCCGTTCTCTAGCATGCGTGTCACCCCCCAACACCTCAAATATCATAGTTCTCAGGGATAATTACCCTCAAATCCAAGTTTAGATATGATACTTACCTCAAAATACGTGAAATAATACTCCAAAAAGTCCTTCCCATGTGAATCGACCTCTGAGCAATTTGAATCTAGCCAAAAAAAACTTAATATTATCAAATAATGTTGCAGAAAATAACCCCAAATAATAAAGCTTCGGTCTTTATCAAAATCAAAAAGTCAACCCAAAACGTCAATGCCTGGCCCGCACCTCGGAACCCAATAAAACTCACAAAATTCTGAACACCCATTCAAATACGAGTCCAACTATACCAATTTCATCCAATTCCGACCACAAATCGACCTTCAAATCATAAAATTATTTAGAAAGTTGTTACTAAAATCTCCAATATTTTCACTTAAGTTCACCAATTAAATGCTAAAAATAAGGATGGAATAATTGATAATGGAAAAATTCGATTCAAAAACACATACCCCAATCCAAATCAGGAAAATCCCTTCCAAGATCACCCAAATCTATGCTCTCTAACACAAATGTGATAAAATAACCAATACCCTCAAAATAGAGTACTTAAATATTCTGCCTAGGCATATGCATTGCGATCGCGATCAACAAATATTCCAGCTTCCCAAAACACCTTACGCGAATGCGGCCCCAGGCTCGTGATCACAACTCTCTAGCTGCCAACACTCCATGAATGTGAAACAAGCCACGCAATCGCGAAGGCTAAGTACTGACGCTCTGACTATTCTTTCCTTCTTCACGAATGCGGCTCCCTATACGCGAACGTGTAGAGAAAAAACTCACCTGCTACCAAATACCTTCCACGATCGTGACCATCCTTCTGCGATCACGAAGAACAAAAGAGCATCAGAATACAATTGATGCAAATCAAGGGAAAATGGTCTGAAACCACCCTGAAATACACCGAGGCCCCCAGGATCCCGTCCAATCTCATCAACAAATTCCAAATCATAACATGAACCTGTTCAAGGCCTCCAATCCAATAAAAAAATATGAATCGCACCACGATCCAAGCCTAAAGAACGAATGAAATTTAAACTTTCAAAACTCAAACCACATTAAATTAACTCAGAATGACCCAAATTTTTTATGCAAGTCACAAATGATACAACGGATATATTCCAACTCCCAAATTAAAATTCAAACCCGATATCAACAAAGTCAACTAGCAGTAAAACCTACCAACCTTCCAAACCTTCAACTTTCCAACTTCCACATTCAAGTCACACGACCTAGGAACCTCCAAATCCAATCCGGACATACGCTTAAGCCCAAAATTACCATACTAAGCTATTGGAATAATCAAAATATCATTCTGTAGTCGTCTTTACAAAAGTTAAACTGCGGTCAACCCTTACAATTTAAGCTTCCAATCTTGGGGCTAAGTGTCCCAATTCACTCCAAAACCTCCCTGAAATCAAACCAACCACTCAGGCAAGTTACATAACTAGGAATATACATATGTAAAGCATCAAATAAGAGAGATAGGGATAAAATACTCAAAACAACTGACCAAATCGTTATAGGATCAGCCTTTAAATGATGCAAGTCCATATCATAGGTTTCTTGAAAAGTTGTTGTATCTCACTATCACGAGAACAGACATCTCATTTCCAGTCCATTGTCTTAGCTAGTTCATGCACAGTCCTATATCCTCTGATATGGAGGTTGCACGTCGAGTAGTCAAATATATTGAGCTGAGTCCAGGTTTAGAGATTCCTATGAAAGTAAAGTATTCTGCTTCTTTCACAACTTTCTATGATACTGACTGTGTGCTTGCCCCAACATTAGGAGGTCTATCACTGGGTAGTTTGTTGATTTTGGTGACTCTTTAATCTCATGGAAGTCCAAGAAATAATCCACCATTTCCAAAAGATCAGTTGAGGCTGAATACAAAAGGTTAGCCCTCATTGTTGCCGAGGTCGTTTGATTGCTTGGCTTATTGAGAGAATTAGGTGCACAACTATTCTGCCTGTTAATATATATTGTGATAGCAAGTCTGCTATCCAAACTGTAGCCAACCCTGTCTTTCACGAGTGCACCAAGAACATCAATACTGATCTATATTTCATTTGCGAGAAGGTGTGGCACGGTCACATTAGTACTTTTTACTTGGCTACTACTGATGAACAAGCAGATTTACTCATCAACGGTCTTGGTAGAGCTCAATATAATTATTTGTTATCATACTAGGGATCAAGAACATCTCCATCTCCCTTAGCTTGGGGGGTGTATAGAGTTATGGATTTTAGAAAATATACAAGCAGCAAGAAGGTTGCAAAAAAGGATTGAAAAACTGTCTCTGAAATTTTATTAATCATATGGATTTAAATAGCCAAATAAATAAAGTATTAGACTGCTCCTACAACTAAATTACTACACTCTTACTATAATTAAAATTCTAAATCTTCTAGCAGACTCCTCCTAAAACTAAACAACTAATTATTCTAGAAAACAGTAGCAGTAACAGATGCAAAATCCAACACTCCTCCTTGCTTCTGTTGCTGCAGTCTAAAGAAGGTCATCCTCAATTCCTTCTTCTGCTATTAGTGCTTGTGCATGAGCATCTTTGAACTTGCATATTTTTATAACATGACTTTTTTGCTTGCAATTTCCATATAATGCATCAGGTCTCCACCAACAAAATTTTTCTAAGTGTGTGTTCTTTTTGCAATATTTGCAATAAGGATAATCGACTTTTTCTTTTTAGTGTTTCGCATAAAAATACCCTCAGTAACTTTATCTTGTCTGAAGGCCCTTCTTTGGTCTTGTGCTTGAAGAGCACTTATTAATTCTGCAACAGAGATGGTAGAGAGATCTTTAGACTCTTCCAAAGAGGAAATTTTGGATTCAAATCTCTCGGGAATTGTCACAAGAATTTTTCAACTATCTTGTCGTCTTTGAAATCCTCGCCAAGCAATCTAATTTTATTGACAATTAAAGAAATTCAGTCAGAATACTTAGCGATGGTCTCATCATCTTGCATTCTAAGAGATGATACTCCTGTTTGAGTGTTTCCCAAGCTTCTTTTGTTGTCTCACATGCAATGATTTTAGAGAAGATTAAATCTGCAACTGAATTTTGAATTATAGTTTTGGCTCTGTATTTTTTGGTTTTCTCATCTGAATGAGCTTTGATTTGGGCAAGGGTAGGATTTGCAGGAAGTGCTTGTATAAGTCTGTCTTCCATTACAACTTCCCATAGATCATAAGCTTCAAGATAAGATTTCATCTTCACTGACCAAATATGATGGTTTTCACCAGTGAAAATTTGTGGGGTATTCAAAGAGAGACCGCTGCTTGCCATTGTTAAAAATTTGGTTAAAAATCGGTATGGGTAATAATGCATATGGTTTAAAAGTAGTTGAAATTGCTTGTTTTCAGTGAATTCAGAGATCCGTCAAGATCAATCAATGGAGGCTACGATACCACTGTTGCTTGCCATGATTAAATATCGGTATAGGTTAAAAATCTTTGTATTGGTTAAAAGAAGCTCAAGTATGGGTTAAAAGGAGCCCACGTGTTAAGAATAAACATGGGGTAAAAGATGCTCATCATTAAAAAGAAGTGTGAGTTAAAACTGGCACTGGAACTCATGTGTTGCAAGTAGGCATGACTTAAAACTGGCATTGGTTAAAAGTGGCCAAAATATGGGTTAGAAAGAGTTTTTATTCCAATAAAGATGCAGCAACAGACGTTTTGAATACGATTGTGATTGTAAATTTATCTCCACATGTAGCATCATATTCAAACTTTTGTTAATAAATTTTCATTATCATCTTGATCTAAACACGCATAATAACATGGTGCACGTGGAAACTAACAATACAAAGCTTGGTGGACGATAAATCAGACGACAAAAGAAAAGTATATTAAACTAAGCATAATAGTTTATAATGGTTTGGTCAATTGATCTACATATGATAAAACTAATATAAAAGAAGATAAACTATCGAGAGAAAAATCTCTCCTTAAACAAAACTCTTTAATGATTACATTGTGGATATTTTTTTGGTTGTCTTGTGAGAAGCAAAGATCCTTAATTTATAAATGTGCAAAACTTGTCTTCCAAGAAAAGGATAAGACATATTAAGGAGATTTAATCCTTTTAGGAGTCTTTTTCCATTCCTTCAAGAAAGAGAGTCCTAATAGATTAGAAATTCAGGGCAAATCCTAACAATCTCCCCTGACCTGAATTTGCTTGACAAAGTTGATTCACCTTCTTCATATAATTTTCTATCACTGTTGTATAATCTCCATCTCCCTTAGCTTTTGTTGGGGGGGGGGGGGTGTATAGCGTGTGCCTATCATGTTTGGTGTCACTTATCTTAACCATAGCTGTTAGTTTTAGCCTTAGTAATCATATAGAGTTAATTGTTAGTTAGTTAGTTGTTATTATTAGAATAGACAGCAAGATGACAGCTGGATCAGTTAGTGGCTGGATCATGTTAGTTAGTTTTATATACGCAGATACTTAGCTTCTTCTGTATACAATTCAATTGAGGTAATAAAATTAGTTTCTAGAATGCTCTCGATTCTTCTTCGCACTTTACATACACTACATTATGTGTTCTTCCAACCTTTAATTCATGGAATTTAACATTATAGGAGTAGGTATTAGAAGGATTTTGTAGGGAGCAAATCGTCTTAATGAAAATATTCGGGGTGTCGTTAATATTTTTGGGTGGTGAGTTACCATACAAATTCTAGAAGTTGTTTCAAGACTAATGACATATGTATTAAATATACATAGTTTACCTATCAACCTGCGCAATCTCTATTACACACTTCTGGTTCACGGAAAATCTTTTACATACCTAACCTTTCAAAAGTATATCTAAGACACACCACTTTTGACCAGGTAACACTCAGCAATTGCTTGCAAACTACAAGCTGACAAGGATACAAAAAAACACATGAAGCATACACTGCCCAGATATTCATGGACGAAGCAGTGTATATCAAAGGATTCCACAAGATGCAAAAGCTGGACAATATGTAGCTCAACACTAATGAAGTGCAAAGAAGATGTTATTGAAGAGAATTCACACATATGGCCAAGGATCGAACTGCAATTCTGGACACAAGAGGTCATAGTCATAACACTACCCAATTTTCTATGGGCGAGGTACTATGTTTCAAGGGACTCTACGGGATTCAAAAGCTGGATAAGAAGGGAATGCCTAGTATCAACAAAACCTATGACACACGAGGAAGGCATTCTGGGTGGAGCTTCATACTCAAAGGCAAGGATCATCACTCAAATCTGGACGCACATAGTCACCATGAAAAGGAATTGCTGGGCAGCTGAGAAAATGAAATGCACTTTTCATATCTTAGTTGTTTCCAGGTTTTCAAGACATGATAATGCAATCCTCCAGTCAAATGATATGATCTCCACGGGGTTTAAAATCATCATGAAGAAGGTCCAATACGGCAAGCCCAGATACACTCTTGTGGATTGTGGCTATTTTTGTAATGTCCTTTGCTACTGTTTTAGCCACTTTATAGTACATAATGTGATATTAATTTTGAGTATTATACTCAAAAATGATAATAGGGATGATGTAATTTCACTAGATAGGCAGCTATATTTCTTAGACTCATTGACATTATGTTTTATTAATGTTTAGATATATATAAAAAAATCAGCCCTAGCCACCTCGCCTAGTGGATTTATTTTTTAAAAAAAAAGAAAGAATCCTGAATACTACATGGGGAAAGATATGAAGGGAAGTTGGCCTAAGGAAGATGACTAGAGGGAGGGGGAAGGGTTCCTCTGGTATAAGGAAAGAATATGGGATTTTTTAAAGGCTTCACGTGTGTTTTTTGTGCGTAAACACGCGAGTGCCACCTGGTCAAAAGTGGTCTGTCTTGGTTATACCTTTAAAAGGTTACGTGTGTAAAAAGTTTTCCATAAATAAGAGGTGTGTAATATGAATTTTGCTGCATGATCGATAGGTAAACTATGTATATTTCCTAAACAAAAATAAGAGTAATTTTTTATATTTGTGCCTCTGTCTTCATTCGTAGTGACAAAATATTAAAACTGGCATAGGATTATAGCCCATTATGCTGGGCTCAAAACGCCAAACTTGAAGAAAAAGGTAAAAATTAGCTAGGTTGGTCACTTTTTGGGATGGTTATTAGAGTTTATCCATATTTTAAATTGTAATGGCAACGTATAAATATTCAAAGTCCAGTAGTTATTCCTGAAGTTGTTTTGTCACGATCCAAAATCTCAACCTGTCGTGATGGCACCTAACACACCTGCTAGGCAAACCGACAATCACTTAACGGCTAAACATTTGAATAAAACATGTCCTTAATAAACTCAACAGCGGAAAAATCTCATAAACATCTAATGTAAATAAATGAAATGCTACTACAACCACCCTAAAATCTGGTGTCAACGAGCACATGAGCACTACTAAGTATCAACTTAAACAAAAAAACTCGAGTACAACTGTCTGATTAATAGAACAGTACTGAAAAAAATAAAAAGAAAGAGAGTCAAGGTCTGCGGACATCATAGCAGCTACCTCGAAGTCTCCCAAGTAGGTAATAGCACAAATCTAGCAATCACCACGTCCGGATGTACCTGCATATAAAGTGCAGAGTGTAGTATGAGTACAACCGACCTCATGTACTCAATAAGTACTAGAACTAACCTTGGGCTGAAAGCAGTAATGAACTCAGAAGGATACAGTCAGAACCAATATAATGACAGCAGAGGTGTAATAATGACAAAGACTATAAATAACTCAAAGAAATTCCCAAAATTAGCTCATACATGGTACAGAAATTTAGACATACTTTCAAGTTCACAATTAAAGACCGACACTGATAAGAATATGTCAAGTGTAACTAGCATGAGGAATGGACATATCTATGCCTACATGTCAAATATGCATGTCAAATGTATGATTTCGCAGTGATAATATCAGGTACTCATACTCTCAGAGTACTCAATCTGTCTATCTCAAATGCCCACTCATCACACACACAATTACTCAGCACCATACGGGTGCCTAGCATCGATGGCCCTCACCAAAGCACGTGTATATATATCACTATAACTGCGCTTATTGCTGGCATGTCAGACTCCGGAGGGGCGGATCTCGCCCAAGTGATAATATAAGGCATGTTATTGCAGCCCGATATAAAATAAAAAATAAGCCGATAAGGCCTACTGTAGCGTGTAGCCGATCCACAATAATACTCACAACTTGGCTCTCAGGTCTACCTCACAGCTCATCAATCTCTCAAGTATCAAGGGCTCACAATCTCGTACCACTCATCCCAAACAATAATAACATGTGATGTAACAGTGAATGATAACAGAGATTGCGATAAGATATGCAAATTAAGAAACATAACTGAGTATATAATTACAGTTTAAGCATATAACTCAAAACAACATAAGTAACCTCAATAGGTCTCAACTAAATAAGCACCACAGCCTAAACATGATTTCTAACATGAATAACAATCCAATTACTCGAACATGTGGGGATTTCACAAATATAACAAGACTTGATAAAAAATCAGTACAAAAATCAACACGAATCATGGTTACCACGGTGCACGCCCACACGCCCGTCACCTAGCATGTGTGTTACCCAACACAACACAATTAACACATTTTCTGGGGATAAATACCCTCAATTCCAATCTTGCCACGCGAACTGGTCTTCTAGCGACTCGAATCTATCCAAAGCAACTTAATTCCATCAATAAAAACTAGAGGAAATTATTCCAAAAGATAAATCTAATGTCTTTATTCAAAATCGGAAAGCTAACCCAAAAATTCAACCCCGAGCTTACACCTCAAAATCCGATAAAATTTATAAAATCCGAACACCATTCAATAATGAGTCCAACCATACCAAAATCATCCAATTCAAACCAAAAATCAACCCTCAAATCCCCAAATCTCATTCTCCAATACATAGTCCAAAATCCCCAATCAAAAACACATAATCTAATTGTAAAAATCAATGTATATTCAATATTTATGGACAAAAGTAATTAAAAGTCACTCACCTTTTCAATTATAGTGAAATCCTCTCCCCTAGCCGAGCTCTACAAGTCCAAAATGAGAGAAAACTCGAAACCCTTCGAAATATATGACACTGCCAGGCATTTCGCATCTGCGACCCACACCTTCGCTTCTGTGGAACTGCTTCTAGAGTCAAATATCCGCATATGCAGAAATCACTATGACACCCAACCAACAGCACATGTGGCTCAAGATGCGCACCTGTGGGACCTCTTCTGCGGCCTTGCCTCCGCTCCTGAGGAGAAACTCTGTTTCTATGATTCCAGCCTCACCTAACCTATCCCGCTTCTGCGGCACACTTCATCGCACCTGCGGGCTCGCAGATGCGGAAAGTTCTATCATCTGCGACCTCTATCAAGCCTCGCCAAACTCCGCACCTGCGACAATATTATCACTTTTGTGACTTCGCACATACGGCCCCTTTCTTGCAGGTGCAATCACACAGGCATCAAAAAAATTCAGCCAAGTTCCTAAGTCCAAAACTAATCCGAAATCAATCTGAATCTCATTCGAGACCCCCCGGGAACCCATGAACATACTAACAAGTTCGAAAATATGATACGAACTTAATCGAAGCCTCAAATCACATAAAACAACATAAAATTCATGAATCGCACCTCAATTCAAGCCTAATAAAACTAATAAACTTCCAACTTCTAGAACCAATGTCGAATCATATCAAACCTGTAAGCACATGATTTTTGACCCTCCCCGAGAATTTTCACATTTTTAGTGTGAATATGTGAAATTGGGTCTAGTATAGCTATTTTAACTATTTTTACTTTATTTCATTGCAAAAAGAAAAATTACAAAAAAAAGTATATATATAAATTTTAGTTTATGTATCCCTCATAAACTTGAAAAAAATCAAAAATTGCACTTTATTTTGGTACTTTATATAAATTCGAAAATTAACAAAAAATATATATATAATTCTATTAATGTTTTGAAGTCATTTTAATACAAAAAATATTATTTCATATTTTTGTCTTTATTAAAAAAAACGAAAATTACAAAAAATAGTTTTATTAATATGTTATAGTTATTTTAACTTTGAAAAATACAAAAAATATTACTTCATATTTTATCTTAATATTTACGAAAATTACAAAAAATGGTTTTATTAATATTTTATAGTCGTTTTAACTTTGAAAAAATACAAAAATAGTACTTCATATTTTATCTTAATATTTACGAAAATTACAAAAAAATAGTTTTATTAATATTTTTGTAGCTATTTTAAAATCTTGAAAAATATTTAAAAATATATAGTTTTGTTTAAATACTAGTCTTATTTTTGGTAGTTATTTTGCTTACATAGGACTAGTTAAGCAACGTGTTCCTATTTCTCGGGTCCGGGCAAAAGAATAATATTCGGGTTCAAACTACCCGGTTTTAGGCCTAATTTTCGGACCTAGCCCATAATAAACCGTGTCCAGGACACGTGGGGAACCCCACCACGCGTGGGGGACATATGCCTTGAACCCCACCACGCGTGGGCTCATTTTTCGGGGCAAACCATGTCAAATACACGGACTACACATTTGACAAAGGGGGGGATTTTTGGGAATTTTGGAATTTAAAAAAAAAAAAAAAAAAAAGAAAACAGCTACTGTTGACGCTTCTTCTTCATAAAAGAAGAAGAAGCAAAAACCTAAAAAAGGAAAAAACGAAAGGAGCCCCCCTCCATCAACAAACAGCCCCCCCAGCACCGACAACCTCCTCCTCCTGTCCAAACAACCAACCTCCTCCTAATGTCCAAACAGACCATCGCTCTTCAACCCACGACGACCCTCCTCCTCCTCGCAACGTCCAAACACCTACTGTAAACGACCTTACTGACCGGACTTTCCCCCCGAGCACCGGACCAACATAACCAACGACCAAACACCACCCCATCACCACCGTCCGACACCACCAACGAACACACCCAAACGACTCCGACCAAAACCACCATTGACGCCTCAAAACCACTTCCAAAACCTACCCAGCTGACCCCCCGTCACTGTCACCCCAGCACCACGACCAACGTCAACAACCCACCCCGTCGCAGCCCCAGTCCCTTCGACCACCAAACACCGGCAACCACCCCTCCTCCTCCTAGCTCTAACGAACCAGTCCGCCATTTTCAGTCCGACGAGCAGCTATCGCTGCATGCCAGGCAGTCGTAGCTGCGTTTCCGAGCAGCGGTGGGTTGCTGCGATCTTGCTTGGCCGAGTTTTCTGTTTTTCCGTCGAGGTCGACTTTGGTTCGTCGAGGCGCTGTCCGAGGTTCCGTCGTTGTTCTTCATTTAGAGAGGTCCGGCTTGAGTTCCGTCGGAATCGTGTTTGTCGTCCTAAGTTGGCCGAGGTTCAAAGGTTAGTAAACCTCGAGCATTAAATAAGGAAATGTTATGTCAAAAGTTCAAAAAATGCAATATAGAAATTGGTATGATAATTTTCTGCTTATGTTTTCATCGTATGCATTTTTGCTCATTTTGCGTTATGTGATTCTTGTTTATTTGATGTCATTTAATTAAGTTTGACTAGTTGTTCTATGACACAAGTTTGCCGTTAATTTGTTCGTCCATTCCTTCGCTTAGTTCATCAAAAAAAAAATTTATTATTAGTACATGTTATTACTACTCCCGAAATACTCATTCGCTAAAAATCTTTTATTAAACTTCTAACAAGTTATGAGATTTTAGTTGTAAAGAAGTTGTAAGGTTTAGTATGGTTAAAAGCGTAAAAATGGCATCCCTTTAAAATATATAAAAAAATAATAATAAATAAATAAATAAATAAAATAATAAGAATGAGATGAGCCTCGCCGAATAAAAATACAAATTGCGGGGCCCTCAGTAAATACTTGTTTAAAATTACTTAGAATTCGGGAGGGTCGTTTAGCGAATTTCACGGCCTCCGCAAAATAATAACGCGATAGTCTCTTTAGGCGCGCGTTTAATAATTTACTTTCTTAAACTCGGGTGCGCATTTCATGCGACCCAAATCCAAATCTCAAAACATCAAATAAAATGCGTTCCGGATTGTGGGTGCATTTCATGTGACGCAGTCCAAAGACGTGTTTTAAGCGATGTTCACATTCTTGTAAAAACAATAATAATAAAGCGGTTAAAAGTTAAAATTTGCACATAAGTTCATATTGTATTAAAAATCAGATAAATAAGCCAAATATAACAGTTGAGCGACCGTGCTAGAACCACGGAACTCGGGAATGCCTAACACCTTCTCCCGGGTTAACAGAATTCCTTATCTAGATTTCTGGTACGCAGACTGTAATATAGAGTCATTATTTTCCTCGATTCGGGATAAAAATTGGTGACTTGGGACACCCTAAATCTCCCAAGTGGCAACTCTGAAATAAATAAGCAGATCCCGTTTCGATTGTCCTTTAATTGGAAAAAACTCCCTCTGCGCCCCCCGGGTGCGGAAAAAGGAGGTGTGACAGCTCTGGCGACTCCGCTGGGGACTACGACCCAGAACCACTGGTTCAGGGTTAGAAATTCGAGCTTAGATAAATTGTTATATTTGGCTTTATCTGATTTTTACATGTTTGAGCCTAATGTGCTAAATGTTGCTTTTACCGCTTTGATATTATGTGAACTGTATATAAATTGTGCCGAAACCCATCTTCTCTCTGAGTCTTCTGAATCATGAAGAAGGGTGTACTTCGTACGACTTCTTTTCTGTATAGTGTCCAATCCCAATTTAGAACGAGGTTCGAACAAGTTGCTAAGCCGGTGAAGCTTCTGTATTCCCGGTACGCTGCCCCTCGGCTCGAGTTGTCCGCTCGGGTAAGCCAGGTCTAGAACAAATACCCAGGTTATGAACTTAGTATAACAAAGCCACATGCCGGATCCCTAGTAGGAACGTTTATTTGCATCATGTGCATTTGACTTAGGGGACTCAACACAGGGGTTGGGTCCGTCTAGGACAAGCAACCTGAAAATAATAGACCATCTTATGGCATCCTATGTGCTACATGTTGTATTCAGTCAAGGGCGAATGGGTCATTTGGTCATTTCCAGCATGATGTTATTTTAATCAAAGCATGGGGAACATTTGCGGAATCCAAGAAGCCTTGGAATTCCCTATGTCCCCCACGCTTGCTTTTTGGGAAAACACATGGGGAACATTTGTGGAATCCAAGAAGTCTTGGAATTCCCATATGTCCCCCACGCTTCATATGTTGGGAAAAGCGCATGGGGAGCATTTGCGGAATCCAACAAGTCTTGGAAATAATTATGTCTCCCATGCCACATTTTTGAAAGAAATAATAAATATAAAAAATAAAATTACAAATAAAACAAAGCATGAAAATTCAAAAAGATTTTGTATGTTTTCATTATTTTCCACAGATTAAAAAAAAACATCGTGGAAAAGAGGAGAAAAAATGACAGTGTAGAGATGTAACTACTTAGAGAAAAATCAATGTCCGAGTAGTATCGAAACTCTGCTGAAATTTTGAGAAAATGAAAAATGTCTTGTTAGTTTGTTATATTAAAAGCAAAGGAAAAACAAAAATCATCATTGTTCTGTCTTGTTTTTAAAAATATAGAAAAGAAAATAGTTTGTTTAGCCGTAAAAATGAAAAAAAAGGTTTTGTTTTTAAATGGGTTTTTTATTTATTTATCTGTTTATGAAAATGTCAAAATAAAAATAAAAATAATAAAATAAAAAGAGTTGGGCGTTGAAAGTAGTTTTATTATTTGTTGCAAATATATATATATATATATATATATATATATATATATATATATATATATATATATATATATAAAATCCAAAAAGTTTTTCTTTATTTCCAAAATATGTATATATATCTTTATCTGTTGCAAGAACATTTGTCTTACCAAGAGTTTTTAGAATCCCAATTTTCAAAACAAATAATCCAAAAATATTTTCCATTATTTACTTCTTTAGAAAGTCTTTCTAGTTGTTTATTTAAAAAATAAAATAGAAAAATAAAAAAATATTTTGATTCTTCTTTTAAAAATTGAAAAGAAAATTCAAAATTCAAAAAAAATATTTTAGAAGCATTTCTTATATTAAAGGTAAAATTCCGAAAAATATTTTCTTCTTTTCTTTAGAATAAAAAAAAAAACGAAAATTCAAAAAATATTAGTCTTTCTTTTAAAAAAGAAAATCAATCAAAAAATAATATTTCCTTGCTTCTTTTAAAGTAGTTCTTTTAAACGAAAATTCAAAAAAAGGTTAGTTCATCTTCTTATTATTATTTGCCTACTTATTCTTATCGGACCGAACTACGCGGGTTTGATTCTCACCGGATGTGAGATACGTAGGCAACCCTCATCGGGTCCAACCCCACCTTCTCAAAAAAGAAGGAATGTTTTATGTTTTTCGTTAATTCGTTTGTTTGTTATAAATGAAAATAATAGAATAATAGTCTATTTGATTGTTGTGAAAATAATAATAAAATATAAAAAATAAATATAGAAAATGGAAAAGGGTCCTCTCAAAAACAGTTTATTTACCCGAACTACGCGGGTTTGATTCTCACCGGATGTGAGATACGTAGGCAACCCTCATCGGGTCCAACCCCACCTTTGCTAAAATAGCCAAAAACAAAAAAAATAATAATAAAAGAATAACATGTCAAATTTTAATTTTGTCATAAAGAAGTCGGGTGACGTTGTTTTATCAAGACATAGCCGAATGTTCCCGAGAGGGACGCCGGAAGGCTGACTTTGCATAAACAGCCACCTTTGGGTCATATTTAAGATTTGGTCCAGTTGACCCACACAGCCTTAAAAATCTTCGTCCCCGAGACGTTGAAAGGCCGTGTTCGCAATATTGACTTTTCTAATTTTGAAAAACGATAAAAAGAGTTATAAATAAGTCAGGTGATGTTGTTTTGTCATAAATAGCCGAATGTTCCCAAAAGGGACGCCGGAAGGCTGACTTTGCATAAACAGCCACCTTTGGGTCATGTTTAGGATTTTGGTCCAGTTGACCCACACAGCCTTAAAAAGCTTCGTCCCCGAGACGCTGAAGGGCCGTGTTTTGCAACACCAAGTTTATCATAATTTGAAAAAAAAACAAAGAGTCGACGGTCAAGTGAATAATAAGCCGAGCCAGTTTCGGCCGCGTCTTAAACCGTTCTTGCCGAAGTAGCCTTAGAGTATCTGTCAGTTGTCGAAAGGTTATTTTCGTAAAAGAACGGACAAGTTTGTAAAGTGTCATAAAATAATCCTCCCCGGCCTCAAAATTCATGTGAAATTTGGAAGGGGCCACATTGGCAAAAAATAACCATTTGGTTGCATTTGTCGAACAGAGAAAGGGAGTTAGCCTTTTGTTTTTGAGTTTATAAATCTTTTGATTAAAATAGGCGGGTTGTTCGATTTTCAAGTTGGTAGGTCATCTTTAAACCTTTGAAACCCAGTTTGTTTTAATATGAAAAGTGAAAAGAATAATTGTTTGTTATGTTTTATCTTTTATTGGTCCGAACTACGCAAGGTCTGATTCATGCAGGGACATGATACGTAGGCAATCTCCATAAGATTCGACCACCACTAAAATGAAAAAATAATAAAATAAACAAAATAAAAAAAATATAAAAAAAATATAATAATAAATAAATAAAAGAGAGTGTGGAAGATTTTCAGGGGGCACAATTGTCTAAATGCTTAGGTACATTGTATCTCTGATATATGATTGTCTGTCCAATGCCCTAACACTAACGTGATGACTTCCCTTTGATGTGTCCATATAAAGAGAGTGGTTGGTTGTGGTAACTCCTCCTTGCAAAGCAAAATCAAAGGACAATGGCTCAGAACCGCAGAACCGAGTGGGTCAGTACTGATGACCGACAACAATTGGTCGAACTGAACAACGGGTTGGTAGAAGAAGTGAAAATGCTGAGACAGCATGTGGCAGACATGTATCAGGCATGGATAACAGGAAAAGCACCACCCCCTCCACCGCCAAGTCTCTTGAACTCGGTCAATTCCCAAGCACCCAACACCATAATGGAAGATCCCCCATACTCTCCATCCCAACCCACTTATGGCAGCCTTCCCAGCTACCCGAGTAGCTCCATCGCTCCCCAATGCTTCTCCGCTCCCCAACACCACTTCTTTCCCCGCCATACTTCACTTTCCAGGCACCCGGCTCCACAAAATGCCTACCCACCTACACAAGCCTACCAAAAGCCACCTGGATCAGGTTTCCGGCCCTGTCAACATGCAAGAATGAAGAGGTTGCTGAAACGAGGAAATGCTCTCGCCCCCATCGGGTTATCTTATGCCAGTCTGTTTGAAAGGCTAAGGCATGCTGGTTCGATTGAGCCACTCCCCGCATGTACTATAAATCCGCTTGCAAGGAGCTTTGATCCGGCAGCACGATGCGCCTACCACTCCAATGTCATAGGGCACAACATTGAGAGCTGTCATAGCTGGAGAAAGGAAGTAGAGAAAATGATCCGAGAAGGGCGGGTTGCAATTAATAACAGTGACATGGGGCACTCGAACCTCCTCGAGAATTCTCCGACGGAGGTTGATGAGGTTGAAGCTTGGTAATGGTCTCGGCAGTATTGATGCAAAGCTCAGTGGCTAAAATGCCAATTCTGATAAAGTGGGAGGACGTTTTTGTTCCTGGGTCAGCAAGAGAGAAGCTTGTGGTGGCTCATTTTGTTGTCATTTCTGTTGTTCGGATTATTAGGGTGATGAGTCGGATGATGTCTTGTCCAGTTGGTTTTTAGGATTTTGTTCTGGATTGTTTTGTTTGTTTTGTTATTTAAACCATTTCACCGGTAGTCTAATACCAAGTCCGGTCTTTTATTATTTCCAGTCATCTTTTTGTTTAGTCCTTTTACCATCTTTTGTTCGATGCCGATTCTAGGGACATAACATGCGCACCCAGTTTGGGCCTAATCTTAAAAGTTAATCCAAACCCTGGAGAGGTGATCAGAATAGTTAAAGGAAAATAAGAACGGTTGAGATCATACAGAGCTCGAGTCATGTGGAACTGGGGCAAGTTAAACGCAAAGAAATCCATTAAAGAAAGATTCGCCTAAATTGGCATGAGGGTCGTTCACAATAATGAGAATGAGAGTGGCGCCCAACGGTGTCTTAGAAGTGACAAATGAACAAACAGAGGTTAAATATAATTGTCAAGTCCGGCACCATCGGAAAAGACTATAAATCTATTGTTTAATTGTGTTGTTTGCACTTGGCATGTGTTGAAGACTGGAATGACGAAGGCATTTTGTTCTACTATCCAAACACTTTATCCTTCGTTAACCCCTTTGGAGCCTTATTTATTTTCTTTCGTACCCCTCGTTCGGAATTAGTAGCAACGAATAAAATTCGCAAGCATGGTGGGTAAGAGAAAAGAAAGAAAAGAAAACAACAAAATGGGAAAAGAAGAATGAAAGAAAAAGAGAGAAAAAAAAACGACAATAGAAAATGAGAAAAGAAAAATGATAACAAAAGCAAAAAAGGGAAAGTCAAATGAAAAGAGGAATTGGGAACTACGTTTGACCTGATTCCTCAAAGAGGATACGTAGGCGCTTCACGGCTCGGTCATAGTTTTGAAAAATGAAAAAAATCAATTAAAATATCCCCAAGCAAGAAACTGGGGCAAAAGTTGCGTTTGATGTAAATAAATCTAATTCCGAAGGTTGTAATTAATAACCCAAAATTAATGCATTTTTGAGCCTTTAATACCCTTTCTTTCTAACCCTATCCAAAACCCACATTACGGTCCAAAGAAAGACCTTCCGATCAGTCTTCAAAAGATGCCAAGTCAGACAAATGAAGAGTCTTACCGGCGAACATAACATTCTGTTCCACAGCAGAAAGGACTCTAATCTCCAACAGAAAGAGTCATACCGGCGACACTCCAAATCCCCAGCTGGAAAGTGATACAAATGAGAGAGTCTTATCGGTGAAAACCTTCACAGGCACCATAAGGCGATGAAAGCTGAGAGAAAACCAAAATGAGAGAGACTTGATAGTGAAAACCCTTCGGGCACTACAAGTCGAATAAGATTGAGAATCAGAGGGGGAATCGCCAATGGAAGATCTTGAAAGATGATTGACGGTAGAGGATAGGCCACATACGCATGTCATGGCCATTAGAGTCGGTATCTGCATTTGATAGGGTTTTTATTTATAGTTTCTTTTGTTAAAGAGTCATGTTTCTTCCTTTGTCTTTTTATCCTGTTCCCTTTCATCTTTTTCCTTTCATAGAAAAATCCCCAATAGAGTATGTCTGGTCAGAACAGGTATGAAATGACTTCAAATAGGCCATCAGCTTTCCAAAATGAGATCTGACTAGTACATCCAAGTGGTATAGTCAGTAGGGAGCAAACGCGAGGCCAGTGTCAAGAAACATATCCCCAGCAAAGGGAATTGACAAAAGGATTGACAAGCGTCAAGAGGGATATCCTTGCCAAAACCAAGGTTATAAACCTCAAAGCAAGGAGAGCAGTGAGCATGATTTGGCGAAATCAATGCTAGACTAAAAGGTCGGGGAAAATGCCAGTTTCCAAGCTATGCCACAAAAGAAGAGGGATATCCCCCAGCAGGAAGGGATTATCCCTAGCACATAATATCATCCCCAACAAGTTGTGCAACGCAAAGCAAGGAAGGAAAAAAGGAAAAGCCATCCCATTGGGAGTATCACAACCAACCACCATGTTTTAAACTAACAATTTTGTTTGATTTGAAACAGGTAAGGGAAATGGCATTGAGGCAGAAACGCATGCCACAAGGGATATTATCAAACTGGGGCAGAAAATTTTCCTTCCATTTAGAAAATTTTCTGGAAGTCAGGTACCCCCAGCTGATAACATTTTACCCCCCAACAGGTAAGTAAATCAAGGGAGGTATTCTTTGAAGGGAGAAGCTATGCAAAAACAAAACAAAAATAAAAAAGGGAATAGAAAAAAAAAGAATAATAATAAAAATGGGGAAGGTAGAAAAGGAAAATTCATCCCAATCCCCAGCAAGTATTCAAGGTAAGACATTTTCAAGTCTTAAGGATATTTTTGGGTTCATCCGCCCTCAAATAGGATATGTTGGGTTCATCCGCCCTCAAATAGGATATGTCGGGTTCATCCGCCCTCAAATAGGATCTGTCGGGTTAATCCGCCCTCAAATAGGATCTGTCGGGTTCATCCGCCCTCAAATAGGATCTGTTGGGTTAATCCGCCCTCAAATAGGATCTGTTGGGTTAATCCGCCCTCAAATAGGATCTGTCGGGTTAATCCGCCCTCAAATAGGATCTGTCGGGTTAATCCGCCCTCAAATAGGATCTGTCGGGTTCATCCGCCCTCAAATAGGATCTGTTGGGTTCATCCACCCTCAAATAGGATCTGTTGGGTTCATCCACCCTCAAATAGGATCTGTTGGGTTAATCCGCCCTCAAATAGGATCTGTCGGGTTAATCCGCCCTCAAATAGGATCTGTCGGGTTAATCCGCCCTCAAATAGGATATGTTGGGTTCATCCGCCCTCAAATAGGATATGTTGGGTTAATCCGCCCTCAAATAGGATCTGTCGGGTTCATCCGCCCTCAAATAGGATCTGTCGGGTTCATCCGCCCTCAAATAGGATATGTTGGGTTCATCCGCCCTCAAATAGGATCTGTTGGGTTAATCCGCCCTCAAATAGGATCTGTCGGGTTCATCCGCCCTCAAATAGGATATGTTGGGTTCATCCGCCCTCAAATAGGATCTGTCGGGTTCATCCGCCCTCAAATAGGATCTGTCGGGTTCATCCGCCCTCAAATAGGATCTGTTGGGTTAATCCGCCCTCAAATAGGATCTGTCGGGTTCATCCGCCCTCAAATAGGATCTGTTGGGTTAATCCGCCCTCAAATAGGATCTGTTGGGTTCATCCGCCCTCAAATAGGATCTGTCGGGTTCATCCGCCCTCAAATAGGATATGTCGGGTTAATCCGCCCTCAAATAGGATATGTTGGGTTAATCCGCCCTCAAATAGGATCTGTCGGGTTCATCCGCCCTCAAATAGGATCTGTCGGGTTCATCCGCCCTCAAATAGGATCTGTTGGGTTCATCCGCCCTCAAATAGGATCTGTCGGGTTCATCCGCCCTCAAATAGGATCTGTCGGGTTCATCCGCCCTCAAATAGGATATGTTGGGTTCATCCGCCCTCAAATAGGATATGTTGGTTTCAGTCTTTACTTTTAAGTGTTGAAATTGGGAGCCCGCCCAGATAACAGAGGCATAAATTCAGTCTTTTTATTTTTAAGTGTTGAAATTGGGAGCCCGCCCAGATAATAGAGGCATACATTCAGTCTTTTATTTTAAGTGTTGAAATTGGGAGCCCGCCCAGATAACAGAGGCATACATTCAGTCTTTTTATTTCAAGTGTTGAAATTGGGAGCCCGCCCAGATAATAGAGGCATACATTCCACGTCTTACCCATAGGAGACGCACTTCCTAAAGCAAGTTTCACCAATAGGAGACGCACTTCCTAAGTCAGTTTCACCATAGGAGACGCACTTCCTAAAGTTCAGTTTCACCATAGGAGACGCACTTCCTAAAGCAAGTTTTACCAATAGGAGACGCACTTCCTAAGCGAGTTTCACCATAGGAGACACACTTCCTAAGTTCATTTCACCCATAGGAGACGCACTTCCTAAGTTCAGTTCTACCAATAGGAGACGCACTTCCTAAGTTTATTGCACCCAATAGGAGACGCACGTCCTAAAGCAAGTTTCACCAATAGGAGACGCACTTCCTAAGCGAGTTTCACCATAGGAGACGCACTTCCTAAAGCAAGTTTCACCATAGGAGACGCACTTCCTAAAGCAAGTTTTACCAATAGGAGACGCACTTCCTAAGCGAGTTTCACCATAGGAGACACACTTCTTAAGTTCAGTTTCACCATAGGAGACGCACTTCCTAAAGCAAGTTTCACCAATAGGAGACGCACTTCCTAAGCGAGTTTCACCATAGGAGACGCACTTCCTAAAGTTTAGTTTCACCCAGTAGGAGACGCACTTCCTAAGAACAGTTATCCCCAATAGGAGACGCACTTCCTAAGTTTATTGTACCCACAGGAGACGCACTTCCTCAAAGTTAAGTTTACCCATAGGAGATGCATTTCCTCCTAAGTTGTTTTTGAAGAAAAAAAAAAAGAAGAATGACCTAGTCTGACGAACCTTCTCCTAGGATCAAAATCTTAGTCTGATGAATCTTTCTCCTAAGATAACCAAAAAAAAACAAAAAATGACCTAGTCTGATGAACCTTCTCCTAGGATCAAAATCTTAGTCCGATGAATTTTTCTCCTAAGATAGAGACCTAGTCTGACGAACCTTCTCCTAGGATCAAAATCTTAGTCTGATGAATCTTTCTCCTAAGATATCAAAAACAAAAATGACCTAGTCTGATGAACCTTCTCCTAGGATCAAAATCTTAGTCTGACGAATTTTTCTCCTAAGATAGAGACCTAGTCTGATGAACCTCCTCCTAGGATCAAAATCTTAGTCCGATGAATTTTTCTCCTAAGATAGAGACCTAGTCTGACGAACCTTCTCCTAGGATCAAAATCTCAGTCTGATGAATCTTTCTCCTGAGATACCAAAAGGATCAAAATCTTAGTCTGACGAATTTTTCTCCTAAGATAGAGACCTAGTCTGACGAACCTTCTCCTAGGATCAAAATCTCAGTCTGATGAATCTTTCTCCTGAGATACCAAAAAGAAAAAAACCTAGTCTGATGAACCTTCTCCTAGGATCAAAATCTTAGTCTGACGAATTTTTCTCCTAAGATAGAGACCTAGTCTGACGAACCTTCTCCTAGGATCAAAATCTTAGTCTGATGAATCTTTCTCCTAAGATACCAAAAATAAAAAATCTTAGTCTGATGAATCTTTCTCCTAAGATACCAAAAAGAAAAGACCTAGTCTGATGAACCTTCTCCTAGGATCAAAATCTTAGTCCGATGAATTTTTCTCCTAAGATAGAGACCTAGTCTGACGAACCTTCTCCTAGGATCAAAATCTTAGTCTGATGAATATTTCTCCTAAGATAACCAAAAATAATCAAAATCTTAGTCCGATGAATCTTTCTCCTAAGATGCTAAAAAAAAGAAAAACACCTGCATAACAAGGGAATACATCCTAATCTAGTGTTTAGTTCACTCTCAGCACTGCACCAGTAGTATCAGTGGGCTACGATTTTGCTAACGACTCACAAACCTTCCCAGTGCAAACTGGGTTAGGAAATTTTGTTTGTTTTGTTTGTTTTGATTGTCAGGGGCCTGCCTGTAGAGCAGAAGATTGTTATATGTCAAAGATTGAAGAAGTTAGGGGTCCGCCTGTAGAACAGCGGGATCGTTCAAAGTCAAGCCGTAACCCATTGGAAGGCAGGAAGCCACAACAAAAATCCCAGCACTCAATCCAAGATATAAGCAACAAGAATCTCGCCCCAAGAATGCGAGTCAACAGTCTGAGAGGGTCAACAAAAGCTAGTCACAAAAACAAAAAAACAAAAAAAAAAATGAATGAATCCGAAGCACGGAAGTGGAGAACGGATGTGATCTGCTCAAGAACTAGCGCCTACAACTAGCAAGTATCAAGGTTCAAATCCAAAGTCTGTATGAAGCACCATTCAAGACTCAAGACCAAGTTTCAGAAGACTTAAGAGATAGGAATCCTTGTAACTAGTAGCTGATAGGCTTAGTTAGTCTTTTTCAGTTTTCATTTTTGTTGTAACGACAGGACCGCGGACCGGAACCTCAACGGAACGGCACCTCGATCGGCTCTCCACCTCGGTACACTTCACTATCTCTCTCATTCCCGAACTACACGTGGCCTGATTCCTGTATAACCAAGGATATGTAGGCAGCTCGGATACCAGGGCTCGGTCACATTCCCTCCCTTTCCTGAAGTGTAGTCCGTCCAAGTAATGGTCGGGTCAAAAACACGGCTAGTCGTTCTTTGTCGGAAAACTCTTCGTGTTTCCAGTCAAAGAGGGGCAGCTGTAAGCACGTGATTTTTGACCCTCCCCGAGAATTTTCACATTTTTAGCGTGAATATGTGAAATTGGGTCTAGTATAGCTATTTTAACTATTTTACCTTATTTTGTTGCAAAAAGAAAAAATCACAAAATATATATATAAATTTTAGTTTATGTATCCCTCATAAACTTGAAAAAAATCAAAAATTGCACTTTATTTTGGTACTTTATAAATTCGAAAATTAACAAAAAATATATATATAATTCTATTAATGTTTTGAAGTCATTTTAATACAAAAAATATTATTTCATATTTTTGTCTTTATTAAAAAAAAACGAAAATTACAAAAAATAGTTTTATTAATATGTTATAGTTATTTTAACTTTGAAAAATACAAAAAATATTACTTCATATTTTATCTTAATATTTACGAAAATTACAAAAAATGGTTTTATTAATATTTTATAGTCGTTTTAACTTTGAAAAAATACAAAAATAGTACTTCATATTTTATCTTAATATTTACGAAAATTACAAAAAAATAGTTTTATTAATATTTTTGTAGCTATTTTAAAATCTTGAAAAATATTTAAAAATATATAGTTTTGTTTAAATACTAGTCTTATTTTTGGTAGTTATTTTGCTTACATAGGACTAGTTAAGCAACGTGTTCCTATTTCTCGGGTCCGGGCAAAAGAATAATATTCGGGTTCAAACTACCCGGTTTTAGGCCTAATTTTCGGACCTAGCCCATAATAAACCGTGTCCAGGACACGTGGGGAACCCCACCACGCGTGGGGGACATATGCCTTGAACCCCACCACGCGTGGGCTCATTTTTCGGGGCAAACCATGTCAAATACACGGACTACACATTTGACAAAGGGGGGACTTTTGAATAAAAAAAAAAAAAAAAAAAAAAAAAAAAAAAAAGAAAACAGCTACTGTTGACGCTTCTTCTTCATAAAAGAAGAAGAAGCAAAAACCTAAAAAAGGAAAAAACGAAAGGAGCCCCCCTCCATCAACAAACAGCCCCCCCAGCACCGACAACCTCCTCCTCCTGTCCAAACAACCAACCTCCTCCTACTGTCCAAACAGACCATCGCTCTTCAACCCACGACGACCCTCCTCCTCCTCGCAACGTCCAAACACCTACTGTAAACGACCTTACTGACCGGACTTTCCCCCCCGAGCACCGGACCAACATAACCAACGACCAAACACCACCCCATCACCACCGTCCGACACCACCAACGAACACACCCAAACGACTCCGACCAAAACCACCATTGACGCCTCAAAACCACTTCCAAAACCTACCCAGCTGACCCCCCGTCACTGTCACCCCAGCACCACGACCAACGTCAACAACCCACCCCGTCGCAGCCCCAGTCCCTTCGACCACCAAACACCGGCAACCACCCCTCCTCCTCCTAGCTCTAACGAACCAGTCCGCCATTTTCAGTCCGACGAGCAGCTATCGCTGCATGCCAGGCAGTCGTAGCTGCGTTTCCGAGCAGCGGTGGGTTGCTGCGATCTTGCTTGGCCGAGTTTTCTGTTTTTCCGTCGAGGTCGACTTTGGTTCGTCGAGGCGCTGTCCGAGGTTCCGTCGTTGTTCTTCATTTAGAGAGGTCCGGCTTGAGTTCCGTCGGAATCGTGTTTGTCGTCCTAAGTTGGCCGAGGTTCAAAGGTTAGTAAACCTCGAGCATTAAATAAGGAAATGTTATGTCAAAAGTTCAAAAAATGCAATATAGAAATTGGTATGATAATTTTCTGCTTATGTTTTCATCGTATGCATTTTTGCTCATTTTGCGTTATGTGATTCTTGTTTATTTGATGTCATTTAATTAAGTTTGACTAGTTGTTCTATGACACAAGTTTGCCGTTAATTTGTTCGTCCATTCCTTCGCTTAGTTCATCAAAAAAAAAATTTATTATTAGTACATGTTATTACTACTCCCGAAATACTCATTCGCTAAAAATCTTTTATTAAACTTCTAACAAGTTATGAGATTTTAGTTGTAAAGAAGTTGTAAGGTTTAGTATGGTTAAAAGCGTAAAAATGGCATCCCTTTAAAATATATAAAAAAATAATAATAAATAAATAAATAAATAAAATAATAAGAATGAGATGAGCCTCGCCGAATAAAAATACAAATTGCGGGGCCCTCAGTAAATACTTGTTTAAAATTACTTAGAATTCGGGAGGGTCGTTTAGCGAATTTCACGGCCTCCGCAAAATAATAACGCGATAGTCTCTTTAGGCGCGCGTTTAATAATTTACTTTCTTAAACTCGGGTGCGCATTTCATGCGACCCAAATCCAAATCTCAAAACATCAAATAAAATGCGTTCCGGATTGTGGGTGCATTTCATGTGACGCAGTCCAAAGACGTGTTTTAAGCGATGTTCACATTCTTGTAAAAACAATAATAATAAAGCGGTTAAAAGTTAAAATTTGCACATAAGTTCATATTGTATTAAAAATCAGATAAATAAGCCAAATATAACAGTTGAGCGACCGTGCTAGAACCACGGAACTCGGGAATGCCTAACACCTTCTCCCGGGTTAACAGAATTCCTTATCTAGATTTCTGGTACGCAGACTGTAATATAGAGTCATTATTTTCCTCGATTCGGGATAAAAATTGGTGACTTGGGACACCCTAAATCTCCCAAGTGGCGACTCTGAAATAAATAAGCAGATCCCGTTTCGATTGTCCTTTAATTGGAAAAAACTCCCTCTGCGCCCCCCGGGTGCGGAAAAAGGAGGTGTGACAAAACCAACTCTGATTGACCTCAAATATTTGCACACAAGTCATAAATGACACAACGGACTTATTTTGACTCACTGGAACCAAAATATGAACCTGATATCAACAAAGTCAACTCTCAGTCATACTTCTCAACCTTCCAAACCATCAACTTTCCAACTTGCAAACGATCTACAAACCTCAAAATTAATATCTGGATATACTCCTAGGTCTAAAATCACCATATGAAGCTATCAGAACCATCAAACTCCATTTCGGAGTCATCCACACAAAAGTGAAATTCTGATTAACTCTTTTATCTTAAGCTTCTAACCTTGGGAGTAAGTATCTCAATTCATTCTAAAACTTTCCTGAAACAAATCCAACCACCCCAGCAAGTCACACACCTACAAATAAACATAAAAGAAGTTATAAATAGGGGAACAGGGCTACAATATATAAAATGACCGGTTGGGTCGTTACATTCTCCCCCTCTTAAACAAACGTTTGTCCTCGAAGGGGTCTAGAATCATACCTGGAATCTCAAATAGGTGCGGATAGCTTCTCCGCATCTCCTGCTCGGTCTCTCAAGTAGCCTCCTCGACTTGCTGGTCCCTCCACTAAACTTTTAATGAAGCTATATTCTTTGATCTCAACTTTTGAACCTACCAATCCAAAATGGCCACCGGCTCCACATCATAAGTCAAATATCCACCTAACTAAGCCGTGCTAAAGTCTGAGACATGAGACGGGCTACCATAATACTTCCAAAGCATATAAACACTAGGTGAATATCCTATAGAGCAGGTGGCAATGCAAGCTTGTATGACACCTCTCCAATACTCTCAAACAACTCAAAAGGGTTGCCCTTATTCCCGAATCTCATCACACACTTGGGCAAAACTTTGAGCAATACCTTGTCTCCCACCATATATGCAACATCACGAACCTTCCAATTAGCATAACTCTTCTATCTAGACTGTGTTGTGCGAAGCTGATTCTGAATCAACTTGACTTTCTCTAAGGCATCTCGATTCAAATCAGTACCTAACAATCTAGCCTCTCCTGGCTGAGACCAACCAACTAGAGAACGACAACGCCTCTCATATAAGGCCACATAAGGAGCCATTAGAATACTCGATTGGTAGTTATTATTGTAGGAAAACTATGCAAGCACCAAAAACTGATCCCAAGAACCCTCGAAATCCATACCACACGCACTCAATAAGTAACAGAACTAACCTTGGGCTGAAAGTAGTGATGAGCTCAGAAGGATACGGTCAGAACCAATATAATGACAACACGGGTGTAATAATGACAAAGACTACAATAACTCAAAGAAATTTCCAAAATTAGCTCATACATGGTACAGAAATTTAGACATACTTTCAAGTTCACAATTAAAGATCGACACTAATAAGAACATGTAAAGTGTAACTAGCATGAGGAGTGGTACGTCACTATGCCTACATGTCAAATATGCATTTCAAATGTATAATTTTGCAGTGATAATCCCAGGTACTCACACTCTCATATAACTCAATCCATCTATCTCAAATTCCCACTTATCACACATACAATCACTCAGCACTATATGTGTAACGAACCGATAGGTTGTTTTGCTTTATAGATCATCGTTTACATAATTCTGACTTTCTATATGTTCTTTTACAATTTTATGACTTGCGATGATGGTTGGTTCAGGTTTAGAAGGGTTCGGATTGAAATTGAAACACTTAGTTCCATAATAGTGGCCTAGGACGGCCAAGTTTGACTTGAGTCAATATTTTGAGTGAACGACATCGGAATTGGTATTTGATGGTTCCAATAGTTTTGTATGATAATTTTGTACTTGGGCATATGTTCGGATCGAGTTTCAAGTGATATGGGAGTGTTTTGGCGCTTAATGTGGAAAGTTGGTTCTTTGAAGGTTTTCTAGTTCTTTAAATTTGGTTTCGAGTAGACTTTAGTTTTATCAAGGTCCGTTTGGATTCCACACCTGGTAATAGTTCTGTATGATGATTTATGACTTGTATGCAAAATTTGGTGTCATTCGGAGTAGTCTAAGTATGATTCAACGCGTTCGGAGCTAATTGAAAAGTTTGAAGTTCATGAGTTGATTAAAGTTGGTTTTGGGGTATGATTCTTGATTTTGATATTATTATACGTGTTTCGAGGGTTTGATTAGGTCTGTATTATGTTATGAACTTGTTGGTGAGATTGGATGGGGTCCCGGGTGGCTCGGGTGAATTTCGGAACACCCGGAGCTAAGATTGAAAATCTAATGTTGTAGGTTCTGGTTTCCTTCTTCGCAAACGTGGAGATGGGGTCACATTCGAATAGAAGGAATTGGTGGACAAGGCATTTTTCCCTTCATGTTCGCATGCATGGTGTTGTGTTTGCGAAGGTCTGGGATTGGTAGCCATCTAGTTCGCGTATAAGGGTCAGCGTTCGCGTAGAATAAAGGGCTTGGGTTAGTCGCCTTGCTCTTCGCATTCGCGAAGTGATGAACGCATTCGGGAAGCTTATGCTGGGCAATCCTTCGTGATCGCGAGACTTCCCTCGCATTCGCGAAGAAGGTTTTCATGCCTAGGCCAGTTATGCCTTCTTGATCGCGAGGCTTCTCTGGGCATACTTGGGTTTTAATATGGGACTTAGCCTCTTTTTCCTAATTTTCCACTTGCTCTTGGGTGACTTTGAGAGCATTTTGTGCGGGATTTTCATCAAGAGGTAAGTAATCCCTATCAATTCTTCAGTTAAATACATGGATTATGAGTAGATTTAGCATGAAATTAAGGGAAAAATTGTGGGATTTGTGTGGAATCTAGGGCTTGGTAAAAATAATATTTGTCCACAAAATTGATTGTGTAATTGGAAATAAATTATATATTTGAGTTCGTGAGGTCATGGATAATATTTATATTCGAAAATTTCTGAAATCTGGGCACATGGGCCCGGGGATGAATTTTAGGAATCTTTCAAATTGGGTTGGGTAATTACTCTAATAGCAAACTTTTAAGCATATATTTATTAGTTTATACAACTTTTGGCTAGTTTTGGAGTTCTCGGTGTTGTTTGAGGAGTTCTAGTGAGCTTGAAGAGCTGGATTGAGGACTTGGAATCGAGGTAAATCTCCTGCCTAACCTTGTAAGAGGGTACTTACCCCCTTTAGGTGTATTAATTGTTGTGTGCAATTTGTTGTGGGGAGGTACGTACATACGAGGTGACGAGAGTCCGAACGTAGCTATATTCAAGATATGTCGGGGTAGACTTAGATTCCCACCATGCCTCTAATTGTGCTATTTATGCCTATCATGTGTATTAATTTTCTTTATTGTGACTGAAATGGAGGATTTTAATAAAGATACCGACTTAGCCTCTTACTTTGGGAATATTTGATAAACTATAGGTCCATGTCTTCTCGCCTCATATGTGATTCCGCGAGCAAGGTAAATTCCTCTACTTTTATAGGATCGGGCCATTTGCCTAGGCAGGTTGGTAACGTTATTCTTATGAGATTGGGCTGATCGCCTCGGTAGTATTGAGTACCACTATTCCTATAGGATCGGGCCACTCGCATCAGCAACTTTGTGCTTAATAATTGAGATCGGATTTGGTTTGGTAGCAGTTGAGTTAGCGCCTTCAAGGCCGGTTATGACATGTTTAGTGATTTGATATAGACTCATGTGTGGAATTATTGTAGTAATTTTATTTGCTTTTTGCTACTTTTCGTACACTCACCATGTCTACTTTATGTATTTCTATTACTATTTGAACTTTAGTAAGCTTCAAGTCGACCCATCATCACTACTTCTTCGAGGTTAGACTAGATACTTATTGAGTATGCATTGTTATCCATACTCACGCTATACTTCTGCACTTAATGTGCAGGTAATGAGACAGGTATTACCAGTGGTCACGGGGACGCATAAACGATTTTATACGGAGACCTAATAGTGTGTTGCTTGTCTTGCTATGATCTGCAGCATCGGAGTCACCCTCTACCTTGTTTATTATTTCTATTTATTACATTTCAGACAATAGTTGTATTAGTTTTGTATATCCTCTAGATTGCTCATGCATTTGTAGCAACGAGATTTGGGGACTTTTAGCATATATGTACTGTTGTACTTATTATTACTATAATTACAGTGGATGCATTTATCACACTATTATTTTGTTGAGAAAAGAGTATGTATGGTTGCATGAGGTCTCGCTTATTTTGTTCTTATAAAAGGAAAACTTTTAGTTTAAATGTTAAAAGGGGTAATTAAATTGTAGTTTCACTTATGGGCTTGCCTAATGGCAGTGTTAGGTCCCATCGCGGCCTATTATGGGTTTTGGGTCGTGACAGCTTGGTATAAGAGCTTTAGGTTCACATAGGTATCACGAGTCATGAGTAGTCCTAGTAGAGTATTGCGATCGGTGCGGAGACGTCCGTACTTATCTTTGAGAGGCTATAGGGTGTTAGGAAACTTCTCTTCCTTCATCTCTTATCGTACAGTTGATATTGTGCTAAGTATCTTTCTATTGATCTCTTACATATAGTTAAAACACACACGGTGGATGTACCAGGCGGTAGAGGAGCTGCTCTCCCCATTGCTAGAGGCCGAGGCATAGGCCGGGGGAGGGACTCCAGCTCCTGTCAAAGGATGAAGGTGTCCTAGAGTTGCTCCCGTTGTACCACTAGTGGATCCTGTGGAGGATCCTATTATTGAGGAGCAGGATGAGGCACCTGCAGCTGAGCTAGCCCCAGCAGATTTCATGACTGCACCAGGATTCCAGAAGGTCACGGGCCGTATGCTGCGGTTCATGGACTCTATGATGCATACTGGTTTATTTCCAGTAGACCAAGCTATATCTTAGGAGGGAGGGGAAATATATACCCCTAGCGCTCAGGCTCCAAGGCATGCCGATGATATTTATCAACTCCAGGTGCACTATCTGCAGGCGAGGCCCAACCAGTTATAGTGAGTGTGCCCTAGCCTATACCAGTCACGACCATTAATCAGTAGAAGCGGCTGGACAGATGGACTAAACTTCGCCCCCTAACTTTGGGGGTGAGTGCTCAGAGGACCCCTCAAAATTTTGTTGACCGGTGCAAGGTTATGCTACGAAACATGCGGATATTAAAGTCCAAAGGGATAAACTTCACCACCTTTTAGCATTAGGGCAAGGCCCGCTGATGATGGCAGGCTTACCTCCTTAGTAGGTTAGTAGGTTTACCTCTCTTGACTTGGGATCATTTTATACATCTGTTCTCGGAGAAGTACATACCACCTTCTAAGAAGGGGGATCTTTGAAGTTAGATTGAGAGACTCCGTCAAGGTTATATGTCTGTGACCGACTATGAGGCGAGACTCATTGACTGGTCTCGCCATTCAGCTATTATACTCCCCACAAATGCAAAGAGGGTGTAGAGGTTCATTGCCGGTCTGCACCCTGAGATTCAAGTTTCTATGGCCCGTGAGGTAGAGATGAGTACTCCCTTTCCTTAGGTTGTGGATATATCTCGGAGGATCGAGCTTATTCGCAACTGCAGTGAAGGGTTTGCACCATGGGACAAACAGCCCCGACAGTTTGGAGGGTTCAGTGGTACCCCGCCTAGGGGCAGAGGTTATTTCGTGAGGGGTTAGTCTAGCAGGCCCATGCAGTCAGCACCACCGCCTGCCCGGAGTGCTCCAACATGACCCTACTTCACTACCATTCTAGAGAGTACTTACCGCCCGCCAGCTATTCAGGGTTCCTCCAATGGGTATTTAGTCCATCAGGGTCAGACTTTAGGTCAGCAATCCACTGCTCTGAGGGGTTGTTTTGAGTGCGGGGTTCTTAGACACGTGAAAATGATTTGTCATAGACTTCGGGGCAAGGCCTAGCAGCAGGACCATCAGCCTATGATTACCGCACTAACTACCACACCGCCTACCATGCCGGCCAGAGCGGAGGGAAGGAAGGAAAGGGTTACCGTAGAGGTGGAGGCGAGTCAGTTGGTGCTCCGGTTAAATTCTATGCTTTCCTCGCCAGGCCAGAGGCAGTCACCTCTGATACAGTGATCACAGGTACTATTTGTGTCTATTGTGGGGATGCCTCGGTATTATTTGATCCGGGGTCTACTTACTCCTATGTTTCCTCTCTATTTGCTCCTTATCTGGATGTGTCTTGAGCATCCTTGGGCTTTCTTGTATATATGTCCATGCCAATGGGTGATTCTGTTGTTGTGGATCGGGTCTACCAGTCTTATGTGGTGACTTTCTGTGGTTATGAGACCAGAGAAGATCTTTTGTTGCTTGATATGGTTGATTTCGAGGATATCCTGGGCATGGACTAGTTTTCACTGTACTATACCATTATCGATTACTATGCCAAGACTATTACATTGGCGATGCCTGATTTGCCCAGATTAGAGTGCAGGGGTTCCTTTGTTGGTACTTTTTACCAGGTTATTTCTTTCTTCAAGGCTCGACATATGGTCGAGAAGAGTTGTTTGACCTATTTGGCCTTTGTTCAGGATACTACTACAGAGACTCCCACATTAGATTTAGTGCCGATGGTACGAGAGTTTTCCGATGTATTTCCTGTTGATCTATTGGGTATGGTGCCAGATCGAGATATTGATTTTGACATTGATTTAGTGTCGGGCACCCAGCCTATTTCTACTTTTCCTCGTTGTATGACTCCGAAGGAGCTGAGAGACATAAAGGAGCAACATCAGGAATTGCTTGAGAAGGGGTTCATTAGACCCTGTGTGTCACCTTGGGGCACACTAGTATTGTTTGTGAAGAAGAAGGATAGGAGTATGCTGATGTGCATTGATTACCACCAATTGAACAAGGTCACCATCACGACTAAGCACCCGTTGTCGTGTATTGATGATTTGTTTGACTAGTTGCAGGGTAACAGGGTGTTCTCTAAGATTGACTTTAGATCAGGGTATTATCAGCTGAAGTTTTGTGCTTCGGATATTCCAAAGACGGTTTTTCGGACTAGATATGGCCACTATGAGTTTCTAGTAATGTCATGCGGCTTGACCAATGCCCCGATGGTGTTTATGGATTTGATGAACCAAGTGTTCATGACATATCTTGACTTATTTGTCATTGTCTTCTTTGATGACATATTGGTCTACTCGCGTAGTATGGAGGAGCACGAGCAGCATTTGAGGTTAGTGCTTCAGATCTTGCAGGAATAGAAGCTTTATGCTAAGTTTTCCAAGAGCAAGTTATGGTTTGATTCTGTGGCTTTCTTGGGACATGTTGTATCAGGTGAGGGTATTAAAGTGGATCCCAGGAAGATCAAGGCAGTCCAGAGTTGGCCGCGTCCTACCATAACGACCGAGATCAGGAGTTTTTTGGGGGTTAGCAGGTTATTATCGTTGGTTCATGGAGGGATTCTCGTCTATTGCAGTGCCTTTAACTAGATTGACCTAGAAGGTTGCTCCGTGTAGATGGTCTGATGATTGCGAGGCGAGCTTTCAGAAGCTCAAGACCGCTTTGACTGCAGTACCAGTATTAGTGCTGCCCTCTGGTTCAGGGATGTATATTGTGTATTGTGATGCTTCACGTGTCTGATTGGGTTGTGTATTGATGCTGGAGGAGCGAGTTATTGCATATGATTCACGTCAGCTGAAGCCCCACCAGAAGAATTACCCCATGAATGATTTGAAGTTGGTCGCGATAGTTCATGCTCTCAAAATCTGGAGGCATTATCTCTATGGGGTGTCCTCTAAGGTTTACACCGATTATCGTAGCTCGCAGCATTTGTTGAAGTAGAGGGACCTTAATTTGAGGCAGCACAGGTGGCTTGAGTTACTGAAGGACTATCATATTACCATCATTTACCATCCGGACAAGGCAAATGTGGTTGCAGATACCTTGAGCAGAAAGTCTGAGAGTATGGGTAGTTTGGCATTCATTTCAGTATAGGATAGGCGATTGGCTTTGGACATCCAGTCCCTAGCTAATAGACTGGTAAGGTTGGATATTTCAGAGCCCAGTCGAGTTGTTGCATGTGTTATGGCTCAATCTTTATTACTTGAGCGGATCAAGGCTCGTCAGTACGATGATCCGCACTTGTTGGTTCTCAAAGTGGTGGTACTACATGATGGTGCCAAGGAGGTTACAATCAGTGAGGATGGTGTTCTGTGATTCCAGGGTCACCTATGTGTTCCTAACGTTGATGGATTGAGGGAGAAGATTTTAGAGGAGGCACACAGCTCTCGGTATTCCATTCATCCATGTGCTACGAAGATGTATCGTGACCTAAGGCAACATTATTGGTGGTGGCGGATGAAGAAGGACATAGCTAAGTATGTAGCAAGATGTCTAAATTGCCAGCAGGTTAAGCATGAGCACCAGAGGCCAGGTGGCGTACTCCAGTATAGTTATACTGGAGTGGAAGTGGGAGCGTATCATTATTTACTTCATTGTCGGGTTGTCATGAACGTTGAGGAAGTTTGATGGCATTTGGGTCATTGTCGATAGGCTGACCAAGTCAGCACACTTTATTCTAGTGGTGACTACTTACTCTTTAGAGAGGTTGGCCCAGATTTACATTCAGGGGATTGTCTAGTTGCATGGTGTGTCTGTTTCCATCATATCAAATAGAGGCCCTCAGTTCATTTCGTACTTATGGAGAGCAGTGTAGAGCGAGTTGGGTACCCGAGTAGAGCTTAGCATAACATTTCACCTGCAGACCGACGGGTAGTCGGAGCAGACAGTTCAGATTCTAGAGGATATGCTTAGAGCATGTGTTATTTACTTTAGAGGGCAGCGGAATAGATTCTAGCCCTTGGTAGAGTTTTCTTATAACAACAATTATTAGTCTAGCATCGAGATGACTCCATTTGATTCTTTATATGGTCGACAATGTCGTTCGCCCATCAAATGGTTTGAGCCCAACAACGCTATGTTATATGACACCAATTTAGTGAACAATGCCTTGGAGAAGGAAAAGTTGATTTAGGAGCAGCTTCGCACAGCACAGTCCAAACAGAAGAGTTACGCAGATCAGAAGGCGCGTGAGTTATCATTTATGGTGGATGAGAAGGTTCTCTTGAAAGTCTCGCCGGTGAAGTACATCATGAGGTTCAGGAAGAATGACAAGTAGAGCCCAAGGTTTATTGGCCCATTTGACGTGCTGAGGCAATTTGGGGAGGTTTCTTATGAGCTTGTTTTGCCTCCTAGTCTATCGGGAGTTCATCTGTTCTTCTATGTGTCTATGCTCCGGAAGTACCATGCCGACAGGTCGCATGTGTTAGCTTACAATGCGGTTCAGCTAGATGAGAGTTTGGGTTATGAGGAGGAGCCAGTTGCCATTATTAACAGGCAGGTTCGCCAGTTGAGGTCAAAGAAGATTTCTACGGTAAAGGTTCAGTGGAGGGGTCAACCGGTCGAGGAGGCAACCTAGAACACCGAGGAGGACCTGCGGGGTAGATATCCACACCTATTCAGCAATCCACGTATGATTCTAGACTCGTTTGAGGACGAACATTTGTTTAAGAGGTGGATAATGCAACAATCCAACTGGTATTTTTGCTTTTTAGATCACCGTTCTCCTAATTAAGACTTTCCGTATGTTCTTTTACTATTTTATGACTTGCATGGATGGTTGGTTCAGGTTGAAATCGGAAACTTAGTTCCATAATAGTGGCCTAGGACGGCCAAGTTTGACTTGAGTCAATATTTTGAGTAAACAACCTCGGAACCTAGGTTTAATGGTTCCAATAGGTTAGTATGATGATTTTGTACTTGGGCGTGTGTTCGGATTGGGTTTCGGATGATCCGGGAGCATTTTGGCGCTTAATGTGGAAAGTTAGTTCATTGAAGGTTTTCTAGTTCTTTAAATTTGGTTGGAGTGGACTTTGGTGTTAGCGAGGTCTATTTGGGATTCCAATCCTAGTAATAGTTCCATATGGTGATGTATGACTTGTACACAAATTTTGGTGTCATTCTGAGTAGCCTAAGTATGATTCGATGCGTTTGAAGCTAATTGAAAAGTTTGAAGTTCATGAGTTGATTCAAGTTGGTTTTGGGGTAGGGACTCTTGATTTCGATGTTATTTTACATGTTTTGAGGGTTCGATTAGGTATGTATTATGTTTATGAACTTGTTGGTACGATTGGACTGGGTCCCGAGTGGCTCGGGTGAATTTTGGACCACCCGGAGTTAAGTCTGAAAATTCGATATTGCTGATTCTAATTTCCTTCTTCACGAATGCAGAGGCGGGTTTCGTAGAGAAGGAATTGGTGGACTGGCATTTTTCACTTCATGTTTACGTTCATGGGGTCGTGTTGGCAAAAGTCTAGGATTGGTAGCCATCGCGTTCGCATAGAATAAAGGGCCTAGGTGGGTCAGTCACATTTGCTCTTCGCGTTCGCGAAGGGTTGACCGCGTTCGCGGAGCTCAGGTTGAGCAAGACTTCGTGATCGTGAGACTAACCCCGCGTTCACGAAGAAGGTCTTCATGGCCCGGTCCAATTATGCCTTTGCGATCGCGAGGCTTCTTCTGCGATCGCGAAGAAGGGTCAACTGGGCAGACTTGAGTTTTAGTACGGGACTTAGCCTCTTTTCCCTCATTTTTCACTTGTCTTGGGTAATTTTGAGAGAATTTTATGAGGGATTTTCATCAACATCAAGAGGTAAGTGATCCCTATCAATAGTTGAGTTAAATACACGGATTATGAGTAGATTTAAAATGAAATTAAGGGAAAAATTGTGGGATTTGTGTGGACCTAGGGTTTGGTAAAAACAAAATTTGACCACAAAATTGATTATGTAATTGGGAATAAATTATATATTTGAGTTCGCGAGGTCGTGGATAACATTTATATTTGAAAATTTCCGGAATCTCGGCACGTGGTCCAGGGGGTGAATTTTAGAAATCTTCCAAATTGGATTGGATAATTACTCTAATAGAAAAATGTTGAATGTTTGAGTATATATTTATTAGTTTATATGACTTTTGGTTAGTTTTGGAGTCCTCGACGTTGTTTGAGGAGTTCTAATGAGGTTGAAGAGCCGGATTGAGGAGTTGGAATCGAGGAAAATCTCTTGCCTAACCTTGTAAGAGAGAACTTACCCGCTTTAGCTGTATTAATTGTTGTGCGCAATTTGTTGTGGGGAGCTACATACGCACGAGGTGACGAGAGTCCGTACGTATTTATATTCATGATATGTCGGGGTAGACTTAGATTTACAGCATGACTTTAATTCTGCTATTTATGCCACTCCTATCTATTAATTTTCTTCATTATGACTGAAATGGAGGATTTTAATAAAGATACCGACTTAGCCTCTTACATTGGGAATATTTGATAACTATAGATCCGTGTCTTCTCGTGTCTCATTTGCTTCCGTGAGCGAGGTAAATTCCTCTACTCTTATGGGATTGAGTCGTTCGCCTTGGCAGGTTGCTAACATTATTCTTATGGGATCGGGACGTTAGCCTCAGTAGTACTGAGTACTATTATTCCTATGGGATCGAGACACTTGGCAACTTCGTGCTAAATAATTGAGATCGGATTTGGTTTGGTAGCAGTTGAGTTAGCGCCTTCAAGGCCGGTTATGACATGATTAATGATTTGATATAGACTTATGTGTGGAATTATAGTAGTACTTTTATTTGCTTCGTTGCTACTTGTTGTACACTTACCATGTCTACTTTATGTATTTCTATTACTATTTGACCTTTAGTAAGTGTCAAGTCGACCCCTCATTATTACTTCTTCGAGGTTAGACTAAAAACTTACTGGGTACGCATTGTTTTCCGTACTTATGCTACATTTCTGTCCTGAATGTGCAGGTACTCAGACAGGTACTACCAGTAGTCACGCGGGCGCATAGCCGATATTCTACGGAGACTTAGTGGTGAGCTGCTTGACTTGCTACGATCCGCAGCACCGGAGTCCCCATATACCCTATTTATTATTTCTATCTATTACCTTTCAGACAATAGTTATATTAGTTTTTTATATTCTCTAGATTGCTCATGCACTTGTGGCACTAGGTTTTGAGGATTTTAAGCATCTATGTACTGTTGTACTTATCATTACTGTCATTACAGTGGATGTATTTATCACATTGGTATTTTGTTGAGAAAAGAGTATGTATGATTGCATAAGGTCTCACTTATTTTGTTCTTTTAAAAGGAAAACTTTTATTTTAAATGTTAAAAGATGTAATTAAATTGTAGTTTCACTTGTGGTCTTGCTTAACGGCAGCGTTAGGTGCCATCGCAAACTATTATGGGTTTTGGGTCGTGACAGTATGGGTGCGTGGCATCAGTGCCCTTCTCCAAAGCACGTGTATATATATCATTGTGCATGCGCTCGTTGCTGGTATATCAGATTCCGGAGGGGTGAATCTTACCAATGCGTTAATATAAAGCCTATAAGGCATGTTGCGGCATGCAGCCCAGTCCACAATATTAAAAGATAATAAGGCATGATGCGGTGTGAAGCCCGATCCACAATAACACTACAACTCGACTCTCAGGCCCACCTCAATCATCAATCTCTCAAGTCTCAAGGGCTCACAATCTGGTACCACTTAGCCCAAACAATAATAACATGTGATGTAACAGTAAATGATAACAGAGACTAAGATATGATATATAAATTAAGAATCATGACTAAGTATATAATTATAGTTTAACCAGATAATTCAAAATAACAGAAATAACCTCATTAGGTCTCAACTAGATAAACACATAGCTTAAACATGATTTCTAGCATGAATCAAAATTCAATTACTCTAACAAGTGGGGATTTCACGGATATAACAAGACTTGATAGTAACTCAGTACAAAAATCAACATGAATCATAGTTAGCATGGTGCACGCCCATACCTCCATCACCTTGCATGTGTGTCACCCCAAAACAACACAATTAACACGTTTTCCGGTGATAAATACCATCAATTCTAAGTTTAAAAATATTACTTACCTCAAAGTGCGCAACTCAATGCTCCAACAAACCCTTGCCACGCGAATCGGCCTCTGAGCAACTTAAATCTAGCCAAAGCAACTTAATTCCATATAATAGCTATAGGAAATTATTTCAAAAGATAAAGCTAAGGTCTTTAATCAAATCGGAAAGTCAACCCAAAAGGTCAAGCCCGAACCCACACCTCGAAATCTGATAAAATTCACAAAAATTGAACACCCATTCAATAATAAGTCCAACTATACCAAAGTCATCCAATTCCAATCATAAATCGACCCTCAAATCCCCAAATCTCACTCTCCAAAATATAGTCCAAATATCCTTAAATTTCACCTCAAAACACATAATCTAGATGTAAAATCAATCGCTATTCAATATTTATGGACAAAAGTAACTAAAAGTCACTTACCTCCTCAATTACAGTGAACACCCTTTCGGAAATTGTCCATAGCTGAGTTCCACAAGTCCAAAATGAGAGAAAATATATATGACACTACCAGGCATTTCGCATATGCGACCCACACCTTCGCTTCTGCGGAACTACTTCTGCGATCAAATGTCTGCATATACAGAAATCACTAAGACACCCAACCAAGTGCACCTACGGCTCAAGATGCGCACCTACGGGATCGCTTCTGCGGTCCTTCCTCCGCTCATGCGCATCCACACCTGCGGAGAAACTCCGTTTCTGCGATTCCAGCCTCATCTGACCAATCTCGCCTTTGCGGCACACTTCATCGCACCTACGAGCTCGCAGATGCGGAAAGTTCCTCACATCTGCGGCCTCTGCCAAGACTAGCCAAACTCTGCACCTGCGACAATACCGTCTCTTCTACGACTTCGCACATGCGGCCCCTTTCTCGCAGGTACGATCACACCAGGCATCAGAAAACTTCAACCAAGTTCCTAAGTCCAAAACTAATCTGAAATCAATCCGAATCTCACCCGAGACCCCGGGGACCCTATCCAAATATACGAACAAGTTCTAAAATATGATATGACTTTATTCGAAGACTCAAATCACATCAAACAATATATAAATCTCAAATCGCACCCAATTCAAGCCTAATGAAACTAATGAACTTTCAACTTCTTGAACCAATGCCGAATCATATCAAACCAACTCCGATTGACCTCAAATTTTGCACACAATTCATAATGACACAACAGACCTATTTTAACTCCCGAAACCAAAATTCAAATCTGATATCAACAAAGTCAACTCTTGGTCAAACATATCACCTTCCAAACCTCCAACTTTCCAACTTTGCCAATTCAAGCCAAAACGACCTACGGACCCCCAAATTAATATCCGGATATATTCCTAAGTCCAAAATCACCATACGAATCTATCGGAGCCATTAAAACTCAATTCCAGAGTCGTCTACACAAAAATCAAATTGCGGTCAACTCTTTCAACTTAAGCTTCCAACATTGGGACTAAGTGTCCCAATTTATTCCAAAACTTCCCTAGAACCAATCCAACAACACCGGCAAGTCACATACCCACCAATGAACATAGAAGAAGTGATAAATAGGGGACTGGGGCTACAATAAACAAAACGAACAGCCGGGTCGTTACATGTTCCGTATTTTAGATAGGGTAATTTTGTCCAAACTTGTATTTCCGCACTAAGAAGTGACTATTTTGCCGACACAATTTAAAATATGGCTATGCTCTAATAGCCGACCTAAAAAGTGGCTAAATACCAAGATCATATATCCCTGAAAAAGAGACATAAGATATGCGTCTTAAATTGGTCAGAAACTCGCCTCGTTTTGTTTTCTTCCTTTTTCCCACCTCAATTTGATAACTCAATTCATCTTTTCTATTTTAGACTGCTCCAAAATTTATCTTTTTTAGCAATATCAACATTATACCATTACTCTTCTATCCAAAAGTAAGTCTGCGACGTATTCTGATTCGTAACAATATTCAACTTCTTTAAAAAGTCAATTTATCTCCCAATTTTACCGACTTCCTTTTAAATATATATAACATCTTTTCTACTCGTCTGCAAACTAATTTCAGCAATTGTAATGGATCACAGAGGGTATTATAGTTTTGAATGTATTGGGCAAATGGTTTGAGCAGTGGGAAGGGATTAAGACTTAAGAGTACTGCTGACAAGCAACATAATTTATCTTGACCTATTATTTGTTCATTTTGGCCGACTTGATGATACTAATTAATTAAATCTCTTACATTAATGTTTTCTTTTGATATATTATCTAGTAGGGAAATCTTGAGAGGTAAAGAGGTTGAGCATGCATATAATCTCATAACAAGTCAAAGGATTACTTAAATGAAATCATGGACGTGCAAAAAATGCATGAACAACCTTTTCCATACTTTGGGAGTGCACAAGGAATGTGTGTTGATTTCTGTTGAACTTCCACCTTCTTATGTTTGGATTATAAAACTATACAAAATAACCTAAAAGGAAACTTCAATACATAACATACGAATAACGAAAGAAGTCTCTCTTTTGCATCATCTTTATCTTCGTTTTGTGCATTTGATATCTTTAAAAACGATTCATGCAATATGTGAACTAAACTTCCTTTTCCACAATATACGAAGAGAGATTATTACTTGATGATCATGAAATTGCTTTCATCTGAAAATCGTTTATCCCTTGAATTTCCAGCCGATGCATCAACAAGCGAACAATCTACATATGATAAAGAGACTACATCACATTCAACATCAAGCAATGAAGAGATGCTGATGAAAAGAAACTTTTGGAACTCACCACTTGGACTAATTAATCCAACCCTCCTTCATATGGTTAGCGATCATTAATTACTTGTCACATTATATAACGATGTATTCAGACGCGCAACTAGCATATAAGCAGTGGATGCATGTGTATTACATATCTGGCGATAGAAAAAGTCACAAATTTTATAAATATATAGTATTTATATTAGTAAGAGGTGCACACATTGTTTTAAAATTCTGAATCCGTATCCGCGAATTTTACATTCAATAACCCAAGCATGATGAAACTAAAGGGAAATTAAACTCCATGAATATTTTTAATGTTGCAGGTTTTGGCAGAAGCATTGGGGACTTTTATGCTGATGTTTTGTATATGTGGGATAATGGCAAGCATGGAAATAATGGGAGTGAGGGTGGGGCTTATGGAATATGCAGCCACAGCAGCACTAACAGTAGTAGTTGTAGTCTTCTCAATAGGCCCCATTTCTGGGGCTCACATTAATCCTGCTGTCACATTAGCATTTGCAGCTGTTGGTCATTTCCCATGGTCCAAGGTTTGTATCTCAAGCTTTTATTCTTATGCGTTAGATTTTATTTCGTGTCTCACATAACTTACACTTGTTGTGTGAAACCTTTTTTTATCTCACATATTTGTAGATCCATATCTTACTTATTTGGGTTCACAAAATTCTGGGACCACACAGTTGTGAGAGAAAAAAGAGGCCCCACGGCACACAACTATTGTCAGTTGTGTGAGGCACAAAATAAAATTTTTCGCCGGTGGATTAAGCTTTCGTTATGCGCGAGATGTGGGGAGGGATTGAACCATATTGGTTTTATGTAGGGAACTTTGCCTTGTATTTTTGCAAGAGCATGTTTCCGCTGCTTAAACGTGTGGTCATTTGGTCATATAGAGGCAACTTTTATCGTTGCGTCAAGACTCCAACCCTTCATGAGTGATCTAGTTTGGAAAAAAAATTAAAGAATTAAAAAAAAAAGTGAATAATGGAGAGTAAAGTTATCTAATTTTTCTTTTCCATTCTCTTCCTTAATTTCCAAACATGGTATGTTAATTTTGATTTGAATTTGACTTTTTAGGTTCTTATTTTCTAAAATCATGAAAACTGTTTTGTTAAGGTTCCATTTTATGTAGTGGCACAAGTGGGGGGTTCTATATTGGCTACATATACAGGGAAATTGGTGTATGGATTAAAAGCAGAATTTGTGATAACAAGACCTCTCCATGGTAGCACTTCAGCATTTTTTGTGGAGCTTTTGGCTACCTTCATTGTGCTCTTCCTAACTGCATCATTGACAAATGATCCTCAATCAGTAAGATCTAATAGCAAAAATTCCCTCTAATATTATTGGGTATTGTTTGTAACTTATCCCTATTAATCAAATATTGTATTTTTTGTAGACAGGGCCATTGTCCGGATTTGTTGTTGGAGTGGCCATTGGACTGGCTGTACTAATTTCTGGGTAATTTTCGTTGCAATTTAAGCATGAGTTGATCTACATATCGTGCAACGGGGTGCAATCGCATTCACTGCTTTGATTCAAACTTTATATACTATAGAAAATTTATAAGATATATATTTTTGTACAAGTACGTAAAATGAAATCAAAATTGAAACTTCTGCACTAAAGTGATGTAAAATGAAATTGTAACATACACTATACCTGAAACTTATACATATATGATGATTTTAATTACTTAATCGGAAAAAATATCTCATCTTTTTTTCATTTTTTGTGTGATTGCAGGCCTATTTCAGGAGGATCAATGAACCCAGCCAGATCTTTAGGACCAGCAATTGTATCATGGAAGTTTGGTGGATTGTGGATATATGTTGTAGCCCCAATACTTGGAGCTGTTGCAGGAGTTGTCTTGTATCGACTTTTACGCCTTCAAGGCTGGTCTTGCAAACCTAATTCCACTCCGACAACAACTCATCAACATAATCCCCTTTAACTAGTAATTTTTAGCTTAGTAATATTGGTGGAAATTTTATACACAAAACATATAGGTTTGATTCTCAGGGTTCTCTTCCTCTTTAAGTCAAGTTATTAAAATTTTTGTATACATACCCTAATCAAAACACTCAAAACGACGTGGTTTCTGACAAGCTGTGTTCTTGAATAATAACATAATTGTACGTTGGTGACCTCAAGAAAGTTGCCACTAATGGAAAAGGAAGCACAGCTTGAGTGCCCTATTGGATAATGTTTGTGTAATTTTGTCGTTCTTTTTGCCATTCTTCGGGACAACTCAAAGTAAAATGTATTGCCAACACGTCCCCGTACATAACAATGAATGAATGCAGAGGAGGTTAGGGAAGATTGGTTCTTCCATGTCCTCTGTACATACCGTTGGGAAGCGTATCCAGCTAATAGAAAGAAAAGAATATTTAAGAGAGAAAAGCAATAAATTGCACAAGACAAGACAAGATTTACATGGTTCGGCAATTTTTGCCTACTCAACGGCCACAAAAAGAATAGCTCTTTATTAATTGAAGAGAGAAAGAAGAAGTTTTGGAATGATCTACAAATGAAAATGTAGACCCCTATTTATAGGCATTTGAATACCCTGCCGAGGTAAGCGCTTACATCATAAGAATGCCGATGTAAGCGCTTACATCATAAGACTGCCGAGATAAGCGCTTACATCACAAGAATGTCGATGTAAGCGCTTACATCATATTTTCATCTCTTTTTTATTTTTCTTTCTTTTGTTTTGTCTACTTTCACATACTACAATAGGTTTGGTCCTATCAATCTCCCCCTCAAACATATGTTACATCAAAAAAGAAAATAAAAAAAGATTTGCTATTCTCTGGTGGCGCCTTCACGCTATCAGTCTTGAAGGCTAACTGAGGCAATGCACAACCTCAGTTTGTCAACACGGACAACTTTGGTCAACATGTCTGACGGGTTCTTTGATCCTGGTATCTTCTGTAGGGAAAGAGTTCCTTCATTTATCAACTCTCGGATATGATGATACCTCAACTGGATATGCTTCGATCTTGCATGAAACACTGGATTCTTGGCAAGATGAATTGCACTCTGGCTATCGCTGAAAAGCTCACAATTGTCTTGCTCTTTACCTAACTCTTTAAGAAAATTCTTGATCCAAATCATCTCTTTTCCAGCTTCTGAGATTGCCATGTACTCTGCTTCATGGTAGATAGAGCAACACTTTTCTGAAGTTGAGACATCCAACTAACAGCAGTACCACGCAAGGTGAACACGTAGCCCATGGTACTTTTTCGACTATCCAGATCGCCGCCTAAATTTGCATCAGCAAAACCTTGTAAGATAATATTGCTCTTTTTAAAACAAAGTGTCATACCTGAGGTGCCTTTGAGATATCGCAATATCCATTTTACACCTTCCCAATGCTTCTTTCCTGGATCTGACATGTATCTACTGACAACTCCAACAGCATGGGCTATGTCAGGTCTAGTGCAAACCATAACATACATCAAACTTCCTACTGCTGAAGCATACGGAACTTTGGACATGTACTTCCTTTCTTCTTCTGTCTTAGGTGATTGGTCCTTTGACAGATTTAGATGTCTTCCGAGTGGAGTGCTTCTGGTCTTTGCATCATGAAGACTGAACCTGCTTAGTACCTTCTGTATGTACTTTTCTTGAGACAATTTCAAGGTTCCTTCCGACCTGTTTCTGCTAATCCTCATCCCAAGCATTTGCTTAGCTGGTCCTAAATCTTTCATTTCAAACTCCTCTGCCAGTTGTTGCTTAACCAAATTGATCTCATTTATGCTAGATCCTACAATTAGCATATCATCAACGTACAACAGTAAAATAATATAGGATTCATCAAGATTTTTGATATAACAGCAATGGTCCATCTCACATCGTGTGAAACCATTTTTATGCATGAATCCATCAAACTTCTTGTACCATTGTCGGGGAGCTTGTTTCAAACCATACAAACTCTTCTTCAACTTACACACAAGGTTTTCTTTACCAGAAACTTGAAAACCTTCAGATTGCTTCGTGTAGATGTCTTCTTCAAGGTCACCATGCAAGAAAGCAGTTTTAACATCTAGCTGCTCCAAATGCAAATTTTCTGCAGCTACGATACTTAGCACCAACTTGATAGTAGTTAATTTGACTACAGGAGAGAAGATCTCGGTGTAGTCAATTCCTTCCTTCTGCTAAAAGCCTTTTACTACTAATCGTGTTTTGTATCCCTTCTTACCATCATGCTCTTCCTTGACTCTGTACACCTACTTGTTCTGCAATGCCTTCTTTCCTTTTGGTAACTCCGTAAGTATCCATGTTTTATTCTTTTGAAGAGAATTCATCTCTTCTTTCATGGCTAGCTTCCACTTATTAGAGTCTATCACCTGCATTGCTTCAACAAAATGCTCTGGTTCTCCAGCATCAGTAAGAAGTAAATAGTGAAGAGAGAGAGTTAACCTATCTGGAGCATTCGTGACTCTTTTAGATCTCCTCAATGTAGGTTCATGAGTAACAGAATCCAAATTTGATTTAGGTCCTGATTCCAGATTTGGTTCTGCATTTGATTCTATCTCTGGTTCCGGTTCTGGATCTGATCCAGGTTCGGTTTCTAGTTCTTCTTCAAATTCGGCTTCTGGTTCTTCATCTTCAATTTCAGAATCAGTTGTAATCCCTATAGCCACTTCATTTTCTGAGATTTCTTCTAACTCAACTGTTTCAGACATTGTCTGTTTGCTAGTGTTGGTTGGTTCTACTTCAAGCTTGTCCTTGTACATCACATTTTTATTAAACATGAAATTCTTGTGTCTTAGGATCTTTCTATTCTGATCATCCCAAAACCGATAACCAAAATTATCATCACCATAGCCAATAAAGAAACATTTTTTGGCTTTAGGATCAAGCTTATCTATATCATTAGAGTTTACATGCACATAAGCAGCACAACCAAAAATTTTCAGATGTGAGAGAGTTACCTTCTTTCCTATCCATACCTCCTCGGGAATTTCAAAATTCAGTGGTATAGAGGGTCCCCTATTTATGAGGTAAGTTGTCGTGTTAACAGCCTCAGCCCAAAAATACTTCGGCAATCCAGAATGTATTCTCATACTTCTGGCTCGTTCATTCAAGGTTCTGTTCATCCTCTCAGCAACACCATTTTGTTCTGGTGTTCCAGGAACTGTCTTGATCATTCTGATCCCATTGTCCAAGCAAAATGCTTTGAACTCTTGGCTATCATACTCTCCTCCATTGTCAGACTTCAGACATTTTAACTTTAGACTTGTCTGATTTTAGCTTCAGCTTTCCATCTTTTAAAGGTAACAAACACATCAGATCTATTTTTCAGAAAATAAACTCATACCTTTCTTATGGAGTCATCAATGAAGGTGACATAATAGCGTGAGCCTCCTAAAGAAGTTACAGGAGCTGGTCCCCACACATTTGTATGCACTAGTTCCAGCTTCTCTTTCTTTGGCGTTCTTCCCACCTTTGAGAAACTAACTCTTTTTTGTTTCCCGTAAATACAATCTTCGCACAAACCTAATTCAACATGTTTTAGGTTTGGCAATTTTTCTTTGGATGCCAAAAGCTTCATTCCATTCTCACTCATATGCCCGAGCCTCCGGTGCCACAATGTTGTATCACGACCATGATCAACAGTGTCGTACTATTTTTGTGAATAGTACATGCACCAATACTGTACTTTTCTACCAGAATTACACTGTCTGTGCTCTGATACCAGTTGTTGGGAAGCGTATCAAGCTAATAGAAAGAAAAGAATATTTAAGAGAGAAAAGCAATAAATTGCACAAGACAAGACAAGATTTACGTGGTTCGGCAATTTTTGCCTACTCCACGGCCACACAAAGAATAGCTCTTTATTAATTGAAGAGAGAAAGAAGAAGTTTTGGGATGATCTACAAATGAAAATGTAGACCCCTATTTATAGGCATTTGAATGTCCTGTCGAGGTAAGCGCTTACATCATAAGAATGCCGATGTAAGCGCTTACATCATAAGAATGCTGAGGTAAGCTCTTACTTCACAAGAATATCGATGTAAGCGCTTATATCATATTTTCATCTCTTTTTGATTTTTCTTTCTTTTGTTTTGTCTACTTTCACATACAACAATAGGTTTGGTCCTATCAATCTCCCCCTCAAACGTATGTTACATCTAAAAAGAAAATAAAAAAAGATTTGCTATTCTCTGGTGGCGCCTTCGCACTATCAGTCTTGAAGGCTAACTGAGGCAGTGCACAGCCTCAGTTTGTCAATACCGACAACTTTGGTCAACATGTCTGACGGGTTCTTTGATCCTGATATCTTCTGTAGGGAAAGAGTTCCTTCATTTATCAACTCTCGGATATGATGATACCTCAACTGGATATGCTTCGATCTTGCATGAAACACTGGATTCTTGGCAAGATGAATTGCACTCTGGCTATCGCTGAAAAGCTCACAATTGTCCTGCTCTTTACCTAGCTCTTTAAGAAAATTCTTGAGCAAAATCATCTCTTTTCCAGCTTCTGAGATTGCCATGTACTCTTCTTCAGTGATAGATAGAGCAACACTTTTCTGAAGTTTGGACATCCAACTAACAGCAGTACCACCCAAGGTGAACACGTAGCTCGTGGTACTTTTTCGACTATCCTGATCGCCGCCTAAATTTGCATTAGCAAAACCTTGTAAGATAATATTGCTCTTTTTAAAACAAAGTGTCATACTTGAGGTGCCTTTGAGATATCGCAATATCTATTTTACACCTTCCCAATGCTCCTTTCCTGGATCTGACATGTATCTACTGACAACTCCAACAGCATGGGCTATGTCAGGTCTAGTGCAAACCATAGCATACATCAAACTTCCTACTGCTGAAGCATACGGAACTTTGGACATGTACTTCCTTTCTTCGTCTGTCTTAGGTGATTGGTCCTTTGACAGATTTAGATGTCTTCCGAGTGGAGTGCTTCTGGTCTTTGCATCATGAAGACTGAACCTGCTTAGTACCTTCTGTATGTACTTTTCTTGAGACAATTTCAAGGTTCCTTCTAACCTGTTTCTGCTAATCCTCATCCCAAGCATTTGCTTAGCTGGTCCTAAGTCTTTCATTTCAAACTCCTCTGCCAGTTGTTGTTTAACCAAATTGATCTCATTTATGCTAGATCCTCAAATTAGCATATCATCAACGTACAACAGTAAAATAATATAGGATTCATCAAGATTTTTGATATAACAACAATGGTCCATCTTACATCGTGTGAAACCATTTTTATGCATGAATCCATCAAATTTCTTGTACCATTGTCGGGGAGCTTGTTTCAAACCATACAAACTCTTCTTCAACTTACACACAAGGTTTTCTTTACCAGAAACTTGAAAACCTTCAGGTTGCTTCATGTAGATATCTTCTTCAAGGTCACCATGCAAGAAAGCAATTTTAACATCTAGCTGCTCCAAATGCAAATTTTCTGCAGCTACGATACTTAGCACCAACTTGATAGTAGTTAATTTGACTACAGGAGAGAAGATCTCGGTGTAGTCAATTCCTTCCTTCTGCTGAAAGCCTTTTACTACTAATCGTGCTTTGTATCTCTTCTTACCATCATGCTCTTCCTTGACTCTGTACACCCACTTGTTTTGCAATGCCTTCTTTCCTTTTGGCAACTCCGTAAGTATCCATGTTTTATTCTTTTGAAGAGAATTCATCTCTTCTTTCATGGCTAGCTTCCACTTATCAGAGTCTATCACCTACATTGCTTCAACAAAATGCTCTGGTTCTCCAGCATCAGTAAGAAGTAAATAGTGAAGAGAGAGAGTTAACCTATCTGGAGCATTCGTAACTCTTTTAGATCTCCTCAATGTAGGTTCATGAGTAACAGAATCCAAATTTGATTCAGGTCCTGATTCCAGATTTGGTTCTGCATTTGATTCTATCTCTGGTTCCGGTTCTGGTTCTGATCCAGGTTCGGTTTCTAGTTCTTCTTCAAATTCGGCTTCTGGTTCTTCATCTTCAATTTCAGAATCAGTTGTAATCCCTCAAGCCACTTCATTTTCTGAGATTTCTTCTAACTCAACTGTTTCAGACATTGTCTGTTTGCTGGTGTTGGTTGGTTCTACTTCAAGCTTGTCCTTGTATATCACATTTTCATTAAACGTGACATTCTTGTGTCTTAGGATCTTTCTATTCTGATCATCCCAAAACCGATAACCAAAATTATCATCACCATAGCCAATAAAGAAACATTTTTTGGCTTTAGGATCAAGCTTATCTCTATCATTAGAGTTTACATGCACATAAGCAGCACAACCAAAAAAATTCAGATGTGAGAGAGTTACCTTCTTTCCTGTCCATACCTCCTCAGGAATTTCAAAATTCAGTGGTACAGAGGGTCCACTATTTATGAGGTAAGTTGCCGTGTTAACAGCCTCAGCCCAAAAGTACTTCGGCAATCCAGATTGTATTCCCATACTTCTGGCTCGTTCATTCAGGGTTCTGTTCATCCTCTCAGCAACACCATTTTGTTCCGGTGTTCCAGGAACTGTCTTGATCATTCTGATCCCATTCTCCAAGCAAAATGCTTTGAACTCTTGGCTATCATACTCTCCTCCATTGTCAGACTTCAGACATTTTAACTTTAGACTTGTCTGATTTTCAGCTTCAGCTTTCCATCTTTTAAAGGTAACAAACACATCAGATTTATTTTTCAGAAAATAAACTCATACCTTTCTTATGGAGTCATCAATGAAGGTGACATAATAGCGTGAGCCTCCTAAAGAAGTTACAGGAGCCGGTCCCCACACATCTGTATGCACTAGTTCCAGCTTCTCTTTCTTTGGCGTTCTTCCCACCTTTAAGAAACTAACTCTCTTTTGTTTCCCGTAAATGCAATCTTCGCACAAACCTAATTCAACATGTTTTAGGTTTGGCAATTTTTCTTTGGATGCCAAAAGCTTCATTCCCTTCTCACTCATATGCCCGAGCCTCCGGTGCCACAATGTTGTATCACGACCATGATCAACAGTGTTACACTATTTTTGTGAATAGTACCTGCACCAATATTGTACTTTTCTACCAGAATTACACTGTCTGTGCTCTGATACCAGTTGTTGGGAAGCGTATCAAGCTAATAGAAAGAAAAGAATATTTAAGAGAGAAAAGCAATAAATTGCACAAGACAAGACAAGACAAGATTTACGTGGTTCGGCAATTTTTGCCTACTCCACGGCCACACAAAGAATAGCTCTTTATTAATTGAAGAGAGAAAGAATAAGTTTTGGGATGATCTACAAATGAAAATGTAGACCCCTATTTATGGGCATTTGAATGCCCTGCCGAGGTAAGCGCTTACATCATAAGATTGCCGATGTAAACGCTTACATCATAAGAATGCTGAGGTAAGCGCTTACATCACAAGAATGTCGATGTAAGCGCTTACATCATATTTTCATCTCTTTTTGATTTTTCTTTCTTTTGTTTTGTCTACTTTCACATACAACAATAGGTTTGGTCCTATCACATACATACAACATATCGTTAGCGGGTTCAAAATAGTGGCGAAGCTATTTTTTTGAAGGGTGTTCAAACTTGAAATAAGTAAAACAAAAAGATTCCGATAAAAGGATGTTCAATGTATGTTATGTACCTCTAAAACCTAATATTTTACTTATATATGTAATATTTTTCCGACAAAGGGTGGTCAGTTGACCACCCTAACTTAAGTGTGGCTTCGCCCCTGGTTGGGAACCAACTGAGTGGCGTAGCCAAATAGAGTGAACGGTGTTCACTTGAACATTTTTCTATCAAAAAATTATGTTGAATATATAGAAAGTTATACAGTGTGTGTTAAACTTTGAACACAATTAGCGAAATTCTTAGTTTTGTCACTATAGTCTATATATACGTATTTTAGTTTTTTCCAGTTGAACTTATTCTAAATCTGCATCTGCACACACGCAATCATCTTTTCTAACCATATACGTTTTCTGAACTAACCTAACATGTATTAGTAATAAAAATCTTATTAATTTCTCTTAATGAAAATCTTATCAAAACACAAAGAAGATTACAGCCCCCTTTTTATTTGTATTCCCTTTGTTTTTGTTCATTTTGGTAAATACTCGCAACTAGAAAATATGATAGTTCAAAATGGCTATAACTTGAAAAGTACAAGTAGTCATGCTAGTTTGTCCCAATCAATATATTACTCCAGCAATCATCAAGAAACAAGCTGCTTCCTACCTATATTTGAACTACACTTCTGTTTCTTTCGATTAATTTTTAGTAGTAACTCATAAATGTAAAGGTTCAAGCCTCAAATTAAAGTAGTCCTACTTATACTCTGCCAATAGTCATGCTAACTTGTAATCAAATAATATAATATAATATAAATTAACATCTTAAACAATAATCAAATGACAACATCGTAACCTATATGGAATTAATGACTCTTTTTGTTTAATTCTTTTTTATTTTGGAAAATAACCTACAACTTAAAAGGATGAACCACACTTCATCATCATATTCATATAATAAATGGGAGACAAATAGGTAAAGGAGACCTTATCTTCCATGCCATTTGTATACCTAATTCTTACGAACTAATCATCAAAAGCATGATATGATGACGACATAAACAGGTTGTTTACTAAACAAAGTGGCTGACGTTAGGATGAAGGAAAACTAATGCAAATAAGAACTCCAAAAACTAAAGACAAAAAATCGTCACTCTCAATATGGTTTCCGTGAAAATAGCACAAAAGATTAGCGAGTACACTGCTGGTATACCACTGACTTAATTAGTTTAAAGAATTTAAATATTAAAAATTTATATTATATTAAAAGGAGAGTAGTATGCATTGTAGTTAAGCTATGTGGCAAGCTAAAATAAAGTCACTAGGCAATTTTAGGACAACATTAATTATTAGAAATTATAAATGGAAACATAGTTAAGGAAAGTAGTTTAATAAATCTTATACATAATCTAAATATATCTTAGACAAATCTAATCTCTCTCTCACTCTCAATATATATTATTATACTATAATATATTATATACATATATATATATATATATATATATATATATATATATATATATATATGTGTGTGTGTGTGTGTGTGTGTGTGTGTCTATATCTATATCTATATTTGTATTTATATCTATATTTGTATCTATATCTGTATCTGCATTTATATCTATATCTATATCTATATCTGTAATTATATCTATATATTGATCCACTCATAGATTTTCTTCTAAATTAGTTAGAAATGTGGAGGTAAAAAATTAATTAAAAAACTATAATAGAAAAAAATAAAAAATATAGAAAGACGTAAATTGAGATAACCTATGACTATTTATACTTTGGAGTGTGTGTGTGTGTGTGTATATTGATCCACTCATAGATTTTCTTCTAAATCAGTTAGAAATATGGAGGTAAAAAATTATTTAAAAACTATAATAGAAAAAATAAAAAATATAGAAAGACATAAATTGAGATAACCTATGACTATTTATATTTTGGAGTAAGTTAAAATATGAAATAAAATTAAAATTTACTTAAGATATTAAATATTTCTTGACTTCAAAAATTAAAAAAAAAATTCAGGCGGTAAAATAAGATCTTACATAAAGTATACAATTACTTATAAGATAAGAAAAAAATTAAATATCTATATCTTCTATCTATATTATATTATATGAAAAGGAGAGTAGTGATGCATGATATTAAGCCAAGTGGCGTATTGAGAAAATATCACTTAGCATTTTTAAGACATAATCTAAATAGATTTTTTAATTTAATAAGTATTAAAACAACTTAGATTTGCTCAAATTTAATTTATGAAGAAATCAATTAAAATTGACACATATTCTTATAGTAAATAAATTTTTATAGCTTTCCAAATATAATTATTCACTAACCACTTGATCTGTTTTCTTTCATTTCATAATTTTATTATTTTTAAAAATAGTACATAAAGAAATAAAATAATAGTGAAATATTATCATTAAATATAATGTGTTCCAACAAATAAGAAATTAATTTTTAGATTAATATATAAATTGAGTGCAATTATTGAATGCATAAGATAATTTTTAAAAATGCAGTCCAATTAAAAATTAGAAGGATATAACTTTTTAGAAGATAAAACAATTCTTCTTAAAATATATAAAGAAAATATTAAGAATAAATTAGAAATAGTGTGAGAATATTTATGCTAAGAATTAGTTTATAAAATAAAATAAAGTGAAATAAAATACTTAAAAATACTATTGATAAATTTAAATAACTCAAGAATTCAAGCAATGTTTTTAAAATAAAATAGATACTTATTTTAATATTAAAAAAATTCTAGATTTATCTATATTATATTAAAGGATAGTAATGGATAATTATATTAAATAAAGTGGCAACTTAATTAAAAGCCATATGAAACTGTAATAATACCATATATCTGATAACATAATAGCAAAAGTAAAAAAATAATTAAAAATTTAATATTAGAAATGAAAGGAAAAGACTATTTCACTTAATGTTAGAAAGTTCTTAACATTATGATGAGAATGCTCAAACTATGTATAGGACCACCAAAAATTATAGTCTTGCTAGATATAGAATCAAATTTTAAAAATTATAAAATAAATCTAATATAAGTAATTTTTTAACGAAAACAAAAAAATCAAATTTTGTATCTTGAAACTAAAAGGAAAGAAAATTTATTGCATGTAATACAAAAAATAAATATAAGAAATACTCAATAGATTTGGAATATAATAATCAAAGAACTTGTATATTATTATTTTAGATTAATCAAAGTTATAAATTAAAGTAAAATATGATATTATTTTGATTACAGGTGAAATATTAATATAAAAATTAACTAAAAAATTCTTAGTAGGGAATAGACTGTATAAAGAAAAAAATAGAGATAATATGAGGATATTTATACTTTAAATTATTTTAAAATAAAATAAAGTAAATAATTTAATAATATTCAAAATTAATACTGATAAATTTAAATAGTAAAATATTTTTGAATAAGGGGATAAAAGCGTAAAATATATTAAATTTCAAGAATAAAAAAATAATATTTATCTATAATTATTAAAAGGATAAAAAGTAAGATAGTAAGTCAATTAGTAACCCGAAAAAAGGCATATGAAAGTATAATAATATTAAATAATAAATAATATAATAATTATAAGCAAAGAACAAAAAAATATGTAAATTTTAAAAGAATAAGACTTATTGGAGCTTGAGATAAAAAAAATGATACTAAGAATTTTATTAAAATAATATGATCTAATATGTTCAAACGAGGCAAATCACCACATGACATATTTAGGATTTTTTTTTTTTAAAATATTGATAACGAAACGAAATTCAAGTACTAAAATTAACCGATTGGATTATATAAATATAAAAAAAGAAAATAAGTTATCAACTAAGAGATTTGCAAAATGGTTTCATGTCTTACTTCTTAATTAATATCTAATGATTATCTATAAATTTTATCTGGAAGGTTTATACTTTAATCACAATCCGACATGGACTGTGTCCATGCATCGCACGGGTACTAATACTAGTTACATATAAAATCAATGTTTATCATTAAAAATATTTTTAAAAATGTTTGATTGTAGTTAAAGAAACAATCTTTAGCCATCATTTCTGGATGCAATACTCCTTCTATAGATAGTCCGATGAAGCTGATATAAATAATGTTAAATTGTGTTCTGAATCAACTTCTGAAACAGTCATATAGAAACAATCTAGTAACCGGTCTCTCTATATATTAAACTAGTTAATTTATTTGCGCTCGCGCGGCAATGAAGAAAATCGTAAATAATTGTCATAAAAAGATCAACATTTTCTAGATATTTGGTCACATACTTCACTAATTACCAAAACAAAATCGTAAAATTTTGAGATTATCATATAACAAAATAAACTTTAAGTAAAAAACGAACTAATTTCATTAAAACAAAAATTGATTATCAAGATATTCTGACAGTTTTGAGAAAGGTTAAAGTCTGTTACCAAAACAAAAAAGTTAAAATCAAATCCATAATTACTCTTTGTTTCTGCAAAGACGAAAGAAGTATTGTTCTCCAATTACTCTCTTACCAATATATATAGTTGTCAAGTTTAAAAAAAAATATAAAAATTGAATGAAGTCAAGAAAATTATAATTGTACGAAATTATTAATGAAAAAATTGACTCACTTAAATAGAAGTAATTACTTATCTCCTCCTCTTTCCTTATTTCACTTGACGGTTTGGGTAATCGATTACTTTTTACTCTTCTCTTAATTTTTGTTTACTTTAAATGAAAATTTTCTTGTCAAAACCTTTACAAACTAAAAATTTGGAAATATAGAAAGGAACTTGAAATTTCTTTTATTATCTTTAATAAAAGCTGAAGCGCTTGAACATGTTTGATACCATTGCATACCTATAAGTTCTTTTTGTTATTTAGGTTTAAAGAGATGTTTGAAAATTAAGATTTATGTCGACGCAGAAAACATTGTGAGCACGTGATTTTTGCCCTAAATATGATTATTCCCAAAATCCCAAAGAAAATAATTTTTCTTTATTTTTACAGTTTTTGTGCATTTCGGTATCATTTTCTGATAATTGTTGCATTCTATTTGTGCATGTTAATTTTTATAAAATACAAAAATATGCATTTTTGCATTTAGATTTTAGTTTTATGTTTTTTAGTATCAACTAAAGTTTAATTTGTTTAGAACAAAACATGAAAATCACAAAATTAGTTCATTTTTGCATTTTAATGATTTCTATTGGGAATTCATCATGAAATAGTTTTCAAACAATTTTAAGAATTAATTAGTCTTCGTTTTGAAATAACTAGGATTTCATGTTAGTTTTACATCTCCATAAAAATTAGGAAAAATTATAAAAATTGTAAAAGTAAGAAAAGAAAATAAAAAGAAAATAAGAGTAGAAATTTGGTCTTAATAAAGACCCAAAATTTGGGCCAATTTATTGGAAATTTTCAGGCCCAAACGCCCTAAACCCGTTCCAAACTGGACCAGGCCCAATCCTTACCCGGTCCTTCTCCCAGGCGTTGAAACGGCGTCGTTTTCCCCAGCCCCAATCACGACCGTTGGATCTCATCAATCCAACGGTCCGGATCTAACTAGGATGTTTGGTATATAAATGTCCGAAACTTCCCCCCCCCACCCCATTTGTCTCGTCTTCCTCACCCCGCCTATCCTCTCAAACCCTGATCCGCGCGGCCCCTAAATCCCTCGCCGGCGGTGAACGTCACCTGCACCGTTCAAGCCCAAAACTACTCCACTCGTCCTCCTCACTCCCCTCTTTCCATTCCACCCACTGGTTCCCCTCGAATAAGGCCGGAGCTCGTCGAATCTTCGACTGAAGTTTCCGGTCAGATCACAGGTTTACCCAAACCAGCCCAAAGTCACACCACACAATCCTCGGTCGTCCCTCAACACTAATCCATGATTATCTTCCTTCAAATCTCTGTGAAACGGCTCGAATTTCAGATCTAAGAATTTCTGGCCAAAACCCTAAACCAAAATCTTTGTGATTTCGAACCGTAGTATCCTTAACCATGTGTTCTCTTGTAAGAACACATGGTTAGGGATGTTACGCGTCAAAAATCTGAAAGGATTCGGACGTCAGTGACTGGCCGGAGTTCCTCGTGCTTCTGTGAGTCTTTCCTGTTTCTTTTTACTCGCATGGTTGAAGTTTTAGTTACAGTCTTGGTTTCATTAAGTGTTCTGTTAAATTTATGATTTAGTTTGTGTATTAGTATAATTCTATCAATTGTTGTTAGTTCTGAGTTTGATATTTGTTTGGTCGATTGTGAGTTTATTGGTTAAGAATTAGTTTAATTTCATTTAATATTGATCAGTAGCTTAAGTTCTGCTTTGATCAATCTTGGTTTCTGGTTTTTCTTAGTTTGATTGAGTTGGTGTAATTAAACAATTTGGATTGGTTAGTTTTATTAGTTGATCTCTGAGTGCTAATTAATCAGTTTCAGTTAGTTTTTGATTAACTTAGGGGATTGGTTATAGCTGTTAAGGATGAGGGTAGGATCAGTAACTTTGAGAAGCCTTCAAGGGTAGTTTGGGTATGGAAAAGGGTAGTTCTGATAGGAATAGTAATTTCAAAGCATATGAAAGGGCAGTATAGGTATTGTATGGGTAGAAGAATACCCTAGGGCCTTCTAGAATAGGATTTTAGTGCACATTTCAGCACAATAGGGGTGTTTACTTGTTTAGCAAGTCAAGAATAGAGGGACTAAACTGAAATAAGGGAGGGACTAAAAAAGAAAATCAAAAATCTGATCTATTCTCTCTTGTTGCCTATATAAGGGCATGAAATGCCTTGGGAAAGGGGGTTCTTCTTCTTCCTTCAGCTCTAAGTTTGAAAATCCCCGCAAAAGGCTCTCCTCCCTGCTTTCAATTCCAGCTAGTATTTCCATTCCAGTATTCAAAAAATAAAAACATCAAAAATGAAGAAATCAAAAACAATCTTACAGTTTCATTATTAGTTTTGGATTTCAGTTGGGTTTTGGGTTTAGCAGTATTGCAGAGGTGTTTAGGTTCAGTTGTGAGGGCTAGGAGTGCATTTGAAGTGTGTGTTGAATTGATCTGTGGAGTCTGCTTGCATTTCTGGTTTTCAAAAGCAGTTCCTGGCATGTTTTGTGGTGTATATTGTTGAGTTTGTTGCTGTTGCTGTTCAAAGTAGCTGACTCCTTTCCTTCTCATATTTTTCTTTATCCAGGTACACAATTGTACCCCTGATGAATGTGAGCTCAGATAGGCAGAACTGTATTATGTGAAGAAAACATGCAAAATTGAGTTCTGATTTAGCTAATTTCCAGATCTACGTATTCAGTGTTCAAATTCATGGATATTGTTTAAAGTTTTATTTGCTTTAGTGCTAAATTGACTATATGAACTGTTATATTTTAGAGTCATGTGAGTACTATGAAGTGAACATCAGTGTTAGTTGATTGCATGATAGATTGATAGTAATGTTGGCATGAATTGATTCAGAAATAGCTCGCATGCTTTATGTTATTGAGATTGTGTTTATAGCTTGGTATTCACCTTGATGATGTCTAAGAAACTCACCAGAATGTCATTAGATGAATTAGCCTGTATATGAAGTTGGAATTCAATTGATTAATTTCCTTCTAAGTTAAGTAGATGTGTATTATTTCCCCTTGGCTGATTATTGAATACTTGCAATAGCTTAGAGATAATTTCAAAGGGTTGTCTGGGTAAGCAAATCAAAGCCTCGTTGGGCTCAACGATGAGCCATCTCAGGCTGTCACGTGAGCAGCCTTCATGAGTTTTGGCTTCTTAAGGGATTCGATCCCAGGTGCTGAGGTTTGTCGCCTGGGCTTCCCTTTCGTTTGCCTGACCAGATTTTGGGCCGTTTCTGAGGCCCATCAGTGGTCCAGCCCGCTGTGGAGGTTGGACTACTAAATTTTATTTAGTTTACATCTAATTAAGTTCCCTTTCTTCTTTTAGGGATATTTGATCGTTAGAAATTGTAGTTATTCTCAAATGGGTTTTTTTAAATGTTAGAAATGAACTTAGCCCAACAAAAATTATGTATACGGGCTGTCAATAATTGGTTATTAAAAATGTTTAGAATTTGGGATGGCCATTTAGCGAACTCCACGGACTTCCCCAAAATGATATTACGTTAGAATCTTTAGGCGCGATTTTAATTTAAGTACCTTCTTAAACTCGGGTGCGCATTGATGCGACCCAAATCCAAATCTCGGCGAAGTCGAAACGTGTTGACAACTACGGGTGCATTGATTGCGACGTGGTTCGAAACGCATTTTCACGACGTTGCAATTCTTTTAAAATAAATAATGATAAAAAGCGGTTTACAAATAAAAGGCACATAAGCTAGCATGTATTAAAATCAAATACAACAGTTAAGCGACCGTGCTAGAACCACGGAGCTCGGGAATGCCTAACACCTTCTCCCGGGTTAACAGAATTCCTTACTCGGATTTCTGGTACGCGGACTGTTAATAGAGTCATAAATTTCCTCGGTTCGGGATTCAACCGGTGACTTGGGACACCATTAATCTCTCAAGTGGCGACTCTGAATAATTAATAATTAAATCCCGTTCCGATTGTCCTTTAAATGGAAAAACTCATTTACGCCCTTACGGGTGTAGGTGTAAAAAAGGAGGTGTGACAGCTCTGGCGACTCTGCTGGGGATCGAACCCAGAATCTCTGGTTCAGGGTTCAGAATTCGAGCTTAGATAAATTGCTGTATTTAATTGTATTTGATTTTCCTACATGTTTTGTGTTGAATGTGCTAAATGTTACCGCTTTGATATTATCTGAACTGTATATAAACTTTGCCGACACCCTTCTCTCTTCACCTCCGGGGATGTGCTTACTGGTTGAGACTCCCTATTCTGTTAGTGTCATACCTTGAAATAAAAAAGAGGCCGGAAAAGTTACGAAGCCGGATGGCCTTTTGGTTCCCGGTAAGTTGCTCTCTCCTCGACTCGAGTCGTCCACTCGGGTACATAGTTTAGAACACCGACCCAGGTTTTGAACATAGTATAACGTGACTTCATGCCGGATCCCTAGTAGGAACGATTATTTGCATCATGTTGCATTTGACTTAGGGGACTCAATACAGGGGTTGGGTCCGTCTAGGGCTAGCAACTTGAAATGAAAAGACCATCCTGATGCATCCTACTTGCTCTGTACATATATTTGTTTCGAACCTGCATGTTGACCGGTTTCTGAATCTCGGGAATGTTGGAAAATTGAAAAAAAGAAAAAAGAGGAAAGAAAAAATATATCAGTTAGGGAGTTAATTGATTATTTTAGAAATAAAAGCCCAATGCCCAAACACTGTCGAAACTCTGCCAAAATTTTGAGAAAATGAAAAAGGAAAATGCTTTATTTTAGTCTGTTTTACTAAAAGCAAAAGAAAAATAGAAAAAAAAAGAGTCTTTTAATTTTGAAAAATTGTTTGTTGAAAAAGAAAAGGATAAAAAGAGTCTTTGTTTTAGTTTGAAAAACATAAGTTGTTTCATTATTTGTTGAAAAAGGAAAGGAAAAAGAGTCGGTTAATTTTATCTTGGAAAAATAGGCTGTTTTATTTGTTGAAAAGAAAAAAAAAGTCTTGTTTCTAAAAATAGTTTTTATTCGCTTATGAAATGCCAAAAATAAAAATGGAAAAGAGTCATGTTTTAAAATAGTTTGGTTAATTTGCCCGAACTACGCATGGTTTGATTCTCATAGGGCGTGAGATACGTAGGCAGCCCTCATCGGGTCCAACCTCCCCTTTTGCAAAATAACCAGAAAATATCAAAATTTTAATTTTGTCATAAATAAACCAGGCGATGCCATTTTTGTCAAAAATAGCCAAATGTTCCCAAACGGAACGCCGGAAGGCTGACCTTACATAGATAGCCACCTTTGGTCATGTTTTCATATTTTTTCGACACTCACAGCCTTAAGTTTTCGTCCTCGAGGCGTTGAAAGGCCGTGTTGCAATATCGGGTCTTTTATCTTAAATAAAAACAAGTAATTTGGGGACGCTGGAAGGCTGACTTTGCAAAAACCGCCATCTTGGTCACATTTTGATGTGTGACCGGTTGACTTCTGCGGCTTTAAAATCTTTGTTCCCGAAGTGCTGAAAGGCCGCGTTTGAGAATTGAGTTCTTCATTTGAAAATATAGGGGTAATTTTGAGTCAATAATATAGATAACTTTTTTTGGAGTCAAATAAAAGTTTTTCTTTTTTGCTTAAACACTTTAATAAATGTGCAGGATGAGCACGATGGTAAATGAGTCCTTTTCAATAATGACCAAAATCCCTTTTGAGCTGCTATTATGGTGGAATGATTTAGGCAAAGAAGGGCAAGACGAAGTGAAAAAATATTTGAAAGACCTTCCGGATTTATTAAACATTCAGCCTCGGGGGATATTATCAGGGCATTGGTCGCCCATTGGGATGCGGCACATAATGTATTTTATTTCTCAGACTTTGAGCTCACCCCGACATTGGAAGAAATAGCGGGGTATATTGGAAGTGATCAAGCTCCATTGAGGTTCAAATACTTGATTGCTCCTAGGGCCATTACCATACACCGATTCTTGGATTCCTTGAAAATACCCCGAACAGTTCATCATCCAAATTTTGCAAAGGGTTTCTGCAGTTTCCGCTTCATATATGATAGGTATGGCCACGTGGGCGGGTTCAACAATCCAGACTTTAAGCTATGTAGTAGAAGTAACCGACAAAAATGAGAGGAACACAGATGGGTGGCTTTTATGATAGCCTTCTTGGGCCTCATAATATTCCCAAGGAAAGATGGTAATATTGATTTGAAAGTAGCAGGGGTCGTCAGTACCTTGCAAACCATGGGAAAAAGCACGTTAGCACCTATGATCGTGGCTGATATTTTCCGAGCTCTCACTGCGTGCAAAGCTGGGGGCAAATTTTTTGAGGGATGTAACTTGCTGTTACAAATGTGGATGACTGAGCATTTGTGCCCTCGCTCTCAGCTATTGAGTTATGGTTCGGTTGAGAAAACTTGTATAGGTGAATTTTACACAAGAATCAAAGGGGCTAGTCTACCTGAAGGAGTCACGGCCTGGACATCATTATTTCGGAACCTCAATGCCAGCCAGATACAGTGGGTGCTTGGATGGTTGCCTGTCGAATAGGTCATATATATGCCAGCAGCCCGCCCGCATTTTTTGTTGATGGGACTCAAAAGCATCCATCCCTATGCACCATATCGGGTTCTGAGGCAACTCGGGAGATATCAAGTAGTACCGAGAGATGAAGATCTGAGTACCCAAGTGGTCGAAATTAGTCCTAACGGTCGATTCCTCGAGGAAGAAGTTCGCCAAATTTGGAGTGAGTGTCAACATTTGATGGCGAACATTTGTGTGTCTGATAGGGTTAAAGGGGAAGTTGCCCCAGGGTATCATGATTGGTTCAGAGGTGACGTGGCATGTGGGAGACCGGCTAAAAGACCTCATCTCGAAGATTTCGCCAAGTCGTCCCAAGAGCAGTGGGATTGGTTAGCAAAGGAAGAAGGCTATCGAGTTGAGATTGGTAAACTGAAGTAGCAAGTTGAGAGTCTGAAATTCGAGAACAGTGTACAGGTTGCCGCGGATCAAGGGAAAAAGAATAGACTGGCTCGAGAAACTGAAGCACTTAGGGCCCAAATCCGGCAATTGAAGATAACCGTCGATAAGCAACCGAGGAGCCGATCCGATGAGCAATTGATAAAAAGATTGGAAAACGAAGTCAGGGAATGGCGGGATGAATTAGAAAAATCTGAGAATGTCATGGCAGAACTTAAAGCACAATGGGCTACAAGAACAGAGGAGCGTCGCCAGTACTTGAATCAGTTGAAAAGGGACCATGAGAAAATTGTTGCCAATTTAAAGAGAAAAGTGGTTGCCCTTGAGGGTAAAACGGTTAGGCAGGCTAGAGATTTTGAAATTGAAAGTGGACATTGTTACGACTTGTTGGCCCAAATGGAGGTAGAAGTGCAACGACTGCAAGACCAACACCTGCAGGACTCTCGAGCATTAAAGACGTGCAGCGATCAGATAAGACGCTTGCTCATAGAAAAGAAGCAAACAAAAGACAGGATTAGAGCCATTGCTCATGCCATTTTCAGGAGATGTCGGGTTTGTGAAGACATGACCCATACTACTTTTGTCTCAGCAGTGATGATCTATGTGAAGCGAACCATGAATGAGTTAGAGCAACTTGAAAGGGATTTGGATCCTAGGCCCGCGGCGAGGCAAAACGACGCCCCGCGGACACCTAAGTTTGAAGCACTAGAATATGCATAGTCCGTGTCTGTAATTTTTACCATTTTGAGTCAGTCTTTCGTATGTCCGTTATCTTGCCAGGTCAAGTACGTCTATAGTCTTAGAGTCTGTATTTGCTTTTAATTTGCGTCTATTAGTTTCATTCCGAAAAGTGTTGAGTTTGTAATAGTTTGTTTTAGTAATGAAAATTGAAAATTTCAAAAAAAAATCTTATTTCCACCCTTTATTTTTGCATTTATTTTCATGAACTACGCTTGGTCTGATTATTGCGGGGTCACGATACGTAGGCAATCTCCATAGGATTCGACCGTAATCGTAAGAAAAAAAGAAAAAAAGAAAAAAGAAGAAAAACCAAAGAAAGAGAGAAAGAGAGAAAAGAATGGAAAAACAAAAGAGAAATGAGCGGGAACACTAAAGAGAAAGAAACAAAAGAAAGAGAAGAGCACAAGAAAGGGATGAGGTGATGAAATTTGAAAGAAGGGTAAAAAGAAACGAGGGACGAAGTGCTGGGATGACGCATGCGATCGAGCAAATGCATAATAGAAATGATTAATTGTATAAATGCATTTATGCCAACGTGCGGTTGTTAAATCTATTAAAACCTAATCGCTAACAAAGTGGTTGTCTAAATGTGTAAGTCCAGGCAGGTGGTTAGGTGATTGGCAATTCTGGCAACTCACCCATACAACACCCGGTCGAAAGATCAAGTAAAAATGACAGGGCAGGATTCGGAAATCAGCATCGTAGACCCTTCAAATGAAGTTGAGGTAACAGATGTGGGTGCTATGAAAGAAGAGATGGGGAAATTAAAAGCACAAATGGCCGAAATGCATCGGGCATGGTCTCAGGGACATCCGGCACCACTATATCCTGCTAATCCATCTTACATCCCACCCCTGGCTCAAGCTCAGGAGCCTACCACTTCCCACGCATCTTCAGCCTTCCCCTATCACGCCCAGGGTTATGGTACCATTTCATACGCTCCCCCAGCTCCACCCCCTAAACAGAACCCTCCACCACCCATGGTTCTCGTCTTTGTGGCACCTCCCCCAGCCCCACTACATAGATCGTCCAGTGAGCCGCTATTCCAAGCTCACGACACCCAATATTACCCTCCCGAACCCACTTTCAAAGCGCCCGAGCCATATACCTATTCTCCCCATTTTGAAATCCCTGGAGAGGTTGAGAAACCGGTTAAGAATACAGAACATGAGGAAGTGATTCGTAAAGTCAAAAGCCTGGAGCAATCCTTCAGGAACATGCATGGTTTAGGTAACCAAGTCAGCGTCGCATACAAAGATTTGTGCCCTTTCTCTGATGTTCAGTTGCCTGCGGGGTTTAAAATGCCGAAGTTTGACTTATATGAGGGGCACGGTGACCCAGTAGCCCATCTGCGTGGCTTTTGTATCAAAATGAGAGGTGCTGGGGGAAAGGATGAATTGTTGATAGCATATTTCGGTCAAAGCCTGAGCGGGTCAGCGCTAGAATGGTACACGAGACAGGACCCCGGCCGATGGTATACATGGGATAATTTGGCACAAGCATTCATTGGCCATTTTCAATATAACCTTGAGATAGTCCCCGACCGTCTGTCATTGTTGAAGCTGGAAAAGAAGCCTGGGGAAAGTTTTAGAGAGTTTGGTTTCCGCTGGAGGGAACAAGCAGCGAGGGTTGATCCTCCGATGAGGGAGAGTGAGATGGTAGATTATTTCTTGCAAACATTGGAGCCTACCTATTTTGGTCATCTGGTGACGTCCGTCGGAAAATCGTTTAATGAGGTGGTAAAGATGGGGGCCATGATTGAAGAAGGATTGAAATCTAACAAAATCTTGAGCTACTCGGCATTGAAAGCAACCACCCAGGCCATCCAAAGCGGTACTGGTGGTGTGCTTGGAAAGAAGAAGAAGGAAGAAGTTGCTACGGTTGAAGCTAGTGCTTGGTCCAGGCCCAATAACCCTCCACTCTACTACAATCAACCCAGACACCACCACCCAAACTACCAATATACCCCATATGGCCCACCGCAACACTACTATCCACTACCAGAACCACACTTTTCTATCCACCACGCACAGACCTACACTCAGCCCCCGGTGCACTCGCAATGGCGTGCCCCGAATCCCCAAAACACACATCCACCCCCGCAAAACACTTATCCCCCTCCAAGGGCAAACAGACCAGGAACCAACTTCTGCTCAAACCAAGCTTTTAGAAGTGAGAAGGCCCCAAACAGAAAAACATTTACTCTGCTGGGAGAATCTTACACCGCTCTCTTCCATAGATTGAAACAGTTGGGAATGTTGACCCCGATTGAATCCAAAGCACCAAACCCACTTCCCAGAAACCTGGACCATTCTATTAGCTGCGAGTATTGCTCAGGGATGCCGGGGCATGATACTGAAAAATGTTGGAAGTTGAAAAACGCGATACAAGAGCTCATTGATAATCGCCGTATTGAAGTACAGGCTCCAGAGGCCCCAAACATCAACCAAAATCCGTTACCAGCGCATTATGAGGCCAATATGATCGAACTGATACATAAGGGGACAGAGCCTAAAAAACCTTCGCAGGTGGTTATGGTGATTCGTTCTACGGAAGCCAAAGAAAAGACAGTGAGTGCAAGGCCAGTGGTTCAGTTAAAAGCAATAAAAGACAAGCCAGCGTTGGTAATGGGAAAGGGACCATTTTTGGCTGCAAAAAAGCCGGAGCCAGTCAAGATAGTAGTACCAGGGTCATCATCTGCACCCGTGGTGGTTGTGAAAGGAGCCTACGTAGAATCGGTTGTCATAAAACCGGTAATCCAGTTACACATGGTTGATAGCAAAGCCGTACCGTGGAGATATGAAAAGGTAGTGTTGACATACAAAGGAAGGGAAATTGAGGAAGAGAGTTGTGAAGCACAAGGACTAACTCGGTCGGGACATTGTTTCGCTCCCGAAGAGTTGAGAAAGGCTAAGGGCGCTAAAGACAATACAGTGCCAGTCAAAAAAGCTGTGACGGAAGAAGAGGCAGAAGAGTTTCTGAAAAAGATGAAAGTGCAAGATTATTACATTGTTTAACAATTGAGAAAAACACCGGCCCAAATCTCGTTGTTGTCGTTATTGATTCACTCTGACGAGCATTGCCGAGCTTTGATGAAGATATTGAATGAGGCTCATGTGCCCGACAAAATTTCAGTGAACCATCTGGAGACAATTGCCAACAAGATCTTTGAAGTGAACAGGGTAGCATTTTCTGATGATGAACTGCCTGTGGAAGGCACAGAACACAACAAAGCTCTCTATTTGACGGTCAAGTGTGAAGGTTCAATGGTTACTCGGGCACTGATCGATAACGGGTCGAGTGCTAATATTTGCACGTTGTCCACGTTGAACAAGTTGAAGATCGATGAGGATAGAATCCGCAAAAATAGCATTTGTGTTCGAGGGTTCGACGGAGGAGGAACAAACACAGTAGGGGATATTGTACTCGAATTGACTATTGGCCCAGTCGAGTTCACTATGGAATTTCAAGTGTTGGATGCTGCAGTATCCTACAATATTTTGTTGGGTCGACCATGGATTCACGCGGCCAAAGCCATGCCTTCCACGCTACACCAAATGGTCAAGTTCGAGTGGGACAGACAAGAAATTGTGTTATATGGGGAAGATCCCACATGCGCCATAAGTGATGCCATTGTGCCCTTTATAGAAACTGAAGATGATAAGGGACCATGGGTTTATCAGGTCTTCAACATGGTCCCAGTGAGTAGAGTGCCCGAGGTTAAAAGCATGCCATGTCCCAGGGTGGCAGCTGCGACCGTCATGGTAGTATCAGAAATGCTGAATAACGGGTTCGTGATAGGGAAAGGTCTGGGGGCTGAACTTCAGGGCATTATTCAACCTGTGTCCCTGCCCAAAAATCTGGACACTTTCGGATTAGGGTTCAAACCAACAACGGCAGATGTTAGAAGGGCCCGTAAGTTGAAAAAGAAAGCTTGGGTTCTTCCCAAACCAATTCCACGATTGTCCAGGTCCTTCGTCAAGCCGGGTAGCAAGAAACAGTCATTGGCAAAAATGTCAGGTTCATTGATTGGGGCAGAGGGGAATTTGGATAAGGTGTTCGAGAGAGTATTTGCTGAAGTAAACATGGTTGAGGCCGGGGAAGGGTCAAGCGGCGCAGATATACAGTACATCGGACCGCATGCTAACATCAACAATTGGGAAGCTACTCCTCTTCCAATTCGGAGGGAGTCGTGGTAGTGGGTTTTGTTTTCCTTTTGTCACCTGGATTATTCCAGGGTTTGTAATACAGTCACTATGTTCCGTCCGTTTGGATGAGTTAAAACCTTGTTATCTTTATATTCAATGAAATGCAATTTTCTTCGTTCCTAATTCTCTTTCCATTTTCTTTTCTTTTCTTTTTGTACAGTTCTTTTTATGCTGATATCAATGATATGACATGCATGAGGAATCTTCGGCCCAGTTTTAAAAGCCAATCTAGCTCGGAAGTAATAATACAAGAAATCGAGTGTGATGATGGGGTGGATTGTAACAACGATGAAGCTTATGAGGAAATTAGTAAAGAATTAAGTCATTTTGAAGAAAAACCCAAACCTAACCTAAATGACACAGAAGCAGTTAATCTAGGGGACCAAGACAATGTGCGGGAAACTAAAGTAAGTGTTCATCTGGAGCCACAACTCAAGGAGGAGATAATTAAAGTATTGCATGAGTACAAAGATGTTTTTGCATGGTCATATGATGATATGCCAGGTCTAAGCACCGATTTGGTGGTTCATAAATTACCCACTGATCCGGCACTCCTCCCTGTCAAGCAGAAGTTGAGAAAGTTCAAAACGGACATAAATGTGAAGATCAAAGAAGAGATTACCAAGCAGTTTGAGGCAAAGGTCATTCAGGTTACACGATACCCCACTTGGTTAGCTAATGTCATGCCTGTGCCGAAGAAAGATGGCAAGACCAGGGTGTGCGTCGATTATCGAGACCTTAACAAGGCAAGTCCAAAAGATAATTTCCCATTGCCCAACATCCATATACTGATCGACAATTGTGCCAAACATGATATTGGCTCTTTTGTGGATTGTTATGCGGGTTATCATCAGATTCTAATGGACGAGGAAGATGCAGAAAAGACGGCATTCATCACGCCATGGGGAACGTATTGTTATCGGGTCATGCCGTTTAGTTTGAAAAACGCTAGGGCAACTTATATGAGGGCCATGACAACCATCTTCCATGATATGATACATAAGGAAATCGAGGTATACGTGGATGATGTGATCGTGAAGTCTAGACAGCAATCCGACCATGTCAGAGATTTGAGAAAGTTCTTTCAAAGGCTTCGCAGGTACAATCTTAAGCTCAATCCTGCAAAGTGTGCTTTCGGGGTACCATCTGGGAAGTTGTTGGGGTTTATAGTCAGCCGACGGGGTATTGAATTAGACTCATCGAAGATCAAAGCTATTCAGGAATTGCCACTTCCAAGAAACAAAATCGAGGTGATGAGTTTGTTGGGAAGATTGAACTATATCAGTAGGTTCATTGCTCAGCTCACGCGGCAACTTGTGAGCCAATTTTCAAATTATTAAAGAAAGACGCCGCGGTCGAATGGACTGATGAATGTCAGGAGGCTTTTGATAAAATAATGGGGTATTTGTCGAACCCACCCGTGTTGGTCCCGCCAGAACCAGGGAGGCCTTTGATTCTATATCTAACAGTTGTAGATAGTTCATTCGGCTGTGTACTGGGGCAGCACGATGTTACGGGCAGAAAGGAGCAGGCTATCTACTATCTCAGCAAGAAGTTCACATCTTACGAGGTTAAGTATACTCATCTGGAAAGGACATGTTGCGCCCTAACTTGGGTGGCACAAGAGTTGAAACATTATTTGTCATCTTACACTACCTACCTTATATCTCGCTTGGACCCGTTGAAGTATATTTTTCAGAAACCCATGCCCACAGGGAGGCTTGCAAAGTGGCAGATCTTGCTTACAGAGTTCGACATTATCTACGTGACACGGACTGCAATGAAAGCACAGGCCTTAGCCGATCATTTGGCTGAGAACCCCGTCGATGAAGATTATGAGCCTTTGAAAACCTATTTCCCTGATGAAGAGGTGATGCACATTGATGAATTGGAATAAGCTGAGAAGTCGGGATGGAAACTTTTCTTTGATGGGGCTGCAAATATGAAAGGCATGAGAATAGGAGCGGTACTTATTTCTGAAACAGGTCAGCATTATCCTGTTACAGCTCGGCTTCGTTTCTACTGTACGAACAACATGGTAGAATATGAGGCGTGTATATTGGGATTGAGATTAGCTGTAGATATGGGTGTATGGGAAGTCTTGGTCATGGGTGACTCAGACCTACTGGTACACCAAATTCAAGGAGAATGGGAAACACGGGATTTGAAGTTTATACCGTATCGGCAGTGTCTGCATGAGCTTTGTCAACGGTTTCAGGCCATAGAATTCAGGCACATTCCAAGGATTCATAATGAGGTTGCCGATGTTTTGGCTACTTTGGCGTCGATGTTGCATCATCCAGACAAGGCTTATGTTGATCCATTGCAGATTCAGGTCCGTGATCAGCATGCTTACTGTAGCAGGATAGAAGAGGAAATCGACAGCGAGCCGTGGTTCCATGATATCAAAGAGTACATCAGGACGGGAGTATACCCGATACAGACCACCGGTGATCAGAAAAGAACGATTCAACGATTGGCAAATGGTTTTTCTTTAGTGGATGAGTGTTGTACAAAAGAACTCTAGACCTCGGGTTGTTGAGATGCATGGATGCAAGACAGGCCACATCTATCATGACTGAGGTACATTCCGGAGTTTGTGGACCGCATATGAGTGGGTACGTTCTAGCAAAGAAGATTCTCCGAGCAGGTTATTATTGGCTCACTATGGAGCGGGATTGTATCAGTTTTGTGCGTAAATGTCATCAGTGCCAAGTGCATGGAGATTTGATTCATTCTCCACCATCAGAACTACATACGATGTCCGCACCATGGCCTTTTGTTGCATGGGGAATGGATGTTATTGGGCCAATTGATCCAGTAACGTCAAATGGGCACAGGTTTATTTTGGTAGCTATAGATTATTTTACCAAATGGGTGGAAGCTAAGACGTTCAAGTCTGTGACCAAGAAAGCTGTAGTCGACTTCGTGCATTCAAATATCATCTGTCGGTTTGGGATTCCAAAGGTAATCATCACAAATAATGGGGCTAATCTTAATAGTCATTTGATGAAGGAGACATGTGAGCAGTTTAAGATTACTCATAGGCATTCTACTCCATACCGTCCCAAGGTAAATGGTGCGGTTGAAGCAGCCAATAAGAATATAAAGAAAATACTCCGGAAGATGGTTGAAGGATATAGACAATGGCATGAGAAATTACCTTTCGCATTGTTAGGATATCGCACCACCGTTCGTACCTCGGTGGGGGCGACTCCTTATTCATTGGTATATGGTACCGAGGCAGTAATACCCGCAGAGGTAGAAATCCTGTCTCTGCGAATCGTTGCAGAGGCTGAGATCGATGATGATGAATGGGTAAAAAGCTGTCTTGAGTAGTTGAGTTTGATTGACGAGAAGAGATTGGCATCAGTGTGTCATGGCCAAATGTACCAACGAAGAATGGCAAGAGCATACAACAAGAAAGCGCGTCCAAGGAAATTCGAAGTCGGGTAGTTAGTACTGAGGCAGATTTTGCCTCATTGGGCTGAAAGCAAAAGGAAAGTTTGCCCCAAACTGGCAGGGACCATTTGTAATAACCAGAGTGTTGTCTAACGGAGCATTGTATTTGACAGATGTGGAAGGAAAATGTATAGAAATGGCCATCAATTCTGATGCGGTCAAGAGATATTATGTATGATTTCTTTATTTTCTGAATGTATCTGTTTGTATTTGGCATATCATAAAGATTGAAATGATGAAAGCGTTTTGTCCTGCAATCCAAACACTCTTATCCCTTGTTATCCCCTTTGAGCCTTACTTATTTTGCATACCCCTCTTTCGGAATCAACGGCATTATCAGGGAACACAGGTGCCGAACATAAAAAAGAAGAGAAAAACAAAAAGAAAAAAGAAAGAAGAGAAAAACAAAAGGAAAAGAAAAGAAAGAAAAGAAAAAGAAAAAGGAAGAAGAAGAAAAGGAAAAGAAAGAAAAGCAAAAGAAAAGAAAGAGGAGAAAAACAAAGGAAAAAGAAAAGAAATAAAAGAAAAAGAAAAAGGAAGAAGAAGAAAAGGAAAAGAAAAAGAAAGAGAAAGAAAAGGAAAGAAAGAAAAACACAACAACAAAAGTTAATTATAATACAGTGAACTACGTTTGACTTGATCCCGAAAGGGTACGTAGGCAGCCTTACTCCGATCAGTCATACCAAAATAGAAATCCAAAAATCCCCAAGCAAGAAACTGGGGCAGAAGTTGTGATTGTTGTGGAAATTGGATTCCGAAAGTTGTAATTTGAACCCATTTGAATTGTTTTGAGCCTCGCATACCTTTATTTCTAACCCAATCCAAAAGCCTACATTATGGTCCAAAGAAAGACCTTCTGATCAATTTTAGGAAACGCCAAAATCAAGCAGGTAACGGTAATTCGTGGCAGTGGCAACATTCTGGTTCAAAGAAAAAAAACAAAAGATAAAAATGAGAGAGTCTTATGGGTGAAAACCCTCACGGGCACCGTAAGGCGACGGGAGCTGAGAGAAAATAAATGAGAGAGTCTTATTGGTGAAAACCCTCGCGAGCACCTTGAGGCGAAAGTGAGTTGGAAAATGTTTAAATGGAAAAAGGTCCGTGGGTGGAAAAATGTTTCGAGGTACCGCAGGAAAGCAAGGTTAAGGTCTGGGTAATTCAAACAATTGATGGAAGTTCTGGGCAACATAAGTATGGCAATTGAAAATTGGTTATTTGGACAGATTGGGCCGATCAATCCAAAATGCATGTCATAACCATTGGTACCAGCTGTCTCGCTCAGATAAGTTTCTTTTACTTCTCTTTTTAAAATAGCCATCTGGTTTTGGATTCTTCTTATCCTTGACTCAAAAATCATCGCATTTCATTTTCTTTTGAGGGTTTTATCTAGTCGAGATGTTTCAGTACTAGTCTTGGTCAATGCAAGCAGAAAGGACTTCAAAGCTCACTACCGGCTGTAAGCACGTGATTTTTGCTTCACGGAAATTACTCCAAAAGAAAAGAAAATCAAAAATATATGCATAAATGTTTCTTATCATTGGTTGATTTTTATTAAATGTTAATCTGTGGGTATATAATTTTACTTTGTCTTATTTAGGAATTTTGTGTTTAAATTAAAATAGAAAAAGCAAAAGAAAATGAGGATACTCGGATTGGGCCAAAAGTTAAAACAGTAGGCCCAAACCACGTCCACCATCCGGTCCAAACAAGCCTGCCCAGGCAAGACCCCAAAACGACGCCGTATAGGCTATCTAATCTGAACCATCCGTCCAGGCCAATCCAACGGCCCAGGATTCCCTTTCAGTAACCCATTTCCAAACCCGACCCAGGAACCAGTCCGAACCGACCCCCCAACCGAGGCCAAACGGTGTCGTTCCGTTTTAAGTAAAAGATCCTGGCCATCAATCTCGATGCATCCAACGGCCAGGATCTAATTACTCTTTACGTATATAAACCTAACCCTTTACCTAGCCCCCTATACGAGCACCCCCCTCCCGTCGTCCCCAAGCTCGAACCAAGACCTCCCATTAGGAACCCTAGCCGCCCCATCTCCCTCGCCATTAAAGCCGGCGGCATGGACGCCGGTGACCACCTGCTGAACACCCTAGGACCACCTCACTGTCCTGAACATGGATCTGCTATCCTTTTGCTTCGAATCAGTCCTTAGCTTCTCGAATCTTCATTTGAAGATTCGAGTCGAACTATGACCTACACCAAACCACACCATACTCGTACCAGACACTCCCCAGACCTCCCTCGTGACCAAACCAGGCTTGGTTTGGTCCGAATCTAACCAGGGAAGCATAAATCTCAAATCCGCCTTTAGAAACCCTAGAAATCCTAATGTCCGGTCGGTGTCCATTTGAACCAGACGATTAGGGTCTAATGGACCTTAATCGAAGTGTTCTCAGTGGAGAACACTTCGATTAAAGACCGTTCAACCCCAATAAAGATCGATTCAAATCCGAGTTAGGATTTGCTGATTCCTTTTCCAAGACTCCCAGGTATTTTTACTTTATCGGTTCATGTGTTTTGTTATAGTTAAAGGTCTGTTTGTATGGTTAATTATCTGTAGTTGATTTGCTGTGAATTCTGACTGCCCCGTCCATTTTGCCCAAGGTTTCTGTGTTTGGTCAAGCCCGTCTTCATTTTTGTGTGTGTTTGTAAGCTGTGCAGTCAGTTGAATTTAAATTTGATCGATTAATTAGTCCCCAGTACAATTTGGTTATGTCGGTACAATTTGAATCACATGCTGATACTTTTGGATTTATGATCATTGGTTTCGACTGTATGTATTACAATTAGTATAGTCGAGTCGATATACGTCATCAATTAGTTCAGTTTGGAATGGCGATAATCTGATCTTTGTCATTGGTTTGCCTGCTGAGATTTTGTTGAATTCAATTAGGAACTGAGTGTGTTGCCTGAGATTTGTTCAAATTGAATCAAAAAAACATTTGAGGGTGTGTTATAGTTGCAGTTCAGGCTGTGATTTTTAAATGGATAACATGTTCTCTTGGTTTAGATTGTGGGCAGCATGTGTACGGTTAGCTGTTAAAGAATTAAAATAATTGGACAGCATGTGCTGTCAGATTATATTCCTGCTGCCCATGCTTTGGCTAAATAAATAAGAGATTAGGACACTTTAACAACAAAAATAGAGAGGGGCTGTCAGGGATCTCATGGGAGGTCTGGTTATTTAAAATAACTGAGTGGAAAAACAGCAGGGAGGGGGAATTCTGAGTTGTCCAGCAGACTGTAAAGTGCTGAGGGAAGGCTATAAAAAGGCAGACCTTCCGTTTAAAAAGGGGATTTTATTTTTGGAGCCTGGGGAGAAGGTTTTATTAAAAAAAATCTGAAAGAAAGAAACAAAAAGAAATCTCAGAACATTGTAACAAGACTATCTGAAAACAACATAAGAATTTAAGCTGGCCAAGCTGTCTTGGCCAATTGCTGTTATTTGCTGAACTGTGTGTAATTGTTAAACTGTTGGCGCTGTTACATTCAATATTCTGGGCTTCCTGCTGTTGTTTTTCTACTCTGTTTTCTGGGATTTTCTGCTTGGTGCTCTATCACTTGAGGGCCTCATAATTGTGGCTGGTTATTGCTGCTGGTTGTTGTTGATGTGTTGTTGCTGTTTGGTTGCCTGTTGCTGACACCTTTCTTCTTCTCCTGCTTTTGTTCCTCTATACCAGGTACATGACTAATACTGTCCATGTAACTTGAAAGTTGAGCATGAATACAAAAGAGAAGATTTGAAGATGTTTAGGTCCACATGTAGTTGTTATATCGAGAGTCATGTAGAGTGTATTGGTTTACATTCTTGTTGGGTACTGGAGTTGGTCATTTCATATAGTGAATGTAAATATAGGATAATTTAATATCATATGGTGTGTAATTTGACAGATAAGAGGATTGGCAGTATAATAGGCTATAACCTGGAAATGAGTTGTGTTTTTTTGTGATTGGCATGTCCTTAAATGTATGTCAAAACATAAAACTATCCATGTTAGTAAATTTCGTTTCCTTTTGATAAACTGCCTCATTATAATTGTCGAACCACACCCTTATAACAAATAGCACAAGTCTGTGTTCCTCGACCTCACGGGGGCGAGCCCAAGTCGAAACAGACCGGGCAGGCCCGCATCGGATAAATAGTAGCCCAGGTCTGGCCCATCCCGCATGAGCTGGATTTGGGCCCATAATGTTCGATTAGCTGTCCGTGCGCATAGCCACGTTTTCTTGTTCTGTAAAAGCATTTTGAAGCCTGCTATAAATAACCTGCAAGCATGTAATTAACTAGGGCTATCTCTGTTTTCAATTAGTAGAGACAAACGCGACAAGAAACGTAGTTGCTATAGGATATCCTTTTAAAATAAAAATGAGACGAGCCTCGCCAAATAAAACGTATAGATTGCGGGGCCCTCACAAAATGTATGGTTTAATTAGAATTCGGAAGGACCGTTTAGCGAATTTCACGGTCTTCCCAAAATAATAACGCGATAGTCTCTTTAGGCGCGTGTTTAATATTTTACTTTCTTAAGCCTGGGTGTGCATTTCATGCGACCCGAATCCAAATCCCAAAACATCAAATAAAACGTGTTCCGGATTGTGGGTGCATTTCATGTGACGCAGTCCAAAGACGTGTTTTAAGCGATGTTCACATTTCTTTTAAAAACAATAATAATAAAGCGGTTAAAAGATAAAATTTGCACATAAGTTCATATTTGTATAAAATCAGATAATCAAGCCGAATATAACAGTTGAGCGACCGTGCTAGAACCACGGAACTCGGGAATGCCTAACACCTTCTCCCGGGTTAACAGAATTCCTTATCCGGATTTCTGGTACGCAGACTGTAATATGGAGTCATTCTTTTCCTCGATTCGGGATTAAAATTGGTGACTTGGGACCCCCTAAATCTCCCAAGTGGCGACTCTGAAATAAATAAACCAATCTCATTTCGATTGTCCTTTAATTGGAAAAAACTCCCTACGCACCTCGCGGTGCCGGAAAAAGGAGGTGTGACAGCTCTGGCGACTCTGCTGGGGACTTAACCCAGAACCAGTGGTTCAGGGTTAGAAATTCGAGCTCATATAAATTGTTATATTTGGTTTTATCTGATTTTTACATGATTGAGCCTAATGTGCTAAATGCTGCTTTTACCGCTTTGATATTACGTGAACTGTGTATAAACTGTGCCGAAACCCATCTCCTCTCTGAGTCTTCTAAATCATGAAGAAGGGTGTACTTCGTACGACTTCTTTTCTGTATAGTGTCAAATCCCAATTTAGAACGAGGTTCGGACAAGTTGCTAAGCCGGTGAAGCTTCTGTATTCCCGGTACGCTGCCCCCCCTCGGCTCGAGCTGTCCGCTCGGGTAAGCCAGGTCTAGAACAAACACCCAGGTTCTGAACCTAGAATAACTCAACTTCATGCCGGATCCCTAGTAGGAACGCTTATTTGCATCATGTGCATTTTTGACTTAGGGGACTCAACACAGGGGTTGGGTCCGTCTAGGAATAGCAACCTGAAACAAAAAAGGCCATCCTGATGCATCCTGCTCACTGCTTGTGCATTTATTTTCTTCGAACATGCATGATGACCGGTTGTGAATGTTGGGAAAATTTTACAAAAAAAATAAAATAAATAAAAATAAATAAAAAAAAAATAAAAAAAAAAATGACAAAGTTCAAATAGAGGAGAAATTGGGTATATTTTAACAATTTGTTATACTGAAGAAAAAAAAATTAGTTTATTTTTAAGTTATAAATTTATAATGAGGAATGAGTTTTTCTTTTAATTTGCTTTATTTTCAAGTTATAAACTATTTAGTTTATTACCCGAACTACGTCGGTTTGATTCTCACCGGATGTGGGATACGTAGGCAACCCTCATCGGGTCCAACTCCCTTTTTCGTTTTTACCAAATAAAGATATAATAAAGTATATATGTATATATATATACACATGTATATATATACATATATTGTTTTTTTTTCAAAGATTTTTGTTTGGAATCAAAATAAAGATTTTTGCTTTCTCCTAAAAAATGCCTTAATAAATGTGCAGGATGAGCACAGAGCCAAATGAACCATTCTCTGCCCTCAGCGAGGTCCCTCTACAACTCCACATGTGGTGGAATGACTTGGAAGCCGATAGCAAAGGGATAGTGGGAAGAGTATTGGGAGGTTTTGTCAATCTGTTGGGTGTTAGGCCGAGGACAGATATTCTTGAGGCTCTGATACCATTTTGGGACCCAACCCGCAATGTATTCCGCTTTGTCGACTTTGAACTTTCACCAACACTTGAGGAAGTCGCCGGATATGCGGGATTGATTGAGAGGTTAAGAGGGCAATATTTACTTTCGCCGAGGCCAGTGTCTCCGCATGCGTTTCTGGATCTACTAAGCATCAGTCGGAAGGTACAACATGATGATTTATCGAGAGGATGTTGTGATCTCCATTTCTTGTATCAGCGGTACGGGGCTCCGCAGGGCTTCGAGGAACCAAACCTTGGACTAACTCATAGCGGGAACAGAAACAAATGGGAAGCAAGACGTACTTTGGCTTTCATCACAGCATTCTTGGGAGTCGTGGTCTGTCCACGGGAGGATAAAAAGATAGAGATAGGCCTTGTAGGGATGGCCGACGTTGCAATCAAAAGAACCGACAGTACTGTTATTCCTTTGATTTTGTCCGAAATCTACCGAGCCTTGACGATATGCCGAGAAGGAGGCAAGTTCTTCCAGGGTTGCAATCTGTTACTTTAGCTATGGATGCAAGAGCACCTCCATCACCGAGTAGGATACATGAATCACGGGTTGACCGGGAGGAATTGTATCAGCGGCTTCGAGAAGCGCATGACAGGCGTCAGGTTTCCTGAAGGTGTCGAAGCATGGTTTACACGATTAAGGTCAACAACAGCTGACCAAATTGAATGGGCATTCGGCTGGTTAGTTGATACAGATGTAATATACATGGCAGCTAAAGAATGTCATGTTCTCTTAATGGGACTTCGCAGCATCCAGCCATATGCTCCTCATCGGGTATTGCGCCAGCTAGGCAGGTTTCAAGTAATCCCTACTGATGAAGACCTGAGCAAGCACGCCATTGAGCTAAGCCCGGGAGTCATATTTCCCGAGGGAAAGATTAGAAAGCTGTGGCACGAATGTAGATTCTTGGAACCCAAGACCATGGTGCGAGAACTAGCTAAAGGTGAGGTAGACCCAAAGTACGATGCTTGGTTCGAAAGAAGATTCCAGATTCGGCAGAGACCTGCTAAAAGAGCTCACATCCAACAATTCACGGATGATTCACAGGAGCAATGGGGATGGTTAAAAAGGGAAGAAGGTTACAGGGTTGAAATCGGGAAACTAAAGCAACAAGTTGAAAGGCTTGTATTTGAGAACAACGTGCAAGTCGCCTCGGAGCAGGCTGAAAGAAACAAGCTAACCCAAGAAAACCAAACCCTGAAGGCCCGCCTTCACCAAGCCAGCAAAAGTAACATTGACCGACAGAGACGTCGCTCCGACGAAAGGTTGATAGCGGGTTTAAAAAATCAGGTCGTCCAAAGCCAATAAGAATTAGAGCAATCAGAAGCTCGCGTGGCCAGGATGAAGGACAGATGGGCAAAATGCACAATGGCCCGGAGGCAGCGTCTGTAACAGGTCATAAGGGATTATGAAATGAGCGTCGGGATATTAAGGAAAACGAACTCCACCCTACATGATCGGATCATCAAACAAGCACGAGATGCCCAGGCAGACAGAAGACATTGTTACGATGCAATGGCCTGCATGGAAAGACAAATGGAGTTGTTCCAGGATCGACTTGCTAACAATGCTCAAGCACTGGGATTAAAGAACCAGCAAATAGAGCAATTATTCACTGAAAGGGACAGCATTCGAGGAAGGATCGACGAGATCGGACATTACATCTACATGAGATGCTTAGAATGCGAGCAAATGCCTCGGAAAACCCTCCTTGATTCCATCATGGGATGCGTCTACCGGATCATGAATGAATTGAAAGGCTTGCAGAGAGACCTCATACCTAGAGCCGCGAAAAGGCCGAATGATGCCTCGCGGGCCCTTAAGTTGGAAAATTAATCCTTGCTCAAGTCCTGTTTATTTGGCTTTGTTTTCCCATATGTTGTTTTCTTTTCTTTTAGTCAAATCAAGTTAAAAACTGTGGGGTCTGTACTGTTGCTACTTTTGTTTGAAATAATGTGTAATAGCAAATTTTGATAATGAAATGAAGTGACTCCAGAAGAATTTTTGTGTCTTTACTTTGTGGCAGAACTACGCCTGGTCTGATTCGCGCGGGGACGTGATACGTAGGCAATCCCCATAAGATTCGACCGCTTTTAATGAAGAAAGAATAAAATAAAATGCAGGGTTTCCCAAAGTACTTTAAAAAGGGACGAATGAGCAAACCGGGATGACGCATGTTGTTTGAAGCAAAGCATGTAGAAACGGTTAACTGCCTAGGTGCATTGCATCCTCTATGTGTTATGATCAAATCTGTTAAACTCTAACGCTAACAAAGTTTGTTGTTGTCTATACCAGACAAGTTAGTTGTTAAAGAACTCTGGCAACACACTCCTACCAAACCAGATCCAAAGGACCGGTAGCAACAAGCATGACTACTTCAGAGAATAGTAATGAGGAAGAAAGGCCGATGAGCCAGTTGTTAAAAGAAGAGATGGAAAAGATTGAAAGGATGGGACTAGAGATGAATGCAATGCAGCTAGCCCTAGCCAAAGCACAAAAGAGCCCTGAGCCACTGGGGCACATGCCGGAATACCCTCACTTCGGCCCTTCAACAAGCCTCCAAAACCCCCGTTATCATCAAGAAAGAAGCCCTCACGATTCCCAAGCTCCACCACCCCATACACCTCCCCCAACACCTAATATTCCCACTTTTGTGGGACCCACATCAGCCCCCTTGCAAAGAACGACCAGTGAGCCATTGTTTCAGGCTCACGATACGCAATACTATCCCCCTGAGCCTACATTCCATGCCCCCGAACCACATGCTTACAATCCACACTTGGAGGTACCGGCAGAGATTGAAAAGCCGGTTAAAACCCTTGAACAGGATGAGGTATTGAGAAAGTTCAAAAGCCTGGAGCAGTCCTTCAGGAACCTGCACGGTTTGGGCAACCAGGTCAGCGTAGCATACAAAGATCTGTGCCCCTTTCCCAGACGTCCAACTCCCGGCTGGGTTCAAGATGCCTAAGTTTGATTTATATGAAGGGAACGGTGATCCCATGGCACATTTGCGGGGATTCTGTAGCAAAATGAGAGGGGCAGGCGGCAAGGATGAGCTGCTAATAGCTTATTTCGGCCAAAGTCTGAGCGGATCTGCACTAGAATGGTATACCAGGCAGGATTCCAGTAGGTGGTATACTTGGGATGATCTGGCGCAGGCTTTCGCAGGTCATTTCCAGTACAATCTCGAGATAGTCCCTGACCGTCTCACATTATTAAGAACTGGGAAGAAACCCGGGGAAAGTTTTTGCGAGTTCGGGTTCCGCTGGAGAGAACAAGCAGGTAGAGTCGATCCTCCCATGAGAGAGGGAGAGATGGTGGATTATTTCTTACAAACATTGGATCCAACCTACTTTGGTCACTTAGTGACAACGGTTGGAAAATCCTTCAACGAGGTGGTCAAGATAGGGGTCATGATAGAAGAAGGTCTGAGGTCTAACAAAATCTTGAATTATTCGGCACTCAAGTCCACGACCCAAGCTATTCAGAGCGGCACCGGAGGTGCGTTGGGAAGAAGAAAGAAAGAAGAAATTGCCACGATCGAGGCAGGCAGTTGGTCCAGGGCTAGCAAGCCACACTACAACCAACCCAAGCCTCACAGGCCAAACTACCCATACAATCCACCACAATATTTCTATCCGCCTCAAGAACCACATTGCTCCGTACACCAGGCCCAGGCATACACTCAGCCTCCGGTTCGCCCGCAATGGCGCACGCCGGCTACCCAGAACATATATGCACCACCACAACACACCTATCCTCCACCGAGGGCGTATAGAAACCCTCCAGGGGCAGGCTTTCAGGGAAATCCAGATGCTAGGAATGACAGGTTGCGGAAACACAGAACTTTCACGGAGTTGGGAGAAACCTACACCGCTTTGTTCCACAAACTGAGGCAATTGGGTTTGGTTAGTCCTGTCCAGACTCGAGAACCAAATCCCCCACCCCAGAATTTGGATCGATCAATAAGTTGTGAATACTGCTCAGGGATGCTCGGGCATGATACCGAAAAGTGTTTGAAATTGAGGCATGCCATACAAGATCTTATTGACACCAATAAGATCGAGGTCCAGACACCGGAGGCTCCTAACATCAACCAGAACCCACTGCCAGCGCACCACGAGACTCACATGATTGAGTTGGTGTATGAGGGAGGAGAGTTGAGAAAACCCTCACAGACAGTGATGATGATCCAGGCCGCCCCGAAAGAAGTCTCAACCAGTGGGGGAACGAGGGTATAGTCGCAGGGAGAACGCGTCAAGCCAGTAGTGATATTGGGAAGGAGCCCGTCCGCCATAACAAGCAAACCCGAGCCAAACAAGTTGGTAATATCAGGGATTCCGCCCGCACCTGCAGTTGTATTGAAGGGGGTATATAGAGAACTGGTCACCATAAAGCCTGTAGTCCAGCTGCCGATGATTGATAGCAAGGCTGTGCCGTGGAAATATGAAAAGGCGGTGGTGATGTACAAAGGAAAACAGGTGGAAGAAGTTAGTTGTGAAGCGCAAGGGCTGACTCGATCAGGTCGATGTTTTGCTCCGGTAGAGCTAAGGAGAACCAACCCAGATGCAACCAAGAAACCTGTGTCCGAAGAAGAGGTGGAGGAGTTCCTGAGAAAGATGAAAGTGCAGGACTACTCTGTGGTCGAACAGCTGAGGAAAACACCGGCCCAGATCTCGCTGCTGTCATTGCTGATCCATTCTGAGGAGCATCGCCGGGCCTTGATGAAGATATTGAGTGAAGCTCATGTACCCAACGAGATTTCTGTAAACCACTTGGAAACCATTGCCAACAAGATTTTCGAGGTGAACAGGGTGACATTCTCAGATGATGATCTGCCGGTGGAAGGTACGGAGCATAATAAAGCTCTATACCTAGCTGTCAAATGTGAAGACTCGGTGGTAACTCGAGTATTGGTGGATAACGGCTCAAGTGCCAATATTTGTCCACTATCTACCCTGAACCAGTTAAAGATCGACCACGGAAGAATCCACAAGAACAGCATCTGTGTCCGAGGGTTCGACGGAAACGGAACAGCCACTGTGGGGGATGTTGTACTTGAATTGACCATCGGTCCAGTCCTGTTTACCATGGAGTTCCAGGTGTTAGATGCCACAGTATCTTATAACCTTCTGTTGGGACGACCGTGGATTCATGCAGCCAAAGCAGTGCCTTCCACCTTACATCAGATGGTGAAGTTCGAGTGGGAAAGACAAGAGGTCGTGCTACACGGCGAGGACACGGCGTGCACCATAGGTGGCGCCATTGTACCTTTCATAGAGACCGCTGATGACAAAGGTCCTTGGGTCTACCAGATTTTCGATACAGGGTCAGCAAACAAAGTTGCTGAGGGAGAAAGCATCCCGCACCCTAGGGTAGCTGCTGC